>NC_133407.1:18762500-19387500 GCF_049350105.2 Macaca mulatta
CCACTCCAAAAGTCTTCATTGCAGAGTTTAGGACATACTAAAGCAAGGTCGAAGTAAATCAGTGATGTTGACCTATATTTGTGATGATAATGATGGTGATAAATATTGCTATGGCAAATATTTACTGAATACTTAACATGTGGTTGCTCTTTTTTAAAGGCTTTACATATATGACCTTATTTAACTTAATAATCCTATGAGGTAGATGCCTTCATTGTTCTTATTATATAGATGAGAATGCTGAGTCAAAGAGAGGGTAAGTCACTTGCTCCAGGTCATACAGCTAGTATGTGGTACAGAGGGGATTCTGATCTAGACAGTCTGGCTCCGGAGTTCATGATGTCTTTTTTTAAGATCAGCCCAAGATGCAACAATATGTCCACATTTTGGTAGATGACAAGACTAGAAAATTCAGTGAGTTTCAGAGGATTAAGCCAAAGAATGAAGGACACTGCATTTCAAAGTAAGAACTTCATACAGAACATGGACAATAATGAGACATATTTGAACTCCCTTTGCTACGAGGTGAAATGCAGTTTGGATTAGTACCTATTTTTTGATAACTGGAATTGAGACGATAAAAAATGAATGATAATTATGGACTGATGCAGGGAACCAATGTTTGGATATTGGTTTTTATCCACTTTCTCTCCTTTTTAACCCTCTGTCACTTTTAGATAGGAAAATATCAGAAACACAAAAAGACATCATAGTGTTATACAGTGAACAGTTGTGATTTTATAAAAATGAATTCTGGTCCCATGTACCTATGTTTTTATTTTAATAAATGATTTAAAGGTCAAGATCATAGATGTTTCCAGTTAACCTAAAAACATATGATAAACTACAATATAATTTAAAAAGCAAATTTGGAGATTAAGATTTGTCATTATGTTTCATTAAAAAAATGGTCATTTTAGAAAAATAAGTAAGTTGGTAATAATGATTAAATGTAAGAATAACCATTATAAGATAGTGGCAATTCAAGTTTTTTTTTTTATTTTATGCTCATGAAGTTGCAATACAAATGCAAAATTTATTGGCAGATATTGTCACTGCTTTGTTGTTGGAAATCTCTACCGAGATATCCACAAACTAGCTTTTAGTGAACACTGCCAGGATGTTCTACGAGAGGAAGAGGTCCTGTCTTGGTTTTCATAGCTGAATACGATCAAGTTTAGGGACAGAGGAGAGTTTTAGTCACTTAATGATGGGTTTCACCACACTATGTGTAAGGTAACAAAATCCTCTACTCCTAATGATAAACAGTAAAATCTATTCCTTATACACTTGTTTGAGTTCAAAGCCATCTTTCAAAAAGGAATTTTCTAGAAGGAAAGAAAAATAGATGAAAACAACACTGGGCAAAGCTATTTGAATAACAAATACCAGCTAAAGCACACCACTGTTTGTTCTTTTTATCATTTGCTGTTGTTGTTTTTTAATGACATCCTGAAACTCAAAAGATGATAGATAAGAGGCTTTTAAGTGTCATTTCAACATATTTGGTCAGTTACTTTCATTGTGGAACATGGAATTTCTATTAAAACAGTAATACATAAAAAATAGGATTGACTGCAAGGCTTGAAGATGAGATCAATGCAGGAAATGGAAATGCATTTCTATGAGGCAGCATTTACATAATACCTATCTTCTAAAGAAATCAATGTTATTCACCTGTTCACCCCACTTACGCATGAGAGCCTCTTTAAAAAACAAAAACAAAAATAAACGGACTTCTAAAAGCAAGATGTGTTACAAGACTTCTTAAACCTACTGGTATAGAGGAATAGGTGCACCTTCTATCAGGGTTGAGATATGAGCCCATCTCCCACCAAATCTAACACTCAAGGCAGGGGAGAAGTCAAAGCTAAACAAATAGAATGGGTCTGCAGAGTGCAGTATCAGGGGACATTCACCAAAAAGAATTAAAAACTTTGAAATGCAAATGTAAATCAAATTTGTATTTTAAAGATCATGCTAACTGGGAAATTGTTTTCAATATCAAAGTACGAATACTCTTCTATTGAAACTTTAAAAATCTCAGTATTTTAAACTTCAAAATCCCTATAACTGACTCAAAAAGCAAGAAAATGAGGGCAGATACAAAAAAAGGAGTCTTTTTGAAAATTAACACATTTTCCTGAATGTTTAGTCTCTTCCTGTAAAACACTTAGTAAATCACAATACCAGAGAAATGAAAGGTGGAGGGAGTATTGGCTGGGTCATTTTAGAGAATCTGTGACATCTGTGTAGGCTTAGTCCCAATAGCATACTTCTGAGAGCGTTGATATTCACAGAAAACCATCAAGACAGGATATTCTAATGACTATACAAGGTCTATGGTTACACATTACTCATGAATGAATCATGCTCTTTGAAAATTCATAGTACTGAACCACACAAAATATATTAATACCATCTACACTAAGTGAAAATGAATTGTGTAACCAAATACTCATAATGGCCTGCTATACTTTACAAAAGATGCCTCACAAAATTGAGTGCTATCATGTGAGTGCTAAGTATGAGATCTAACCTTTATAGCGCAATTGTATCTTGTTTTAATATAACGTTTTAAATTTCACATACTACTTTTTTACCTATATTTTAGAATAGATTTTTAAAGTAGTGCTTGAAATATTGAGCAAAAGTATTTTCTCTATGTCAGTGCAGAAGAGAGCTGTATTTACTTCTGTAAAATGTGTTTATCATCAGAGAAAAATGGAAAGGGATCTCCAGATGTTTGGATTGTCTTGGCTAAAATCACCTGTAAACATTCAAAAAGTTATCAGATAATGTAACACCTTCTGTCTTTAAGATTTTGAGTTGTGAGAGATAGAACATTGATAGCAATGCCTGTGAAGTGGAAGTGATTTAAGCCACACTTCTGGGGTAGTAAGAAACCATTTTAGAACATCTGGCTATAATTTGAAATGACTGCCAGATGACGTCATAGTTTTCCTTTGGTTACAAGCGTTCAAAGTTGAAAGTGTCCTCCAGAAAATGATATTTCCCTCTCACTTCGAATTATGGATGCACAAATCATCAAATGCCCATATATGCAGGGGGCAGGCAAAATATAAATTCTAAAGTCATTATAAAACAGATAAGCAAAAAAGCCAGAGATGTTATTTAAAAGAAGAGGAATGATGGGTGGTTGTGGGAATAACTCCCTCAAATATTCAAACATTATGTGAAATACTGATTATCAAAGATAATAACACATGATTTGACTAGTAGGTCAATTAAGACAATTGAAATTTCAGGGAAATAAAAAACACACATGGTGATTTCATAGAAGAAAATGTAACATTTGGATTCCATGCAAAGAATGTATTATTCAGTAGTAGAACAACTGACTAACCATGAGGAAATTTTAAAAATTTAAATTAAAGCTGATTTCTCCATCTTACAACTAATGCTAAAATAAATTCTAGATGGCTTAAAAATTAGAGAAAAAATCAGTTACATTTTAATATTCTCAGTATGGGCATTTTATATATATATATATATATATATATATATGAATGAGATATTCAGATTTTAAAAAAGGATAAATATGTCTATCACCATTCACTATGTTTCTCTTTTGCCATTCAAGTTTTTAAAGGACGTTATTTTAAATCATCTAAATGGCAAAAAAAAAAAAAAAATCATGAATGAAGTCAAAAGGTAAATAACTTATCAACTTTCATGTGATAAAGTTCTTGGAAATTAGGTTTTAAAAGGCCTAATTCAGTTGAAAAAATGGGCAAAGAATATGAACAATAGAGTTCAAGAACAGGAAGTATTAAAGGTCTAAACACATGAAAAAATGTTCAATCTTAGGTCACATTTCTCTTATTAATTTTAAGACTACAATGTGGTAAACTTTTCACCTATTATATTAGCTAGGAAAAAGATTCATAACCATTATTTTGGCCAGGGTGTTGGGATACAGGACTTTTCACGCTGGCTAGTGTGGGTGTGACTTAGGATAACCTATGGGGAAAATAATTTGGCAACAGTTATCAAAATTAAATAAGCATATACTATATTGCCTAGCAAGTGCAATTTATATATTTTCTTGTAGATAAGCTTGTATCAATGAGAAAAAAGATACAAACATTTAATTTTCATTTTTGTATTATTCACAGTAAATAAAGATTGGAAACAACCTAGATCTCTGTAAGTAAGGAAATGTTTGAACATTTAAATAAAAAATATTGTACCTATATTCAATGGAATACTATATGGCCATCAAACGTAATGTGACAGCTTTTCTTGTACCATTAAGAATGAACTTTAGGCCTGGCACGGTGGCTCATGCCTGTAATCCCTGCACTTTGGGAGGCTGAGGCGGTCAGATCACAAGGTCAGGAGATCAAGATCATCCTGGCTAACACAGTGAAACCCCATCTCTAGTAAAAATACAAAAAATTAGCTGGGCGTGGTGGTGGGCGCCTGTAGTACCAGCTACTTGAGATGGTGGGGCAGGAGAATCACTTGAACCAGGGAGGCGGATGTAGCAGTGAGCCAAGCTCGCACCACTGCACTCCTGCCTGCGATTTTAATTACCACTAAAATTACAAATTTTTAATTACCATTTTTTTCAAAAAAAAAAAAAAAAAAAAGAACTCCAAAGTACATTGCTAAGTGAAACAGACAAGGTTTAGAGAAGAGTGTGTACTTGCCACTATTGGAGTGAAAATATAAACATATGTTTGGGATTCAGAAACAGTCTCTGGACACAAGGAATGTTGACAATAGCTTTTCGATGGAGAAACTTGGTTGGGTGGCTGTATCACAGGAAAGAAAAAGTATTTTTCACTGTGAAGCTTTTGAATTTTTAAATAATTGTACATATTACCAACTCAAAATATAAAATAAATCAAATGTACATTAGAAGAATCCATCATAATGAAGTTTAAAATTTCCCAGGAAAAATAAATGACTAAATATTTTAATATTTTAATTTTTTTTATTTCAGTAGGTTATGGGGGAACAGATGGTGTTTGGTTACATGAATAAGTTCTTTAATGATGATTTCCGAGATTTTGGTGCACCCATGACCCTAGCAGCATATGCTGTACTCAATGTGTGGCCTTTTATCTCTTGCCACCACCAACCCTTTCCCCTGAGTCCCCAAAGTCCAATGTGTAATTCTTATGTGTTTGCATCCTCATAACTTAGCTCCCACATATGAGAATATACAATGGTTGGTTTTCCATTCCTGAGTTACTTAGAATAATAGTCTCCAATTCCATCCAGGTTGCTGTAAATGCCATTACTTCATTTTTTTTTTATGGCTGAGTAGTATTCCACGATGTATATATACCACATTTTCTTTATCTACTCATTGATTGATGGGCATTTGGGCTGGTTCTGTATTTTTGCAATGGCAAATTTTGCTGCTATAAATATGCATGTGCAAGTATTTTTTTTGTGTGTAATGACTTCTTTTCCTCTGGGTAAATATGTAGCAGGGGGATTGCTAGATTAAATGGTACATCTACTTTTAGTTCTTTAAGGAATCTCCACACTGTTTACCATACTGATTGCACTAGTTTACATTCCCACCAACAATGTAAAAGTGTTCCCTTTTTACCAAACCCACACCAACATCTATTTTTTTTTTTAATGTTTTTGATTATGGCCATTCTTGTAGGAGTGAGGTGGTATCACTTTGTGGTTTTAATTGGCATTTCCCTGATAATTAGTGATGCTGAGTATTTTTCCATTTGCTTGTTGGCCATTTGTGTATCTTCTTTTAAGAATTGTCTATGCATGTCCTTAGCCCACTTTTTGATGGGGTTGTTTCTTTCTTGCTGATTGGAATTATTTTAGATTCTGGATATTAGTCCTTTTTAAGATGTATGAAGATTTTCTCCCACTCTGTGAGTTATCTGTTAACTCTGCTCATTATTTCTTTTCCTGTGCAGAAGCTTTTTAGTTTAATTAAATCCCATTTATTTATTTTTATTTTTGTTGCATTTGCTTTCGAGTTCTTGGTCATAAAGTGTTTACCTAAGCCAATGTCTAGAAGGGATTTTTCTGATGTTATCTTCTAGAATCTTTATGGTTTCAGCTCTAATATCTAAGTCTTTAATCCATCTTGAGTTGATTTTTGTATAAGGTAAGAGATGAGGATCCAGTTTCATTCTTCTACATGTGACTTGCCAATTATCCCAGAACCATTTGTGAATAGGGTGCCCTTTCCCCACTTTATGTTTTCATTTGCCTTGTTGAAGATCAGTTGGCTGTAAATATTTGTCTTATTTCTGAGTTCTCTATTCTGTTCCATTGGTCTATATGTCTATTTTTATCACAGTACCATGCTGTTTTTGTGACTATGGCCTTGTAGTATAGTTTGAAGTCACGTAATGTGATGCCTCCAGATTTGTTCTTTTTGTTTAGTCTTACTTTGGCTAATGGGCTCATTTATGGTTCCATATGAATTTTAGGATTTTTTTTTCTGGTTCTATGAGGAATAATGATGGTATTAAGATGGGAATTGCATTGAATTTTTAGATTGCCTTTGGCAGTATGGTCATTTTCACAATATTGATTCTACCCATCCACAAGCATGGGATGTGTTTTCATTTGTTTGTGTTGTCTATGATTTCTTTCAGCAGTGTTTTGTAGCTTTCCTTGCAGAAGTCTTTCATGTTCTTGGTTAGGTATGTTTTTAAGTATTGGTTTATTTATTTATTTATTTATTTATTTATTTTTTATTTATTTATTTTTTTTTGCAGCTATTGTGAAAAGGGTTGAGTTCCTCATTTAATTTTCAGCTTCTCACTGTTGATGTATAGCAGAGATACAGATTTGTGTACATTAATTTTGTATCCTGAAACTTTGCTGAATTATTTTATCAGTTCTAGTACCTCTGTGGGTGAGTCTTTAGGGTTTTCTAGGTACACAATCATATCTTCAGCAAACAGTAACAGTTTGACTTCCTCTTTATTGATTCCGATGGCCTTATTTCTTTCTCCTGTTTGATTGCTGTGGCGACCACCTCCAGTACTATCTATGTTCAACAGAAGTGGTAAAACTGGGAATCCGTCTCTTGTTCCAGTTCTCAGGGGGAATCCTTTCAAGTTTTCTCCGTTCAGTATAATGTTGGCTGTGGGTTTGTCATAGATGGCTTTTATTACCTTAAGGTATGTCCCTCTGTGCCAGTTTTGCTGAGGGTTTAATCATAAAGAAATGCTGGATTTTTTCAAATGCTTTTTCTGCATCTATTGAGGTGATCATGTGATTTTTGTTTTTAATTCTGTTATATGATACTATATTATGTTCTACTGTGTTTATAGTATAGTTTGAAGTCACGTAATGTGATGCCTCCAGATTTGTTCTTTTTGCTTAGTCTTGCTTTGGCTTAGTGGACTCTTGTTTGGTTCCATATGAATGTTAGGATTTTTTTTCTAGTTCTGTGAAGAATAATATGGTATTAAGATGAGAATTGCATTGAATTTTTAGATTGCATATGTTAAACCATCCTTATATCCCTGGTGTGAAACCCACTTGATAATGGTGGATTATCTTTTTGATAAGCTGCTGGATTCAGTTTGCTAGTATTTTGTTGAGGAATTTTGCATTTATGTTCATCAGGAATATTGGTCTGTTGTTTTCTTTTTTTTGCTATGTCCTTCCCTGGTTTTGGTATTATGGTGATACTGGCCTTATAGAATGATTTAGGGAAGATTCTCTCTTTCTCTATCTTTTGGAATATTGTCAATAGGACTGGTACCAATTCTTCTTTGAATGTCTGATAAAATTCAGTTGTGAATCCATGTGGTCCTGGACTTTTTTTTGGTGGCAATTTTAAAATTACCATTTCAATCTCACTGCTTGTTCGGAGATTCTATATCTTCATGGTTTATTCTAGAAGGGTTGTCTATTTTCAGGAATTTATCCATCTCCTTTAGATTTTCCAGTTTATGCATGTAAAGGTGCTCTTAGTAGCCTTGAATAATCTTTTGTATTTCTTTTGTATCAGTTGTAATATCTCCCATTTTGTTTCTTAATGAGGTTATTTGGATTTGCTCTCTTCTTTTCTTGGTTAATTTTGCTAATGGTCTATCAATTTTAGTTATTGTTTCAAAAAATGAGCTTTTTGTTTTATCTTTTTATATTTTTTGTTTCAAATTCATTTAGTTCGGCTCTGATCTTTGTTATTTACTTTCTTCTGTTGGGCATGGGTTTGCATTGTTATTATTTCTCCAGTTCTGTAAGGTGTGACCTTAGATTGTCTATTTGTGATCTTTCAGACTCTTTGATGTAGGCATTTAATGCTATGAACTTTCCTCTTAGCACCACTTTTAGTGTATCCCAGAGGTTTTGATAGGTTGTGTTACTATTATCATTCAGTTCAAAGAATTTTTAAATTTTCTTCTTCATTTCATTGTTGACCCCATGATCATTCAGGAGCAGGTGATTTAATATTCATGTAATTGCATGGTTTTGAGGGTTCCTTTTGTAGTTGATTTCCAACTGTATTCCACTGTGGTCTGAAAGACTACTTGATATAATTTCAATTGCCTTAAATGCATTGAGACTTGTTTTGTGGCCTATCATATGGTCTATCTTGGAGAATGTTCCATGTGCTGATGAGTAGAATGTATATTCTGCAGTTGTTGGGTAGAATGTTCTGAAAATATCTGTTAAATCCATTTGTTGTAGGGTATAGATTAAGTCCATTGTTTCTTTGTTGACTTTCTGTCTTGATGACCTGTCTAGTGCTGTCAGTGGAGTATTAAAGTCCCTACTATTATTGTGTTGCCTTCTATCTCATTTCTTAGATCTAGTAGTAATTGTTTTATAAATTTGTTTTATAAATTGTTTTATAAAACACTAAAGTTTTATAAAGCTTTAGTGTTAGGTGCATATACATTTAAAATTGTGATATTTTCCTGTTGGACTAGTCCTTCTATCATTACATAATGTTCCTCTTTGTCTTTTTTAACTGCTGCTGCTTTTAAGTTTGTTTCATCTGATGTAAGCATAGCTACTCCTGCTCACTTTTGGTGTTCATTTGCATGGAATATAATTTTCCATCCCTTTACCGTAAATTTATGTGAGGCCTTATGTGTTAGATGAATCTCTTGAAGACAGCAGAAACTTGGCTGGTGAATCTTTATCCATTCTGCCATTCTGTATCTTTTAAGTGGAACATTTAGGCCACCTACATTCAATGTTAGCATTGGAATGTGAGGTACTATTCTATTCATCATATATTTGTTGACTAAATACGTTTTTTATTATGTTATTGTTATATAGGTCCTGTGAGATTTATGCTTTATGGGGGTTCTATTTTTGTGTATTTTTTTTTTCTTTTTTTTTTGAGACGGAGTCTTGCTCTGTCGCCCAGGCTGGAGTGCAGTGGCACGATCTCGGCTCACTGCAAGCTCTGCCTCCCAGGTTCACATCATTCTCCTGCCTCAGCCTCCTGAGTAGCTGAGACTACAGGTGCCCGCCACCACACCTGGCTAATTTTTTATATTTTTAGTAGAGATGGTGTTTCACCATGTTAGCCAGGATGGTCTCGATCTCCTGACCTCGTGATTTGCCCTCCTCAGCCTCCCAAAGTGCTGGTATTACAGGCTTGAGCCACCGTGCCCAGCCTTTGGTGTATTTTTGAGGGATTATGTCAAGATTTAGAGCTCCTTTTAACAGTTCCTGTAGTGCTGGCTTGGTAGTGACAAATTCTCTCAGTATTGGTTTTTTCTGGAAAAGACTGTATCTTTCCTTCATTTATGAAACTTAGTTTTGCTGGAACCAAAATTCTTGGCTGATCATTGTTTTGTTTAAGGATGCTAAAAATAGGACCCCAATCCCTTTTAGCTGGTAGGGTTTCTGCTGAGAGATCTGCTGTTAATCTGATAGGTTTTCCTTTATAGGTTACCTGATGCTTTTGCCTCACAGCTCTTAAGACTCTTTCCTTTGTCTTGACTTTAGATAACCTGATGACAGTGTGCCTAGGTGATGATCTTTTTGTGATGAATTTTCCAGGTGTTCTTTGAGCTTCTTGCATTTGGGGTGTCTAGATCTCTAGCAAGGCCAGAAAGTTTTCCTGGATTATTCCCTCAAATGTGTTTTCAAAATTTTTAGGTTTCTCTTCTTCCTTGGGAACACCAATTATTCTTAGGTTTAGACATTTAACATAGTCTCTTACAACATAGTCCCAAACTTCTGGGAGGCTTAGTTCATTTTTTTAAATGATTTTTTCTTTGTCTTTGATGGATTGGGTTAATTCGAAAGCTTGGTCTTCAAGCTCTGAATTTCTTTCTTCTACTTGGTCTATTCTATTGCTGAGACTTTCCAGTGCATTTTGCATTTCTCTAAGTGTGTCCTTGATTTCTAGAATTTGTTATTGCTTTTTATTTATGCTGTCTATGTCACTGAAGAATTTTCTTTCATATCCTGTAACATGTTTTTGATTTCTTTAAGTTGGACTTCACCTTTCTCTGGTGCCTCCTTGATTAGCTTAATAATCAACCTTCTGAATTCTATTTTTGGCAATTCAGAGATTTGGTCTTGGTTTGGATTCATTGCTGGTGAGGTGATATGATCTTTTGGGGGTGTTAAAGAAACTTGTTTTGTCATATTACCAAAATTGTCTTTCTCGTTGCTTCTCATTTGGGTAGACTACGTAAGAGGTAAGATCTGGGATTCAATGACTGTTGTTCAGATTCTTTTGTCCCACAGGATGCTCCCTTAATGTGGTGCTCTCCTCCTACCCCTAGGAAGGGGACTTCCAGACAGCCAAATATAGTGATTGTTATTGCTCTCTTGTATCTAGCCACCCAGCAGGAACTCCCAGGCTCTGAGCTAGTACTGAGGAGTGTCTGCACAAAGTCTTGTGATATGATCCATCTTCAGGTCTTGTAGCCCTGGATACCAGCACCTGCTCTGGTGGAGGTAGCAGGGGAGTGAAGTGGACTCTGAAAGGGTCCTTGCTTGTGTTTTTGTTTAGTGTACTGGTTTTGTGTTGGTTGGTCTCCAGCTAGGAGGCGGAGCTTTCAAGAGCGCATCAGCTATGGTCCTATAAGGAGGATACGAACTTGCCCTAGGGACACCTGGTTAAGTATTCAGACTTCTCAGGCAGTGTGCAGGACCACAGAGACCCCAAGAGATTATGACCTTTGTCTTTGGCTCCCAGGGTGAGTAGAGAAAGTCCACCAGGTGGGGGCAGGGATAGGCATGTCTGAACTCAGTCTTTCCTTGGGTAAGACTTGCTGCAGCTGCTGTGGGAGATGAGAGTATGGTTCCCAATCCTATGGAGTTATATTCCCAGGGGATTGTGGCTGCCTATGCTGAGCCATACAGGTCACCAGGGAAGTGGGGGAAAACTGGCAGTCACAGGCCTCAACCCTCTCCCACGCAGCCCATAGTCCTAAAGGCTGATCTCACTCCCACTGTCCCCTGAAAACAGCACTGAGTCTATTTCCAGGCAGCCAGTGACCAGGGCTGATAACTTGCCCTAGACCACTAGCCTCACCACTTAGAAAGCAAGCAGACTCATAGTTTTTCGGTATCTTGGGGAGCCTGCAGCAGTGATCCGATTTCAACATTTCAAAATTTAATTATATAAGAGGTAGTATTAGCAGGAATCAATGATCAGACAATGAGTTTCTCAGGTATTTCATAATATTCAGGATCCGATCCTGATTAATAATACCAAAAGTTTTATAAAACATTGATTTAGCACTAAAAGTGGACATTTTTATCATATTCAATTTCCAAAAACTAATAGCAATCAAAATATTCAACTGGAGAATAAAATGCAGTATAAAACCATTTAATGAAATACTATTGAGCAATAAAATGGAACAAACTAATGATACATACAACTGTGTGGATGAATTGTAAATACCTTATGCTAAGTGAAGGAAGGCAGACTTAGAAGGCTACACATTGTTTGATTTCATTTACATAAACATTTTGGAAAAGAGAAAACTATAAGGATGGAAGACAAAGAAATGGTTTCCAATGATTAAGGGTGGGAGGGAGGGCTTGACCACAATGGGGAAGCAAAAGGGAGATTTTAAGAACTGTTCTATATCTTAATATAGTATCTTAAGAATATATCATTTACATTTTGGAAAAAAATATGACAAAATAATTTTGAAGTAGATCTGGATAATGAAAACAGCAAGAACAGCTAAACAATAAAAAATCAAACTGCAAGAAAAATTTAGAGCAGGGACTTGTTCTTTGAGATAAGATTTATTATAAGGATTTGTAAGTTCTTACACAAAGCAAGCACACATATTACAGGTAAGTAAGTGGTATAAGCATGTATTATAGGAAAAAGTGATATCAAAGAATGTGAAAAGAATAGATTAATTTTTAAGTGCAGATAGGAGACTGGTTTTTGGGAAAAATAATCAGTTTAGATAGTTATTTGATACCAAATATACTAAAGAGTTAAATGTAGAGAAAAAGCAAAAGATAAAGAAATGAATATTAATGAAATCTCTTACATTTGAAATGAGTTTTTAAAAAGATACACTGGAAAAGTTTATTTCACATAAAAAGTAAACTATTATTTTTAAGAAATAGAAGTAAAAGTTAAAGAGCAATCAAGATAAAACACAAATGATAAATGCAATAGAGAAATGTTTAATATTCTCAATATATAAAGCATGTAGTCAAACCATAAGATTCACTTAAATTTATTTATTTTTTTGTAATCTGAGTGAATAAAACTTAAGTCAAGCAGTTTCAAATCAAAACTAACTAGACTAAACCAGCTCCATCTAGTTATAATCAATTCAGAGGGCTCAGGGGCATATCTGGTCCCCTTAACCTGTTTATTATCAGCAAAAACTAGTTCTCATCAATTTAAAGTCAAGCATATAGGATTAAACTTGTACTATATCAAGATGTCTCAAAAAGCATCAACCTATTTCTGCTTGGAAACATCTTTCATCTTTATCTTCGAATTTCAGTAAAAATGGATGCTTCTCCAGAATATTCCTTGATTCCTCTCCTTCATGCAGGATTTATCAATCCCTCCCTTTTACTGCCATTATTACTCCCTTTATTATAATTATTCCATTATATGCTTAGCCCTTATACTGAAAATGTTTTTCTATGTCTACCAGATATTCAAAGATACTTGTTTATTGAATTAAAAACAAAGCTAACTCAAATGTCTACAAGTGTAAAGGACATCAAAGTATCATAAGAAAAGCTAGGCTCTAAAGTATACAATCTTTTTGTGCCTTTGATCAGTAACCTGTTGTATCTTCCATGATATTAAGATTTGGGGTTTTGTATATATGTATATATATGTGTACATATGTGTGTGAATATATATGTACACACACATATGTACACATATATACACACACAATATATATACACACATATATATACACATATATTTCATCTTAACCTAGGATTGCTGAGATTGTTTTTATCCCAGTAGATGTGACTTTCTTATATGACTTTAAAATTTGCAGCTTCCTTGTAACCACAGAAGGAACTCTGTTGAGGTCTTTTGAATTAGATACCTGTGGTAATTGTTTTTTTAAGTGGTACTTTTCACCCTAGAAACAATACTGATAGCAAGACACTTTCTCTCCAGCATCTCAGAAATTCAAGGAATAAAAAGCATTATCAGATCTCACTCAGTGTCCATGGCTTCTTTGGCCCAAAGAAAGGATACTATACAGATAGAGAAAATATGGGTCTGACATTCCTCTAATTGGAGCTTTTTAATAGTATGCCTTTTCTTCGAGACTTAGCTCTTAAGCTTTATATACATACATGTATGTATATATGTAAACACATATATATATACACACACACATACAAAAGAGCATCATTTTACAGCTAAGTTTTCAAAGAAAGATTGTTTCTCTAAAGGGAGTTTCTATAAATAGGCTACCTTTCCTTTAAAACAAAAGAATCACTTATTAAACATCAGTGTTAAAACCAAGTTCATGGCTTGGGTTAAAGGGATGGCTCCATATTTGCATTCTGAAAATCAGAATGAGTGTTGAAGTATGAAACTGAATCTCAAGGAGGAATCTTTGATCAGACTAAAGAAATAATGTATTTAACCCAATACAGGATATTAATATTCATTCTATGTATCATATAGGGAAGAAGGTTGGTCCTCCAAGTGTGGTAATGGAGGGAAGTGACACTCGGTTTCTTGCTGTTTGTTTCTCCTATAGTATATCCCCTCTCCATCAAAAGAAAGACCTATGACATAGCAGTACAATGTTAACACCTAAGTAGCACTTAATATTTACCAGAAACATTCCAGTTGCTCTATGTAGTTTAATGTATTTAATCCATAGCCGATCTTGCAACACTAGTACAGAAGAGACTATGGTTATACCCATTTTACCAAAGGGGAAATTGAGGAACACAGAGGTTAAGTAACTGCTCATGGTCCCATATCTAATAAGGTGACAGAACTAAATCCTGGGGTCAATCAGCCCATTTACTACTGACTAGTATGTATGTATGCATCAAAGCAATTTATACACATCATGTAAAATGCAGCCTCCTCATCTGCAAGATGGAACAGTTTCTTTTTTCCTAAGGGTGTTTGAGAAATAAATTTAAAAATCTGTAAAATACTAAATACAAAATTTGACAGATAGTAATTCCCCAATCCCCTTGCAAAAAAAAAAAAAAGTTTATTGATAAGATTGGGAAGAGGGTATCAGAAACATTTCCTGGCCCTAACTATATCTCTTAGTAGATATTGGTGTGAAGAAGCGAAATTGAAATAATGATATACAAAGAGTAACAAGAGAACAAGAGAAACAGGCAGACAGAAGACAAAAAGACACATATGCAGAAAGTAGGAAATGCTTAAACCCTGAAATTAAAAAATGAAATTTAAAGAAAGAAATTTTCTTCTTTGCTGAAGCCAAAAGAGTATAGGGCGTAAAATAATTCTACTGAATCCAGCACTAATAGATTTCTGTGCCAAACTTAACTGAGGTAGCAAGAGATTACAAATGTAAATTAAACAGCTTGACGGAAATTGTCTGAATGAACAAGAGGCAAAGGTCAAGGGGAGATATCAGTGCTATTGATAAAGGACTTCACTAAGCCATCAGAGATAAAGGGTATAAGTATTTATTTGAACAACACTTCAAATCAATGTAAAGGTTAATGAATCCATTCTCCTGGTGGCGCAGGGCTCTACAATCCCAGTGTACTACAAGGACAGGACCTGAAGGAAACTTTGGGAAAAGAGAAACCTCTGAGAAGACAAAAACTATGTTTTCAAATGATTTTAATTGGAAAAAAGAATCTAATTGTTGTTGTAGAACTAATTGTAACAACCAACAGGATGTTTGGTATTCCAACACATTTATTTTATATTCCTTTTGCGTTTAATGTCCATAGGTCATTACTCTTTAAAAAATTTAATATGGAGAAAGTAGCAATAGAAAGCGGGAAGCAGAATGGAAAGATAATTTAATCTTTATGAAAATGAAAAGGGTTCTTGTGCTTTTAAACATTGTCTTCCATTTGAAAGAAGGCTTTGAGGTTTAAGTGTTTTAAAATGTACCCCAAAAGTATTATACCATATATTTCTATGTGGAATCATCATAGTTGATGGTTTCTGCATTCACTTTATAAGCATTTACTAACAAAATGCATTATTAAGAGAGAATTAAGGCAATATTAGAAAATCACACTAGAATAATATGCTCAACTTTTAAAATTCAATTCAGTGTGTCTATATTAAACATCATATGTTTAAATGGTAGGTATTGGAGGAGATAAAGAATAAAAAACGCATAATTCTGCCATCCAGTGCGATAAGGTAAGCATACAACAGTTGTTAAATGAGGCTACATGTCACAAATAGACACCCAGTATAGGAGAAAAGCATTTAATGCTGTACCGTGAGAGTTAAGGAAAGGGGAGTTGGAAATCAGGAAAATCTGCATGAAAAGTGTAGTTGAACAGACTTTCTTTGGGAAATAAGAGCGAAACAAGGGGAATACGGGCCCTGGGAACTAGAGGTGCAATGATATCCTGGGAAAACATTACAATAAGTTCGGGATCATACAAATTTGTGTATGACTACATTAACACAGCTGCCATGGTCCTATAAAAAAATAGGACCAGTGTTTATGAGTCTGAGAATTACGAGAGCAAATTCAAGGTAAATATTTTTCTGCTGCTATACTCTTTCCAATTATCTCAGAAAACTTTCAACCTCTAACATGGACATGTATAATTTACTGGATACCATTCTAGAATGAGCTATGATAACTGCACAAAAGGCTAAAAATGGAAGGGTAGTCCTTACCTAGTTGCAAAGGATGTGTACCTTATATACCCCATGTACGAGATAATGCTCATCAATGATGTCATTCAGAGACTTCAACTATTAAATTATACTTCTAGCCTAGAAGGTGGATGTTGATGAAATAATTCTCATGAGGTTAATAGATGCCTCTAATACTATCTACCATTTGCTGCCAGAATTCTTTGTGGAGCTGTATAAAATCTCTCAATTAATTCAGAAACACTTGTAAAGGAGATATTGTTAACATCAAATGGAACAATTAGGTTCTCTGAGGAACCTGGCAAGATGCTAAATAACTTGTTCAAGTTAAAAAGCAAAGAGGAGACAGCATCATAAGTGAAACCAAAGTCCATCTGATTCCAAAGGCAAAGGTGGTATTCTCTGTAACATGTTATTTCTGAAATTAAGTTCATAAACGGCAAAGGGGATCCTGGCCGTGAGGATCTCATAGAAAGCACATCATAAGCTGGACGAATGGTGTTCCTTTCTTTTCTTTTCTTTTCTTTTTTTTTTTTTTTTTTTTTTTGAGATGGAGTCTTGCTCTGTCACCCAGGCTGGAGTGCAGTGGCCAGATCTGAGCTCATTGCAAGCTCCGCCTCCCGGGTTTACGCCATTCTCCTGCCTCAGCCTCCCGAGTAGCTGGGACTACAGGCGCCCGCCACCTCGTCCGGCTAGTTTTTTTTGTATTTTTTAGTAGAGGAGGGGTTTCACTGTGTTAGCCAGGATGGTCTCGATCTCCTGACCTCGTGATCCTCCCATCTCGGCCTCCCAAAGTGCCGGGATTACAGGCTTGAGCCACCGCGCCCGACCTGATGTTCTTTTCCTTAACATCATATAGGTAGAGCAAAGATGTAAAATACTTGTCTTTGGGATATGAGAAATGAAGGGGCTGTTAAACGATGTAAGCAAATATTGAGTTGTGTCCTTTAAAAATAAATTATATGAGAATTTTACCTTAAATTCTTTCATCTATTACATGGATTCATTCAGATAAAATTACAACTAGTTACAAAAGGTGACTAGAGAATTACTTTCCTTAGAGATCGTTCAAATTAGGTGAAGATGCAATAATCTTAATGAAATCATGATTATGTGACTCTATAATAGGAGACTTTAATTTCTGAAAAATTTTTAAAGAGTTTATGTGAACACTAATAATATACAGGGTTCAATTAGTTGCATGGTAGTGTTTAAATATATTATTATTATTATTAATCATGTACTACAACTAGCAAACCTGGAAGGCCGTATTTAAGATATGTATTAAGTGAAGTCCGGATGTAAGATGAACATTATCTGAAATTAGCAGCGACTAAAAGAAGCAACACAGAACAGTTCTTACCATGATAACATAGCTGCCATGTGGCATCTGTGGTTAGCTTTCTGCCTCCTAGATGTTAGTCTTAAACTCTCCCTAAATTTTGGCAGACTCATTCACATGCCACTTACAAATTCACGTAATTCCATCCCCACAACTGCAGCACGCCACACATGCTGCTTAAATACGTTGTCTTAATAAAACATTCACATATTCTGTCAAACAATATGCTAGTTGCTAATAAAAATGAGAATGCAAATGTTCAGAAGACTAACCATTGCTTCTACATTTAAAAAATAAAACAAAATACTCACTATAGGCACCTGAATGCTTCTTAAAAAATAAATAAAAAATAAAAACTGGTAGCACGCATTTAATTGAAATTAATTAATTTATTTATTTATTTATTTATTTGAGACAGAGTCTCGCTCTGTCGCCTAGGCTGGAGTGCAGTGGTGCCATCTCGGCTCACTGCAAGCTCCGCCTCCTGGGTTCATGCCATTCTCCTGCCTCAGTCTCCCAAGTAGCTGGGACTACAGGCTCCCGCCACCACGCCCAGCTAATTTTTTGTATTTTTAGTAGAGACGGGGTTTCACCGTGTTAGCCAGGATTGTCTTGATCTCCTGACCTCGTGATCCGCCTGCCTCGGCCTCCCAAAGTGCTGGGATTACAGGCGTGAGCTCCTGGCCTGAAATTTAGTTTTCAATTGCTCCATTGAAACTAGCTTTCTAGAACATACATAGGTTCTCAAAATAAGACCAAAAAAAGTGAGAGCATATTTTAAGCTCCGCCTTTATCTTGGTTATCTTTCTTCATCTTTTCTAAGATGAAGGGCTTGAATTTGTTCTATATGGGCAGTTTTCAATGTTTGATTTTTGTTTTTGTCTCAGGGCCTCTTTACACTCTGAAAAATTATTGAAGATTCCCCAAAACTTGTTTAGACAGGTTATATTTATTGACGCTTGCCATTAAAAAATAAAATAAGTAGATGTTTATTTATTTTAAAATAATACTAGTTCTGTTCCATATTGACATAAATCATATATTTTTATTTAAAAATATTATTTCCAGAAGCAAAATAAAAAAGAGAAGAATGGCTTTGTCATTTCTGGCTTAATAGAAGACAGCTGGATTCTAATATTTGCTTCCATATTCCATCTTTTGCCACATCTGAAATCATGTAGCCCCTGGAAAACTCCACTTAACATTCATGAGAGAATCAGAGTGAAAAAGGCAAATAAATGAATTAGTATTATGAGAAAAATATTTTTGACCTTGTAGACCACCAGAAAGGATCTTAGGGACCTCCAGCAGTCTCTGTAACACCCTTTGTAGCGAGCTCACTATACCATCTTAAAACGATTATGTGTAAAAACATATTAGTTTCGGCCGGGCGCGGTGGCTCAAGCCTGTAATCCCAGCACTTTGGGAGGCCGAGACGGGTGGATCACGAGGTCAGGAGATCGAGACCATCCTGGCTAACACGGTGAAACCCCGTCTCTGCTAAAAAATACAAAAAACTAGCCGGGCGCGGTGGTGGGCACCTGTAGTCCCAACTACTCGGGAGGCTGAGGCAGGAGAATGGCGTGAACCCGGGAGGCGGAGCTTGCAGTGAGCTGAGATCCGGCCACTGCACTCCAGCCTGGGCGGCAGAGCCAGACTCTGTCTCAAAAAAAAAAAAAAAAAAAAATATATATATATTAGTTTCAATACTTTTCTTCAGTGCTTTTGTATACTTTGCTAAGATTTTTTTTTATTTCAAAACCCCATTATCTTATATATGGATACGATTTTGATTCTTTTGAATGGACCTTTATTAAGACATACTGTGATTAGCTCAATGACAATCAGCCGGTGATTGCTCACTCACAGGAGACCTGATCACATTTTTATCTGCCATTACACATGCTTTATCAACATTCAAATGGTGTATCCCTTTTACAAAGAAGCCAGTGACCTATCAACAAATACTGCCTTACTTAGAGTGTCTAGTATGTCTATTTCCAGTGAAGTGAGGGAATTTGAGGAATTTTCTATTCACTTCTGAAACCTCCCTCAATCTATCCTGAGGGATTCAGTTAACTTGAGTACATTTTATAGATGAGACTGTAAAACTCAAAACATTAATGAAAATAATAGATCATAGAATACACATTTAGGCTGTATATGGATATAATACCTTAGTTTGGGTCCACCAGAAACAGACTTTGAAACAAGGTTGCTTGTGAACATGAATTCTTAGGAAGTATTTTCAGGAAAAGCCAGTAAGAGAATAGGGAATTGGGACCAGGAAGTGAAGGAGTCAAGCAAGGATGTGGTGTTAAACAGTCTCACAAACTATAACTGTCTGAATCCTTCAGGAAAGCTACAGAGATAGTATACGTCACACACAGAGTATTCTCATCAGAAGCAGAAGAACTGGGATATTGATACTCTAACAGCTATCAGTCACTGTTTATGGACAGCCCCAAATGGGGATATAAATTTCCAGGTACTTCTGACTGTCACTGCTCACAGGCAAAAGAGGATGCTGCGGCCTGAGGGCAGTCCACCTAATGAAAGAGATGCAGGTGCTGGCTGATGGCCACGGGCAAACACTCCGGGAGCACTAACATCTGCTCTAATAACAAACAGCTAGAAATCAACTTAAATTATTGAGTTCTTTTTCTTTAGGGCATCTCAGCGGTTCAACTAGTGCAACTGTTTGATATAAACCCCTGGTCCAAAATGCGTCTCACACTCAGTTCAATAGAAAATGGTTATGTTTTCATATGTACAGGCTCCCAGTCTTGCTACAGGAGTAATATGGAATGTATAACAACTTTGGCTAAGAAACACATTTTTGAAAATTCACTTAATTTTTTAAATCATTTAATCATAAGCATTATCTATCTTTCTTAATATATAGTAAGTATGTACATTCACCACCTTTAAATTTTTAATTTGTATCTCAAAACTAAACTTTCATATGAAAGATTCAGGACATTTAGAGCTTTAGGACACTCCCTGTTTCATGGGACAATGAGTAGGGGTGTGAGCATGATCTATGCTTTAGATATAATCATCTAAAACTTAAAGTTGTTTTTAACCTCAAGGAGCTCCATTCTGTTTTTTACTAGGCCCTAATAATTTTTCAAGAATAGGAATTATTGAAAGCAAGTATTAAGGTTGAGACCCAAGAGATACACATTGGCATGGATTTACATTAGCAATTAGGATTATTTTCCTGACATACTTATGGTATCAGATAGTTTAAGTTCATATTGTATTTCTTTGAATAAAAAACAATGTGCTCTAATATATAAGGACTTCCCAAAGTCTCTTGTTTCAGACACTGAACAGTCTTCTATAGTAATATGTGCTTATGAGAAGGTATAAAGAAACTGTGAAGTTAAAATAATTAAGATTTTTTTTTTTTTCTGTTTAACACACAAGCAACTCTAATGATACTGAAAAGATTCTTTCTTTGGCCTTACTTTAGTCAGCTGACTGAACTTTCTTCTAGGAGATGTCTGATTACCCTTGCTTGTCTTCAGCAAGAATCCTACCCCTGATGCTTCCTCTTGGTAATTTTCCAACCACTGACCTCCTATGCTGCTCCTTGGCTGTAAATTTCCACTTGTCTATGCTACATTCGGAGTTGAGTCCAATCTCTCATCTCTACTGTAAGAGACTCCATTGCAGTGGTGCCTGTAACTATCGTGATGGTGCTGAGAAAAAGTGTTTCTTACTGTGCTTTAACAAGCATCACTGAATATTATTTTTCTTCAATAAAAACTCACAAAGAAGGTAAAAATTAGGATAAACTATGAGAGTTTTTTGGAGGCTATTTAATAATTAATATAGGAATAGTCTGAATGATATTCAGTGAATACAAGTTCTATACTAGTATATTTAGTTTGCTGTTGTTGCTATAACAAATTATCTAAGACTTAGAGGCATAAAACAACATAAACTTATTATCTCACAGTTCTATAGGTCAGAAGTCTAACACAGATCTCACTGGGCTAAAATCAAGGTGTCAGCAAAGCTAAGTTTATTTCTGGAGGCTCTAGGGGAGAAATCCAATTTTTTGCCTTTTTCAACTTCCAAAGGCTGCCTCCTGTCTTCAAGGCCAGCAATGTTGGGTTAATTCTTTTCACACTCCGACCTCCTCTTCTACCTTTCTCCTCCACTTTTGAGGATGCTTCTGATTATACTGGGCCCACCCAGATAAACCATGCTAATTGGTATGGATTGGATTTGTGCCTCTACCCAAATCTCATGTTGAATTGCAATCCTCAATGTTGGAGGACGGACCTGGTGGGAGGTGACTGGATCATGGGGGCAGATTTCCTCCCTGCTATTCTCATGATAGTGAGTTCTTACAAGATCTGGTTATTGAAAAGTGTGTAGCACCTCCTCCTTCACTCTCTTCCTCCTGCGCCAGCCATGTAGATCATGCCTGCTTCCCCTTCACATTCTGCCCTGATGTAAGTTTCCTGAGTCTTCTCCAACCATGCTTCTTGTACACCCTGTGGAACCAGGAGTCAACTAAACTTCTCTTTTTTATAAATTACCCAGCCTCAGGTAGTTCTTTATATCAATACGAGAACAAACTAAGACAATAATTTCCCTATTTTAAGGTCAGTTTATTAGCAACCTTAATTCCAGCTGCAACCTTAATTCCTGCTGTAACCTCGATTACTCTTTTTCATGTAACCTAACATATTTACAGGTTCTGGGGATTAGGACTTACAGATCTTTAGAGGACTGTTATTCTGTCTGCCACAAGTAGGTGTTTGCTTATTTGTTTAACAAATGATATTCATACTGTTCTGTGCCAGGCTTTGGGTTAGATGTTTGGAAGAAAGAGTAAGGTACAGTCGTTGTTTTCAAAGGGTTTGAATTGTTTAAGGAAGATGGGGGAGATAAACATCAAAGTTCTTTTTTAAAAAACCCACAATCTAATGGGACAAATGAATCTTCATAAGCATGCCAATTTCCTATGAAAGATTTGTTTTTTGTACTGAAAAATAACTAAAATATTACTCAAATAATTGACTCATCATTCAGGGCTGAAAGACATAAGAAATCAGAGAAAGCAGAAATAAGATAAACACATAATGACTAGTTCAGAACTTGCCTACTGTTTTCATTCACATTTCTCTTAAAATATTTTCTTAAGTTTTGCAGACTTTTCATTCTAAAAAATTAGATCATAAATAATGAGGCGTGTGTATAGCAGGCTTTTTGATGGTTACAGGGAGAAAGTGGTAAGTATTTAATTTTGAATACTATCCATTCATACAAAAATTGGTTAGAATGTATTCTTAAATCAATCCTATTAAATGAGATTCTAGATTCTGAAATGCACTAAGAACTTAATTATTCAATTTGGTTTCTCTGGCTTGTGTGTTAATTGGTCTTAAGCCACTCAACCCTCAGCTTGCTAATAGGACTCATCCAGACAGACACTAAATGGTTTAGCTACTCATTAGTGATGCTGACAGAAGGCAAAGCCCAACATGGTGTTAGAAGCAAAATTAGTGTTTTATTATTTATTTTGTAAGTTTTTACGTGAAATTTTCAGTTCAGAAACTCGTGCAGACCTGAATGGAGTCAGTATTTTAGAAATAAGTTATGAAGGTGGTTCATGATTTTGGAGATGTATAGAAAACCTCCTCATCCCTTTTCTCTCATGAAATTACAACTATTTTAATCAATCAAATTATGTAACCAAATGGAAACTGCAGACACATTATGCTGCTACTTACTGGTGCTTTATATGAAACCATGAAAAAATATGGTAAAGAAAGCATTAACCATATCTTATTGATTAAAAACTATAGAGTATGTTATATCACATAGCATTATAAAAGAAATAATAAGTTAATGTGATAATTTATCTAGGCAGAATTGAGCAACATTATTATGCCAAAAGGGATATAATATAGATAAGAAATTCTCTTTTTTGTTTTTTCTCAAGACATTTATCTTTTTATGTGAAGAAGTAGCAGGGGGAGCAAAAGTGCTGCATAATCATTGTGCTTAACTAGCTCCAGTGGCAAAAAGTTTAGAAACATTATTCCAGTATAATTAGGCAAGACCATTTGCCATGCCAGAAAACAGAATTCATCATTGCACTGTTCAATAATGAGTTATTTAAAGAAACTACAATTAGGTCCTCAGTGTACACCTTGAAAAGCAGTCTTAGAAAAATTAGACTTTCCGAAATGTAACTGGAATTTTTTTCAAATAAGTTTCTTACTCTTATAAACATTTCTCTCTCGCTTGCTCTTGCTTTCTTTCTCTCTCTCTCTATTTAGATATGGAGATTTTTAAAATTAAAACTTTAAAAATATTTTAAGATTTTCCTCAATGTGCTCCCCCAAATTGGTTGCATGTTTGTCTACCCAGAGCTGTGCATCCTCCCCATACCTTCAAAAAGTTCATTAAAAGCAAATATATGTATGATTGTCATTTAATTCATGAAACCATACAACTCCAAAGAGTATTTAGCGAGAATTTACAGAGCTAAGCATACAACCCTTGAGCCACGAAAGATGAAAAAGACTCTGGTTTGGAAAATTCAAAATCAGATAAATTAAAACAAACAAAAAAATAGAGAAACTCTTTGTCACTATTCACTTAACCTGCTCCTACCAAGATCAGAACTTCAAGAGGCAATCAAGGCAAGTATGACATTAAGTAATAAAATTAAAGATAATAGTGAAAGACCTTCCAACTTTCTAATCATAAGCCTCCAGCTGCTTGACTAAAGATCTTCTTCACTTGACTTCAGCCAGCTGTAGGCATTCACACACTGGATGTCATATTCGATGTCCACCTCTACATTTATCCAAGACCAAAACCTCAAAAAAATACCTTCTCTTTGATGATAATTGTCTATGCCTGTACCTCACCTTCACTTTACGGGCTTTATGGCTTCCCTAAATCTTTTCCATTTTTATCAGCCATCTAACTCTTTATGTCCTCAGTTGTTCTCAAGTCAGCCATGCCACCATTCTTGGCTTTTTCTTGTCCTTCTTGTCTTTCTCCATACCTCTCTTGCTAAATTTCAACCCTGGCTTGCTACCTGACTACTACCTCTAATGTTCGCCTTCATTAACCCTACTATGTGATTTATAATATCAGCTTTTTAAGAATAAAAGTCATAAAAACAGTATATTTGGGCCATGAAATTCACTTTACTACTTTAGTGAAGCGAATACCTTCCTTTATAGCCAGAGGTTTTGAATCAAAAAGTAGTTCCCTAACATAATTTCTAGAACTCCCAACTTGAATTTGACTTTCCCTAAAATCAGAGCATGGGAGAAGGTAGTTTAATTGGGAGCTGATGTCAGGAAGCTGATATGATAG
Source organism: Macaca mulatta (assembly GCF_049350105.2). Classification (NCBI taxonomy): domain Eukaryota; kingdom Metazoa; phylum Chordata; class Mammalia; order Primates; family Cercopithecidae; genus Macaca; species Macaca mulatta. The sequence continues at coordinate 18,787,463 of NC_133407.1, forward strand.
AAAAGGAAAAGATGGGGAAGGGGGAAAATGCTAATAAAGGAAACCTCATTGAGCTTGTGACCACTGTGGATAACCTCTCAAGGAACCCTGTAGAATATGACTCAGAATTATCCTTCCAAAGGATGAGAGACCCAATATTATCTTCTGGCTCCTATACCCTGATGATTGAAGGCTATCCCAGGGAGTGATAATTCCCCCAAAATTTGTAGAAGACGTTTGTCTGTCTCATTTAGCAAGCTTTTATAGATTTTGTCCTGAGGTAGAAAAGTGAAGAAACTAGGTGGATACATGAGGTAAGATGCTTCTAGATTGCATCTCCTATGCAGCTGAAATCACAGGTGAGTAGAGTAGATGTAGCCCTGTCAAAACACTCATTTCAATTATTTCTATTCTTTTGAAGAGGAAACATTTTTCCCTCTCTATTTAGCTTCTCATATAAAGATGTAGAAATTTAATCACCTCTTCTTCCTTTCTTATATATCTAATCAGTTACCAGCACATAGCTTTTTTACCTTCACAATATCAGATGCAGCTCCACAGAAAGGTTGAAAACTGATTGACCTAATCAAATTCCATAGAATTCACATAGATGCTTAGACTCCATTAACCATGATATTGTCCAGCTGCTCTGTGAAGTTCATTAATAATATTCTAAAGGTGTTTTCTTCATCACGAAGCAACAAAGTATGTTTGATACATAGAAATAATCTGAAGACATCACCAACATTAAGAATGAAAAAATTTTTACTAGTGAAAAATCTAAAATGATACCCAATTGGGGATTACATTGTTCACAAAGTGTGTTATACAAGTGATGCTTTAGTTTCACAAAGATGAAACATTTGGAGAGAAGCAATGCTCCACCTGAGCAGAACAATCAAGAAATATTTTTTGCCCAACTACACACCATAGCATTTTTTATTTGTTACCTCTTCTCAGCTATAGTTTTATTTGTGGACTTAATAGACAGTTACTATTGAGCAAACACAGACTTTAAGGCTCTGCAACATTCCCCACTGATAAAAACTTGTAAATCTATTGCTTAAATATTCTGATTTTTGAATCACGTAAGATAAATTGATTTAAATATGTTGTCAATAGTTTACTCTGGCAGGAATGTTAAGTTTATACGAACACTTGTGTTCATCATTTAAAAAATCATTTTGTAAATATTTTTCCTTGCTTGCTCCCATAAAGTATTCATATACATACATAGTCATACACATTTTTATTTACATCAACACATGACATTAAAATTACTATGTCAAAACATCAAAAAGCTCCATGCTTTATTTATTAGAAAAATATTATTCCTCTGATACCTATTTGTGCAAAGTTCTGTCAGTTACAAGAGTTGTTAAATTTTATAAGATCCCATAATGTGCTAAGCTTTCTCTCAAATTTTCCCTACTTCAATTGAGATTAGAAACAATTATCTAAAGAATAAGGAAAGCATACCAGAAGTTAGTTATTCCATTTTATTCTGAAAAGACTGCTCCACTGACAGGAGCACGTGCTTACAGGAAAAAAAAAATGTCTAGTTTGAGAGAAAAACATGATTTATTTTTTCACAAACCGGCCTGCATGTTCTGTTCATCAATACATGTCCCTACATGTGAAAGCCTTTTCCGCATGGTGTATCATCCTGCTCTGGGGGCTCTTTGAAAGTGAGCCTTTCAAGTCCATGCCCTACAGATCCCTGAAGTGTCTGGGAACTAACCCTTTGCTTTTGCCAGAGGTTTGAAAATGGAACACTTTGGGGCTATACGACATTGCTGTGCAATTCATTATGGGACAAAGAAGTGTCTGGGGTTAGGCAGGCAAGCAACTAATGATCCTTCATTTTGTCCAGAAAAGCATCAAGATCGATATGTAGGACATGCAACATTTATGGAATGCTGTATTTTCTTTTCCCTCTAGGGAAGGCAGAAAACGCTGAATGATCTCTTTCTGCTGATGGCTACAACAGTCAAATGATTGACACTATTTAACACATGCTTTTGGTCTCCTTCTCATCTGCTGGCAGCAATACATGTGACTGATCTTTGTTAACTTCCTGTATACTAGTACTCAATAATTTGACTTTTGGCATGTATATTTAGCTTCATTGATCCAGGTAACCAAAATCTGGGGATAACATTATAATCTAAAATGAACAGAGGTAGTTCTGGGATGTGCTAAAAGACATCAATGATCCATGATGCATTCATTTAAAAAAAGATCTTTTATGAATAAATAGGAGGAGCCTAGAGAAATAAAGCGTGTTCCAAAAAGATATCTGTAAAGTTCTCTTCCAACTCACATATCTGTCAGGAATTAGAACCCAATACCAACATGAATCATATTTAATTAGCCAATTATTCCAACAATGGCTAAAATCGAAATTGGGCAGCAACATAAATGTGGTCAGTGTTACATGTCCTTGCAAATTTCCTTACCTATGACATTTTTAGAATTTGAAATTCAGAGCATTGTCAACATTTTAGATTGAAATAGATTTTTTTCCTTGTTCTTTTATAGAAATAATACAGTTGGGGACTTGGAAACTTAGATGATCATCTCAGGAAAATAATTAGCTTTGCATCTCCTTTAAGAGTAATTGTCATTGTCAACAGTGACAGAAACTGAATGCCATTATATTTGCCCAATAACACATGCGCATTTTCTCCACACTGTCCCTAAACAGAGAGGTAGACAGTATGAATATGGCACCAGTCGCTCTGTACTTGCTTAGAGTAATATTAAATGTAGTCAATATAGTTTGGCTGTGTCCCCACCCAAATCTCATCTTGAATTCCCATTCAAGATGTTGTAGGAGGGACCCAGTGGGAGATTATTGAATCATGGGTGCAGGTCTTTCCTGTGCTGTTCTTGTAATTGTGAATAAGTCTCATGAGATCTGATAGTTTTAAAATGGGGAGTTTGCCTGCACGAGCTCTCTTCTCTTGTCTACCATCATGTGAGACATGCTTTTCACCTTCCACCATGATTGTGAGGCCTCCTCAGTCATGTGGAACTGTAAGTCCAATAAACCTCATTCTTTTGTAAATTGCTCAGTCTTGGATATGTCTTTATCAGCAGCATGAAAACAAACTAATACAATAGGGCTCTAGTATGAGAAGAAGATGATTGACATAATATTCAACCTTTCAACAGCTTTCTTAAGGCCTGAGGATCTCGGGTCATAATTATTGGATCACTGTGAGTCCCTCATCGACATGACCTTAAGGCAATGTATTTAAACAATCAATGTGCAGTTCTATAAAACCACAAACTTCTGAATTCAAATATGTGAAATCTTGATAAGGCAGAACACTGAGATTTTTCAGATTTTAAAATTGTATTTTAGTTTTCAGTGGGTCACACTAATTATAGTGGAGTATATTCACAAGCAAAGACACACTCTCTAAAGTAATGAAAAAGATTAGGAAATTGGCCACTTAAAAAAAAAAGTATGAATATCTGATGCCATAGCTCATAGTGATATCCTACTCCCTGTTGTAAATATGGAATTGAATATTGGCTAAGACATATATTTCTGAAAGTAAGATTTCAGCTATTTCCAGGTAGTAAGTAATGAGGACCAATAAAGGCAGACAGCATACACCCAAATTGTAGTTATACCTGTCGTGACTTAATAATTCTACTCAACAAGGGCAAATTACTACTTTACCTTTCAAAATACCCATATCTTGTATTATATCCTCTTTTCTTCCACACCTAATTTAAGTATCAAAGATTAAATGTCTTTACTTAGCATTTGAAGCCTTTATTCAACTCTAACTTTCAAAGTAATTTATAAATAAGCAGATTCAAGCACTGATGATGATCAATATTGTGTATTTAGTTCTATTATGATGAGTGGAAATCTCAGAAGCATACAGTTACCTCTCCTAAGAGTTTTATAACTGAACATAATTATTTTGTCTTTCTTGTTCCCAGGAGATAAAAATGAGTGAGAAAACTCATAACCAAGTTCCTGCTATTCACGATGTTTCCATTGGGTGTAGCTATGATATTAGATAGGTTAATATCACAGCCTGCATATTCTGGAAGGATGCCCAGACATTTGGGGATTTGTAGTGACTTTCTTTGTCTTCAGCATTAAATTGTATTAGTCAGCAATATGTTCTATGGGGAAAACCAAATGAAATACCTTCAAATCAATCAGGGCAAGAAGGCTTTCAATATGTCTTTTTGACATATCAATTTTTTTAACAAATTAAAAAATTGAGATGTGCTAAAACTTGAATCATCCATAATTTCTACACAGTGTGCTCATTTTTATTTTTATATAATTATATAATTTACACCTAGTTTGAACAACTTCTATATAGATAGGTCTCTGTTGGATAAAATAGGACAAATAAGAGGAAAGTCCACAAACAATGCAACTCCTTTACTCGATGACAGGTTTGAGTAAAGTGTCTTAAAATGTCTGTTTATAAAAAAAAATATATATATATATTTCTGCTAAAATGCAAGGGCAGCTAACATGCTGAGATGAAAACTGCTAACTCTTTTCTTAACAACACCATATGTCTCCAATTGGATCATAATGCAGTCAGTTCCCAAGGGAACGTTACACATGGAAGCTAACCAAATCAAGGCACAGTCTTCACTATATGTTGACTCACTGATTAGCCAGCAATCAGCTACTTTAGATTTTCAGATTATGCAAGTTGTCTGTCTGAAGGGTCTTTCTGCATTCTTGACATCCCCCTTAAACAAAGCAAGTCATTACAAAACCCTCCACAAAAATATTTCTCTTTTTGTATACACTTCCTCTTATCTATAAACTCAATATATTTTAAGAAACTAAAATGCTCAACCTCTGAACTCTCTGATGGGTTTTAAATAGTAGATGCATTATACAGCAAACACTATTGAAATCAAGCTTATAAAGATGAAAGCCACGTATTGTAAGATGAAAGAAGTCACCTTAGTCTCCTCTGAGACTAACAGTATATAAAATACCAACAAATAAACCAACCTGCCTTATTCAGATGATTATTTATGTAATTTTTCTTAGTTTAATACTTCATTCAATTGTTAATTTTTATATAGAAATTATATTTAAAACTTTACTTAGTTAATATTAAAACCTTCCACATACATTACCGCCTCAACTTCTGGCATTTGTAGCTCTGATACACATAATAAATCCAATTATTTCATGTTTAATGTAATTCTTAATAGTATAAAGTTAGAACACTTTATGATGTATATAAAACCTTAGGAATTTTGCCTTGGGAAGTGTGAAATGCCCTGGGATAGTTCAGATTGGGACTTCTCAAACTAGCTCTGATAAATAGACAGTATTTTCTAAAATTTCCAATTTGTCAGTAACCGATATTTTTGTAAAAGAAAATTATGCACTCAGATTTCATGACATTATCAAATCATTATACAAGTTTCTAAATGTTTTCTCCCAGTTTCTGTACTTTTCTTGTCATGGACTGGTAAGAAATGTTTCAGGGCTGGCATCAATTTGTGGGATTCATTGTGAATATCATTGTTTAGGTATTTTGTAACTAAGAAATTGGAATTTTAATATTAATGCTGAGTCATAAACTTCCATCACTTCCAGCACATCATTATTTAACTATTATTTGCTATGGTTTTCTTCTAATCCAGTTTACAAAATTAGCAGCAGAGATTCAAAAAGCCAAAGAAGAATTACCAAAAAGTTTTTGAGAAAGATGAGTTGATACACAGTATTTTTTAAAAATACACATGAATAAAAGCAAACTCCCCAAATCTGCAGTGATCAACAAAGGCTCTACCATGTACTTATTCTAATAAGAGCAATTTAAGCCTCGGCATCATTTAGTGACTAATTAGTGACATTTCTTACCTGGGATGCCTGGTGGTGTTTTCAGATATTTTCCATTAAAATGTTGAATTACCACTTCACATTTTTCAGTAGACTCCATTCTGGGAAAAAAAGGTAAACCAGACGTCATATATGGCTGACAAGAAAAAGAAACTTAAGAAGTAAAGGAAAACCAGAAAGCCATAGAAATACTTGATTTAAGAAATGTACCCCAATTGCCAACTTTTGTCATGACCATGATGACCAGATTAATAAGAGAACATCGCAAACTCATCAATGCTGAGAAAGTATTATTCACTCTTTGAAAGGTGTCTATGTGGAGGGCTCTGTTCTGAGCCTTCTTTCAGAGGTAACCCTGAGGCATTATCTTAATTCACTCAGCAATGTTTGGCAATTGAAAGTGTTCAACAAATGTCTGTTGAATGATGAATTAGCAAACCTGATGGGTAGATCTTGTTATTGTCATTCATATCCATAAGGGCACTGAGGCTTAGACAGATAAACTACCTTTCCAATAAGAGGTAAAGTCAAGATTTGAACTAACACCTCTGCAACAGTAAAGCCTGTGCTATAGCTACTAAGCTATACTACTGATGGATTCCACAGAAGAAGTCGACAAGATGTGTTTTACTTGAACAGCTTGCAGCCTAAAGGACTGATTGGTATAGTAATGTAGTCGTCAGTGTTATGACATTTTTATTGAAAATCCACTGTATGTAAGACACCCAAAGAGTTAGGTGGGGTCCTACATCTTGAAGGAAGGTATGTATATATATACAAACCTTAGGTTCCGTACTTTCTCAATATTGAATTTTGGACAATGTCTTATTTTTTCATACTATCTTATCAATATTCCTAAACTGGTGTTCTTGTGCCAAATTTTGGCATCTCACATACAACCTGAAGCATGAACATTTTGAGCCAGACCAACATATTTTAAATTTTGGCAATGTTACCATATCTTAAGTACAGTAATATTTGTAGCATTTTCCAAATAATGAATAATATCTGGCCTTTATTATTTTATAAGCTTGGATGGGGAGGATAATAATTAAGGATTAATTCTGATTAAAGGAAATTAAGTCTTCCAAAGAGTATACTAGAGGCAAAAATAAATTTAAGAAACAGCACACATACACATGAAAGAATGTGTATGAAATGTGTAAAATTTGTTCAAAAGGCAAAGTATAATTTTAGATTTTCTGCTGTTATTAATACGAGCTTTCTTGGAATGGTGCCCATCAACGCCAAGTTGTAAAACTTTCCTATGTCTAAATTTTATATGTATTTCAGGACCATATTACATGGCTATATTACAGGACCATATTACATGGCAAAGGAAACAAGATATGAAAAAAATATGTTAACAAATGTCAAGTCAGTTATACGTATTTATTACAGTTATAAGAATTCAAATGTGAGAGGAATCCTAGAAGTCAGAGATGATGCTGAGAAGAGGCACAGAATCTAGGAAAGGCTTTTGGAGAAGTAATTAGGGCAGGGGGCTGAGCTGGGCAGCTTGGAGGGCATGCGTCCTTATTACAGTGTGGTAGAGAGAGCAAGCATATGGCTCAGTGGAAGGTTTGCCCGGGAAATTCTTAAAAATTAACTGAGAGAGGAAGTCAGGGCATCTGTATCACCTGTTTAACAAGTTTGAAGATGATATCAGGAACAAGTTACATTTTGGAGCTATAATTATTTTCTGAAGAAGTTTTGTTTTCAGATGTACATTCCTATGAAGCATGGGATGAGTGTGCATCTGTCTGTATTGATACATATGACAAATCTCTACCGCCAAGCAGGGCTGAATTTACAGGAATGAGGCCTATGTCTTCACACAGAGTCCCACACTTAGAACAACTCTGCACTTGGTTTAAAGTTCTGCCGTCGCCACCTTGAACTTCTTAACAGTGCTTTTAACAAAGGGATCTACATTGTCATCTTTCACCCTAATTTATGTAGTTGATCCTTCTATGACAATAGAGTGCAAGAACCTAACTTAATATAAACGGTTAGTATGTATATCATCAGGTGACCCAAGGGATGCACATAAGTATTATTTTGAAAAAAAAAATTCAGAATGCAATGTTAATAGATAAAAAATAAAAACCCAAACCGTATTTTGTTTACTACTCACTCACAAGTTCCCCTGTATCAGAAGATGTTTGGATAAGAAAGGCAAGAGGAGTCTTTCCTCATTCTAAATATTTAGGAACAGCTAAGTACCATTTTCCTAACTCTTTCAAGTTTCCTTTCCAGTGGAAGCTTTTACTGTAAGTCTTTCAATTGTTTTTTAATCTTTCTTTCTTTTTTTTCTTTTTGAAAGTAGAAAACTTCCATTTCCATGAAGAAAAGAATTCTAACTGTTCTTTCTCTCTTCCCACAGGATCCACTATTGTCTCTTAGGCAAAATAACCTTCCCTCCTAGCAGAGACATGAATGGGAGAGGAAATGTAAGCCCTTAATTACTACAGATGTTACTTTATGGAATTTTTATTCGAGGAGAGCGACAGAATGCAAAGTTTATGCCTCAAAGCCCCCTCTCTGTTCAGTCTCTCTCTGGGTACTCGCCTGGATAAAAGGCAGTTAAGAATCTAAAGCTTGCTTGCAAGAGTCCTACAAATCAAATCCCTTCTCTTTGTCTTAAAATGGCATGGAATTATAAATGAAGACTAATACTAGGGGTGTGTGCGTGTTTATTCTACATAATACATTTTAGGGAATAGAGAGGAAGCTAAAAAAGGAAATCAAGTGGCTAACCCACTCCACCCACTTAAAATATTTTTGTTCTTGTTTGAAAGCCTCAGGTCCTCCCTTCTGTATTCTAAGTATGATCGTCTTTTCTTAACACTGTTTTACAGTCATATCAAGCTGGATGGAGGCTGTTTCTATGAACACAAAGATAGCAGCATAGATTGTTCACTTTGGGTTCATTCAGATTTAACTAAGTGAATGTCTGCTGTGAGCCTTTAGAGACTCCCGTCTCTGAAAGAATAAATGCAATAAAAGTCTGTTTTCTGTAGCTGCCGGCGCTTAGTGTCAAACCATGTTATGCTGCACCACCCAGCAGTGACAATTCCATTTTAATACACGGGGCACATTTTAACAAGGCAAAGCAGTCCCAGCAAAGATGGCAATATAGGAGCTGCCAAGGGGAAAAGTCCCACTGTTCCTCATGCATTTTATGTGGAAGCAGAACAAAAATGAGACTGAGACCCAGAAAGCTCTCGTGGGGGGCGGGGGGGGGGGCGCGGGAAGAGACTATATTTGAATAGCCATCTTAGGAAGAATGTGCCCATTTTCTTCTCAAGTTTCACAATTAACCTCTCTGAAATGCCAGCTCAAGCTATCTGGAATCTGGCACACGCTTCAGTTGAAACTGACACTAGCATTATCAAGTGAGTCTGAAAAGACAGCACGCCAGACACAGCTGCCTTTATAGGTCCCTTTCAGATGGGCCACTGAATCACTACAACTGCATCTTTTCTTCCTAGGTGGTACCTGAAACCCCTTGTGTCCCTCAGAACATCTCGAGTGCCAGTCCAACCATTCACCTGACAATACATTAATTAGGTTCTTACAAGGCTCTAATCATTGTATAAAGCTTCAGGGTTTTCTGTTAGGTCTGATGTTTAAATATAAATACACTTTAAAGGTCCTGTTTGACATTCTTTCTTGTCTCAGTACCTAGGAACCCGACTTCAGTCATTTGAAACACACCACAGAATTGTGCTGCTGCTGCTTCCTTTTTTTTTTTTTTTAAACAGCTACTAAGAGGAGCTAGTTTAACAGCCAATACAATTCCCACAGGCAAATTACATCAGATGAGAGGCTGATACAATATTAGTAGAATGTTCTGGGTCAGACTAAATACGCAGAGGTAGAAATATACTTTGCAAAACCATTTGCAGCCTACCTCTGTCACCTCCATAAAGAATCACACAGTTTTTGGTCTTAAAGCAATAAGCATTATTAACCATGTGTTTAAAACAAATCCATCCTGTCATTTATTATGGTTAATTAGAGGTTTCCAGTATTGTGAAATGTTTGTGGTTTTGCAATCACAGGCTCTGTACAAACTATTGGCAACTTAGAGTATCTGACTTTGTAAGCCAGTCATCCTCATTTCTGGTAAGATTTACGTATGCACAGGGTCAACATTAAAATATTTTTTAAAGTACTAAACTGTGCACTCCTTCCGACATTTCAAAAACAAATTATGTCATTTCTTTCTTAAACCATTGTAATGGAAGGAATAAAATGGTGAGTCCTAGAAACAAAGATGAATGAATGTGATGAATTTTCTTCTCAGTTTTTGCAATTTGTTTTCTTCCTGCCAGGCACCTGACATTCTTAGGATACAAATGGCTTAAGTACCAAACAGTGAAGCTGAGAGGTCTCCCTTATATGCCCTTTTGTAGAAACCAGACATTTTGAGATATCCTGCTCAGCATTACAACACATTCCTCTTAGGAAATGAAACTGTGGATGACAATATTTGACTAATGAAAACACATTCCAGAGTTTGAGAATCACATAATTTCAAGACTGGAAATGGCCTCAGATATCAACTTCTACATTGTACAGATGAAGAAAGTAACACTAGAAGACTGTGAATGGCTTTTTAAAAAACTATTTAGTGGATGAACCTGGAATAGAACTTTTGTCTCATGACTCTCAATTGAGACTATTTGGAAGAGATGCAGCTCCCTTGCTGACCTCATGTCATCCCTCCTGATTTTCTCTACTGACTGATGTACTTCAATCTGTTCAAGGGTAGGATGGGTCCTGTTAGCTCCACTCTACCCAGCCACTATTACTTCAAGAAGTTGTTTTCAAAAATGGAATATAACCTGATATGAGATGTCAAGGGTGTTTCACCTCTGTGGTATTCTCGCCCAAAACCCATATAAACTAAGGGTCCTATCATGAGGCAAATAGCTGACAAACTCAGATCTAGAGACATTCAGGCTACCTGGCCAGTACTATTCAAACAAACAAAGCCTAAGAAATTATCACAGATCAGGGCAGGCTGATGAGACAGGACAACTAAATGCAATATGGTAACTGGATTGGATCCTGGAACAGAAAGAGAATGTTAAAGAAAAAGTTGGCAAAATCCAAATAGAGTCTGGAATTTAGTTAATAATAATATGCCAATGTCAGTTTCTTAATTTTGACAAATGTACCACGGTAGTTTAAGGTGTTAATGGGGAAAACTGGGTGTGCAGTATATAGAAAATCTATATTATCATTACACTTTCATGTGAAGGTAAACTTATTCCAAAATAAGAAGCTTACTTTTAAAATCAGTGTACATTAAAATTATCAGAAAACTACTTTTAAAAATACCAGTCTCTAGGGCCCAGCCCAGGAGATTCTGACTTAATTGTTTTGGCATGAGGCCCATGTACAAAGATTTCAAAGATACCCAGGTGATTTCAGTGTGCAGCCAGGGTTGAAAACTCCTGTTCCGCAGTTCTGTGTCAGGTATGTGAGACTGGAAACCACGGGCCAAACCCAGTCTACAGGTATGTTCCATTTGGACTGCAAAGAGATTTTGGAAATTTTGAAATGATTGTCAACATTTGAAACTTCGGAGATTTCACATGAAAATTGAAATTTATGATTCCTTTTAATAGATGGGACAGTTTAACCCATGCTTTCTGCATGGCAACTATGACATAATAAAAACTATATTTAGTCTTTTTCTCAGGTTGCTGACACACAGCCTCTAAAACCATTGGAATTTCCTGAGTGATAGGGGTATGTTGTGTTGTTCAGAATAGACTATTTTTAACCACATCTGAGTTTATGCTAATGAGGTCACTCAGGTAGCTTCAGGATGGGGACTGGTCACAAGAAAGACTAAAACTTGATTAGTGGGTTGGAACTTTCAGCCCCACCCTCTCTGACTTCTGAGAAATGGAGAGGGGCTGGAGATTGAGCTCAAACACCAAGGGCCAATGATTTAATCAATCAAACCTAGAAACAACAAAGTTCAGGAAGTTTTCAGGTTGGTGAAGACGTTGATACATGACAGGAGGGTAGTGAGCTCAGAGAGACCACAGAAGCCACACACCCCTTCCCTGATACTTTACCATATGCGTTTCTTTCATTTGAGTTGTATCCTTTATAATAAACTGGTAAACATAAAGTGCTTTGAGAGTCATTTTAGTGAGTTACTAAACCTGAACTGGGGAGTTGTGGGTACTCCCACATTTTGTAGTTGCTGGGAAGAAATGTGGGTAGCTTGGTGATATGGTTTTGCTGTATCCCCATTCAAATCTCATCTTGAGTTGTAGCTCCTACAATTCTCATGTCCCATGAGAGGGACCTGGTAGGAGGTAATTGAATTGTGGGGGTGGTTTTTTTTCTGTGCTGTTCTCAGGATAGTAAGTCTCATGAGATCTGATGGTTTTATAAAGAACAGTTCCCCTGCACACACTCTCTTGCCTGCCGCCATGTAAGACATGCCTTTGCTCCCCCTTCGCCTTCCGCTATGATTGTGAGGCCTCAGCAGCCATGTGGAACTGTGTGTCCATGAAGCCTCTTTTTCTTTATAAATTACCCAGTCTCAGGTATTTCTTCATAGCAGTATAAGAATGGACTAATACACCTGGGCACTCCATTTGCAGCTGGTATGGAACTGAGCCCTTACACCTGTGGAGTCTGATGATGATCAGGTAGTTTGTGTCACAACTGAGTTAAATTATAGGACATCCAATTGATGTCAGAGAATTGGAGAATTGATATGCAAAAATAAGGTATTTGATGTTAGAAAAACCCACACATTTGGTGTCAGAAAAAAAGACATCACAGCAACCATGGAATAGAGTAAAAGAGCAATTTTGTTCTTTAAACGAAGTCACTTTGTCATTATTCCTACCAATCTGTATCAATTGCCCATCCTAAGGCAAAATAGTAGGTGCTGTTTGTCACTGAACTTGCATTGTTTATTTTTAATAGTTAAGAGAAAAGAAAAAGTATTTAACTTAATTTATACAGGGATAGTGGTGTATTTCTGTTCACCCTTTCCTAGATGTCCTCTCTGTCCTGCTCTATGCCCCAAGAAAGTGACCCTTCTATCGACTGTGTAATCTTCGCTCTTCTGTTTACTGGTTTTCCATTGGGTTCCGCCTATGGAAGCTTGAAAGAACTTCAAAAGGCAAGAGTAGAGAGAAATCTGAGTGATTTTCCCTCTTTCTCTCCCTGTTTTGGCCCTTCTGTCTAGTAGGTGTTGCATCTCTCCCTGTCTACAGTCCTTCCAAGCAAGCCCTCCTCTGAGGCTCTAGCTCTCACTGACCTCTGGAAACACCCCTCTCTGGTGACTCCTTTTTTTTTTTTTTTAGACGGAGTCTTGCTTTGTCACCCAGACTGGAGTGCACTGGCTCAATCTTGACTCACTGCAACCTCCACCTTCCGGGTTCAAGCAATTCTCTGCCTCAGCCTCCCAAGTAGCTGGGATTATAGGCGCCTGCCACCACGCCTGGCTAATTTTTGTATTTATTAGAGACAGGGTTTCATTCTCTTGGCCAGGCTGGTCTTGAACTCCTTACCTTGTGATCCACCACCTCGGCCTCCCAAAGTGCTTGGGATTATAGGTGTGAGCCACTGTGCCCAGCCACATCTGGTTACTCCTTGAGCTCTCAGGGTGGTAAGGGTCTCCCTTTGCTGCTCCTCTCTGGGAACATCAACATCTCTTTTCCAGTTCCCTTAACACTGCTTCTGTAAATATTTTGTAAATACTCTTTAATTTTCTTCAGTAGAATCATCTGGAGTGAAACTCTGCTTCCATTCAGCATCTTGATGCCTACACTATAAAGCTATCAACAGCATAGGAGTAAAAAAATTATCCCAAAGACTGTGTGTTTCAAGAAGCATATAAGAAATAAAGTTTGCCTTATACTCCATCTAGAAACTACTTCTTTCACTTGGATTACCTGATTACCCCAGTAGGGACACTCATCTGTGTACTCATATAGAGGCATAATTATCTAAATATATTTTTTTTAGCCAGACTAATGTTTCTAGAAGGAATTTTCATAAAGAAATGGCAGAAAATTAAACTTAAATAATCTGAGATAAAGTGAAAATTAAGTATAGGTCTAGAAAAGTCATACCATAAATGACTCTGGAATACATTACCACTTTTAATCAATCTCCTAGCTACAGCCATATTTCATTCCTAGATATTATTGAGAAAAGAAAAATAGCTCAGAGCAGGCTGAACAACGTGAGATATGCAACATTTATCAGGCCCAGAGAGACATAAGTACAGGACTTCAGTCATGGCTCTCTTCCTTGAGTACCCATGCCTAGGGGCAATTGTTTAAAGGCATTTTTGTTCCTTACCAGCTTTCTCACTCTTTATCTTCATATTCCTAGAATTTGTGACACAAAGAACAAGGAACCAATTAATAGCTTATGTTATTTTAATGTAAAGTCTTGAAAACAACTTCTTTTTTCCTTTCAAGATCCACTTGTAACTATTGCCAATTGGACTGTATATTCAGGGCAACATGAATCTAGGTTCCTGGGTGGCAATCTTCAAACTTTGAGCTCAAATAAGCTCTGTACTTATGTTATGTAAGGTGGACATTTTGGTGACTCAGGTGGAACCTGAAGCAGACTTTCAGTGATCTCCTTCAATTTGCTGACAGCTGGAGCCCTGGTATGAGCCTAACTTTCATTCATCTAACCTCACCAGAGTCAATGGAGGTCAGTCAACAGGGTAAGCCCTCCTCAGATTTCAATGCTCCATTCTTGGTTGAAGATTCAGACCAATTCACTTATTGAAACCACACACATTCCTGCCTCAACGTGGTTGGAATTGAAGCTCCACTGTAAGGTAGGAGTTCCATTTGTTATTCTCTAGAGTTTCTGCTGATTGCAGATTTGTGACTTTCACTTTTTCTTTTTGAGCTAGTGTTATTTTTAATTAATTCTTAGAGTTTTTCTATCTTTTGGCTAGGCACGGTGGCTCTCACCTGTAATCCCAGCACTTTGGGAGGCTAAGGCAAGAGGATCACTTGAGGTCATGAGTTCAGACCAGCCTGGCCAACATGGTGAAACGCTGTCTCTACTAAAAATACAAAAATTAGACAGGCATGGTAGTGGGCACCTATAATCTCAGCTACTCAGGAGGCTAAGCCAAGAGAATCCCTTGAACCTGGGAGGCAGAAGTTGCAGTCAGCCAGATGATGCCACTGCACTCTAGCCTGGGTGACGGTGTGAGACTGTCTCAAAAAAAAAAAAAAAAAAAAAAAAAAAAGAGAGTTTTTCAATCTTTTATCTCATTTAAAATTTTGGTCGGGGAAAAAATAGTTTCTCTCTGAAAAGAAAAAGTGTAATCTTATGGCTGAAGTGAAAAATTTGTAATCTTTAAAATTGGTGAGATTCCACAGCTCAGTTCTATTGACAAATCTAAACATTCTTCTTGGGTGACCAAAGTTCCTCTCACTGGGTCTTTTTGATCATTCGAGAAGGAAGTATAATTATGGGCAATCGTACTTCCATAACTGAGTCTAATAATAAAGATTTGCAAGAGCTGTTAGAAGTAGTAGCTGATCTGTTTAGCTTTTGGGGTTCCAGGGGTTACTCTGCACTATTACAACTTGAATTTTGTGTGTGCAATGACTGACAAGTCACTGGCAAAAACTGTGGTTTCTGAAGTAGCTGAAATCAGTTACAGTGAATGATTATAAATGTACGGGGCTACTCATTTCTTCGGGTGTTTAGATAGAAAGACAGGTTTGAACACTTGAAGGTGGAGGAAACACTTTCCCTCAAGGCATAAAACTCCTCCTGTGGGAGGGTGGTCTGATCACAGAGTGTGCTGATGGGCACTGGGTCACCTACCAGTCTTGAGGGAATGTCTTTGCAGTGAGGTGCATTGTGGAAATATTGCATAGCCCGGTCTTGTGGCATTTCTCTCTTCTGACAATGAGAAGATTCTCATCTCAGAATTCAGTGTAAAAGTGGGACCGTTCAATTTTAAATATCTAGGTGCACTGCCATTCAGTTTTGCCTGCTTTTCACATATGTCAATATTAGGGCCCCAAAACTGCAAATGCTTTCATTTTGCTATTCACTAAAGGGCTCAACCCTGAAGTTAATAATCTAATCAATACATAAGCTAAGTTGAGAATACCACCTATCTAACTAGATTGATCTCCAAAATATGACTTTCTGGCATTTAGCTGGCTATTTTGAAACTCTTTGTAAAATAGATTTACATATATAAAGGAAATCTCTGCTTGCAGAAGCATCTCCCTTACTGCACCTAAGCCACTAGAAACTTTTATGATAGGAAAAACAGTGCCTTAAAGTTTATAAAACACACCTTACTTTTGCTTAAGATATTTTTACTGCTAATCTTATCTTGACCGGGCCTTTACTTATGCCCTTCTTTGTCCCAGTAAATAATGGTGTTTAGATCTAAGTTCTGTGCCTTTGGGATGTAAATTTTCACCTGAGTCATGTCTTTGGGATTGTAAATTTATGATAGCCTAGCTAATAATTGTTTGGGGCTTGACAGTCTAAAGCGGAAAGAAACTATTTGCAAACTGGCAAATGGAGAACCTTATAAAGCTATTAATACAAAATTTGCTTCCATGTGTCCTGGATGTCTATATGTTTATATGTGGCACGTGTATGTGACATTTTACTACCAACATATATGAACAACCTCCAATTAACTGTCTTAAAGAAAATGTAAGTGGTTAAATCAGGTATTTTATCAGAAAGATAGAAACTACATACAGACAGGAGGCAGGGAAATACTGGGTAGAAGAGGGTGGTTCCCTGGCGAGGGCTCCACCCTCAAGCCTGGACCCAAGGCCCTAAAAGAGAACTTCACATCCCTGTTTTCCCACCCAAACGTTGCCTTTTCCAAAACCACCCTGGCCTGCCCCATCCTCCACCCTGTACCCATAAAAACTCCAAGATCCACTGGCAGAGAAGGAGAAAAGAGGAACCAGCTGGATGTTAGAGAGAAGCAGCTTAACTTCAGAGGGATGGCTTGACAGCAGAATTTCATAGAAGAGTTCTGCCACAGATGGCCCAACTCCAGGGGAAGATTATCTTCCCACTCTATTGCCCTTCCAGCTCCCCTTCCTGCTGAGAACTACTTCTACCATACAATAAAATCCTCCACATTCACCACCCTCCAAATTGTTTGTGTGACCTCACTCCTCCTGGATGCTGGACAAGAACCGAGGTGAGGGCGAAGAGGCCGTCATACTAATTGAGCTATTAAACACTTAAGCCATCCATAGATGACAAAGCTAAAGGACCACACAGTAACACACATCCTCTGGGGCTCTAGGCGTCGTAGGCAACCCCTAGGCGCTGCCATGGGCCCGTACAGTGTTTTTTCGTGCAGGCGCCCAAAGGCACTGGCCCCGGCTCCTGCACCAGCTCACCTGCTTGCTAACCTTCCCACCAAGGGTTTGAGTGCTGCGGGCTGCCTAACCGAGCCACCCCTTTGTGAGTCCCACAAAGGTACCAAGGGAACTATCCTGTCTCAAAACCAGCTCAAGTGCCTTTTAGTTCACTTGATTTGAGTAAATCTTTGGTAAATAAGACTAGTTTAATATTGTTGGTTTAGTGAAAATAGCTGTCTTCTGATCAGGAAAATACCAAGGTATTTATCCATAGAATTTTTGCTTAGGTAGTGGCAGAACATTTTAAGCAAGTTGTAGAGGGTTTGCAGAAGATTAATCTTGGGAAAGAAATTTTGTGTGTGTTCAAGTTGTCTAAAATTAGAAAGAAATTATGTATATGTTTTTCTAAAAATTGAGCATTAGTATCAGAAGCACACTGGTGCAAGGTCACAGTCTGTGCCCCTATGTTGCCACAGGGTTTTCTCAGAAGACTGATCATTTTTAATAGAAAATTCCAAAAGGTTATAAAAGGTTTATGGAAATCTTATCTTGTGAGGTCAAAACTGATTTGAGATTGGATGGATTTGGTTATAGCGTTTTATTAAAATTAGCTTTAGTATTGATAATACACTAAAAGTAAAATGTGGTTTTCTCCTTGGAACAAGAATTTTGTGTAGTATTAATAAGAGGTAGTAAAAGATTTGTTTACTTTTTGAGCAAACTGTAAAATAATTAAGTTGCAGGGAGAGTTTCCCTCATGTTGTCTTTATTAGGTCCCTTGATTGGGTATTAAACCTCTTCTCTATCAAATAATAACAAATTTTGCTTTCTGAAACCTTTGAATTATCATTTCCACAAAATAAATGACTATTATTATGCACTGACTTCTGATCCTATTTTGATCATGTGTTTTAAACATTTTTTTAACTTCAATATCGAGTGTTTTAAACCTTTAATACTTTGAATATTTCCAAAAATTAAATTTCAAATTCTAAAATTATCTTTTGATCTGTACTAACTTGGACATAAAAGAGGAACCCCCGGAAGTCCAGGAGAGACATATAACGCTTATTTGGTATGTTAAAATCATACAGGAAACATTGTCAAATAAGAAATGCTGTTCATATGGACACATAGAGGGGAACAGCACACACTGGGGCCCTTCGGAAGGTGGAAGGCAGGAGGAAGGAGAGGATCAGAAAAATAACTAATGGGTACTAGGCTTAATATATGGGTGATGAAGTAATCTGTGCAACAAACCTCCATGACACAAGTTTCCCTATATAATGAACCTACACATGTGCCCCTGAAGTTAAATAAAAGTTAGAAAAATAGGTTTTAGTTATATTAGTATACATGTATTCCAGAATGAAAAAAGAAACCTGTTCCACTGGTGAATCCACTAAAAACATCCTCTTGTCGTCATCCACAAACAATTATTGTTTCATTTTAAGTCTTCTCAAAAAGTTATTTATAATCAGCTATAGTCCAAAATTTACTTCTTCTTCAAGGAAATTCATGGAAAAGAACCCCAACACGAATTTTTGAATAAAGATTTCCGATAACTTTAGCGATCTTACCTTTGGACTAAGTAAAATCTTCCAGAACTCTAATTAAAATGCTGATACATTAATGAAGATTGCTAACTCAACATCAATCAAAAGTTATTTCAATTTGCTGAACTGATAGAGGACTAAAATGATTTTTATGACTTTTATATTTGCAACATTACTGACTCTTTCATATTCTGTCTTATTTTCTTTTCAGCTATTCATAGCTTATAGCAACTGGGTAAAGTATACATTTGCAAGCAAAATCGAAACGTTTACCTTTCTCTTTAGCTGATTTCTTCAAAATATGGAAACTAAGAATGAGTATTCTCATTTTATGGCAATATAGTTATTTGCATAAGTTCAATAAGAATATATTTGTTTTTTGCTAACAGGCACATTGAACACTGGTAATTTTACCAAAGCTTTTATTGGAATGGCATATTTTTAGATATCACCAGATTGCTTTGAGGAATTATAGTTGACTTTATAAACTCAATAAAAAGCCCCTTGAAAAGAGTGGCATTATACATTTTTACATGGTTCTCTTACAAGGTTCCTGACCTTATGATAAGTAAAGAATATCACTTTCTGACAGGCCCAGAAACCTCAAGATATTCTGGGACCTCAAGAAGAGAGGATTTTACCCAATTCATACAGGTATTACAGGCACAACCAGACGACAAATCCTTGGCTTGTTTTCCTAGCCTTAGGAGGCTTTTAAAAATGTAATTTGAGATTCCTTATGAAAAAGTTCTAGCAAAGCCAACTTAAAGGAGCCTATATGGCCATTCATTATTTTTGTTATAATTTGTACAAATAATCAGGCAAAGTATACTACAAAAACTTATTTTGTAAATAAATTGATTAGACTAAGAATTATCCTTGGTTTACATGGGGAACTGGAGAGAGAAAAATTATGTTTCAGAAGAAAACTATAGCACACCTGCTATTAGATTCCAGCACTGACTATTGTTTTTGAGTTTTTATAATTTTCCTATATTTTAGACTAAATCCAGAATTATTTCCTGGCTATGACTCTCTAAAGGAAAGGGGTTTAATTTTCTTCAGGATGTTTTTAGTGGACTCACTAGTGGAACAGGTTTCTTTTTTCATTCTGGAATACATGTTCTCTTCTTGATTGTAATCCTTATGTGCAATATGTATCTCTCATTGTTTTACTGCTTCTGAGAAAATTAAAGTCATAATATTCTAAAGACCAGGATGATTTAACAAGTGACAGCAACTATATCAATACGTTGACTGAGATTTGGCTAAAGTCTCATTTTGGCACCCTGTGATACTATTCCAATTCAGCTTGAGGCACACTTAAAATTTCTTACTGAGATGTATTGTCTCCCCTGCCTCTTCCCCACAAACCCACCTGGGTGGGCCTGGATCATTTGGGAATGAGCCTTCCTAATGATGCAGAACTAAGGAGTCAAAATGCTTTTAGTTCATCTACTATGCTTTCTTCAAAACATCTCGATGAAATGGAGGGAAATGAGAAAACAAAAGTAGCTCAGATCAAGCTGAGCTCTGTGAGGTATGCAAAATTTATTCTACTCAGAAAGCCAAGAATATGAGACTTTCGGTCATGCCCCTCCTCACAGCATCCATGCCCAGGGTAATTTTTTAAAGGCATTTTTGTTCTTAATTAGCTGCCTCTACCATTATCTCCATGTTCTTGGAATCTGTGATACAAAGAACCATGTATAGCCAATCAATAGCTTATGTTACTTTAATGTATATTCTTAGTAAAAACTGGAAAACTGCCTCTTCTTTTTTCCTTTCAAGACCCACTTGTAACTACTGCTAATTGGACTGTATATCCAGGGCAACTTGAATCTAAGCTCCTGAGTGGCCGTCTTCAAGCTCTGAGCTCAAATAAACTGTACTTAATCATATTTTCTGAATCTCATTATTTAAGGCTGATACTATTACCTGTTACATCTCTTTCCCTTACTCAGTGTTTCACAATTTTGTTTCCTTTCTATTTCCCAAACGTGCCAAACTTGGCCCCACCTTAGATTTTCTACTTCCTTTTCTCTTTGCCAGGATTGTTCTCTTCCCTCCCTACTCCCACTAAGAGATTTTCTTGGCTGGTTGTTTCTGATTTATATTTTAGTTTCAATGTTCCTTCTGAAAACAGAACATAATTCTCTTAACTCTTGCTTCCTATTGCCCTGTACTCTCTATTACATGCCTATGTTTGGTGTGTTTTTGTAATACTTTCATTATCTGATGTTTGATTATTTGTTTATTACATACTTATTGTCATCTCCCTGATAGAGGCAGGAGGCAGACAAATACCTAGGCAGATAGGGAAGGGTCCCCAGTGAAACCTCACGTTCAAGCCTGAAACAGCCTGAAGGCTGAAAGACATGACTGCTGGTTCTGACTGAAAGCTGTGACCCAGAGGGAAACTTCTGCCCCTGTTTGCCTGCTCTTTCCTGTTTGATTCTTTCTGAATAATGCCTTTTAACCAATCAAATGTTGCCTTTTCCAATACTACCTAGGGCTATACTACCCCTTTCTGCTGAGACTTTTCCTTTTGCTTAATAAATTCTGCCCTTCTCACCCTTCAATGTATCCACATGCCTAATTTTTCCTGGACATGAGACAAGAACCCAAATTTAGTTGAACTAGGGAGAAAAATCCTGCATCATCCCCAATCCAGTAGAATATTGGTCTGTAAAAGCAGATATTGTTTTTTGTGTGTGTACATCTCAGAATTACTTCATCTATAACAATTACTGGAATACTGACAAAGCCAGTATTGGATAATAGTGACCAAGCATATTTATTCAATAAACTAAAAGAAAGAATGAAATGATTACATATATATATGTGTGTGTGTGTGTGTATATATATATATGTATATATATATTTGAGCCAAATCTCAGTCAACTTATTGATATAGTTGCTGTCACTCGTTGAATCATCCTGGTCTTTAGAATATTATGACTTCAATATAATTTATAATTATAATTATATTACGTTACAATATAATTGTATTGTATTGTATTGCAAGCTAAGTTATTTCAAACCCATGTAGAACCATGTTTATAACCATAGAGATACAGAGAATAAATGTATTAGCCCAATTCATAGAAAGCTGAGAGTGTAGAAAATATACTAAATAAAAGAGGCTGAAACTTGTTGTCCAAACGATATTGGGCTATATTTCCACCTATTGGCCGGAAGCAGACTAGCTGCCTCTAACGCCACCACTTTTCTGGATGCTCCAATAGTCCTTGTCATGCTTTGTGTTTACAGCAGGTACAGGTCAAAGACATCTTATGAGCCCTAAGCATACTGAATGGCCACCATTTCTAATCTGGAGGTAACAAAGCTCCCTCAATTCCATTTTATAGAGGTAAATGATTTTTCAGAACTCTCTTCCCATTTCACAGAGGGCATTATTTGGTATGTGGTCATTTTTATTTTATAATAATAAAGCAATAAAGTATATATTGTATCCCCTTCATCAGATTTTTATAAAGGCATATATACAACTAGACTGGAGTCTCAGAGATTTCAGAATAACAAATTATTTGATGCAATGTATTTATTTAGTTGGTTCACTGGTTGGTTAGGGTTTTGAAACTCAGGGCTCTGAATGTATGAAAAAGAAAGTAGAATGTTTAACACTCTCCAGCTATGATTCTGACTTTCTGATGGTAAGAGAAAGAGAAAGAGGCAAGGAGAAGAAACAAACGAAGTTAAAAGATGAGACACACAAAAGAAGAACAAAGATGAAGAAGCTGCAGGGGGTCCAGGAGTATACTCTCCAGCAGACCACATCTGATGGCAATTAGAAGAAGAATTAAAATTACCAAAAAGAATGAAACATACAACCTTTACTCTCTTCAATCTCAGAAAACACAATTGTAACCTGTTTCTGTACAAACACAGCTGCAGTTTGGAGATTACTAATCACTAAGTTTACACTTTAGAGTTTTTCCTTAGTCGCTTTTGATTTCCTGGTTCCATGTGTTTAAAATAATAATGGCAAAAGGATTGCCAAAACAGCAAGCGAGAAATTGTTACTGCAGTGATGGATTCAAGACAGATACAGTCAAAACAATATTCCAAACAATTCCAAACAGTTTTTAAAAAATTTGATAGACTTGATGGGCATTTTAAAGAGTCATATATTTGCCTTCAAAGAAAGTAGTTATTTAACATATTCTTAAAAATTCCCATATTTTCATATGATTATTCTGTTTCTGTGGTCTCATTATATTTCAGCAGATGGAAGAAGATAGAGAACAAGAAGTATCAGGCAGTAGGAGGTAAATAAATAACATTTTAACAATATTCAAAGTCATTAGTAGAAAACGCAAAAAAAGACGTGCTATTTACACTGATTGATATTTAATAAGCAGGCTAGTATTTGTATGCCTATAACCAGCTTTTTTTAACTTAATGAAAAGAAAGAAAATCTTAAGTGATTTATTTAGAAAACTTGCACATTCAGTAGGGAGAGGTAGAACACAGGGCTGCCCATGTGTTAGAAGTTGTTCAAACAAAGCTCCATGAGAATCAAATTAAGAGTACTGAAGAAGGGCAAAAATACTACAAAACACAAAGGTCTCTCTGTTCTGCAGTCTCTCACGCTCTTTAGCTCACCAGGGGACAGTAAACGCATTGCTTAAAGAGGTTCTATGTTCCCAGATGTTGAAGCTGGATTAATGGTGAATGCTCACCCGCCTCCCCCTGCCCCCCAACCATTGCTTCCCCACTTTGGGTCATTCTTTACTGGCCTCTCCTAACACCCTCTCAATGTGATTTTTGCTGGACAATCAGTCTCATGTTTCTGGGAGTGGGAAATGGATAACATGAACACACGGTCATGGCCCTCCAGACTCTGGCTGATTTATGCTCTGATCCTTCCCCTCCCAGGCAAGGTACTCTGTTGGCATTCACTAGCTCTGCAGTAGTGGGGCCGACCGTCGGCATTCCCACCGTAAACTTCTGTTTTTAGAGGTTTATAACTTGGCTATAAAATGCTGCCTGGAGGGGGGTGGATCTTACAAAATTGTTTTAAGTTACAAGAGAGTAAACACACACACACACACACACACACACACACACAATACAAATAAAATGTCTGTAATTTCAGACACTATCTTGTGCTTCTGGAACTTTGAAAACCCTGTAATTGTGCTGTCTGTGCGCCCTACTGGCATTCAAATCAATGCTTTGAAGTTCAGCGTTTTAAATATAAAACGAAGATACTTCTTTTACTTTGAAGAGATGGTTATCAAAGAAGATTAATGTATAGTTGCAAGAAAAATAATAATGGGGGAATTCTTTCCAGTCAAAGGAATTTTGAAATCCCTTGTACATGAATTAAGGATCACATCTGATGGTTAGAAGTCACCAATAGTAACATTCAAAATGAAGTCCACTGAAAGAATTATTCAGGTTTTCTGAATTGAGATAGTCATAAATTCAAGAGATATGTACAACAATTTACTAGACACAATAATTGACTGGGTATTCTCCAAATTAAATAAATAAGCACATTCTTTCTTTTCTTCTCTCTTTTTTTTTTTTTTTTTTTTTTTTGTCTGAGAAGGAGTCTCACACTATCTTGCGGGCTGGAGTGCAATGGTGTGATCTTGGCTCACTGCAACCTCCACCTCCCAGGTTCAAGCGATTCTCATGCCTCAGCCTCCCGAGTAGCTGGGATTACAGGCATGAGCCACCACACCTGGCTAATTTTTTGTATTTTTAGTAGAGATGAGGTCTCACCATGTTGGCCAGGCTGGCCTCAAACTCCTGACCTCTTGATCTGCCCACCTTGGCCTCCCGAAGTGCTGGGATTACAGGTGTGAGCCACCGCACCCAGTCAGCATGTTTTGTTTTGTTTTTGGGTTTTTTGTTTGTTTGTTTTTGAGACGGAGTCCTGCTCTGTCACCCAAGGTAGAGTGCAACGGCGCGATCTCTGCTCACTGCAAGATCTGCCTCCCGGGTTCACGCCATTCTCCTGCCTCAGCCTCCCGAGTAGCTGGGACTACAGGCACCTGCCACCATGCCCGGCTAATTTTTTGTATTTTTAGTAGAGATGGGGTTTCACCGTGTTAGCTAGGATGGTCTGGATCTCCTGACCTCGTGATCCACCCGCCTCGGCCTCCCAAAGTGCTGGGATCATAGGCGTGAGCCACCGTGCCTGGCCACAGTCAGCATATTCTTTTAATAATGCCTGTGGAACTGTAAACTCCTACAGGAAGAAAAAATTTGTGAGCTAATACTAGTTGGGCTGGTGCTACCAAAGATTTTTCTAATATTCCAGTACTCTATCTTACAATTGGTTTATCATTATCATCAAATGTCTTTCTGCATATGGCTATATTTTTAAAAAACCCCAAACCTTAAAGTGATTTCATTTATTTATCATAAGAAATTTGCTCAAGTTCAATTATGTGTCAATATTCTAAGTACTGGACAGATATAAAGAAGAAGGCATGAGGAACAGGAAGGGGGATAGTTCCTTATTAGTAATTTTGAGAAAGTAAAACAATGTAAATCAGGCATCAACAGGAATCAACTCCATCTGGAAAAATCACAGACAACTTCAAAGCAGTAGTTCTCAAAGGGTGGTTCCCTTATCTGTAGTGTAAGTATCACCTGGAAACTTGTTAGAAATGCAAATAATTGAGTCTCACCCCAAACCAATTGAATCAGAAACTTTAAGAGTGGGCCCAGCAATCAGAGTTTTCACAGATCATTCAGATGGTCCTAAGAACAAGTACTAATGCCGTAAGGCAAAGCTTCTTAAGCTTTAGGGTGCTTTTAGAGTCATCTAAGGTGCTTGTTAGTACACAGATTACACACTGCTGAACACCCTCACCACCAGATTGTTAATTCGGTAGGTTGGGGGCAGGAAATTTGCATTTCTAGCAAGTTTTTAGGAAGCACTGCAGCTGCTGATTTGGGAACCACACTTTGAGAACCACTGTCCCAAGACATCTTTATGTAATACAATAATTTCTCTCACTTGCTATGTACTATTCTTGGAAGAATCAAGAAATGGTGACTGAAATCATCTCTGTTTTGTGGTTCAGAGGGAAAATTTCAGATGAGAAAAGCTGAGTGGAAAAGGGACAGGATAATATTCTTAAAAGGAGAAACATTTGTGCAAGGATTAAGTTGTGAATGATCAAATTAGTTAAGGCAAAAGCCATAATTGCTTGAGAAAATGCACAGCAAATGTTATACAGCAAAGTAGGAATTTGGGCAGATCTATTTATGGTACAGCTAACGATATTTTCTCACCCCATTAAATTAGGTTAATCATGTGGGATTCTGATCCTCAAATGTTAAAGTCTAAGATACATGGAGAATGAAATACTTTTTCTGTGTCGGTTTCCTGGCTTCTTTCAAAAGAGAGTCAGACTCACACTTCATTTTTATTTCTTAGGCATAAGAAATCAGTGACTGGTCTTGAAACTATGTTTGCCTTTTCAGTCCACATACCACTTTCTGAAATTGGAAAAGATATTATTTAGAGTACAGAGACCTAAATTTCAGAATTGTAATGTGACTGCTAATTCATATTTGAAGCTCAAAGCTGTAAAAGACCAGTGAATTTAGCTATTCTGAAACTTCACAGAATGGTAATCACGAAATCCACTAGCCACATATCCAGTTATCCATCCAACAATGAAAAAGAAAACTTGACTTAAGGAAATGTACAATCCATTTGGTGAAGACAGAGATTAAACAATGAATTCATTGTAATTGTGATCAAAACTTTTATAGGAGCTGTAACAAGAGCTAACTTTGTCTAAAGCCAAAGATTGGAGGTCAGTGAAAAATTCTTTGAAGAAAAGATGTTTAATCCAATGCCTGAGAGATGAGTAGGCAGAAGTCAGGAGAAGAGCCATGCAAAGTATAACCAGGCAAGAAGGGTGGCTTTTGCCTGAACATGAGACAGAAAGAGTCAAAGCCAGGATGGTGTGCAGTATCAAGAATGATGCTGGAGAGGCTGGCAAGTGAAACGTTGAAGGATTGTAAGCAGGACCCTGACATGATGAGATTTGAACATTGAAGCGCTCACTGTGGCTTCTATATGCACAATGCAATGGAGGAGAGAGAGAGACTGCATTCACAACAGAGATAAAATGTAAAATTCCCATCCTTCCTCAGTTCCTAAAGAAAAATAACTTTGTAAGTTTTATTCTTTCATGATCTCATATACCAGCATTATAGTTTTGCCTTTTAGAATATATATTACTTGACTCTGTCCTTAAGAAAAGTATGCTTCATTTTAAGCAAACTCTCATTGTATAGAAAAGATAAACGGGAGAGAAATGAATAGTTCAATCTTTGTGTTATGAACTGAATTGTGTCCCCTACAAAATTCGTATGTTGAAGTCCTAACTCCCAATGCTTCACAATGTGACTGTATTTGGAGACAGGGTCTTTAAAGGGGGAATTAAGTTAAAATGAGGCCATTAGGGTGGGCCCTAATGTAGTATGACTTGGTGCTCTTATAAGAAGAGATTAAGACACAGGAATGCACAGAAGGAAAGCCATGTGAGGACAGAGGGTGCACACAGCCATTTACAAGCCAAGAAGAAAGGTGTCACAAGAAGCCAGCTATAAAGACACCTTGATCTCTGGCTTCTAGCCTCCAGAATTGTAAGAAAATAAATTTATGTTATATGAGCCACTGTTCTGTGACATTTTATTATGCCAGACTTAGGAAACGAATATACTTTGTACCAACACATCCTTTGTTTAAAGAAAAAAAAAATCACTGTAGGTCTTTTTGGAAATATGTTCTCTTAATGAATTTGAAATGCATTTATTTCCCAGCAGGAGTTCAAATAAAGGAGAAACTAATTTATTGGAGAGTTTTTGGAGGGCAGGGGATGGGGGAAGAACCAAAGGAATGTGCATGGTATGTAAAGTGAAATATGGCAGCTGGTTCAGTGAACTCCCACATTGCTCAGACCTCCAATAGCCAGTTATACACTATATAAGAATGATTACATTGGCTAAATTCAGAGATCCAACTAGTGTCATAGGCTCTGCCTTGGCCATGAAAATCAACAGGTGTCAATGTCCTGAAAGCCTGAATACCTCATATGCACACATTCAAGTTAGGGAGATTTTCTTGATTCTGTTTATTTCTATTCAAATCATCAAGCATGTACCTTGCATATGTCTACTGGTTTACTATGTATACATTATAGAGAATAAGAAGAATTTTCACATGTGGTCCACAACCATAACTCCAAGGAAATAGAGTTAGAGATTAGTTAACATATACATGGCAATTTTTTATCTTCTAAAGTGAGTTAATGGAAGTTAGTTTGGAATGGTTTTTCATTTTTTTCTGGTCTCGAATTCCTGACCTCTTGATCTGCCCGTTTCTGCCTCCCAAAGTTCTGGGATTACAGGCGTGAGCCATCGCTCCTGGCCTTGGAATGGTTTTTCAAGTGACAGCAGAGTTTATCCTAGATGAACAAACTTGTCTGCAATGGGCTGACTTCCACATAACACTTAACATCCATCCATTCATCCATGTTAAATCAGCTGGAGACACACATAAACCAAGCCATAGAGACAAGACTTTTATTTTTCTTCATTGTCTTTGAGCAGTTTCTTTCACTCTGTGGTTTCTTTAGCTTTGTTTTTCATGAAAGCACAGCAGGTACAACTATTTAAACTCCATTCCTGGCTGAGATCCTCTTTTGTAAACATTCCTTCGAAGTTAAAATGAAAATTACTCTTCCTTTTCTTACAATGAAAGGAATACATTTTTTTTCCCCTGTTCTGCCAGGGTCTCTTAAATGCAAATGGCTTCTTGACCTCCCTTGTATTTCTGGGTTTATTGGGTCTTCTCAGTAATTCCTGTTTCTCTAAATGTTTCCTTTCTTTTATTTTCTCTTTACTGAGAAATGCTAGCACCCTTTTTTGGAAATCAATGCCAAAACATTTAGATACTTTGTTCACCACATGGGCTGTTTTGCTTTGGGGTACTGGGCATTTATTATCTCTGTCAGGTATTGGCAGCATCTGATTTTGTTGATCTACAGGCACAGAGAGGACTGGGAACTGAGTATGTATGTTACTGTGACTCAAGACACATAAACACATTCTACGTACATTTTAACAACCACAATTTATTCATAATTACATTGAAATTCTTTAGCTCCAAGCAAAGACACAAAGGGATGACAGATTTGATAAGCTACTTTTAATTTTTTTTTTTTCTGTGTGTATTCTATTGCTTTGGGCTCTAGTACTAAAGAAGGAATGGAATTTTAAAAGAACAATGAGGAAAGATCGATTACATATAAAGAAAGAATTTTACCTGGCAAAGCCAACACCTCTGCTGACTCCATTAGCGTCTCTCAGTATTCTTGTGGAAATGACATGTCCAAAGGGTTTCAGCATATTCTCAAGTTCCTGCTCATCCATAGAAATGGGGAGATTTGAGATGTATAGGTTTGTTGGGTCTTGCTCTTGTTGCTAAGGGAAGGGAAGAAACAAATGTGGTAAGTTCTGAGTATTGAGAAACATTGTACACATGGAGAAACTTTTGTTTAAACTGCAATGTAGATCATAATCTCCAAAGTGCTCTTGAAAGTTCTTTCACTAGAGGCATTACTTCTTTTTACTGATGCATTGTGCAGAATGTTTATCACAGACAAAATGACCACTGAAAGCCAAGCTCTCTGTCCCTCATTCCTTAGAAAGACTAATACACTTTCTTTCTTTGTTGTTGTTGTTTTTTTTTTTTTTTTTTTTTTTTTTTTGAGGTGGGGTCTTGCTCTGTTGCCCAAGTTGGAGTGCAGTGGCATGATCTCGGCTCACTGTAAGCTCTGCCTCACGGGTTTATGCCATTCTCCTGCCTCAGCATCCCAAGTAGCTGGGACTACAGGTGCCCGCCACCATGCCCAGCTAATTTTTTTTGGATTTTTGGTAGAGACAGGGTTTCACCGTGTTAGCCAGCCTGGTCTCTAACTCCTGACCTCAAATGATCCACCCGCCCTGGCCTCCCAAATGCAGGGATTACAGGCGTGAGCCACGACGTCCAGCCTACTAAAAGACTTTTAATGCAATTGAACTAAGGCAAATGTGTATATTCTTTTTTATTACCATTAACCACTACTTCTATGACTACCACTCTTACTACCATCACAATTAGTTACTGATATTGCATTTAGTGAGAGTTCATAATATGCTAAGCATAGTTCCAAACACTTAACATACATTACTTCATTCAATATTCTTAATAGATATAATTACCATTTTATGGATGACAAAATGGATCCCTAACTTACCCAAGTTACACAGCTCATAAGTGCCAAAGTCAGGGCGGAAATCTGGGCCTATCACCAAAGTCCATGGAATTTATTACTCTGGTCTACTGCCTTCCATTAGACCAGCGAGTCTCAAAGTATAGTCCCAGAAATGCAACATCAGCCTTAACCTCACCTGGGAACTTATTGGAAACACAGTTTCTCAGGCCTCATCACAGAACTACTGAAGCAGAATCTGAGAGTGGGCCAAGAAATCTGTGTTTTGACAAGCCCTCCAGGTGATCCTGATGACGGCTTAAGTTTGAGAACTGCTGTCCTAGACCAAGCCTAAATATTTATATACAAATAAGATTATGATGTCTATCATCTCCTATTTCAGCAGCAATAATGCTTAAATAAGCTTTGCTTAATAGAATGGGAAACAAAACCACAATTACTAGAGTTATTTCTGTGTGTATCAATTTTCTCTATTTTATATAATGAAGTAATAATTTAGAACTTAGTTGTATTTATGTCTCAAATAAAATAGTCAAAAATTTGACAGATTAGTCATTAATATCAAAATGTACCAGATAGTTAATTGAACTATTATATTTTAACCAAACAGAAACTTTAGTTTCAAGGATAAGCCAGAGATTAAATTAGAAAAAGAAATCCTGAAGTCTATAGAAAATGGTATTATGTAACAGTAAAATATCTTTTGTGAAAAGAGATCATATTATTAGATATTTATGGTTTTAAAAACAATAAACAAGTACAACAAACAAGAATCCAAATATTGTTTCAGGTCAAGAAATAATTTTTGTGTGCAACTAAATTTCTGTATTTTTAATAACTAAATATTCAGATAGGTTGTGATACTTTTATTAAAACTTGGAGTGAATATGATGTATTATTAGTTTCATTTTAAACCTAGTTTACTTTTCAAGCTTTTGAGTACTGTGGGAAATAGCAAAACTAAAATATAATCTGGAAAAGATGACTAGAGTCTTAATATTTAGGAATAGTTTACATATAGAGACTGAATCAGTGAAGTCAATCTCCCTCTCTCTCTGTCACAGACATATACATAAACACACACACGCACACACACATACACACACCCCACTATCACCACCACCATCATCACTACCACCACCAATAACTGTAATGGTCCTAGAGAAAAAAACAGAGATAATATTATTCTTCTTTAAATAGTTTTGATCTTGTTTTTGTTTCTGTGAGGCGATAAATTAAAAAACAAAGGGACATTTCAGATACATAATAATGAACCTTATCTACATATAACTTCCAGTTCATAGTATTTCACCATTTATCATTTAATCTTCACATTGTCGCTCCAAAAGTAGTTTGGCAAATATCATTACACTTAACGGATAATGAGGAAATGGAGACATGAAAGATTCACCATCTTGCCAAAGGACAATCTAATAATTAGTGATGGGGTTAACGGGATATTTAGTGACTAATTTTCCTATCTTCCAGCTCAGTGTATTTTCCACCAGTCCAATGTTTCTCAAGCTTCAATTATTTGAAATACCAAATGTTAGAAATTTTTGACAGTCATAGGTTGTTACTTATTTTAATTTTTTTTCTAAATAAACATACCTCTGGGGCTTAAATAAATCTATTTAAAAAAATAACTTTGTGTTGTTACCACAACTAAAAGGCCAGTATTACTTGCCGTAAATAGAAGGTTACTATAAAAACAGTGAACAAACTAATGTTTTCAAATTATAGCTAGATACTGTTTGCAGAAGGCTTTGGAGCTCCCGCTTGACTCTCTGTTGCAAAGGGAATTAATAATTAATGGAAGAGTTAGAAGCACACTAGCACCAGACTGAGTCTTTTTACTGGGAAGAATCAGAATTTAAAAAGAATCGAGAAATGAACAACTTTCTTATGATGTGATTTCTGAGTCCCACATGTCTAGAACTACTAAAGTTATACAAGAAATACATGCCCCAGAGCTTTGGAGTTCCTCATCAACCCAGAGCTTACCAATGAATGGGCCACAGCACATGACAGTCCTATGAATGGGTTGGAATTTGCTCAATATTCAATACCCCTTTGCCCTTGATCAGGTTAATAATCACAGTCTACGCCATTGTCTCAGGTACTGTATAGATCTTAGAATTTTCTCCAGGCATCAGTGCACCAGTTTATCCAAATTCAAAGTCATTTCCAAATTCCCTGAGTACTGAATGCATTGCAGCTGCTCAAAATGGTGTACCATAAATACGCAGGGCTCAGTACATAAGGGATTGCCTGGTAAGCTATTTTCTGAATCCAAATTCAAACAACAAGGCCAACTCTTTAATTTGTATTCACAGAGTCAGTAGCATATTGGATAGTGTCATTCCTTAATCTGTATTCACGGAAAGAATATGACATTGGGGAGTGTTATTTAAGTAATTCTGTTCTTTGAAATGAATGCAGTATTAGTCTTGAATATATTGGTTGAAAATAGAATTTAAATTATGCATAAAATAAACTTTAAAATAGTATATACATTTATATTTTTACTTTCAATTATATTTATATATCAGGTTTATGTAAATGGATGGTCATTTTCAAAAGGTTCATTGGCACTATGAAACAAAGAGCACTTTCCTTTCAATTTTCCAGAAAGGTTTTTCACAAGATAATTGCAATCAAAAAGATCTTTTTATAATTTTTTAACTTAAATTTTTATGGACAGAGCTCCTAAATGGATCTCAGGTGGCATCTTATCCAGTCTTATCATCTAACAGATGGAAAAAAGCAGAAACTAGTGGTGAGATTATGACTTGCCCAAGGCCACTCAGCTAGAAGAAGAGGCTAGAAATAGAGCCCAAGTCCTTTTGTACTTGAGCTGATGTTTTTGCCAATTTACAACACTGACTTTGTTCTTAAAATCCAATGATTAATAAATAGCAGGTTGTGGTTCAAAAGAATATTATACAGACAAAGATAAATATATCTGAGTTCCTTGTTTTATTCACTTTTGCCTGTTCGTCCATAAGCTTGAGTTAAAGAGTGAAGGCTATGAAAAAAGAGCTCCTAGCCTTAGCTAGTATTCTACACATAGTCATTGAATGAATATTGTGCAGTGTATATTAGATGGTAAAAGTATATGACTACAATTCATACATCTATTACATTTGACTGTCCATATCACTATAAGTAACTCCCCCATTTTGGTCTGTTTCTACATTTTTTCATTTGTATAAGGATTTCTTGGTTTATTATTTAGTTTTGTCAAAAGCTCATTAAAAGTTAGAAAAGTATCCTCTCCATTGTTAATGGGAGCCCAGATCTGTCATCTTATGCAAAAATATGTAAATAATTTATGTTCCCTGAAACGACTTCCTTTTTCTCAGGTTTTTAGTGTACATATGCCATCAAAATCAAATTTATTGGCATTCGTTTGCTTTTGAGCAGTTTAAGACAATTTCATAACTTCAGAACATTTCAAGGTGGCTAAGCAAATGAATACTTGTAGAGGACAAGAAAACACTGCCCTATCTAGATCAAAGGTTATGTCTGGGTTTTTGAGTATGCATTATGGCTATTATAGAAACACAATTCTGAAAAAAGCTATTAGAACACAATTTTAAAACTCAAAAACAATCTAATAACATTCACATTTGATGGAATGACATTTAAATGCTCTGGAAGTAGCTACAGTACTAACACTAAATTGAGATTTTAGAGTAATTTCTTAAACTCCCTGGAGCGTGAACTATTTTTATTTCCCATATGCCATTGATCAATATATTTGTAGAATATAATAAAAATAAATTAATAGGAAATAAAAGGATATGCAAAATGCAAGTCCAACTTTTTATTATTACACTCAACAGACACCAAATTACATATCGGATTAGATATTATGTTAATGTCAATTGTTATAAAAGATTTTAAATGCTTTCTCTCAATTTCTGTACACATTTCATTGTGGACAAGTAGCAAGTAACAAACTTTGAGTAGAACTGCTTTATGGGACTATATTCCTACTATACTTATTTCATAATGGAACACCCTATGGGTCTCAGTAAGTTATTAGTTCTTGCTTACTTTATATACTATTGAATCCTTTTTAAAAAACATTTTTAATTGGCAAGTAATAATTGTACAAATGTATGTGGTGCAAAGTGATATTCTGATATATGAATACAAGTATAATGATTGAATCAGGGTAATTAGCATATTCATAACCTCGAACATTATTTGTGTTGGGAACATTCAAACTCCTTTCTTCCAGATATTTAAAGATATGCAATAAATTATTGTTAATTATAGTCACCCTACAGTGCCATCAAACTCTAGACCTTATTTATCCTAACTAGTTGTAATTTTGTACTTGTTTATCAAAAGACCCCCATATCCCCACTTCCTGCTACCCTTCCTAGCCTCTAGTACCACAGTTCTACTCCCTGCTTCTATGAGTTCAACTTTTTTAGATCCTACATATGAGTGAGAGTATGTGCTATTTATCTTTCTGTGTGCCTGACGTGTTTCACTTAACCTAATATCCTCCAGGCTCATCTATGTTGTCATGCATGAGAGAATTTTATTCTTTTTTATGAATAAATATTCCACTGTGTATGTGTGTGTGTGTGTGTGTGTGTGTGTGTGTGTGTGTGTGTGTATACACACACTAAATTTTTAAACGGTGCTATAAAAACTGGAGAGCCACACACAGAATAATGAAACTAGACCCTTATCACTTACCATATACAAAAATCAACTCAAAATCTCAAAATGGCTTAAAGGCTTAAATGTAAGACCCCAAACTGTAAAACTACTAGAAGACAATATAAGGGAAAGGGTTTAGGATATTGGTCTGGACAAAGATATTTTGTGGTTAAAACTTCAAAAGCACAAGCAACAAAAGGAAAAATGGACAAATGGGACTATATCCAACTAAAAGGAAACAATCAACCTAGTAAGGAGACAACCTGCACAATGGGCGAAAATATTTGCAAACTATTCATCTGCCAAGTATTCGTAATGGCCAACAGATATATGAGAAAGATACTCAACATCACTAATCATCAGGGAAATGCAAATCAAAACCATAATGATATATCATCTCACCCCTATTAGAATGCCTATTGTCAGAAAAAAAAACAGAAAAAAATAACCAATGCTGGTGAGGATGTTGAAAAAAAGGAAATTCTTATACATTGTTAGCCAGAACGTAAATTAGTATAGCCATTATGGAAAACAGTATGAGGGTCCTCAGAAGACTGAAATTACTAACATGTGACCCAGCAATCCCACTACTAAGTATCCAAAGAAAAGGAAATAAGTATATCAAAAAGATATGTGCACCTCCACGTTTATTCCAAGTTCTTTTAAATCACAAAATTGTGTATAACCAATTTATAGAAATTTTTTAACTATTGGGTGAAAAAATGCTATCTCAAGATGAATTATCCTAATCAGTGGTGACAAAACATTTAGAAATACCCTGAAGAGGTACGAAACGACTCTAAAGCAAGCTTGCAACTATAGACATGTTTTAAAAACATTGAGGAGGATGTATACATAGACTAAAGATAATAATGTTACCTTATATAGAGCAGAGTTTTTAGTATTTTAAATGTTTCAGGGTCATTTTATATCATGTGGCCCTTTATCTACCTTGTAAGGTAGATAGGGAAAGAGTTATTATTCCAAAAATACAAATGAGAAAACTGGGTCCTATATCTTAAGCTAGTAAGTGAAGAAGCAATATCATAAGTGATATTGTTTGACTTGATGTAGTACTTTTTACTACACTACAACAATTCTAGAGATTGCCTATAAATATCATTATTCAGTGATTCTCACCTGTAGAAAAGAAAATTAATGTGGATGCAAAGGAGCAAGATTTTTTAATGGAACAGTCTATTTTATATGCTGCAGCAATTTAAAAATTAATAATAAAAACTAAATTTTTTTTCTCACTTTGAAAACAGGGAATCAGAGCATTCTATGTTAACAAACTGCCCTAAAGGCATCAGATATTTTGGAATTAGTTTAACACCAATTTGAACAAAGATGTCTTCACTTTTTTGGTGATAGTTACTGCACCGCTAGATGAGAACTGATGGAAACCTGCCGTTTTGGCCATACTTGCTTCACTATTATATATTTGTATGATAGTTAATTTTATGTGTCAACTTGACTGAGTCACCGTGTGCCCAGATTGGTCAAACCATTTTCTGGGTGTTTCTATGGGGCTATTTTTGAATGAGTTTAACATTTAAACTGATACACTGTGTGAAACAGATTGCTCTCCTCAGTGTGGGTGGCTCTCACCCAATCAGTTGAAGACTTGAATAAAACAAAAAGGCTGATCCTCCCCAGAGTTAAGAAAGACTTCCTCCCGTCTGACTGAGGTGGGACTTCATTTTCCCGCCTTCAGACCCTGACTGAAATATCAGCCCTTCTTGAGTCTTGAACCTGACAGCCTGGAGACTGGAACAACCGTGTGGGCTCTCCTAGGACCCCAGCTGCCAACGGAAGAGCTTAGGACTTGTCAGACTCCATAATCTCATGAGTCAAGTTCATATGATAAAGAGGGGAGGGGGGAAGATGGAGTGATGTGGGGGAGGATGTGGGGGAGAGAGGAAGGAAGGGAGAGAGGGAGAAGGAGGAGAGGGACAGATGGAGGGAGAGGGGGGAGAAAAAGAGAAGGAGTGAGAGACTAAGGTAAAGGGAGGGAGGGACAGAATGGGAGATGGGGAGAGGGAGAAATGGGAGACAGAGGGAAAGATGGAGGGAAAGAGGAAGAGAGGGAGATGGACAGAAGGACAGAGAGAGACTTGTGGCGGGGAGAGAGGGGGGACAGGGGATGGGGTGGTGCGGGAGAGGGAGTGAGAGAGAGACACATCCTATTGGTTCTGTTTCTCTGGAGAACCGTGGCTAATACAATGTGTTCGTTTTGTCAAATCTGTATTGCTACAAAAAGTAAGGACCTACGATCAGCTCTGACCTTCCCACTAGGACTTCTGCATTCCTGGACACAAAGCCAGTGCTCTGACTAGGCAAAGTAAGATGCCTTACCTCAAGATAGGCGCTCCAGAAGCAAACATCCAAGGTAAGGCATTAAAGACCAAAGGGAAGAGTAAAGAAGGACTGCAGAGAAGTAGGCTTTCACCCTTAAATGGTGCCTAAAAACATGCCCTCTGTCCTGTTTGCTAAGCAGTGAAGGTGCCTCTATATTTTCAATTGCCTTTTATCTCTACTAAAAGAGAAAAGGTGATTTCTCTTTTGCTAGTTCTGCATGGTGATTCAGTTAGAGGAAGGTGACTCCCATTATTTTCCTTCCAAAGCAAAAATAAGAGCAATTTCCCTAAAATAAGAAACAATAAGAACAATGTCCCCAAGAAACACTTTTTAAAAAAGAAGTATTTAATTATTTTGGTTATAAAGTAAGCACAGTGTCAGGAACTGGAGTTCATGTCCTCAAGTTCAATTGGAGGGTTTAATTCTGGAGAACAAACTCAGCAGAGATCTGACTGTGAAACAACACCCAGTGTTGAACCACTGATCATTTAGGCTATTCTTTAAGGCTTGGGCTGGCTTTTATTTCTAGATCAATTGAGCAGCCTTGAATTGAGTTGGGCGGTGAATGATTCCGTGAGGATCTTCAGCCTTTATGACTAAATTTGAGTTACCTGTGGTCCTGGAACAGGTGGCCAGATTGGATGCCTGGCTTTCCTTGACTTCTCCCTCCACATACACCTCATGAACTTGAGCTCAGTATCACCAGTTATCAGCCCTGATGTGATGGTTTCTCCTGTGAGAAAATGCTAAATTAACATTTTACAATATTGAGATCTCTCTATAGTTTTATTATATTACTATATCACAAATATATAATGTTTTGTACTCATAGTCTTGATGGTCAAAAATGAGAAC
Source organism: Macaca mulatta (assembly GCF_049350105.2). Taxonomy (NCBI): domain Eukaryota; kingdom Metazoa; phylum Chordata; class Mammalia; order Primates; family Cercopithecidae; genus Macaca; species Macaca mulatta. The sequence continues at coordinate 18,825,420 of NC_133407.1, forward strand.
AGGAAACAAAACTATAGAGAACTACTCAATATTGTAAACAAATCTCACATTTTCTTAGAGTCTAATTCACTGCTCAGAAAGAGGCTCCCCAGGAATGTCTATTTTATCCATCTGCTATGAACTCTGAGATAGAAAGCTCTAACTGATTTATCGATAAAGACTATGATGCTCCGAACAACTATGGAACTGTGGAAATAGCATGAAGGCAGCCATAGTTTTACTATGATACACTACTAATTTCTTCTTAAATAATCACCACAACACATACAAATATAGAACAGATGCAAAACATTTTTGTATCTTCTGCCTAGAATATGACAGCTTAGGCTGGCTGAGTCTCACCCAGATTCACCTTCGGTAAACTCACAAAAACATACCACTGAAATGTAAAAGGTATTAGGGGCATTGAGTTCCTCTCAAGGACAACCATTCTCACTGTAGTGGATTGACAACTCCGCCCCCTGCCCAGAACACAGCACAAATGATGACTCTGGGAATTATGCAACAGAGCTTATGTGACAAACACTATGTCATCTATATTAAGGCTGCCAAATAAAATATAAGACATCTCATTAAATTTAATTTTTGATAAATAACAAATACTATTTTTAGTATTCATGATAATACACAAGACATATTTGTACTAAAATTATTCATTGTCATATAAGATTAACATTAATATCATTTTTAATAAACTGTTGTTAGGTAAGATATGTATCATTACCTTTACCTTTTTATGGTATGATATTATCTAGTATTTATACTGCTTACTATATGAAAAATACTACGATTTAATGTCATTTAAATTCATTATGTTTATATTCCTTAACCCTTGAGGTAGATAGCCCCATTTTACATGTGAGAAAGCTGATGTTATAAGAAACAATCGTTCTTTTTGCTTAGGATTGTCTTGGCTATGCGGCCTCTTTTTTGGTTCCATATGAACTTTAAAGTAGTTTTTTTCCAATTAGAAAATGCTCATCTTCATTAGTCATCAGAGAAATGCAAATCAAAACCACAATGAGATACCATCTCATGCCAGTTAGAATGGCGATCACTAAAAAGTCAGGAAACAACAGATGCTGGCATGGCTGTGGAGAAATAGGAACGCTTTTACACTGTCGGTGGGAGTGTAAATTAGTTCAACCATTGTGGAAGACAGTGTGGTGATTCCTCAAGGATCTAGAACTAGAACTAGAACTAGAAATAGCATTTGACCCAGCCATCCCATTACTGGGTATACATTTATAATGTATTTCTGGTTCTAGATCCTTGAGGAATTGCCACACTATCTTCCACAATGATTGAAATAATTTACACTCTCACTAACAGTGTAAAAGCATTCCTATTTCTCCACAGCCATGCCAGCATCTGTTGTTTCCTGACTTTTTAAGAATTGCCATTATAACTGGCATGATATCGTATCTCTTTGTGGTTTTGATTTGCATTTCTCTAATAACCAGTGATGATGAGCTTTTTTTCATAATTGTTGGCTGAATAAATGTCTTCTTTATATCCTTTGCCCACTTTTTTGTTGGGGCTGTTTCTTTTTTCCTTGTAAATTTAAGTTCCTTTTAAATTCTGGATATTAGACCTTTGTCAGATGGTAGATTGCAAAAATTTTCTCCCATTCTGTAGTTTGCCTGTTCGCTTTGATGATAGTTTCTTTTGCTGTGCAGAAGCTCTTTAGTTTGATTAGATCCCATTTGTCAAGTCTGGCCTTTGTTGCAATTGCTTTTAGTGTTTTAGTCATGAAGTCTTTGGCCATGCCTATATCCTGAATGATATTGCCTAGGTTTTCTTCTAGGGTTTTTATGGTTCTGGGTTTTACCTTTAAGTTTTCAATCCATCCTGAGTTAATTTTTATATAAGGTGTAGCCAGTTTTCCCACTGCCATTTATTAAATAGGGGATCCTTTCCCTATTGCTTATTTTTGTCAGGTTTGTTGAAGATCAGATGGTTGTAGATGTGTGGTGTTATTTCTGAGGCCTCTATTCTGTTCCATTGGTCTATATATTTGTTTTGGTACCAGTACCATGTTGTTTTAGTTATTGTAGCCTTGTAGTATAGTTTAAAGTCAGGTATTGTGATGCCTCCAGCTTCGTTCGTTTTGCTTAGGATTGTCTTGGCTATACAAGCTTTTTTCTCATTCTATACTAAATTTAAAGAAGTTTTTTTTTTTTTTCTAATTTTGCGAAGAAAGTCAGTGGTAGCTTAACAGGAATAGCATTGAATCTATAAATTACTTTGGGCAGTATGGCCATTTTCACCATTTTCATTATATTGATTCTTCCTATCCATGAGCATGGAATGTTTTTCCATTTGTTTGTGTCTGCTCTTATTTCCTTGAGCAGTGGTTTGTAGTTCTCCTTGAAGAGGTCCTTCACGTCTCTTGTAAGTTGTATTCCTAGGTATTTCATTCTCCCATGCAATTGTGCATGCGAGTTTACTCATGATTTGGCTCTCTGCTTGTCTTGTTGGTGTATAAGAATGCTTGTGATTTTTGCACATGGATTTTGTATCCTGAGACTTTGCTCAAGTTGCTTCTCAGCATAAGGAGTTTTTGGGCTGAGATGATGGTGTTTTCTAAATATAAAATCACGTCATCTGCAAACAGAGACAACTTGACTTCCTCTCTTCCCATTTGAATATCCTTTATTTCTTTCTCTTGACTGACTGCCCTGGCCAGAACTTCCAATACTATGCTGAATAGGAGTGGTGAGATAGGGCATCCTTGTCTTGTGCCAGTTTTCAAAAGGAATGCTTCTAGCTTATGACCATTTGGTATGATATTGGCTATGGGTTTGTCATAAATAGCTCTTATTATTTTGAGATATGTTCTATCAGTACCTAATATATTGAGAGTTTTTAGCATGAAGGGGTGTTGAATTTTATCGAAGGTCTTTACTGCATCTATTGGGATAATCATGTGATTTTTGTCATTGGTTCTGTTTATATGATGGATTATGTTTATTGATTTGTATATGTCGAACCAGCCTTGCATCCCCGGGATGAAGCCAACTTGATTGTGGTGGATAAGCTTTCTCATGTGATGCTGGATTCAGTTTGCCAGTATCTTATTGAGGATTTTTGCATCGATGTTCATCAGGCATATTGGCCCAAAATTTTCTTTTCTTTTCTTTTCTTTTTTTTTGTTGTGTCTCTGCCAGGTTTTGGTATCAGGATGATGCTGGCCTCATAAAGTGAGTTAGGGAGGATTCCATCTTTTTCTATTGTTTGAAACAGTTTCTGAAACAATGGTACCAGCTCTTCTTTGTACTTCTGGTAGAATTCGGCTCTGAATCCATCTGGTCCTGGGGTTTTTTTGGTTGGTAGGGTATTAATTACTGTCTCAATTTCAGAACTTGTTATCGGTCTATTCAGGGATTTGACTTCCTCCTGGTTTAGTCTTGGGATGGTGTATGTGGCCAGGAATTTATCCCTTTCTTCTAGATTTTCTAGTTTATTTGCATAGAGGTGTCTATAGTATTCTCTGGTAGTAGTTTGTATTTCTGTGGGATCAGTGGTGATATCCCTTTTATAATTTTTATTGTGTCTATTTTATTCTTCCCTCTTTTCTTCTTTACTAGTCTAGCTAGCAATCTATCTATTTTGTTGATCTTTTCAAAAAACCACCTCCTGGATTCACTGAATTTTTGAAATGTTTTTTGTGTCTCTATCTCCTTCAGTTCTGCTGTGATCTTAGCTGTTTCTTGTCTTCTGTTAGCTTTTGAATTTTTACTTGCAATTAAAAAAAAATTGTAAGTTAGAAAGGGATAAGTCTTATGTTTAATGTGACTCAACAATGAGTTAAATAATTTTACTTAGAGTGCCTAGACTATCAATGAAAAAGTAATGCATACATCTTAGTTTTTCTTAGTTACATGTTTTCTCCCTGTAGGAGTCTTGTGATTCAGTAAGTAGCTCACCTGAACAAATGGAAGTACTCGTGGTCACAACACTAATCCAACTCAAAGTCACTTGTCGATTTCCATCTCTTGACTTGGGCAAATTACTAAATGGATCATCCACTTATGTTTTTATATTTGCTCTTGATCATTCACTCACTCATTCAACAGTTCTTTCATCTTCTCGTGTACGTCACCCCTTGAGCTAAATCCTGAGGGTACAGATGTAATAGGACATGATCTCTGCCTGCCTTAGAAAGTTCAGACTAGTGGATGTTATACAACTAAATTTAAATAATAGAGTCCTATTTTTTGTTAGCTGACACATTAGGGCAGCTAAGACTTAGATATCTGTCTCCTGACTCTTATAGCCCATAACTTGAAATTCTATTTTCCTTAAAATGATGATTTGACAGTCTAAATTATTTTTAAATGGTGTCTCAGCTACATGATATGCATGAAAATTAAATTTTAAAATGTAAAAGCCACTGAGAGACATTAAGCCCTAAAACAATGACAAACATCAATTTGGACTGACTATTTAACTATATATTTCCATTTGAATAAAAATGATTTTGTTTGTAATCCTCTAGAAAACTTTGAGTAGGCATGAGCTGTAAACATGTAATGACATGGTGACCCTGACACTAACTGTTATTAACACTTCTCAGCAAATTTCGTGGACTGAAAAATAGAAATAATAATACTAATAACCTCAGAGGGTTATTGTAGAAATTCAATGTTATGACATACTAAAAACTTAGCAGAGTTCCAGGAATATAAAAGCTCAGTAAATCATGATTATTTCTATAATTTTTATTACATAAGGAAATTTAGAACATTTTACGAGGATAGCTACTAACTAAATATAAGTCATGCTAATTAAAGAACAATTATCACTATTTAGAATGTGTCCCATTGTGTTCCTCGTAAGTATAAACTTACTAGATGTTTTATTAAATTATATGGAGGTAGGCATATTAAATTGATAATGAGATCCTTAAAATGTGGCCACTGTATTAGCAAGAGAATCAAGAAATATATTACGGGATGGGAAACATAACACTGTTCCTATCATTTGCGAGCTACAAAGATTAATGATTTATTACTGGGCTCATTAATCAAAACTGTGTGGCTTTTTTTTTAAGGAGCAATTCCACTGTTCAAGTCAATTAGCCCACCAAAGCTATTACACCGAAGAAGCTGCAGTGTTATTCAGACTTCCCTGGGAGTATTTAGAGTATAAAATAAATGCTATTATTCAGAAGATACCGAATTGCTAAGCTTCTTAAACTTATACAATTGGGAACCTGCAGTACATTAAAATGCTGAAACTCATTAAGTGTCTTTTTTTTTCTCTCATCTTTCGAGTCATTGGCATTCTCAGCACTGTTAAAAACAGTAAAATGCTCCTGGCTTCCAAGGATAGGGTGACTTCTGCTCTTTCACCTCCACCTCAATGAATCACTGAGGCAGAACTGGCACCCAGCCTTTGAAACAGCAACAGATTCTGCTGGATTATCCTAATATTGGAACAGGACAACAATATTAGCTAAGATGTTATAGGAGAGGGGGAAAATGCAACTAGCACATAACTGATCACTTACCTTCTTAGCTCTATTTAAACTGTCTGAGCATCTGTACATAAAATGTCATTAATGATTTTAACCCATATGATAAAATAACAATCTATGAGTTCCTTCTTATATAAGTGAATTACTAGACAAAAGAGAAAAAGATAAACCTGTACTTAAAGTATAATAAAAGCTAATAAATGTAGAAGGAATGTTGACATGAACAAAATCACCACATGATACCCCTGAAAGTAATAATTTCTTTAGATTAGAATGATCAGTATATCTAAAAACTAGTGAGTGAGGTTGGACATGGTGGCTCAGGCCTGTAATCCTAGCACTTTGGGAGGCCGAGGAGGGTGGATCACCTAAGGTCAGGAGTCGAGACCAGCCTGGCCAACGTGGTAAGACCCCATCTCTACTAAAAATATAAAAACTTAGCCAGGCGTGGGGGCGTGCACCTATAATCCCAGCTACTCGGGAGGATGAGGCAGGAGAATCACTTGAACCTGAGACGTGTAGGTTGCAGTGAGCCAAGATCATGCCATTGAACTTCAGCCTGGGCAACAAGAGTGAAACTCCGTCTCAAAAATTAAAAAAACAACAAACGAGTGAGTAAAAGTCTGAGAGGAACTAGGAAATGTACATCAATCAAATAATCTCCCTACAAGACATTTATTAATTATAAGGGGGGAGATTGTAACTTTTCCATGGAGACATTTGGCAAACATCACCGTAAACAAGTGATCAAGGTAGTATCAGCAGAATGGGATGAATGAGTACCTTGCACCTCTCGATATGATATACTGAGAAGCACAACACAGCACTATATGGCATTCCTTTCAACAAGGCATAACCTGAACCTAATCATAGAAAAACATCCCACAGATCTAAGGTATGGATGCTCTAGATAATAATTGGCTTACAATCTTCAAAAATGTCAAGATGAAGAAAGTCAGAAGAATGATTGCAGATTGAAGGACACTAAGAGACTTATGAATGTAACATTTGATCCTGGATTGAATCCTAGATCCCAAACCCTCCCCTACAAAAATTTTTTGTTTATTAAAAGGACATTCATAGAATAATGCAAAATTCAACTAAGTTCTATAGATTAGACATTTCTATTGTACCAGTGTTAATTTCCTGATGTTATTTCACTGTTGTAATGTAAATGAATAACCTTGTTATTAGGACATATAAATAAACTCTTTATGGATACAGGGGCATCATATCCTTAATTTACTCTCAAACATCCTAAAATAGTAATATGTGTATATTAATAGAGAAAATGAGAAAACAAATGTAAGAGATGTTAATATGTGGGAAATCTGCATGAAAAGTATTATTGTATTTTTGCAACGTTTTTATAAGTTTAAAAGTATTCAAAAATAACATGAAAAAAACTGAAAAAATACAATAAAGAAGCTGTTAATTTTGATAGCCAAAATCCACAAATATAAAAGTATTCCTCATAAGTGCTTTACCTTATATATAAAATTAAGACAGTGTATATTTGGTGTCTTGCATTCAAACTGCCCTCCCTTGAGACAGAAAGAATACCAAACATGAAATTCAGCATCTGCTTCTCCTAATATTGTACAATTAACATACTCAGCAGTACCTTGGACAGTGTTTGTTTGGTTCATTTGTATACCACTCGTTCATGGTCTCCACTAAGGGTTTTAGGAAACATTTCTGCTTAGGTGATTGCACAGAGAGAATGAAGATGGAGATTCAAACTGGATTCCAGGCATCAATAGGCAATAGTAAATAAAAGCAGAGCCAGATAAATTCTCTTTAATTACAGATATATTTCTCTTCTACTATCCCCATGCTCACCGGACTCTACCAGATTTTCTTCTCATAATGTAGCCTATATATGCACTTTCAGAATTATTTCCTCATGAACAGTTGGAAAGATCATAGTTCTATGAGTTTATAACCTCATCCACAGCATGGAATAAGAGAGTGGTTACTATCTTAGAGAAACGGATAGACCTGTGATCCCGGAACAGGGCAATTTTCCCCTCAGAGGACTGTTGGCAGTATCTGGAGACATTTTTATTTGTAACAACTGCACTGAAGGGGCTGCTACTGGCATTCTACACACAAAGGAATGTCTCCTACGACCAAGAATTATCTGTGAAAGAATCTGTCATGCCAAGGTTGGTATACTCTACTATTAGACCACTTATGAAGAAAGAAAAAAACACACATATAATGTTATTATATGTCTGCTGTTATATCACCATATATCATATATATCTTATATAAATATACATAAGGCTTCCAATGTTGATTTGGGTATTTTTATTACTAAAGAGTCCTTACATGTGTGCAAGGATGTAGCGAGGCATAAATGCCTCCGTTATAGTTTGAGTACAACTGTTAAGCCAAATACATTTTAAAATTTCATAAAAGCTAACTTGTATAACCAACACAATTCAATTAAAATATTAATTTAGTATCCTAGATGTTATTTTGCCAAATCTAAATTGCCACTTGCAGTGTGAATCTGCTAGTATCTGCTGCAATACTAAATATTTTTGAAATTCATAGGTTGTATACTTTGTGCCACATGACATTCGGATCCTTCCACTACTTTTTCTATAAAACCTTCATCTGAGTGTAGCTTGCCAGGGTAACAGCTTTCATTTGGTTTAAAAGCATCATTTACTTATTTAGTCAGTCTCTTTTCTCTTTCCTTCCTCATTAGCCCCAGACAATGACAGCAGGCCTCTTTGGCACCGGATAATTACAGATATAAATACAGACACAGACAGTGACATTGACCGATCCTCCACATGATCTCAAATATGCTTTCATAATTTTTAAAAGATTGCCATAGAATGAAAAGTCACACACATACACACACACACACAGATTCTTACAGGGAACTCATGAATTCTTAAAAATTATTTCCACACACTTTAGTGAGAACAATGCCAATACAACAACAAACTGCCAGAGATTTGCATGGATAATTAATCTGCTTTCAAGTCCAAAAGCACTTAACATATTATTTAGGTATATGTTTATGTATATAAACACATAGATATGTATGTAGACACTATCATTCCAGACTAATGAGTTCACCTCCTTGAGTTTTTATTTCACTGTCAGTTAAAAGAATACTACTGCTACCATAGGGTTACTGTAAAGATTAATGGACAGTTTGTAAATGTTAATATCTTTCCTTCTCTTCCTGTTAATTGGCTGTACACATTCACTGGGTGCCTGTCTATATTTTCTTCTCAAGTAAATGAGAAAATGCTTACAATGGCTACATATGACACAATTTACATAGAAAAAGGATTGATGAATTTCAGTTTCACTAAAAAGTACTACAAAAATAACAGAATTCAAAACATTTTCAAGGAAGGTGAAAAAGCCAAGTTTCTCAGGCAAAAAAGAGCTTCGTGCATCCTGGGTAAATAAAAAAGGCCAGTGTGGGTGCAACTGAGGGAGCTAGCGGCTAATGGCATGAAGTGATTTTGGAAACGTAGGCAGGGGCCAGATCACATAGAGCCTTGTGGGCCTTGTGGATCTATGTACTGTCAATTGGGATTATGCTAAGTACAATGAGAAGATATTGATGACTTTAAGTGGGGAAAGACAAAATCCGGTTTGCCTAAAAAAAAAAAAAAAAAATGTAGCTGTAAGAGAATGTAGGGCTAAGAAATGCAGCCGACTTCCAATTAGGTGGGGAGCTGTTGTAGTGGATGAGGAGAGTCCTTCTGGATATATTAGTGAAGATAGTTATAAAGAAAAGCGGAGTAAGCAATCTGTTTTACAGGTAAATTCTACACACTTTCTGATGCACAGAATTTGAGGAATTTGAGACAGGAAAGTCCAAGGATGATCTCAGGGTTTTGACATTTGCATCTTTGCCCACAGTTACTATTGATTGTCATAGAAGATGGAGGGCCAAATGTGAGGGGGGAAATCTACAACTCTCTTTTGAATATTTTAAGTTTGATATATTCATTAAACATCTAGGTTTGCAATCTGACTCATCTAGTTTCACCTAATAAGAGTAGTGATTATCTATAAATATAAACATGCAGGAACCCTGGAATATCTTAAATCTGGTTTTTATAGCTTTGGTTTGGCTCATCACAGTCATGGAACTGAGTAGACAAGAAGCATATTCTCTTTGCAAGTAAAAAAATGAATATATTGGATCATAAAATATTACCTAGGGCCAAGGCACCTGAGTGATAACCATGATAAGAAAGACTTGCCCAAGGTCTCAAAGCAAATTTATAGCTGGAAATTACATTCTCTTAGCTCCTAGCCCACTGTCTTATCTTGTGGAAAACTTTCTAGACTTTTATAAGGAACATTTTCACAATGTACAAGTTTCTTTGATGTTGTTTCATTTTAGAACCATGAACTCAAAGCCTGATTTATGGATCAGTAAGACTTGGGGAATCATTAGACATGGAGAGTCTTAGGCCCCAGCCCAGATATACTAAATCAGATCTGCATTTTAACAAGGCCCATACGTGATTCATGTGTACATAAAAGCTTGAGAAGGAAAAATCACTCTTTGTTTTATGGAGGAATATTTAGCATACCTGTATGTTCACACAGTAAAATGAAGACAAAAGCTGGCATTGTACTTACTTAAATGATTAGCTAGCCCACTCTAATATTCACGGAGGAATGCTGTCATTAAAAACAAAAAGAATGTGTGCATGTACTGACTTGGATATGTATCCAAGATACGTTGTTATATTTTTTAAAAAGCTAGTTGAAGAACAGCATGCAGGTCAGGATTGCAGGGGCTCCTGGTATGTGGCAGCACATCTCCTTGGTTTACCTGATTACAATGGAAATGTGGTAGAGAGTCATAGACTGTTACCAGTTCCATACCAAGTATGTGCTGGGTCTCTCTGCCCTGCTTTTTCCAAAGCCGCAGAAGGTTGCTCGGCTGTGCACACATGCAATCCAAGTTGCAGGGGAGTTAACACTCTGGGGCAACTTCCAACCAATGGAGTATGGAAGTCGAACAATAAATGCTCCAGACTTTTCATCTTGGTGCTTTCTACATGGTTCCTCAGAGTTTCGAGCAGAATTGAGATCCAATTGCCCACAGCCAAAACTTGCTTAATAGAACATGGTTTTTGAACATTTTCCCCATCCCTATCTTATTTTCCCTATTCCTTTACTTCTGTTTTCATGGATCACTTTCAAAATAAACTTAATGAACTCAAATCTTTGCCTTATAGGCTGCTTTGAAAGAAAAAAATATTATTTAAAAAGTGTATGTAATACAGACATGTGGTATATAGAAGTATATAGACTTCAGTGTATGGAGAAAGGACAAAAAGTCTACATAGGAAAATAATAATATTTGTCTCTGGAGGCAGATTGACAGGAGAATTTTACTTCAGATATTTTTGTATTTTTATCATTACTATTATTGATTTATATTTTAATAAACTTAAAAAGAAGGAAAAATGAAAAATATCCAGAAAAAGAGATCCTTTAATCTCTATACTAAAGATAGGAAACCAAATGTCAGTATATACTACAAAATTACATAATCAGAACTGTCATTTATGATTGTCCTCCTGTGACTTCTATTTCCCATGAGAATCTGGCTGATAACGACAATAGGTCTCTTCACAAAGCGTGGCCCATTCATGATCTTTATGAATTATTTTCCCTGAGAAATACAGAACGCCTGCAGCAAAATCTGACGTTAAGGATGCAGAAAAGCCACGGGGCATAATGAAGAGATCTAAACGGGTTATTATCAATTTGCCACGCAGCTAAGTCATTTTTCTGCTTCTCCTCCTACTGCATTTCGAAGTTTACACTAGAATCATAAAGTCTAAATTTTACTACTTATGAGGTAAGTAAGAGAATTTTAAGAGTTCAAGCCCCATATTTCTGCACAATTCTAATAGATCAATGGCTTAATTACTGCACACACTGAATAATGTGCTTCTAGAAAAAATGTTAACAGATTTTTAAAAATTAGCAATCTAGTATCTCTGGTTTAAAAGACACAAATTCATATACATATGAAGGAAACTGGGATCTCATGGTTTTGTCAAAAATTTCATTTTAATGCTAGCAGTTTACAATTCATATTTTAGCACTACTTGGGGTAGAAAAAGGGACAGAAGAAGAGAAGGGAGAATGTGCTCATTACAGAAATGAATGCTTAAGATTAATACAATTCATAGCTAAGAAAATTATACTTGCCGAGAAGTAAAGAGAAAGTGTGGCAAGAAACAAAGCAAAACTACAATAACATCAAAAGAACAGTGTGAATAATGAGCAACGAGTAACTCTAGTGACAGTGACAACTCTTTATTAAGCACTTACTATGTATTGAGCATTGTGCGTTGCATTATCTTTAACACTTATATTTAGCCCCCAATGTAGGTATTATTGTCATCACTATTTTGCAGAGGAGGCAACTAAAGCTGTGAGTGGGTAAAGGATCTACCTCAAATCACATAGCTACCAGTCAAGGTTCAGACTAAGGCAGTCACTATAGAATGCAAACTCTTAAAGGATACCAGACTTCCACCAATAATGTAACTTGTGCTACTCCCAAAATATATGTGCCAAAATAAAATGCTATGGCTAAAATAAAAAGAAAATACGTATTATATGTGCATAATATATATATGTGTATGTGTAATACATATGCATGTATATGTACTACAATGATTATAACTAGCTGACTTACTCTACCAGCCATAAACATTATTTACCATGAAAGAAACAAATTAGAATACACTGACTTAGACTATTAACTAAGTTTCCACAAACCCAGAATCTATCAGCATAAGTGGAACAGAAACAATTCATTAATAGAAAAGGAATACGTAGATGCATTTTTTGTCTGCTTCCATTATAATACTTGAGGCAAAACTGGAAACAACTAAGTATCCTACACAAGGAGAAGGTTTCATTTACTGTACTTACATATAACAGGGAATCTTGTGCTTATTAACAATGATTCTTAAAGTTTTAATAAAAGGAAAATGGCAGTGTTGCAAAGTTATGCGGGAAAAGCAGGAAAAAAATGTGTGTTGGCACATCATACTCTTGGACAGAAAATAACTAGAAGGAAAACACATCAAATTTTTAATAATGGTTATCTATGGGTGGTGGCACCAAGAATATACTCCTTTCTTCTTTTTTCTAATTTATCTGTGGTTTCAAACTTTTTAACATACAAAGGATAAGACTTGCATTATTAGTAAAATAACTAATATCAATTCAGAGCTTGTTCTACTTGTTGTTTGTTTTAGAATGACATGTAAGTGTCCTTTGCTTCTCAACACAATTGTATGACAATAAGCAAATATTTTGACCTAGTTACTTCTGCCCAGATATCTTAATTCTGGTAACTGTGTAAGTATATCTAAAGGATGCATTTCTAGCAGTAGAATTATTAGATCAAAGGAATTACACATTTAATGTGTTTTAGATATTCTTCTAAATTTGTACAAATTTATACCTCTATCAACAATATGCAAAAGTTCCATTTTCCTCACAGACCTACTATAGTAGTGTGATCCATCTTCTTAATCTTTGCCAATCTATCTGTTGGATTCAACAGCCATCTATGCCTCCATCTCTTTGAGTCATTGAAATTCAAAGGTCATATTTTAAGATATCCCTTCCCTTTTTATTAACTTCTCAGAAATAATATGGCAGAACAAAACATGAAAAGGCATCAAAGGGTAATCAGACCCATTTAGGATTTGTGCAGGTCATGTGAGCATATACATGGAAGAGGGTGCACAAATATGATAAGGCATTGATGCACTAAATTGGACAATCCCCTCATTGAACACTTACAATGTCTCGGCAGGTAGTATATCCTGAACAAAATGATTTGTCACTAGAGAACAGGCTCTGTGCTTTTACCTCTGACACTGAGATTGGTTTTTCACTCCTCAGTTAGCAGGTCTATGAAATGAAGTTAATCAGAAAAACAGCCATTCATGGGCAAAGAAGATTAAGGTAGTTTCACATTGAACATACAAGGGAGTTCTCCAAGGGAAGATGCTGTCAACAGAATTCACTATTAAAATGTGTGCTTAGTCACATGGTTGGAAGAGATGAAGCACTGATTCCATGGAACTTACAGTAGATATATTTGATCTGCTTAACTTAAATTGAAGGCAGAAATTTGGAGGGGAGCATGAAAAGTTCAAGTTATAAAAAAGATGCAGTATGATATACAGAGAAAACAGCATAGGATTTGAGTTACAAAAACTCATTTTACTAACTTAACCAGTTTCTAAGTCTCTCTAATCTCACTTTTCTCAGCCACGAATGAAGTATGTTATACCAATATCACAGAGCTGCTGGCAAATTAGGTACAGACATTTGTGAAATGCCCAGAGAATGCTTAGCACATACAAGCACCCCTGAGGTAGCCCCTGGATTTCACATTAATTCATTAAAGAAATAAATCTTGCCTGACTGGAGGAAATTATTTTACAATTCATAAAGGACAGGGAAATCACCTTCTGGAAAATATCTTCAAACCATAATTTCAAAGAAAACCACAAATTGGATAGAGTTGGGGGCACAAAGAAGAATGGAATTATCTTCAAGAAGTTGTTGCTTTTATTTTTTTCCATGAAATTAAAACTATTGTCTATTATCTATGAGGGATGAAACTACACAAGATCCCCTTGTGCTTTATGACATGGGAAATATATAGCTCACTACCCAAATAATCAGACTAAGGCCCAGGAAAAAAAGATTTGCCTCAAGGCCTGTAACTGCTAACTGCTGTCATATTCATTACAGGCCAAATTTCTAAAGCAGCCCACTCAACATTGCCTTCATCTTTTCGGAGCTATTGTTGAGAGAGAGAGAGAGAAAGAGACAGAGAGAGAGAGAGAGGTGTGTGTGTGTGTACATGTGTGCACATGCATCTGTGAATATCTAAATTATTTTCCACAACCTAATCCTACCTTACATGTTAAATGGGAAAAAACAAAAAGTAATTTACTACACTTGCTCTTTGTGCTTCTAGGAAGACGACAGCTAAATATTCACTCTCGTGTACATCTGTCTTCCTTCTCCTACCTGTGATCCCTACAAGGTTATGTTACCAAGTCTCATGATTTTAAATTCTATCTGTAAGTCATATCTCCAATCCTGTCCTTTTCCTTAGTCTCCAGACTCATATACGTGGTTGTCTATTCAACATTTCCACTTGGATGTCTCATAGATACTGTCCCATCCTATCCTCAACTTACTCTTTCCCAGCCGGTCTGTCTCATAAATGGTAACTTTAACCCATCTGTTGCTTAGGTCACAAAACTTGAAGTCATCCTTGACTCCTCTCTTTGATATTTCACATTCAAATAAATTGTGAACTAATTCAAATTAAAGGACTCATTAAATCTTTTAATTCTACCTTCACAACTGTTCAGAATTTAACCATTCCTTCATATGTACACCACGGCTCATTGGTCCTAGATTATTACCATAACCTCCTGACTGGTCTCTCTGCTTCCACCCTTGCCCACCGATGGTGCCGTTTCAGCACAGCAATTTGAATAATTCTTTTGAAACTGTATATTTTATCCTATCACTTTTTTGCATAAAATCTACAGTGACTTTCCACCTCACTCAGAATGAAAACAGATGTCCATAAAATAATTTGCAAGACTCTGCCCTGCTCTGCTTCCTCCTTGACCTCATCTCCTATTAATTTCCCCTATTTTGCTCCAGCCACTGAGGTTTCCTTGCTGCTCCTCAAACACCCCAGGCCTGTTTCTGCCTCAGGGTTTCTGCACCCTATGTTCCCTCTGCTTAGAGTCATATTTCTCCAGGAAACCACATGGCTGTCTTGCTCAGATCTTTGAAAAAAGTCTTTGAAAAATATTACTTTCTCAAAGAGGCCACCCCTAACCACTTTTGTACACATACACCTTTATCTTACCCCCTTGACATGCTTTAACTTTCTCCAGAATAGTGTGGTACCATATGGCTTACTATATAATTTTCTTATTTTGTTGACTTTCTCATGAAGGGACAAGCTTCAGAAGTATAGGATATTTGCCTGCTTTGTTCATTTGCCCCTAGAAGAGATCCTGGCTTATAGTGGATGCTCAATAAATATTTGTTAAAGAATAGTTTTTTGTTTCCTTCCCTTCCTTCCTTCCTTCCTTCCTTCCTTCCTTCCTTCCTTCCTTCCTTCCTTCCTTCCTTCCTTCTTTCCTTCCTTCCTTCCTTCCTTCCTTCCTTCCTTCCTTCCTTCCTTCCTTCCTTCCTTCCTTCCTTCCTTCCTTCCCTCCCTCCCTGCCTCCCTCCCTCTCCTTCCTTCCTTCCTTCCTTCCTTCCTTCCTTCCTTCCTTCCTTCCTTCCTTCCTTCCTTCCTTCCTTCTCTCTCTCTCTCTCTCTCTCTCTCCTTCCTTCCTTCCTTCCTTCCTTCCTTCCTTCCTTCCTTCCTTCCTTCCTTCCTTCCTTCCTTCCTTCCTTCCTTCCTTCCTTCCTTCCTTCCTTCCTTCCTTTTTGAGACAGAGTCTCCCTCTGTTGCCCAGGCTGAAGTACAGTGGTGCAATCTTGGCTCACTACAGCCTTTGCTTCCTGACTTTAAGCAATCCTCCCACCTCAGCCTCTGGAGTAGCTGGGACTACAAGCATGCAACACCATGCCTGGCTAATTTTTGTATTTTTTGTAGAGATGGGGTTTCACCATGTTGCCCAGGCTGGTCCTGAACTTCTAAACTTAAGTGATGTACCCACTTCGGCCTCCCAGTGCTGGGATTACTGGCGTGAGCTACAGCACTTGGCCCAATAACAGATTTTTAGCAAAGTTTTTCATCATAGAATGGTTCCACTGCTCTCAGGACAGTATATACGCTTGGAGGAAGCAGAGACACTGTGTATCAGAATGTACTAAAGTATAAAACATTTTCTTACTCACATTTGTGGCTAGAATGTTTGAAGAGAATGTGGAGAGGCAGGACTAGAGAAGTTTCCTGGACATAAACTAAATCAGTATGTGTATAAATATATTGTTGCTTTTCTCATGGTATAGAAATGACCAGTCTTTTTCTAGAATGGAGCCAGCACAGGATGTAGCCAGCCAAGTGAGTGGCATCCTCACAGAACCAGGAAGAAATAATTTCCTCTGGGTACTAGGCTACCTGTAGGTTTCCATTACAGACTTTTCTCTTTGACTCTGGGAATGGTATGCTAGGTAGTGTAAGAGAAGGGCACATTATGTGTCTTATCTTTCTTTTCAGTGAGAAGCAGCTTAAGGGTTTTAATCATCCTTATACGGGATCAGATGGAAAACACTGAACAAGGAGAGGGTGAATATATTCTACCAAAGTATGAAAGTGATCATTAATGAGGGGGAAAATGAAGAGAAATTTCATGCAATTGAACACTTTTCTAAAGTTTGATACTGTAAGGAATATGTAATCTGTGGCATATATAATATAAGCCACAATAATCAATCACTAAGAAGGTCTTGAGGAATTAATATTACCAAAATCACATCCTCACAGGGAAAATATATTAAGGTTCTCCTTAGAACCAGAACCAATAAGAGATATCTCTCACTTTCTATCTCTGAAAAAGAAAATGGGATTTATTATAGGAACTGACTCACATAATTATGGAAGCAAAGAAGTACAGGATATGCTGTCTGCAAGTGGAGAACCTGGGAAACTGGAGATGTATTTCATTTCTAGCCCAAAGGCCTGAGAACCTAGGGGGCGCCTGGTGTCAGTCTCAGAGTGTGAAGTTTGAACCTGAAGTGCTGAAGTCCAAGGACATGAAAGGATGGATATTCCAGCTTCAGAAGGCAGCCAATTTACCCTTCTCCATCTTTTTGTTCTATTTGGTCTCCCAGCAGGTTGTATAAAGCCTGTCCATATTGGTGAGGGCAGAACTTCTTTACTTAGTCTACTGATTTAGATGCTAATCTCTACAGGGCATCGTGGCTCATGCTTATAATCTTAGCACTTGGGAGTCTGAGGTGGGCAGAGTGCTTGAGCCTAGGAGTTTGAGACCAGCCAGGGCAACATGGTGAAACTCTGTCTCTACAAAAACTATAAACATTTTCAGGGCATGGTAGCATGCATTTGTAGCCTGAGCTACTTGGGAGGTTGAGGAAGGAGGATCACTTGAACCCAGGAGGCAGAGATTGCAGTGAGTAGAGATTGCATCATTGCACTCCAGCTTGGGAGACCCTGTCTCAAAATAATAATAATAAATAAAAATTAACAAAAAGAACACCCAAATACAAATCTTTCCCAGAAACACCCTTACAGATATACCCAGAAATAATGTTTTACTAGCTATCTAAGTATCCCTTAACCCAGTCAAGGTGAGATCTAAAATTATCCAACAGATCTAGGGATGACTTTAAATCTCATTTTGCAAAAACAGAGAACACCTTTTTCTCTTATATAATGAGCCAAAAGAACAAATTTGGGGAGAAATGTCTGATTCTTTAAGCTGTAGGCTTTATTCGAGGGGAAAATGCTCTCCTATCATGATTAATCACATAAAGAAGAAAAAGGAGCAGCAAAGTGATCACTTAAAAGCACAGTGTCTCTGTTATTTATGAGCTATCCAAAGATATATGAGCAGTTGTCATCCCTTGAATTTTTAACCTCTTTAATTGTTATGTAAGTATTCACTTTCATATTGGTAAATCATGTAGTTGGTTTGCTTTATTATTTTCCTTTTCTTCAGTTACTAGCATTGACCCAGATGTTTGCTCAACCACAAAAGGCAATAGCTAATCCTCATTATTACCCTATCCAAAGTATTTACTAGGTTAAGACCAGGGTGTGCCAAAGATTAGAGTGTGTGTATGGAGCCATGGGAAGAAAGTGACCCTTGAAGGAGAAAATTGGATTCTGGCCTGGCTTTTGCCACAAGCTCATTCTGAGATCCTGGGTTAGTAGTTTGACCTTGCTTGGCTCTGAAGTTTCTGCATCTGTTTACAATGGTCGGATTAGGTGGTCTCCAACGTCCCTTCAAGTTCTAAATTTCATGACTGTATCCATCAGGCAATCTCTTAGGCTGTGCTCCAAGTTTCTTGGAGGTCAAGAACATGACCCAGTTATTCATACTCAGGCCAAGTCCACAGACTCAAACCATAGAAACTCTCTTCCCAAATTTGTTCACAACAGCTGAGAGAGCCAACAAATGTGGAGAAAATCATTTCCAGGAACGGTCTAAGGAACAACATGAAAGTGGACACAATGTCCATTTTCTTTACTACACTAGTCCCCTCTTATCTGTCATTTCACTTTGCACACTTTCCATTACCTAAGGTACAGTACAATAAGATTCTTTGAGAGAGGGAATCACAATGACAACTTTTATTATAGTATATTGTTGTAATTGTTCTCTTTTATTTTTCATTGTTGTTAATCTCTTATTATGCCTAATTTATAAATTAAACTTTATCACAGGTATGTATGTATAGGAAAACACATCATATACATAGGGTTTAGTACTATCTGTGGTTTCAGGCATCCACTGGGGGGCTTGGAACATATCCTGTACAAATAAGGGGGGAACTACTGTATTCTATATTTAATGCCTGCAACAGTGCCTAACACATAGTAGGTACTCAAATATTTTATGATGAACTAATGTCTATTGGCATGTATACTAATGTCTGTATAAGCAATTATTTATACTGAAAATTTCAGAAATTAATGCATTTCCATAATGTATAGCACTGTCAGTACCAAGTAATAAAAAGATATACAAAGAGCAGCCTGATACCTCTGAAAGCCTCTAAAGAAAATGGTCATGATTTAAACTGAATCTCAGAGGTTTAAAAACATGCAGTGAATGCATGGCCTGACAGTTAAACTGGATGAAGGGAATTCACTCAAATGAGATGGATTATGGTTTTCAGTCTCTGAACTAGCACACTGTGTTTTCACTTGAAGCTGATTCTATTCCTTTTGAGGACACAGAGCTGTCACCCATAAACGTTGAGTATATTGGGAAGAGTATAGTGCCAGTCAGGCTGCCTGACCCTGAGTGCTGTGCCTGCTACTGTATAACTGTGTGACCTGTGGTAAATTACTTAAATTTTCAGAGCCTTGGCTCTCACGGATTTACTGAGAACTTCCTTATAAGGCTTCTGGAGAAACACAGAGAAAATACATGTAGTAGTGCTAGTATAGTGCCTGAACAGAGAACACATGCAATGAAGTTTAGCTGTCATTATTACTGATATTATTATTTGCTATTGACATAGGGGAGAAAGAGAATATTTAAATTTAGTATTCCCAATGACTATCACCCATCAAAGAAAAAGATAAAAATATACATTAATAAGACCTGGGTTCTTTCTATTCACAATCCAAAAAGGCAAATCAATAAAAGTTCTAAAAACAGAGAGGTGAACTTTTAAAATGGAAATAGCCTAAAGGGTTTTTCTTTAAATATTATTTATGTGTATCAACCAAGTTTGAATGGGTAATGCCAATTGCTCACATGAATCATCTCCTTCAATTTGATTCATTTCCATTTCACAAGAAAGTTACGAATGTAATCTGAAACATGGTAACGTGTTTTTTTCCTCAAGTGTCTTTCAGCTATTCCTTCACTTAACTGACCCTGTATCCACTCTACTTCCTTTTAATATGTTTTATGACTGATAAAATATCAAAAAGACTTTTGTGCAAGATAATGCTTTATCTCTATGATTATATATAATTATAGCTTTCTTAGAGAAAGAATTAAATATAAATATAGACTTTTTCCATTATCCACAGGCAGTTTATTTAAAAGTTAGGTTTCTAAATGTGCATTAAATAGGCATTTGCATTCAAATGTAAGTAAAAAGTACTTCAGGGACAAACATAAATGATTCTGGATAAATCATTGTTTTAGTTTGTATTGGACACCATTGCCCTCCATTGTAGATAATTGAATTGGCAGCATCAGCAAGTACTGATAATGAAGGCAATCATTCTTTAAAATCTTAAATCAGAGAGAAGAAGTTTTTTAAAAGACAAAAATTCATAAGACCATACACAAAACTCAAAAACTATACAAGCTTCTTCATTACACTAAAGCCAACATATTTCTCACAACATAGAATGTACTCTTTTCATTTTCTCCAATACCATCAGGAGCTGATACTTGGTCCCAAGTGAAAAGATGAAGGCTTGGGACCTTTCTGAGACTTATTCACAGAACATTTCTGCCTTTCAATGTCAGCCGTGAAGTTGCTGGCATTGCTAACAAGAGCTACCAAAGATAAAGCAGGGTCACAGTTCTACAATGTGACTGTAATTGCACACAACCAAGTACAAGAATTCTAAATGGGACCGATTACTCGTTGGCTGCAGGTTGGTTTCCTTGGGAAGCCAACCCTGAGACAGAGTTTAGAGGGTGTCATGTGTATTAAGGAGAGGTTTTGGGGTCATTGCCTGTGAAAGGGAATGTAAGGAAGCAGGAGTGAACAAAGGGAGAACACAAGCTGTGATGCAGGTCGGACTTCAGCAGGCCCCAGTGGGAGCTAGAGTGGTCCTTAATTGAACTGAGTTGGACTGAGATGGCCAGGCATAAAATACAATCACACTGATCAGTTGTTGGATGTGGCCTACCCCATGAAAGGCGTGACCTTGGGTCAACCAGCTTTCTGTAGCTGAGGAAATTCCCTTAGGGATTGACAGTTGTCCGTCAGTAGCCCTCCCAGGAGCTGAGACAACAAGTTCTTCACTGAAGGATGTGGGGATGGCATGTCAGTGTCACACATCCTTTAATACTTCCAAAGTTAGATAGTCCTCTTATGATGATTCCTAATAGATCTACCAGAAACAGGTGTAGGGAGCCCACCCATAGTCTCTGCTTCCCATCAGAGACGACTGAATTGAAGCCACCCACTTCAGTGCCGATGAGCAG
This sequence comes from Macaca mulatta, assembly GCF_049350105.2. Lineage (NCBI taxonomy): Eukaryota > Metazoa > Chordata > Mammalia > Primates > Cercopithecidae > Macaca > Macaca mulatta. The sequence continues at coordinate 18,846,801 of NC_133407.1, forward strand.
TCGCCTCTGCTGGAATCACCCCAATTGCTGGTGACTTCTCCTAGCATCTTGGGTGGGAGTATCAAATCCAGGAAATGATAATGAAAAAGAAACTAAGTTTGTACAGCTTTTAATACTTCAGCAAAGAAAATCATTTGTTTCTTACATGATCTAATTCTAACTCTGTAGGAATTACATTATTTATTATTTTATTTTTCCAAAGGGAACATCTGCAGCAGTCAATAACTTGGGATAATTCTTAATTTTCTTGCCTACATTTAGAGCCAAAAATAACCGGGTCCCTGAAACGGTGGCTACTTTATCTTTCAAGATATAGGCCAGTGACTATTTTACCACATAATCAGCATGCTTCTAAACTTTTCATCTGATATTTAAATGAAAACAAGAGATAATCAGTACTGAAAGTCATCTTCAATCTGTTATCTTGCCTCTTCAATTCTAAAGCAAGGTTGTTTTGGAAATTGGTCTTCTATAAGGTACCATCTGAGAGTGTCAAGTGTTAAATAATTAAATACAAAAATAGCATATATTGTTGCCAATCAGTAGGGGCTTTAATTTGCTTTTTGTTGCAAAAGGCATGATACTCTCCAAATGGAACATGCAATCAGCCCTCGGCAGGACTACCACCAGTAACCAGTATTGTTTGACTCTGTCACACTTGAGGGCCATCCCACAGGCTGAGCCAATCACTTGATGTTCAATGAAACTTAACAATAAAACACACCACAATAAAAGTGTCCACTGAAAGCATCACAACATATAACTATAAGCTGTTCCATATTTTGTAGGCTTTCTAAAATGAAAAACCTTGACCTGTCTTTTCTCAAATGGGCTTACTGGCACTTGATAGTCTTTCCATTCCTACCCTCGTTTGGCAAGAAACACAGTAAGAAATTGTCCCATGACAGAGAGAAATGGCAGGAGACCATAAAATAAAAGTGTCTTTGATTTCTGTAAACATGAATTGTGTCTAGCTTGGCCTTATGTGGTTTTGAAAGGATAGACAAAGAAAAAGCAAGGCATACTTTTTCCTTCTGGGAAAGACAGAAAAACTGTCAGCTTTTTTGTGTGTGTGCAAAAGAATTATTTGGTAGTTTTTCTTGTCAGATGTTTCGTTTGTTTTTACAGTAAAGACGGTGATAACCCATTGCTACACTTAAGAAGAATCATGTTAACATGGAACCATATTTTCAAAATTAACAGGTCTGGAAAATATGGGTCTTAACTTAAAGTAGCAATGGAATATCATTAATCCCTGATTTTACATCTAAATGTTCTAGCTATAAGGATGAATGTGTTTATTAACCCAATGAGTAAAATCTACCCAGGCACAAAAGTAGACTGATTTATTTCAAACATCTTAATTCACTTCTCACAATAATAATCTGTAAAAGAGAAACTAAATAGGCATTGGCATAATCTATGTAAAGTTCACATGATAAAATTTTATAGTTATTTGGGAGACAGGAATATTAATATAAAGGAAGATTCTCCAGATGTGAAAAAGTTATCTTTTATGAAAGACATTAATTTCAAGCAGTTTCTTCATGTCTCTTAGATCTGTTAACCCACACAAAGGAAGAGACAATTAATGTATATACCCCATTTGAATTTGAAAAGTACAAAGCTCACCCCTCTCCATTCATTTGCCATCTTAAAAGGAGGCAATAGTGATCTCTTTAAGATCTCAGGATTGTGTCAAGAATATGTAAGTAGCAAACCATCTTTTAAAAAAGTCTGCATTTCCTTTCCTTCCACTCCAAGAAAATGGATGGAAGATATCTTTGGGGACTTCAGTTCTCTTAACACCATATTCTATTCTTAGGGTAACTTGGAAAAGCAATAATAAAAATATCCTGTGCACAAAGGTTTCTGGGAAAAATACTGTGGTTTTGCTAAGGCATCCTTCTGTCACACAGAGAATGTTTAAATGATGGTGATGGACTTCATGAACATCTTTTTCATTTACGGCTTTATCCCTGAAGATCTGCAAAATGTTTCAAGATGTCACTCGTTCTCCCCGAAGAGTTTCTTGTGGGAGAGTGGTGTAGTGGGGTACATGTTTTCATACTATGAGTTCTGCCAAATCCTGAGTCTAAGCTTCACTGAAAGCGATCCTTGGAGATGTCTTTGGTAGACAGCTCTCCCCTCTTCACCTCCTGCTCCAGTGCTGTCTGTGAAATAAACAATGCAGCACAGCAGTTGAGCCTGCTTGGATCTGGAAGTCTTGATTATGTGTCACTTTTGATTGATATCATGACAATATCATAGCCCTCCTTGCAGAGCAGAGAAAATCAGGGTTATAGATGCTTAATTTTCAGAGATTTTATTAGAGGGAGGGAACTACAAGTATCAAGGCAAGAAATTACAACACTGGAATTATTCTATAGAAAGCAAGTAATTATGAATGTCAGGACTAGAATGCCTTTGTGAAAGGGATTTTCATGACAAATGTAGGCAAATGGCAGATTCTCTTCCTGACATCAAGTGGCAGTGTTCTTACATCTAATGGCATATGCTTCCTTTCTGCCAGGGACCAATTATTCTGTCACAACAGACTGGAAGCCTTCAGCAGGTGACATCATGTCCTTGGAGCTTCAGTGTCTCACAATTGCTAGTACCAGCTTGATGTGAATGACAGCCATGGAAGGGAAGGCAGAGCCCTTGCCAGTACACCTGCTGTTTTGTTGAATAATAAGGGAAAAGTCAGCCAATACCCGATACTCTCTTGTTTTCAGGCAGTAAACAAACCTGATATTACCACAGTTTGTTACGTGAGTAGTGACATCGACTGTATGGAGTTAGTGCCACCTTAGTTCTTAAATCTGAATACCAATACTAATTCCTAAGATTTGCATGAATTGTATATCATATATGTTATCTCAGTTTTTCTTCACCACAACCCTGTGATGTAATTATGCTATGATAGTGCTTCTCTGTGAATTGAGGTTGCATGGGAGGGTATAAATACAAGAGGAGATGTGTGGGAGGATGGGCAGGTGAGTCAATGTAGGAAATAACTAAAAAATAACTCAAAAAGTAAAATCAACAAACTACAATAATTCACAACAAGAAAATAAATCTGGTGAATGTTTATATTAATTATATTTCATTTTAAAACACATTTCCCATTTCATTACGTTTTCACTTGTGCCTAAGTATAGCACTTAAGCACTGTCTTATGCTCTGGAGGGACTTCTCAGCTCCTGGCTTCAAAGAAAAGGATGAGTTCCTATAACGTGTGATTCTTTATATTACACAAGCAAAAAGAAAGGAGGAGAAAGTAAACTTCATTTGCATTATGTGCCACTTTTATAGACCATGTTCTGGTCCAAAGGTAAATTGGAGGATTTACTCCATATACATTTTTCTGTATAAAAGTTATGTTTCAAGCTTCATATGAAACTGGATTTAAATGACACACCCTGTGGATAACAAGTGCTAGAAGATCTTTCAACTCCTTACCCTGCAATGTGTCTATAATGGTTGGTAAACTGTAATAGGATTGCTATTCACTGTGGACATAGGCAAGAAAGCTATTGTTTTATTTGATGAAACAAAAAGCCCCTAGCTAAAATCTAGGGTCTCATTACATGCACAAGGGAATTGACACCAGAAAGCATTCCCCTTGGAACACCATGGGTTAACAGTTTAATTAAGCCAGTGATCAGGTAACAAGAAATCTTGACAACATTATGAATTTGGAAGTAAGAACTAACCTTGCCAAGCAATGGTCAAAGCTAATAAATGCCATGTTGGCTCTTTTCTAAAAAGTATTTTACTTTTGTGGGTAAACCTTACCAGCTTTTATGTTGAAACAATGTTCAGTAGCATTTTTTCCTGTCAAAAAAATCTGCATTCTTCTGTTAATGTTAGATTTAAAAAATCTAACAATTTTTAAAATTATTTCAATCAGGAAGTCTGAAACCAACACAGCAATTCAAAAAGTAATGTCAGCATTTAAAACTAATAATGCAACTGCAGAGCTAAGGAAGAAAAATAAATAAATGATCCGACATTGGTTGAATTCCCACTAGATGCCTGCTACTTTACATGTATTTTATCACAATAATCCTATAAAATAGGCAGTAGTATCACCGTTTTACAGATGAGGCAACAGTGACTTTGAGAGGTTAAGTCATTTGCCCAATTGGGTAGAAATGAGTTGCTTCTGTTGCTCCTGGAAAGTTGTTTTTATCTTTCAAAAATAACTAGACATTTAAATGGAAATGTGGTAAGGGCCAAAATTCATCTGTATTTCAGCACTGGAAACACTTATCCAATAAAACGTTCTTTATATACCAATCTCTTTCTGGAATACACACATGTGTTTTACCCATTTTTAAGTAATTGAAATAGAAGCAAAGATTAAATCAGGGGTCCCCAACCTTTATGGCACCAGGGACCAGTTTTGTGGAGGACAATTTTTCCATGAACCTGTGCGGAGAGATGGTTTTGAGATGATTCAAGCTCATTAAATTTATTGTGCAGTTTATTTCTATTACATTGTAATATATAATAAAATAATTATATGACTCATCCTAATGTAGAATCAGTGGGAGCCCTGAGCTTATTTTCCTGCAACTAGACAGTCCAATCTGGGGTTGATGGAAGACAGTGACAGATCATCAGACATCAGATTCTCAGAAGGAACATACAACCTAGATCTCTTGCATGCGCAGTTCACGATAGGGTTCTCGCTCCTATGAGAATCTAATGGTGCCGCTGATCTGACAGGAGGGAGTTCAGGCGATAATGTGGGTGATGGGGAACAGCTGTAAATACAGATGAAGCTTCATTCACTCACCCAGCACTCAACTCCAGCTGTGTGGCCCAGTTCCTAGCTGTGCAGCCCATTTGTAATACAACATGTGGGTTGGGGATCCCTGGATTAAATGAATATTTAAAGATTTTACAGGTCTTTCAGAATAAGACTGGGAATCATCAATTCTGGCTCTAAATCTTCTAAATCCATTCTATTGAGGTGAGTTTGTATCTACTTCAATAGCAATTGACTTGGTAGAAAAGGAAGGATAATAAACCATACTTTGTTATAACATGGCACTACCAGGGTAGAACTTTAAACCTACTACTTGTACAAATACTCTGGGCATTGCAGAAATGTTAGCACATGTGAACCTACATGTACTAAGATAGAAAGTTCTCAACTATAATAGCTCCCATCTGATACTCAGATATTCTCCTTAAATAGCATTCATTAAGAAGTTTCTGGCAACTGATCTCGTCAAAATGTTTCCTATAGACAATGTTTTCTTACAATTTCACTGGACTTTGAGCCAAGTTCTTCCCTGCGCATTGAATTAATATATGTACATATGTCAATCAACTTCAAGCAAAAGAGTTATGCCTACTTTCTTCATCATAGTTTCCATGGAGAAGACAGTACACTCCAAAGTGAAGTGAGTGGACCCCGGAAACAAACTACAAACTTCTACAACTCCCTAGTTCTATGGCTTCAGAAGTGTAATACAATTATGTCTGTGTTTCAATGTACTTAAATGTAAGAGAGAATTATTATAATAAACAATCACACCTAAAAGAGCTGTTTTGAAAGTTAAATAATATTTGTAATAGCTCAAATACCATCTGCATCAGTATTAGGTACATCTAATAGCATCTAGTGCTAACATAAACACTTACAAAAGTTAGTCATCGTTAACCACTCTAGGACTTCCAACAAACTTTTTAGCCTCCTATGGGCTACCAAAAAATCATTCTCCAGACTGCAGTGAGTGAGCTCTTGTAATTCCGGATGCTTGCTTGTTTTTCTATGGAGGTGACATTCACTACCTAAATCTTTTTTTTTTTTTTTTTGAGACGGAGTCTCACTCTTATTACCCTGGCTGGAGTGCAATGGCGCAATCTTGGCTCACTGCAACCTCTACCTCCTGGGCTCAAGCGATTCTCCTGCCTCAATCTTCCAAGTAGCTGGGATTTCAGGAGCCCACCACCACACCTGGCTAATTTTTGTATTCTTAGTAGAGACAGGGTTCCACCATGTTGGCCAGGCTGGTCTCAAACTCCTGGGAGGCCGAGGTGAGCAGAGCACTACTTAAAACTTTTAAACAATTCTTCATTGTTCTCAGAATTAATTTCAAGTGGTTTAGCTAGCTTAACAAAGTCCTTAAAGTTCAGGCCCTTTCTAACCTTTCCAACTTCTTCACCTTTCTCAAAAGTGCAATGTCAAATCTCCAACATATATATGTGCACATGCACACAAGCACACACACACACGCTCATAATCTCCCTCATGTGTCCTCTAACCAGATTACTTGCAGCTCTCTAATTTCTCGGTTTTTAAATTCCTCTTTCCTTTTTGAACCTCTAGGCTTTCCTGGAAAATACTCCCTTCTCCTCTAACTCCCCGTTACTTTCCTTGGCTAATTATATCTTGTCTTCACTTTTCTGGAAAAAAAAATGTCTGAAATATTGAGTTAGGATTCCCTCTTTTGTACCTATTCATATCTCACTATTTACCATACATGTTCTATTATTACCAATTTTCTTGTCTGTCTGATCTATTAAACTCAAAGGCCCTTGAGAGCAAGTAAAATTTGCTATTTTTACTTGCATTCCTATAGCCAGCCAGCTGAGTATTTGTATAATGATTAATTTGGGAATACGAGCCCTACAAGAAATGTAGGAAAGATGTATTCCAGGAAAATTCTGGAGCCTCATAAGCTCATGTTCTACAACCTGCCTCAATGGAAAGGATTTAGACCCAACACAGTTTGGCATTAATTCTGCAACATATGGAAGAGAGTGAAAAAGAACTCCATACTATTCCTGTCTTGACTAATAAATCACTCTCTAGCTTATCACAGCAAAGAGCCACCATATTTTGATGTTTAACTGTAACACATCTATAATAGATCTAGTGGTAGATACTGAAAAGTGAGAGAAAAGTGTTCCTGGAATCAAAGGATTCAGAAAAAAAAAAATGATATCCAGAGGTCACACAGTCCAGTATTCTGACTTTATTTGGGATGTGGCTAAAATAGGCTAAACCGAGTATCTACCTTAGAAAGTCTCTTAGAGAGTTCAATAAATATAACTACTAGGGTGCCAGTGCATCTAATTTAAATACGACAAATTCAGTCCCTTTGTTCAGTCTTAAAGGAGGTAAAATAAAATACTAGGCCATCATCATCCTTTATACCCCTGCTATTTGAAGTTTTGTCCAAGGATAACTGGCATTGGCTTTCCTGTCCTGCCTCAGACCTACTGAATCATAATCAGAAGGAAGTTACACTTACAGGTAATGTAGGTACATGTGCACTGTGGTTTACTGTACAAATCAGTATATCTTCCCTTATATGTAATATAGCAATATGTATGGGGGTGTAATATGTCTGTACATTATGGATAAGTGGTCAATTATAATATTACCATACTATGCAGACACTAAAATCATGTTTATAGAGGGGAAAATGTTTTGACATAGGTAATACTTATATCACAATGTTAACTGAGAAAAAAAAGGCTACATGAGTTACATACATCCTAATCTACGCTTTTAGAGTTTTGAGTATGTGCAAATAGAACAAAAGCTGGAAAGAAAGAGTTAGTAATAATTATCTCTGTATGGTAAGATTATAGTTTTCATTTTCATTTTTGCAGATTCTGAATTTTAGCCATTAGAAAATAGCTCCACAGGACAGGCATGGTGGCTCACGCCTGTAATCCCAGCACTTAGGGAGGCCGAGACACGTGGATTACCTGAGTTCAGGAGTTCGAGACAAGCCTGGCCAAGTGAAACCCTGTCTCTACTTTAAAATACAAAAATTAACTGGGTGTGGCGCCATGTGCCTGTAGTTACAGCTACTTGGGAGGCCGAGGCAGGAGAATTGCTTGAACCTGGAAAGCTGAGGTTGCAGTGAGCTGAGATCGTGACACTGCAATCCAACTTGGGCAACAGAGTGGTACTTCGTCTCAAAAAAAAAAAAAAGAAAAGAAAATAGCTCTACATTTGAAACCAAAACGTACTTATTGAAAGATTCTTTGCGTATGCTTAAGGCTCTTCACTAGGATAGTATTTCATAACAAATATCTGGAAAAAAAGCCAATTGCTTATCAATTGGGAAATGATTTATTAAACTGTGAAGTATTCACAAAATGGAACTTTATGCATTTCTCAAAAATGAATAGAAAATGTTTACATTCGTTATTATAAAGGAGCGCCAAGATATGTTGTTATGTGGAGAAAGCTGGGTGAATAAAACTGTGAATAGTATGCTACCATTAGTCTAATAAATGGTGATAAATATTTTATAATACTCTTTAATATGGTAATATTAATTATATACATTTTTCTTACAACAAAAAACGTGTAATTACATCCAATGGGTCAAAACAATAATTAAAAATAAGCTCTATAAATTATGTAAAATGTCCTGTCCTTAATAAACATTAAGAATGGCATAGTCCACACAGAGTCTTTCCAAAATTTTCAATGCTTTTAAAAAAGCAAATGAGAAGACTTGGGAGATGGTAACAATATCTGATTGTACTCACTTATCCTTCATGTTTTGGGAGATATGCCCAAATTCTTTTCATGCTCATTTTATTATGAAACACTATTCCACTGAATCCCCCATCTTGACCCACCATCCATAAAAATAGGCACATTTGAATGAGTAAATGGAGTGTTGAGAAGTCAAGATTCCTCCAAAGACTGTATTTCTCCATTTACTACTTTCATGGCAATGTCTGTGATATCCTGGCTATAGAATTTACATGAAAAAAAAAAAATCTGGTTTACAACACATTCAGACACAAACTACTCCAGTTTTATTATTCCAATAAAAGCAAAGGATTGTTGATTCTCTGTTTTCCTCTCTCACCAGGGACTACATTTTGCTATGGCTGCATTTGCTGTGTATGTAGAATTCTGCGCATTACTCAGAACTTTCTGGACTCTTATAAATTGAAGTCCTGTGGCCATAAATAGAATAACAGTAGTCTGAAGAAGGAGCATTAATTTCACCAGAATGTCAGCACAACCACAAGCCTGTCCCTTCAGGGAGCTCACATAAAATGAAGCACCAAGTACAAAGATTTCTGTGTTGCTTTTCCTCCTTAGTTTTTAAGACTGAGGTGCACGTGGAATATGTCAGAGGAATAATGATTATCAGCAGTATAACAAAAGGACAGAAGTTGGTAGAATCCGCAAATGAATGCACTACTAAGCATATCAGGCAGGAGAGTACTTAAAGTTTTTTTATACAGATTAAGCAACTCTAAATAAAAATCTGAAATCCGCAATGCTCCAAAATCAGAAATTTTTTGAGTGCTAAAATGATGCACAACTGCAAAATTCCACATCCGATCTTATGTGATGGGTCATGGAAAAAAACAGTCAAAACTTTGTTTCATGCACAAAATTATTTTCAAATATTGTATAAAATTACCTTCAGATTATACATATAAGGTATATATGAAACATAAACAAACTCTGTGTTTAGACATGGGTCCCATACCCAGAATATCTCATTGTGTATATGCAAATATTCAAAAATCCAAAGAAATTCAAAATCTGAAACACTTCTGGTCCCAAGAAGTTTGGATAAGATACATTCAAATTGTAATAAGTTTCTTCCTTTGAAAAGCAGAATGTTAGATTAAAATAAACTCCTGTCAGTTCATGAATACCATTGGTAAACAAGGTAACTCAGATAGGTGGATTAAACAATGGAAAGAAAAGTAACCTGGGTGAAGTTCTGGCCATGTTCCCCCAAAGTTTCAGAGAGATGGACAAGCACGTAAGTACAATGATAAATAGGATTGTGCAAATGGGCTCATTAAGAAGCAAGTGTGCAAAGATTAATGGTTTTGAGGAAGTTGTCTAAAACTATATTTGTTTCAATAGCAAATTCTAATATAAAGCCATTGTATTGTTAACAATATATGTTCAGGAAGATTCTCATTAAAATTTTCCCAAACTTAGATCCATATTACTGTATAAGAAATAAAAACAAATGCTTTTTGTGCCTGTTTATATTCCCTTGTCCTTACCATGCTGAGCACCTAGGCCCTGCATTTCTTTATGTAAGAACTTCTCTGGCTAGATAATCTCTGTTGTCCTCCTTTATAGCAAGTTAGAAGTTTTGGAGAAATAACAAATACTAGGGGTACCTACAAAAATTAAAAATTAAAAAAAAAAAAAAAAAAAAAACGACCAGGGGAGACATTACTGGTTAGTCGGGGGTTGGTGTATAACTAAGCTAGCTCCCTCACCCCTTGTGTGTGATGACTCTAAGATGTGTACCCTACATTTCTTCTTGGAGTTGCCCCAGGGGATTGACGTCCAGTCACCCACAGTGATAGCTGAATTAATAAGGTACCCTTGTCCCAATCCCCATCTACCAGTGTTGTTCCTTCACATGCTCCTGAACCTCCCCAGAAGCCTCTGCTCCTTGGGGAGCAAGAGCTAAAACAGAAATTATCATTAACTCGCAAATATTATGAAATAAGCAACTTTATAAATATCTAACTTTTTATGTTCTGGCCTTCGTGCAGAAAAGAGGAGTCAGCAGTCATCTATGCGCAGTGTGACTGATGTAACAAAAGACCTCTCCTTTTCGGTTCTCGTACAGTGTGTGACATTGCTACTCCAGGGTCTCTCAGAAACACATGCTTCATTGGTGAGAAATGACATTACCTTTCTTGAGTAAAAGATAAATTTAGTATGAATCATCATTATTAATTAGCTTGCAATAATAATGGCAGGTACCATTTATTCAGCACTTACTATGCTCTGCATTGTGTGCTAAGTGCATTTATCTTACCTCTGAGATAGACACTATAATCTGTATTATAATCAGGTACTAGAATCAGGAAATATAATCCCCATTTTAAAGATGAAAAAAACTGAGAGCCTAACTCACGTGAAGTCACACTGCTAGTAAGGGGCAGATCTGGGCTTGGAAGCCAGGATTGCTTGAATTGGATGCCTGTGAGTGTCCATAATTAAGTGTCACCATCCATCATTGTTAGAGAGATCAGGATCCTAAGGGAGTTAACAGAAGACATGGAGAGTTTTTAAAATGTCAATGCCTAGGGGATCTTTACTGACGGCAAGAAGGAGGAAAGAAACATTGAAATCCTAGAGCCTGGTCTTGGTTTAGTGACCCCTCTGACCTTACACTTTGTCCCTTGGCCATTCACTGCTCAATTTGACCAGTTCAATCAACAGAGGAATGAAAAAGAAATAAAAATCAACTTGGAAATTAGCACAACTTTTACTGTGGGAACTGGTTTACATTTTTGGCTAAAATTAAGCTTGGGATTGTTTGTGAAACTCAATGAAGCAAGAGTTGGCAATGTGTACAGGCAGAGTGTGTTCTCCCATGCTGTCCACACATGATTTCCTAACAATCAAAAGAAAATGCTTTATCTGTTAGTAAAAGTTAGCAAAGTTTCATAACTTCCTGTAATTACTACTCTGAGAGTTCACAATGGTTATTTTTTTTCACATGAAATTGTTAAATGAGGGTTGCCCGAGATTTCACTTAAAATTTTGCACTTGGAAGAATAAAAGGGGAAAAATGGGAAGCCAACAGAATAACAACTCTAGAAGTGAAGAACTAATATTTAAAGAGTGAAAAAGTAGGATCTATATATTGACTAAAATGCCCCTCCTCAGCAAACATAAGGATACATACTCTACACAGAGTTCTAAGAAGTTCACAGTGAGCTTACATTTGCGGAATGCCTACCATGTCTTCAACCAATTGTCCATTATTATTACATTTAACCTTTCTAGGAATCCAGTAGCATTAGTATCACTAATCCTTTCTTATTAATAAGGAAAAAGTCATGAAACCTGAATTCATACCATTTTCAAATTCATTGGTTTGTTTTATTTATCCTTTCTTATACTAAACCTTTGCAAAACTAGGCAAGAATTCATTGCTTCTATAAAGTATGTGAGATCCTAACATGAACAAACTGCTACAGTAGTAGTAAGAGTAAAACTCCAAAGGGACTTGGAATTTTTCATGTTATTTGAGCAAAAGTTTTGTTTAAAAAAAATGGCCAAACGTGCTTTCAAAATGAGAAGGTGAGTAACCCAGCAGTGGGCAATGAGAGACTCTCACCAGCCTATAAGAGCAGTGATAAATAGCAGACATTGCGTAGCTGTTATGAACAACCACATCAGGAATGTTTCTGCTTAGGCTCCTGTGCCTGACGATTGTTATATGAATATACAATAATCTGCCTTGTATTTTTTTTTAATTTGCATGCATCTTTTTACTTTGCTAGATTTTAAAATGTAGGGCTGGGGTGGGAGGTAGGTAAGAACAGTTTTTTGTTTGTGTTTTTAAAAGTTTTTTATGCTTCCTCCTTTTTAGCCATAAGATTTAGGACAGTCACTTGCAGAGAAAATGTGTTTAAAATATAATTGAACTCTAACTATATGCAAATCCTGAAATACCTGGAAATTCAGAAACTACCTATATTAATTGGAATTCAAAAAAAATCTAGCAGGAAATTACTGCGACCACCTACATCCATATATGGGTTTAAAAACTGTTAGTCATTGCTAACAGCAAATCCCAAATAACCCAGAACAGAGTAACTCTTGCTAGCTAGTTCTACAGTAATAACTTTTCAAAGAATAAGAGTAAGACAGCCCTATGCAATATTTTTAAAGCAGATTTTTCCTTATGACAAACAATTGTAAAAAGTTTGTCTTTCTACAATAGGACCTGTTCCTCTCAAAACAGTAGAGAAGTTTGTTACATAGCCAAAGGCTTCCATGAATGATTTTGGGGATGTGAGTTGGAAATGAAAGAGAAATATAGTTCCAGATTTGGGTGAAAATGTATGTGACAAAAAGATGACATAATCTATCAAAATGTAATGAAAAACAGATATCAGAAGCAAAGGCAACTAATACAGCCATGCCACCCCCTTGCACACCCCTTTCCCTCAACACACAAACCTGCCTCACTCTCCAGAGGCTGTCTTGGCTGACACAGAGGATGCATTCCATACATGTTTCAAATACCAAAGATCAGGAAGCAAATCCGAGTGTTCACTGCATAAGTGTTCCTGTAATTTTGTGGTATTTTGAAGAAACCACTGTGAAGCAACTTGATTCAACTATTGCTTTAAAACTCAAACACTGGTCATGTTGACCCTGTCTACAGTAATCAGTGTCTGAAAAATAATGGATAAACATTTTACTATTTGCTTTTAAAGAACAAAACAAGAATAGTATTTCCAATCTAGCTAAGAGGGGACAAACAGAAAAGATAAATAATTCAAAGGTTTGTCTTAGGATAAACAAAAATAAATTTGAAATTATTGATCAAATCATTGAAATTATTATTATGTACAGCTTCAGTCTCCACCTAGTTCACTGATGTTACCCATTTCTCTACCAAGGGCACATTTATAAAACTGAAGAATGACTGTATAAATAAAGTATGTTAAGCTTTCTTGCATGCTAATTTTAATCTTTGCAATAATCCTGTGAAGTAACATGATTTATTTTACAAATAAGTAAATTGAAACACAAGAAAACTAAGTCATTTACCCAAGATCATAGTCAATAAATGAATCTGGACCCTAAATCTTAGCTCAATGGAAATAAATTGGCATGCTTTTCCCATTCCCCAGTTTATAGGATAACTATTTGCCCATGACTTGGGCTGTTTATTAGATACAGGACATCATCAGAGGCTTCCATGTATGCATATGCATTCATAAATGACATTATTCCTCAAGCAAGAAACCACCTTAAAATATCTTTCTAACTATCCAGAGAAAATTATATTCATGAATCTGAGGTCTATGTATTAGTCTGAAGTTGCTCTGTACAGCATCACACATCACGATTATGCATTTTCAGGGAATGTTTTCTGATGGGTATTTCTCTTTAATTCATTCTAAAATTTGGGAAAAAAATGAAAAGAAGAGTATTGTATTTTTATCAGATATCATAATGTTGATTTGCCATAGAGAAAAGTATCTCAGTAAAAGACCACTTTAGTCTCCATGTAAATTATGCAGAAGTATCTTAGCCATTAAACAGAATAAGTTATAGTATAAGCTTCTGGAAATAAAAATCTAGACACATAAATCAGGATGTCTAGTCAGTGATTTAAAAAAATACTTGGTACAGTGTTCATAGAAAGGATCTGTCCATGCCAAAATGTACATGAGCACCACGTACATTTTATAAAGCAAATACAAGTACTAAACTTAAACACTAATCACTTACCCTAAAGAAAAGAGAGCATGATTATATATGTAATTTATCATTACGCTTAATGTTATGTACCCTGCTTTATAAAAGACCTATCTTAACTTTCAGCTCCTTCGGACTTAGCAGTATACTCATTACCATCATGCAGGAACAATACAGCTGTTCACATTTGTGATGTGCTTTGCAAGAATATTATTAGGTGGTCTGGTAAAGGATTGCAGAAAGATATTATGAAACAGTTTCCTCTCCTCCTGTTTCTTCCTTGAAATGAGACCTGAGGCTATGGATCATGAGGATAGATGATGGGAGAGAAGATGATAGAAAGGGAATCTGAGAAAATGATAGGAAGAGGAAAACACACAGTCAGTTTTTTTGATTAGGTTATCAAATAAAGTCTCTTAATGTAAAGTTTACAAGAAAATCTCTAGATCACTCCACTTTTTCTACTGTTCTGTTGTTCCATTTTTAATGTGAGCAAGTCAGGTCACTCAAGCATATTCAATTTCAACTCACTAAAGTGTAATAATGCTTATTGTTATACTTCATTATAAATGGGGCTCAAAACAATGAATACTGGCAAGCTAAAATCATACCTCTTTAAGTCTTAGAAGCTTAGCTAAATGGTTATATACGCAAGATCAAGTTAAAATGGAAACATGAGGCACTTAAAAAATATAGAGGTTGGGTGCGGTGGCTCACACCTGTAATCCTAGCACTTTGGGAGGCTGAGGCGGGTGGATCACCTGAGGTTAGGAGTTCTAGACCACCCTGTCCAACATGGTGAAACCCTGTCTCTACTAAAAATACAAACATTAGCTTGGCATGGTGTCAGGCATCTGTAATCCCAGCTACTTGGGAGGCTGAGGCAGGAGAATTGCTTGAACCCAGGAGGCAGAGGTTACCGTGAGCCAAGATCGTGCCATTGCACTCCAGCCTGGGCGACAGACAGCCTGGGTGTATGTATGTATGTGTATATATATATATACACACACACACACACACAGATACATACATACACACACACACAGACGGAGAGCGAGCAAACGAGAGAGAGAGGAGAGAGAGAGAAGGGTCACACATAAATAAGATTTATACTTAACTTGTTTGATTGCTACCAGTGTTATATTTGAAGGCTATCCATGTAAACTATTGGGAGCAAATCCACATTGTTATGTGTCATGGAGAAGATGGCATCTAGAGGAAGAAACGTGCTATTTATTTTCGGTGTTTTTGTCCATAAGATTTAACTCTAGGGCAGAATTACGAGTCTCTGTCAGAGAAACCAACCAAAAATAAAAATTTAACCTGGTGCTTGTACATCTTACATGACAGATGAAACAAGACTCAATAAATCATAAGTGTCATGAATTAAGCCATTTTGTTTTATTTTATCTTTTCCTTTGGGGCATTTCTGTGGGACTTCTTGACTTTTATTTCTAAGATGAGTAGAAATGAGGCACGCACTAAACAAATGATTGGCTATTACAAAGAACCACTTTATTGGTGTTGACAGAAACCCACGAACAAGTCATGAAAAGAGAAGTAATAAGAGCATGTGCTATTATTTCTTAATAGTAGAAAAGAGAAAGGTCACTTTCAAGCCATATTTTGGGTCAATCTTATCAGGAAAAAAAGTTATTCCTCAGGTCAAGGGCAGGTATTTTGGAAGAAGGTACAGAACCCATAATTATTTAGTCAATTTTCTTCTTGATGCTTTGTGGCCTAGAAGATTTAGTACAAATAGAAGAGAAAACTTTTGCTCTGCAAAATACTTACAAGCACTTGTACCTCAAGATAAATGCTCTGTTCTCCCACAGTTTGATGAAAGTGTCAATACAAGACTGCGATGTCGAAATACGACTAGCATATTTATACAATCTCTTTCTTCCTGCAATTCCATGGAGTTAAACTTGCTGAAACCATAAGATAAAAGAACTCCCTCTAGCAGATTATATTTTCTAGGTGTACCTAATCTTCTAAACATGTATAAACCTTGCTAAACATTGCACACAAAGAATGTAAAAACCCTTTTAAACGCATGCTAATTATGAAACCTAAAATATATTCTCATTCTGTTGTACTGAGACATGAGACAGATTTTCAGTTCAATGAGTTAAACTGATAGAAAAATTCCTAAAATAACATCCTTTTCTAGGTGATAAGTTAACACTAGTCCAAATAAATTGCAGCAAAAATCAGAAAAGGAAAAGTAGGAGTTTATGACGGAGCACAAAATTCAAACTGTTTAGGCAAAACAAAAATGGAAAACTAAAATACTGGTATGGAAAGCACAGAACTTGAAAGAGAATTCTGGGCCTCTACAATTTCAGATAAGTATACTAACTAATAACAATTACTTTCAAAACTCTTGGCAACATGCACACAGAGATTCAATCGAGCACTTGAATATTGTCAAAACTGAGTCATAAAAACATGTAACAAATTTCAAAGATATTGCAAAGAAACATAATTAATTGATTAGAGAGTCCTGGGAGGTGAAGAACAATTTGAACCAGTTATAACAGAAAAATTTAATAATATACGTATGTCATTTGTTTTTCACTTTTTTGAGACAGGGTCTCATTCTGGCACGAACACAGCTCACTGCAGCCTCAAACTCCTGGGCTCAAGCAATCCTCCTTCTTCAACTTCCCAAGTACCTGAGACCACAGGCACATGGCACCATGCCCAGCTAATTTTTGAATTTTTTGTAGAGACAAGATCTCACCATGTTGCCTAGGCTGGTCTTGAACTCCTGGGCTCAAGCAATCCTCTCACTTCAGGTTTCAAAATGCTGTGATTATATAGGCATGAGCCACCACTCCTGGCCAGATATATCATTTTACTTTCTCTCAAAAAGCTCTATCAATCTCTTACAAATATAATTTATATTAATCTATATACTGTGAGATAGGTGATTAATAAAATGTACACTTTCCACATATACCAGAATATCAATACCTTAAGCAATGTCTCCTTTCTTTTGGTTAGCCAGTAGCTAGATTACGAAAGAAACAGTAATAGCATCTCCCTTTCTTTCACTTTTTTTCTTTTTTTTTTCGGTACAGATAGGATTTTTTCGGTACAGATAGGATCTTGTTATGTTGCTGAATCTGGTCTCAAACTCCTGGGCTTAAGTGAACCTTATGCCTCAGTCTCCCAAAGTGTTGGGATTACTTGCATGAGCCACTGCTCCTGGCTATACCTCTCTTTCAAAACATTTTTATAAAGATGTAAAATATGGATGCAAGGCAGAGATTTCTTTGTAATAAAAGTTATTTTTGTCTCTTTCTTAGACAAATAACTGAGAAAAAATAATTTGCATAGTGCTTCCTTACAAAGTAAGCCTTCTAATTAATCAGTACATGTAAACAAATTGTATCTAGGGCTTTATTTTGCAGGTTTAGAATAATTTTTTGTATATTTTCCACTCTGCTTCCCTGGTAAACTTTCTTTAATAAAATACCGTAAAACTCACAAATTATCAACTCTTGCCATACCAGTAAAATTAAACTCCTGAGACTATCTACTGCTTTGTCAGCCCAATTTTAAATATTCAAAATGTATGTCACAAAATTAGCTTAAAATCACATTTTTTCATAAGTTCATTCGTGTACTTTAAAAAATGTTTAAAGAAAAATAATCTTAAATATTTTTAATTTACTTTTTAAGAAAAAATCTCTCCATCAGTCTTCATCAAGAAATATCCTGGGCTGGGCACAGTGGCTCACGCCTGTAATCCCAGCACTTTGGGAGGTCGAGGTAGGTGGATCACGAAGTCAGGAGTTTGAGATCAGCCTGGCCAACATAGTGAAACCCTGTCTCTACTAAAAATGCAAAGAGTAGCTGGGTGTGGTGGCACGCGCTTGTAGTCCCAGCTACTTAGGAGACTGAGGCGGGAGAATCGCTTGAACTTGGGAGGCAGAGGTTGCAGTGAGATGAGACCACACCACTGCACTCCAGTTTGGTGACACAGTAAGACTCCATCTCAAAAAAAAAAAAAAAAAAAATCCTGTAACTTTTTGTGCCTGATGTGACTGTTTATATTAATCAAAATAAGAAACAAATTTCTTTTTGTGCCTGATGTGACTGTTTATATTAATCAAAATGAAAAACAAATTTATATACTAAACTAGAGGTTAAATTCACAATGTGGGATCTGCCTTCTTCCAGAAAGATGCAGATGATAGGAGTGTATGAAGTCTTTAGAAGGATTACAGTTTGTGGATAGAAAATGTCCCCTCTCTTTGCCCTCTTCTAAACTGACAAAAGAACTATTAACAAGAATGCATTAAGCTCTTCAACTTGTAGTAAGAATTTTTTTGGAATCACTGCAAAGGCAAATAATCTCTCTGCCCTCAAGAAAATGGGAATAGGAAATCAATGCACATAAAAGCATTTGAAGATTGGACATTGTTTCCGGATGTGGTACTGGCTAAGAATAACAGGAGGTAAGAGAAAAAGAAGAAAAGGCAAACTAGGGCTGAATAACTCACCTTCATCAAGCAGAAAGATGAGAAAGCTAGCTCTTGCTTTGGGAAAAGCAATTTGCACTTGCAGTAGAGCTGGGTGAAAATAATGTCAGTTTAGATGTTCCATGAAACTAACAGTAATTATTCATGCAGCTTCCTCTAGTACCACTGAAACATAATATGACTCTGGTGTCTTTTGTGGCAAGAAGTATCAAAATATCTAAAATCTGGGCATATTCTAATAAATGCAATTATCATCCTATATTCTACTACTTGATTTCAGTTCATGGGTCTAATAATCCCTTTGAAGCTAGTTGCTACAATTAATAGGCAGGATATTATTTTATTATCCCTTGTAACTTATGTCTAGCAAGTCGCAATTGTGAAAATATTGGTTTCTTCTCAGCATATGGGAAAATAGGAAAGCAAAATGTGAAGGGTCCAAATTTTTTCTTCAAATTAATGTTTTCGCTGTTATAATGTTTTCTGAACATTTCCTATATGAACCAACACAGCATACCCCAAAAACCTTTGTTTCTAATTATCATTAGTTATTTTTCATTCATTTCTCAAAATAATTAGCTTTGCTTGTCTAACGAAGGAAAAATGGGGATTAAATTGAGATAGTTTGTGTTAAATATGAAACAGATATTCTCTGCTCTACAAATCTGAACTTAATGTCTTCATGTTGAAGGAAAAAGAAATTCTGTAGATAATAATGTTTACATGCCTAGGTAACCTTGTCAAAACTACCTAAATAACATAATACATGTTGCCTATGGACTGGATTCTTTGAGGATTCTATTGTTTTGATTATTTCAAGACAAACACATGGCTTTAAATATCAGAGACATAAGCTACATTCTAAAGGGGTTGGATTAAACAGAAACCTAGCTGTTCTGGGAACTTAGAAAAATCTTTTTATGCTTTGTGGCTTTTAAAATCACTTCTACTATCTGTAGCCATGTCCTCAGTTGACACAATTTAGAATATTTTGCATAAAAGTATAAGTGTGACCTGAAAAGGAAGGGAAAAAACTTATCTGACTCAAAAAGAAAACACACATAAAGAAAACCCACAAAATATGCCGCACTTTCAAAATGCATGACCTCATTCTTTCCTAGCACTAGTCTGAAAGCAAAACAAAGCTGATGATATACTTGTAGAGTGCAGCATCTAGCCAGTACCTGACATTTTATCTTAGAGAAGAAAGATAAGGGCTACGTTTACTAAGTCTAGCAGGCCCCTTCTCCTTAAACAAAATAATGACTTTATTTCTGACAATACTAAAGTTTCGTTACACACGTAGAAATTGAAGAAAAAAAATAATAATTTTTTTAAAGTTATATCCTATTATTTTAGAGTTTATATGTATCAAGATAAGCGAACATAAGGAAAGACATATGAAAATGTAAGCAATCATTGGTTCTTATATTTAATTAATTTCCTATTCTTTGTAATTATTTTTGTTTTTGAATTTTTTTTACAGACAGGGTTTTTTCTGTGTGGTCCAGGATAGAGTGTGATCACAGCTCACAGTAATTTAGAACTCCTGCACTCAAACAATCCTCTGGCTTCAGCCACTCTAGTAGCTGGGGCTAGCGGGGCATGCAACCACAACAGGCTTTTTAATTTAATTTTATTTTCACAGAGATGGGGTCTCTTGTGATACCCAGGCTGGTCGGTCTTGAACTCCTGGTCTCAAGCAATTCTCCTACTTCATCTTCCCCAAAATGCTGGAATTACAGGCATGAGCCACCACGCCCGGCCTATTTTTTATTTAAAATATCAGAACTGTCCATGATATGCTATCAAACCATGAATATGCACCAAGCCCTTCAGAGACACAGTAGGCCTACAAAGATCTAAGAAAATAATTTTGATATGGGGGGACTCAAGAAGACCGTATTTTTAGAGAGACATGCAAGTAATTTTATTAGAATGTACTGATTAAAGTAATAGAAATATGGTTAAGATGAAGCAAGCGAAAACTCAAAGGAAAAGAACTGTTGGCCTACATTGGCCAGAGAGTCTTGGTATAGAACCCCTCCTGAATATGTCCTAAAGGCAAGTTGGTACCCACTTTTTAGGCCACCCGTCTAAGGTCAAAAGTGCTTTCCACAGTAAAATGCTTGCCTCCATCTCTAGTAATGAAGATCCAGAGAGGGAAAGCAAAGTTATACAACTTAAATTTGGGCCCACTTTGGAAGACTTGTTGGTAAATATGGGAAAACAAACATTAGAAGTCTTCCTGATTCACCCAGCTGCCAGGCACAGTGATGCTGGTGGTGGCAATGGTGCAGAAGGTGCAGGGCGAGGTAGGAGTAACTGTGACAGAGAGTGCACATAAATGACTGGCAGGCAAGGTACAAAGTTCTTACCAAGGTGATGATGCAGGGACATCCTAGATATGTCCTAAAAGAATGCATTCAAGCTCTCAAACAAATATTACAGTTTCCCGCTTATTTATGCCTATTTGTTCAAGGTTGAGTCCCATAGTTCCTGTCTATTGCTTAAGCAAGTGATTTTTTTCTAATAAGTATATACCTCTTTGTGTATCTACTTGTCTGCTCATATGCATACCTGAGGAAATGCATATGAGGAGGAAACCGGAACTTATTTAGTACCAAGTAATGACTAAAGAACGGATGTTCTTCCCTTTTTTAGAGGATGGAATAGACTCCCATGGGATAAAAAAACAAAGATGGACTTAGAATAGAGCTTAAATAGCAACTTGAGTATCACATCAAACATACAAATGAAAAAACAGAAACTCTTATAGAAAGTGTTAAAACTACCTCTATAAAAAAATGTTTACCGGGCCGGGCATGGTGGCTCACACCTGTAATCCCAGCACTTTGGGAGGCCGAGGCAGGTGGATCACCAGGTCAGGAGATTGAGACCATCCTGGCTAACACGGTGAAAACCCATCTCTACTAAAAATACAAAAAATTAGCCGGGCGTGGTGGCGGGCGCCTGTAGTCCCAGCTACTCGGGAGGCTGAGGCAGGAGAATGGCGTGAACCCAGGAGGTGGAGCTTGCAGGGAGCCGAGATCGCGCCATTGCACTCCAGCCTGGGCAACAGAGCGAGACTCCGTCTCAAAACAAAACAAAACAAAACAAAAAAATCGTTTACCAGAAACTCTTTTACCACTGAAAAATATAAAACTTATATGTACACACACACCCATAATAAGAGGAACATTAAAATCTAAGAAAATGAAACAACAAAACCTGCAACACATACCAACCAGAATTCTGTTTGTGTTTACCAATAAACATACCAACGGGAAAAAAATGTTATTCTTTTAAGTACACAAAGACCATCCTCTTTAGCTCAGAGTGTGTGTGTGTGTGTGTGTGTGTGTGTGTGTGTGTGTGTACATAACAAACCTTACATTTTACCTGTTTGAATTTTGTGACATTCAAATTCTGAATAATATATAATGTTAAAAAATTGGTTTCTGATGGCAAAATAAATAGAAGGGATCAATCATATGTGAAAAGTAAAATTATATCCAAGGACTTATAAGGAAAATTTTTATCTCTATCTAGCAAACAATCAGAAAACTAACAAAACAATGCTTTCAGGGAAAAAAAAAACTATTCATTCCATAACTCCCTAAATAAAATTCCATACACAGTTGAATAAGTTCACTAGAGGTTTTTTTTTTTTTTTACCACCACAGTTGGTTTTAATTGATTCTATAAATGATACAACCACGTGATAAAACTTCTTATCATATAGATAGGTACCTAAAGAAATACATCTTTCCAGAACTGTATTTTTGAAAATCCCACTTATTTTAAAACATTAAAGTGTGTTATAATAGGACATTTTATGTTTTTCAGAGTGTCCACAAATAATAAAAATATTAAAAGTAAAAATTTAAATACGATGACTCTTGTCTTCGTAAAAGTAGGGACTGTGTTTATTTTTGAATTTTAGTTGATAGGCCTCCCAGTACACCACCATACCTATTAAAATTACTGTGCAGGGTATTATTAAGTATATCTCCTGAATGCATTGAGAAAATTCTCTGTAATGGAATAGTCAAAAGAGAAAATGAACTGTACTTATAACATATTGGTGTGAATAATTAATTGGTTTCTCACAAGAATATCCTCTGTGGCTTCTTTTGTTTATTACACTAGTCACACCTTTCCTGGGCCAAGCAATTCTATTCTTAAAGAGCTACATAAATCTAGACAGGAAGAAAGATCCTAAATATATGATTGACATCAAAACCAGCAAGCCAGCAGCTCCAGGGATAGTCATTTTACAGAACTGCTTAGTCATTCCTATCCAGCCCTGTAATGTCCAAGTATCAGCTGCTGAGAAACCATATCATGAAAAGTTAATTTGGCTCTTAAAGATAACATGCTTTTAAAAAGTGATAAGAAAGAAAAGTAGAGCTGGTTTCAGACAGACTGTCTCTGTTCCCAAGTTCCGAAAATGCACTCCCAGAAATATTTTCTGTCGCCTTATCAGCAGCAACATTCCTTAGCAATCCTGATGAAATAAAATTTTTCCTCCTTCAAGGAGGTGGTGTGTGTGTGTGTGTGTGTGTGTGTGTGTGTGTGTGTGTCCCTATATATTTCTGGCCAGGAGTTAGCATGAGACTGGGTAGAAAGCCAGTCTTATAGGCATGTCTCCTTAAACTTCACACCTTCCTAAAGTTGTTTTTTCTCTTTGCCTTCATCTGAGTCCTGTCTTCCCTCCTCCCCTTTATTCCCCTCTGCTGTTGTTCAATTTGGCAGCACATTTATGGATACAATCTTTATGAGACCTGCCATGTGCAACTCACACTCTATTCTCGGCATCCTCCCTTCTCTTGTCTATCCCCCTTGGAAAATGTGATAACTTGTGTTTTTGAAAATACTACTGTCTTGTGTGTATATTTGCTTTGAAAATTGAGTCTTGGAAAATGATCTTGAGCAAAGCAACTCACACTTGGGGAGCACTGCGGTGAAGAGAAAGATCACATAGAGGCTACGAGGAACCAAACAAATGGTCTTGACATCTGCTGAAGTGTTATGAAGGAAGCCAGGTAGTAAAAAATGAAAGCAAAGCTTGATTTTTCACCCCACCATTCTGCCCCCGACACACTAAGAATAATTGTGACTGACCCAGTATCTATTTGCTTCTCTGAGAAAAGCAGTGAAGTTCAACTGGGCATTATTATCCCACAGTAACCGTGATCCAAATACTTAAACACTTAGAATTGTACACTTTGCATAAGAAGGGTAATTCCTAGAGTATATCAGCTTTAAGGCAAATGGTGACATGTTTCCATTCTTACAATGATAGAACATGCTAGTTTTTGCCAATCTATCTCCTTCTCTCTCTCTCTTTCATACTTTGTGTATCCAAACCCTACTTGGACAGCCTTTTTGTGAGTTAGCACTGTTTCAGAGAAACATTGGCTATTTTGATAGCACACGAAAATGAACCAGAACAGAAATGTTTTAGAGTGGTACTCTGTGCCCTTCTGTTCCTTTCAGTTGCCAGGTTCAGCAGTTCACTCCCCAAACCTACAATGGGAAAGGAATGTCACCCACTCCCTTGCTTTCCAGTTTCAACTCCTGCCTGTGGCAAAAACTGTAAGAAATCTTGGTACTCTTCCATTAAGTACAGATAGGATCCTTCTTAACACAGCACGCCAAGCAGCCAGAAATCATTATCAATGAATCAGAGCTTGTTTAAAAACTAGTATCTAGCCGGGCGTGGTGGCTCACGCCTGTCATCCCGGCACTTTGGGAGGCTGAGGCGGGCGGATCATGAGGTCAAGAGTTGGAGACCATCCTGGCCTACATGGTGAAACCCGTCTCTACTAATAAAATAAAACAAAATAAAAAAATTAGCTGGACATGTGGTGCGTGCCTGTAATCCCAGCTACTCAGGAGGCTGAGGCAAGAGAATCACTTGAACCAGGGAGTAGGAGGTTACAGTGAGTCAAGATCATGCCACTGTGCTCCAGTCAGACATCAGAATGAGGCTCTGACTCAAAACAAACAAACAAACAAACAAATAAACAAGCATCTAATTGCCTTCCTGCATCAAGCCATCCTTTCTTAAGATAGGTGAGCACAAAGAAAGTTGTGGATCCAGTGAGATGCTATCTCACACCAGTCAGAATTGCTATTATTAACAATTCAAGAAACGACAGATACTGGTGAGGCTGTGGAGAAAAAGGAATGCTTTTAAATTGTTGGTGGAAGTGCAAATTTTAGTTCAACCATTGTGGAAGACAGTATGGTCGTTCCTCAAAGACCTAGAGGCAGAAACACCATTTGCCCAGCAATCTCATTACTGGGTATATACCCAAAGAAATATAAATCATTTTGTTATAAAGATACATGCATGCGTATATTCATTGCAGCACTATTCACAATAGCAAAGACATGGAATCAACCCAAATGCCCATCAATCATAGACTGGATAAAGAAAATGTGGTACATATACACCATGGAATACTATACAGCCATAAAAAGGAAGAAGATCACGTCCTTTGCAGGGACATGGATAGGGTTGAAAGCCATTATCCTCAGCAAACTAATGCAGGAACAGAAAACCAAACATTGCATGTTCTCACTTATAAGTGGGAGCTGAATGATTGAACACATGGACACATGGGAGGGGGAACAATACACACTGGGGCCTGTCTGTAGGGGATTGTGGTGAGGAGGGAGAGCATAAGGAAGACTAGCTAATGGATGCTGGGCTTAATACTTGGGTGATGGGATAATATGTGATCCAAACCACCACAGTACACATTTACCTTTGTAACAGACCAGCACATCCTGTACATGCACCCATGAACTTAAAATAAAAGATGAAGAAAAAAAAATAAAGTTGTAGATCAGTCAGCATGGGGCTATTTTACTTATGTTGAAGCTGTTGGTAGGAGAAGCAGCTGATTAGTTCTCTCTTTATACATTTTTTTTTCATTCTTACACTAATTTTAAGGAAACATTTCATAAAGAACATTTAAGAAATCATTCAGTAAGTGCAGGATCAATTAGGCTGAGCAGAATATAATTTTCATTAAGAGAGTAGACAAAGACAGCAGAGAGATGAACATGTCAGCCCCCACACTTACCCTGTAATGTACTAGTGGACTCTCTTTATTAAATGAAGAAAAGTGGCAGAGGTCTAGCAGCATGTATGTGTCAATGCAGACATATATACATTATGTACATGATGATATTTAGGGTGATGGCAATGTTTCTCCAACAGGGCTTTAAGTTACACAGGTAAATACATTTGGCAAAGCTCATTAAACAGCGTACTTAAGAAGAAAAATACAAATTAAACATATTGTTGTACTTGCATTTGAGTAATGTTTTGCCTAACAAAAGTGCTGGGTTAAGATACATTAACTGAAGAAGAAAAACTTAAGAAGAAAAATACAAATATTGAACTCTAGTTAGTGATATGCAGGCTGAATGTTTAGAAGTGAAGCGTACTGATATCTGTAATAGATGCCTTATTGAAAAAAATAGGATGAATGAAAGAGCGATGGGTGTATAATAAAACTAGTATAGTAAAAGGTTCATTGTAGAGTTAAGGCAGTTGGCTCACTGTAAACTCCTTTTCACTTTTCATTGTGTTTGGGAAATTTATAATAAAATGTTAGGGAAATTTTTACAATATATGCCTATCTCTTCATGCAACTCTTACAGTCTAACTTTCTTTCTCTTCCTTTCTTCTAATTAAAATCAAGAAATATTTCAGTCACTGTTTACACCAAGTGAAATTAGACAGAATGATTTGTTACTGGAAAGTCTTGGTTTTCTTTTTCATAAAGAAGCATTAGGAAATGCCTACAAAACTCTACACAGAGAAGAAAAATACACACTATTTTACTTAGAACTCACTATGCTCATCACATCTAGAGCAAGAGAGAATAGAATTGGACTCAAGTTAATGTATCTTAACTCAGCACTTTTGTTAGGTAAAACATCACTCAAATGCAAGTATAAAAATATGTTTGTCTTAGCTTGATTAGAACATCACTGATCTTATTTATTTATTTTTTTTCCTCAGGCCACATAGGTATTAATGCTGACTTGGCAAACCATGGTTGATAAACGACTGTTTTGTCAAATCTACACTGGGGATTTCAGAGTCTAAATGATGGATACTGTGAGGCACAAAGTATTCAAGGCTTGAGCTTTTGTAAAACAAGTGCAAAGAGCTCAGTGAAAACCTATTATCACTGGCAGAATGGAAGAGGCAACACAAAGGTATTTTATCAGCGGTGGCCATCATCAAATTCACATGAAATATGTTCCAATTCTAAATCACACTTCTCCCCAGTTTAGCAGTTTAAGGGCAGCTAGACAGGGCATGCTAAAACAAGGGAATTTTAAATAAGCAGAATTAAGATCATAATATTTAAACCATTTTATTAATGCTGATCACCCATTGCATATATATACAGTCAAGCGTTATCTATCCTCTAGTCTGGCTTGGGGAACTAAAATTCCAAAGGAGCAGGATGATATAATATGGCTAATGAGAGTAAGTGAGCACACTGCAGTATCAAGGGTTCACTGCTCGGCCTGTGATTCCATACTTTTTAATTTCCTTGTACAAACAGGGAACTGAAAAAAAGGAAAATCCATTTGGCTGGTATGAGCTACAAATTAAATCCTTGATTAAATTTTGGCAATTACATCTCCAGGTCGTTTCCATTTAAACATTTTAAATTCATTTTAATAAGCTTCTTAATCATGATCTTGGCAATCTATTGTATGGCAAAAATGACTCTAATAAATACTATTAAGAGATTGGCTCAAAAAATAGAAAAATCGACAGATAATGCAAAACCCCATTTTACTCTGCTTTTTGGTTGTTTGCACATGGGTATATGTTGAGTCGAAAAATAAATACAAGAAGCTCATATATATTCTTCACGAGTAGAGAGTAATCAATATCAGTGGTTTTTCAAACTTCATCATGCATAAAACTCATCTGGAGAGCATATGAAAACACAGAATGCTGGGACTCCATTTTCAGAGACACTAATTTAGCAGGTCTAGGTGGTGCCCATGAATTCTCATTTCTGACAAGCTCACAGGTGATACTGAAGCTGTGATTCTAGGACTATTTGGAGCAGTGCTTGATCAAACCATTTTGATGTAGCCACCATACTAAATGGTTGTCAGGAAGTTTGGGAAATAATGTAAGATACCTGTAAATTATTTGTTCAGTTTTTAAAAATGTGCTGAAAGGTGATTCTATCATCTCAGTCAATAGCCAGTCTGTGGCTAGTAGCTCCTACTGAGGGTTGGATCTCAATAAAATGGGGTAGATGGGCCCCTGGACTCCATGCATTACACTTTGCCCCTCTGACATGATGGAAACTTCTTCCCCCTTCAAGAATCAGTATCCTGTAGCCTTCTCCAGTAACTCATTCTCTCAAATTTTTAATTGTTATACTATCTCTTTCTTGGGTGACTGCCTCCTCATGGGTGACAAACTCTTTTGTATGCTATTCAAACCATAAAACTTGTATATGGAAATAATGGCATCAATCCTTGAGATCACAAGTGACTCTTCCTTACAAAGATGCCCGACCCTATTTTCACTCTGTGGAGACACTATTGATGCAACTAAAGCCAGTTTTCATTTGCCCGATAATTATTGGAGACAAAGAATCTTGGTTGGTTATTAATCTCAATTGTATCACAAATAATAGAACATTAAATCTCCTTTCTGACTTTTCTCCTCAAAGCAAAATACCATCACTTTTTCTTTACTGTTTGGTGTAAGAACTACTTCCTAACCTCTAATAATATATATAAATCTCCTCTGAATTATTTTCAAATTGAGAGCAGGTAAATACTTGAAAGCAAAACTCCTATTTAATATATATTTTGAAATTCCTTCTCTTCTTATCTCCCACCATCCCCAAGTCACTAGAATATTCTATATCAACCAAGGTTTCAATGAATCATATATTGACAGGAATTGACAAATGAGGCAGAGAACTTGAGCACAGGCCCAACCAGAGCTGAGCATGATGGAAGGACTGGTTCCTAGTTCCTTTATGTATTAACCTTACCTTCTTTAGCCCCATAGTTCCTTTTAAATAAATAATTGCTAGCATTCCAATTTATACTTTTCATGTAACTTACTCATGGTTTCAGGCAGGTTCTTTATTTAATTCCCACAAAAACTTTGTAAAGAAACTGAGGCTCAGAGTATTTGGTGATTTAACCAAAGCCACAGAGCTGGTATGTGACAGAATCCTAGTTAAAATTCAGCTTGTCTGACTCACATTCTGGTGCTTTTTCTATTACATTACACTAACCCCAAGAGTGTAACAACTCTTATTAGGTTATCCTTCATTATATCTAATTTTCAAGAAAATAGTCCTAGACTGCCTGTGGAAAAAAGGGCCTATTTTCCAGAAAACCCAATAAAAAGAAGAAAAGGACAAAAAAAAAAAAAAAAATTCAGAAGCTGAGGCTGTCTACAATAAAACTGGAAAAATGCCACAAGTTCAGAGAGCAGATGTTGAAGTATGTATGTGAAATGTGGAGAAATTTGCAATGAGCGTTTGACTAGACACTCCTGAAAATGAGTCACTCATAAAGTGCACAGGCTTTCAAAAAATCACACCAAAAAAAACATTCAAATTTTCAAAAGCCATTTCTAAAAAAACAATTAATGAAGACCTTCATAAATCTACATATGAAAATTGGCTAGCAAACTTTAGAAAAATTTTGATGCAGAACAAGCAATAACCATTTAATTTTAAGAACAGAGAAAAAATTCTTGAGGTATCTAGCTTGTTAGCCATTAGGTAGTAATTCAGGATCACTTTAGCAACACTGTCATCAGAAGAAAACAAACAACAAAGCAAATGATATGGTTTGGATTTGTGTCCCCATCCAAATCTCATGTTGAAATTTAATCTCCATTGTTGGAGGTGGGGCCTGGTGGGAGGTGACTGGATTATGGGGGCAGTTTCTCATGAATTGTTTAGTGCCATCCCCCTTGGTGCTGTATAGTGAGTGAGTTCTCTTGAGATCTGGTTGTTTAAAAGTGTGTAGCACCTCTACTTTCTGTCTTTCTTGGTCCTGCTCTGGCGATGTAACACACCTGCTTCTGCTTTGCCTTCCACCATGAGTAAAAGCTCCCTGAGGCCTCCCCAGAAACAGATGCTGTCATGCTTCCTGTACATCCTGCAGAACTATGTGTCAATTAAACCTCTTTTCTTCATAAATTACGCAGGGTCAAGTATTTCTTCACAGCAATGCAAGAATGGACTAATACAGCAAGCAAAGAAATTAAAAACAAAACTAAACTATGCTGCAATTAGTTTTGAAGGGGGAAAAATGACATGTGTTTTATACCCAGTAAAGTTGTCATCATGTTTATTTTTTAAAAGGCATTTAAAAATATGCACATATATTAGAATATAGCAATCACATGGTTTCTCTCAAAAGCTACTGGTTGACAAAATCTAGAAAATTGTGATATCAATATGAGAATTTAAGGATTACACAGTCATTACATAAAATGATTCAAAGTTACTACTGACTTCATTTAAATGCAGAACTAAATTGAACAATTTTGGTTATGATGGTTGTATAATGAAATGTAAATCTTATAAAACTGAATGTAGGAGCAGTAATAGGAATAGTTGAATTTGGAAACTGGAAGAGGTGGTAACAGATGAAAAATTAAGTTTACTATTTTCTTCTTTTTAAATTTATTTATTATACTTTAAGTGCTAGGGTACATGCGCACAACGTGCAGGGTTGTTACATATGTATACACGTGCCATGTTGGTGTGCTGCACACAGTAACTCATCATTTATGTTAGGTATTTCTTCTAATGCTATCCTTCCCCCCTCCCCCAACCCCATGACAGGCCCTGGTGTGTGATGTTTCCCACCCTGTGTCCAAGTGATCTCATTGTTCAGTTCCCACCTATGAGTGAGAACATGCGGTGTTTGGTTTTCTGTTCTTGTGATAGTTTGCTAAGAATGATGGTTTCCAGCTTCATCCATGACCCTACAAAGGACACGAACTCATCCTTTTTTATGGCTGCATAGTATTCCATGGTGTATATGTGCCACATTTTCTTAATCCATTCTGTCATTGATGGACATTTCGGTTGGTTCCAAGTCTTTGCTATTGTGAATAGTGCTGCAATAAACACATGTATCCATGTGTCTTTATAGAAGTATGATTTATAATCCTTTGGGTATATACCCAGTAATGGGATGGCTGGGTCAAATGGTATTTCTAGTTCTAGATCCTTGAGGAATCACCATACTGTCTTCCACAATGGTTGAACTAGTTTACAGTCCCACCAACAGTGTAAAAGTGTTCCTATTTCTCCACATCCTCTCCAGCACCTGTTGTTTCCTGACTTCTTAATGATGGCCATTCTAACTGTTATGAGATGGTATCTCATTGTGGTCTTGATTTGCATTTCTCTGATGGCCAGTGATGATGAGCATTTTTTCATGTGTTTGTTGGCTGCATAAATGTCTTCTTTTGAGAAGTGTCTGTTCATATCCTTTGCCCACTTTTTGATGGGGTTATTTGATTTTTTCTTGTAAATTTGTTTAAATTCTTTGTAGATTCTGGATATTAGCCCTCCGTCAGATGGATAGATTGGAAAAATTTTCTCCCATTCTGTAGGTTGCCTGTTCACTGTGATGGTAGTTTCTTTTCCTGTGCAGAAGCTTTTTAGTTTAATTAGACTCCGTTTGTCCATTTTGGCTTTTGTTGCCATTGCTTTTGGTGTTTTAGTCATGAAGTCCTTGCTGATGCCTATGTCCTGAATGGTATTGCCTAGGTTTTCTTCTAGGGTTTTTATGGGTTTAGATCTAACATTTAAGTCTTTAATCCATCTTGAATTAATTTTTGTATAAAGTGTAAGGAAGGGAGCCAGTTTCAGCTTTCTACATATGGCTAGCCAGTTTTCCCAGCACCTTTTATTAAATAGGGAATCCTTTCCCCATTTCTTGCTTTTGTCAGGTTTTTCGAAGATCAGATGGTTGTAGATGTGTGGTATTATTTCTGAGGGCTCTGTTCTGTTCCATTGGTTTATATCTCTGTTTTGGTACCAGTACCATGCTGTTTTGGTTACTGTAGCCTTGTAGTTTGAAGTCAGGCAGCGTGATGCCTCCAGCCTTGTTCTTTTTGCTTAAGATTGTCTTGGCAATGTGGGCTCTTTTTTGGTTCCATATGAACTTTAAAGTAGTTTTTTCCAATTCTGTGAAGAAAGTCATTGGTAGCTTGATGGGGATGTCCTTAAATCTATAAATTACCTTGGGCAGTATGGCCATTTTCATGATATTGATTCTTCCTATCCATGAACATGGACTGTTCTTCCATTTGTTTGTGTCCTCTTTTATTTCATTGAGCAGTGGTATGTAGTTCTCCTTGAAGAGGTCCTTGACATCCCTTGTAAGTTGGATTCCTAGGTACTTTATTGTCTTTGAAGCAATTGTGAATGGGAGTTCACTCATGATTTGGCTCTCTGTTTGTCTGTTATTGGTGTATAGGAATGCTTGTGAATTTTGCACATTGATTTTGTATCCTGAGACTTTGCTGAAGTTCCTTATCAGCTTAAGGAGATTTTGGACTGAGACAATGGGGTTTTCTAAATATACAATCATGACATCTGCAAACAGGGAAAATTTGACTTCCTCCTTTCCTAACTGAACACCCTTTATTTCTTTCTCTTGCCTGATTGCTCTGGTCAGAAGTTCCAACACTATGTTGAATAGGAGTGGTGAGAAACGGCATCCCTGTCTTGTGCCAGTTTTCAAAGGGAATGCTTTCAGTTTTTGCCAATTTAGTACGATATTGGCTATGGGTTTTTCATAAATAGCTCTTATTATTTTCAGATATGTCCCATCAATACCTAGTTTATTGAGAGTTTTTAGCATGAAGGGCTACTGAATTTTGTTGAAGGCCTTTTCTGCATATATTTAGACAATCATGTGGTTTTTGTCTTTGGTTCTGTTTATATGATGGATTACTTTCATGGATTTGCATATGTTGAACCAGCCTTGCATCCCAGGGATGAAGCCAACTTGATCGTGGTGGATAAGCTTTTTGACGTGCTGCTGGATTTGGTTTGCCAGTATTTTATTGAGGATTTTTGCATAGATGTTCACCAGGGATATTGGTCTATAATTCTCTTTTTTTGTTGTGTCTCTGCCAGGCTTTGGTATCAGGATGATGTTGGCCTCATAAAATGAGTTAGGGAGGATTCCCTCTTTTTCTATTGATTAGAATAGTTTCAGAAGGAATGGTAAAGCTCTTCTTTGTACCTCTGTTGGAATTCGGTTGTGAATCCGTCTGTTCCTGGACTGTTTTTTGGTTCGTAGGCTATTAGTTATTGCCGCAATTTCAGAGCCTGTTATTGGTCTATTCAGGGATTCAATTTCTTCCTGGTTTAGTCTTGGGAGGGTATATGTGTCCAGGAATTTATCCATTTCTTCTAGATTTTCTAGTGTATTTGCATAGAGGTATTTATACTATGCCCTGATGGTAGTTTGTATTTCTGTGGGATCGGTGGTGATATCCCCTTTATCATTTTTCATTGCATCTATTTGATTCTTCTCTCTTTTCTTCTTTATTAGTCTTGCTAGCAGTCTATCAATTTTGTTGATCTTTTCAAAAAACCAACTCCTGGATTCATTGATTTTTTGAAGGGCTTTTTTTGTGTCTCTATCTCCTTCAGTTCTGCTCTGATCTTAGTTATTTCTTGCCTTCTGCTAGCTTTTGAATATGTTTGTTCTTGCTTCTCTAGTTCTTTTCATTGTGATGTTAGGGTGTCAATTTTAGATCTTCCCTCCTTTGTCTTGTGGGCATTTAGTGCTATAAATTTCCCTGTACACACTGCTTTAAATGTGTCCCAGAGATTCTGGTATGTTGTGTCTTTGTTCTCATTGGTTTCAAAGAACATCTTTACTTCTGCCTTCATTTCATTATGTACCCAGTAGTCATTCAGGAGCAGGTTGTTCAGTTTCCATGTGTGGTTTTGAGTGAGTTTCTTAATGCTGAGTTCTAGTTTGATTGCACTGTGGTCTGAGAGACAGTTTGTTATAACTTCCGTTCTTTTACATTTGCTGAGGAGTGCTTTACTTCCAAGTATGTGGTCCATTTTGGAATAAATGCAATGTGGTACTGAGAAGTATGTATATTCTGTTGATTTGTGGTGGAGAGTTCTGTAGACGTCTATTAGGTCTGCTTGGTGCAGAGCTGAGTTCAATTCTTGGATATCCTTGTTAACTTTCTGTCTTGTTGATCTGTCTAATGTTGACAGTGGGGTGTTAAAGTCTCCCATTATTATTGTGTGGGAGTCTAAGTCTCTTTGTAGGGCTCTAAGGACTTGCTTCATGAATCTGGGTGCTCCTATGTTGGGTACATATATATTTAGGATAGTTAACTCTTCTTGTTGAATTGATCTCTTTACCATTATGTAATGACCTTCTTTGTCTCTTTTGATCTTTGTTGGTTTAAAGTCTATTTTATCAGAGACTAGGATTGCAACCTCTGCTTTTTTTGTTTGTTTGTTTTCCATTTGCTTGGTAGATTTTCCTTCATCCCTTTATTTTGAGCCTATATGTGTGTCTGCATGTGAGATGTGTCTCCTGAATACAGCACAGTGATATGTCTTGACTGTTTATCCAATTTGCCAGTCTGTATCTTTTAATTGGGGCATTTAGACCATTTACATTTAAGGTTAATATTGTTATGTGTGAATTTGATCTGGTAATTATGGTGTTAGCTGGTTATTTTGCCCATTAGTTGATGCAGTTTATTCCTAGCATCCAAGGTCTTTACAATTTGGCATGTTTTTGCAGTGCCTGTTACCAGTTGTTCCTTTCAGTGTTTAGCGCTTCCTTCAGGAGCTCTTGTAAGGCAGGCCTGGTGGTGACAAAATCCCTCAGCATTTGCTTGTCTGTAAAATATTTTATTTCTCCTTCACTTATGAAGTTTAGTTTGGCTGGATATGAAATTCCGGGTTGAAAATTCTTTTCTTTAAGAATGTTGAATATTGGCTCCAACTCTCTTCTCGCTTGTAGGGTTTCTGCCCAGAGATCAGCTGTTAGTCTGATGGGCTTCCCTTTGTGGGTAACCTGACCTTTCTCTCTAGCTGCCATTACCATTTTTTCCTTCATTTCAACCTTGGTGAATTTGACAATTATGTGTATTGGGGTTGCTCTTCTCCATGAGTATCTTTGTGCTGTTCTCTGTATTTCCTGAATTTGAATGTTGGCCTGTCTTGCTAGGTTGGGGAAGTTCTCCTGGAGAATATCCTGAAGAGTGTTTTCCAGCTTGGTTCCATTCTTCCCATCACTTTCAGGTAC
Organism: Macaca mulatta; assembly: GCF_049350105.2. NCBI lineage: Eukaryota > Metazoa > Chordata > Mammalia > Primates > Cercopithecidae > Macaca > Macaca mulatta. Next base: position 18,881,868 of record NC_133407.1, read on the forward strand.
ACCAATCAGACATAGATTTGGTCTTTTCACATAGTCCCATGTTTCTTGGGGCTTTGTTTGTTTCTTTTTACTCTTTTTTCCTCCAAACTTCTATTCTTGCTTCATTTCGTTAATTTGATCTTCAGTCACTGATACCCTTTCTTCCACTTGATCGAATTGTCTACTGAAGCCTGTGCACGTGTCACATAGTTCTTGTGCCATGGTTTTCAGCTCCCTCAGGTCATTTAAGGTCTTTTCTATGCTGTTTATTCTAGTTAGCTATTCGTCTAATCTGTTTTCAAGGTTTTTAGTTTCTTTGCGATAGGTCCAGACATCCTCCTTTAGCTTGGAGAAGTTTGTTATTACCGATCTTCTGAAGCCTACTTCTGTAAACTCATCAAAGTCATTATCTGTCCAGCTTTGTTCCATTGCTGGTGAGGAGCTGCATTCCTTTGGAGGAGAAGAGGTGCTCTGATTTTTAGAATTTTCAGCATTTCTTCTCTGGTTTCTCCCTATCTTTGTGGTTTTATCTACCTTTGGTCTTTGATGATAGTGACCTACAGATGGGGTTTTGGTGTGGATGTCCTTTTAGTTGATGTTGATGCTATTCCTTTCTGTTTGTTAGTTTTCCTTCTAACATTCAGGACCCTCAGCTGCAGGTCTGTTGGAGTTTGCTGGAGGCTCACTCCAGACCATGTTTGCCTGGGTATCACCAGCAGAGGCTGCAAAACAGCAAATATTGCAGAAGAGCAAATGTTGCTGCCTGATCCTTCCTCTGGAAGCTTCATCTCAGATGGCCATCTGGCTGTATGAGGTGTCAGTCACCCCCTACTGGGAGGTGTCTCCCAGTTAGGCTACTCGGGGATCAGGGACCTACTTGAGGAAGCAGTCTGTCTGTTCTCAGATCTCAAACTCCATGCTGGGAGAACCACTACTCTCTTCAAAGCTGTCAGACAGGGACATTTAAGTCTGCAGAAGTTTCTGCTGTCTTTTATTCAGCTATGCCCTGCCCCCAGAGGTGGAGTCTACAGAGGTAGGCAGGCCTCTTTGAGTTGTGCTGGGCTCCACCCAGTTCGAGCTTCCTGGCCACTTTGTTTACTTAGTCAAGCCTCAGCAATGGTGAACGCACCTCCCCCAGCCTTGCTGCTGCCTTGCAGCTCAATCTCAGACTGTTGTGCTAGCAGTGAGCAAGGCTATGTGGGCGTCGGATCCTTTGAGCCAGACGTGAGATATAATCTGGTGTGCCATTTGCTAAGACCATTGAAAAAGAGCAGTATTAGGGTAGGAGTGTCCCGATTTTCCAGGTACCATCTGTCATGGCTTCCCTTCCTTAGGAAAGGGAATTCCCTGACCCCTTCTGCTTCCCAGGTGAGGCGATGCCCCACCCTGCTTCAGCTCATACTCCATGGGCTGCACCCACTGTCCAACAAGTCCCAGTGAGATGAACTCGGTACCTCAGTTGGAAATGCAGAAATCACCCGTCTTCTGTGTCACTCACCCTGGGAGCTATAGACTGGAGCTGTTCCAATTTGGCCATCTTGGAACTGGAAGCCTACTAATTTCTTAACTAATTAAATCTTCAACAACCCTATTTCCAAATAAGGTCAGATTTAGAGATGGGGGTAGGAACACATTAATTTTGGGAGAACACTATTAACCCATAATAAGGGTCCTTTTAGCCTTTTATGTAGTTAGGAATATATTAAATATCATTTACTGTGTAGGAAAGTATTTGACTAGCACCAGAGATCTATCAAATATAAAAAAATGATTATACGGAATGATCTCTTTGTTAAAAGAGATCAGAAGCTAATAAACAAAACAAAACAAAACAACAAAAACTGACAAATCTCAAGTTGAAAGCCCTTATATAAGACCTGTAATCTGAAAATGTGAAGCTTGGCAAAGGACACCAATGTAAGATTTATTCAGAAAGATGCCTAGGCATGATTCTATGAAAGAGCAGTTGCTAGCTGAATCAAAGTGATTGCATACTCATGTGTGTGGCTGCCCCAGTAAGAAACCAGTCCTTCTTTGGCACAGGTGGTTTAAAAAACAACAACAAAACTAGCACTGAACATGAAAAGGAACATGAACAATGAAAAGGAGGAAGAAAGTGGAATGAGGAAGAGAACCTACACTCATGTGAAGGCTGAAAAAAATCACCCATGGAACTCCCACAATGTTTCTAGAAGTCATTAATGTATAACCTCAATGAGAGCTTTGTTTTCAAATGGATAATTTTTATCTACCAGTCACTCTGGACTTTCATTTTGTGGATCTTAAGGGAAATTACAAAAATATCCTGATTTTTTTTTTATTTTAATGAGAGTTAAAAACAGTATGGTACAATGACTCTAGGGTTGGAAAACTAGGTTTAAAGCAATACGACCTTGGACAAGGCACTTAAATAGATGACTTTCTGTGACTCAGTTTTGTCTACTGTACAATGAGGCAATTCACGTGAAGCTCAAATTAGAGAGTGAGGAGAGAGTGTGGATACCATCTTAGGTTGGAGTACCTAGAAGCAGAACCTGAGACAAGTATTCAGGACATGTGATTTATTGAGGGAGGGAAGTAGGTGAGGTAAAGCAGGAAGGGGAAGAAAGAAGAGCTAGGCAGTGATACAGTTTAAGGTAAAGTCTAGCCTTGGCCTCTCCCATGAGGGTTTGGTAGCACACTCCACACCACATGCTGGCTCTGCCTTGAGACAAGGAGAATAGCTTTCTGTCAGAGCAGCAAGCCCACCAGAGGGCATGGGGCACCTCCATTCAGACCAGGGCAATTTTCCAGAGAACAAGGCAACTGTGAGGCAGAAGAAACCAACACTTCCATCAACTAAGCGGGAAAGGCATCGATCAATCTGGCAAAGGGGAAAAAGATGGGGTACCATGGCATCCCAATAGTGCCCACTGCAGGTAGGGATCTAACCTTTCAACATCACTTTCCACACAGTTTTGCCTTTATCTATTTTACAATGAACTTATTCCTCAGATTTTCTTTCAAAACCTCAGTTCTATAACTGAAAAATATTAATATTTCAAAAAAAGCACAGGCAAAAGAATATAAAAAACATCAAGGATCACATAAGCTCTTAAACTCTGTGACTCTGTGAAATCCAACTAATTTTTAAAAAATATGTCCTCACATCTGTGTAAGCATTGTACCTCCTTTCTTTTAGCTTCATTCCACCCTTTTGTGTATTATTTTGTATTCCATGGGCTGAGACCCTGGAAACAACACTTTTCCAGCTAACTTCTGATTACTTCTGCCAATGGGAGTTACTAGTGGGATACTGAAAGATAGGAAAAAAAGAAAGTGCTATTCTTTTTTTCTTGGCTTCTAGATTTGTCATCAGTATCAGTAGGCAGCTATAGGTTCCAGCAAACCTGCAGTTCCAGTTTAGCTGCTAGCTTGCTCTAGCACTATTGACCAAAATGGCAGGGCCAGCCTAGGCCAGCAGTAGTATTTGGCAGCTCTCAAAGTGGGATTGGTGGTGGTTCTGCATAGCAGAGTCCTACAGCAGTGTTAGACAGGTGTGTAACTCTGTGATCTGCTAAGACAACCTCCTCAGTTTTGTTTGGCTAACCTTAGGGGAGGTAGCAATTTCTTGTTTCTAATCTCTGATTTATATTATCCTTTGCTCTTTTCTCCTCCAGTCCTAACATTTTTGTAAACAATTCCTGTATTAAAGGCTCTTAGTCTGAAATACCTAGAGTGTTTTGTGTTTTTCTGTCTGGAAAATTGACATATAATATCAAATGTATCCTATCCATGAAGAAGCTAATATAGTTTACAATGTGAATGACATGAAAGAAATTGAGACAGTGATTAATTGTATAGTTCAAAGAGAGTAAAGGAAGTATCTTGGTGATCATCTCCATCCTTATTCTGATTGGTTACTTCTTACTCGATTTTCTAAGTCAAAATTTATAGAGGTATGATAAAAAAGAACATTTTATTTTGTGTTACAATTGTACATGAATATGATTTGTCATCCTGACAGGGTTACTAATGTTTTAAAACTCTTTTACCTTACAAATTCAAATTTATAAATATGGGCTTAGAGATTTCTAAAAATAAAACAAAAGCCGGAGAAAGACTGGGTTAGTGCTTCATTTCTTCAAAAATTATATTCATGGGTGCTAGCAGAATTTCATTTCAGAAGACTTTCCTTCAGAATCTTTATAGTAATCTTCAGTTTAATTTCTTCTATTGGAGGAAACATATATTTTGTATCTTTGTGTTCTGCATAAGACATAGTATCTTACACACAATAGTGTCTACATATTTATTTACAGAATGGGAACAATCAGTGTTTCTCAAACTAGTTGCATGAGAATTATCTGAAATAGTTCTTTAAAAAACTGATTACTGGGCCCTACTGTCAGAGTTTTGATTAAGGGGTTTGGGGTAGGGTTCAATAATTTGTATTTCAAATAAGTTCTCAGGGGTATACTGATGTTGTTGGTCCAGAGACTACACGGTTAAACCACTGGGACAGAGCAGAGAATGCCCGAGAGTTAAATGCAGCCAAGTAATGGTTCTTTACCCAAGAAAAATGGATATTTTCCAACCTATGTCAATGTCAACCTAATAGTAGGTAGCAATCTATTCAAAATCATATTTCATCTCATTCAGATTGCCAGAGCTTGTCCAGTTATCACCAATGTTTTCCATTTGTTATCTTTACAATTTATTTGGGGAAAGGAGGGCAAGAACATTATTTTCCAGATTTTTTTTTTTGCAGCAGGGTAACAATTTGGTTAAATATTAAATATTAATTCACATTTTTAGATAACTTCAAACATTGGCTTATTAAGTACAAGACAGGACAGTAAAACTACTTTTATTCTTTTTTGCCCTATTTGGTGGTAGTCAAATCCTTGAACTTAATAGTAGATTAATAAATTAGACAGGTGAGTAGGTGTTAGGTAAATGATTGAACTTCAAAGCTAACAAATTGAGGGCTACTCATTGACAACTGTGATAAATTCATTCCCATTTGTATAAGCATGCTAAATATTAAAATTATTTCTATACAAAGTAACCTGTTATTTTTTAAAAATTAAATATTTTTGGCTGATTCATATAGCTATTCCTAAAAAGTTATGAAATTAATGCCAGTGATGCAAGTGATACTGCTTTCAATTATACTAATATTAACTTAATATAATGATTTAATGATAAAATTGGTTTTGCATAATCAAATCATATATTTGATTATGTATGTGCCATTCCCTCCATTCAAGTATAAAAAAGAGTTACCTTTCTCATTATCCCAAATGTTAGTCATATAAGATTCTGGAACCCAAAAGTACACATTTCTACTGACAGAATGGAAAAGTCTGAAAGTCCTGTGAAAACATAAGATGCAGTAACTGTGCATTTACTCATTCATTAAGCAACTATCAAAACATATAGTGGGTCCTTGCTAGGTGCCAGACACTGTTTTGTGCCCTGGACATACAGCAGTAACAGTTGCAAAAATCCTTGCCCTCATGCTTTCATTCTAGTGAGTGAAAATAGACAATCTGAAAAGTAAAACATTTAATATATGTGCTGTAAAGAAAAATAAAATGGGAGTAAAGATAGGAAGTACTGAAGTAGCAGAGACATATTTTTCCATAGGATGGTCAGGGTGGTCAACTTATCAAGTGACATTTGAACAAATGCTGGAAAGAGATGAAGGAGGCAAATGGATATTTGGGAGAATAGCTATCCAGGCAGAGGAATGAGAACGTGCCTTGGAAATTTTCAGACAGCAGAGAACCCTAGTGAATTGAACAGAGTATGCAAGAAAATGAGATGAGGAGAGGGTTAACTGCAGACGAGCCTTTTAGATTATTTTGACTGGCTTTTACCCTAAGTGAGATGAGGAGTCATTATAGGGAATTTTATTAAACAATTAGATATGAACTGGTACTTTCAGATAATGGAACTGGTATTTAATTAAGATTAGAAACTTTATCTGCACTACACAGTTGGAAAGTTTCATATAGAATCCCTACCACTGTACCAGATGCAAGTGATAATTAATTAATATTTTTGTTCTGGGAGCATATAAAACATTTGAAATAAAAAAGATCAAGCTAGTTTTAACTGGTTAATAAGTCGTTCTCAACATGAAATGGGTTCTGAGTAAGTTATAAAGCCTAGAAGGGAAATGTTGGCAAACTCAAATGCTTACTTATTTAGAGCAATTTTTTATATTGCCACGAATTCTGTTTGCAAAGAGGGACTATTACCAGAATGTTTATGTTCATGACACCATTCCTGAGAAATTAACTAGTTTGACTGGCAGGGGAAAAGACAGTGTTTGGGAAGAGGAGGAGGAAAAAGAACACTGAATTATTAAAATAGTTATTTGGTGAAATCTAATAGAACATTACATTCAGTTAAAGCTAAATTATGTAAACTATTTTATTTTCAAACTATATTGATTTTTTATGAAAGAAGAAAAAATGACAAAATTAAACAAATCACTGATATATAACTGGCTGTATCTTTCTTGAGGATAATGTAGAATTTGGTTATTCTTCAGCAGCCTCATGTTTAAAAAATAACAGTAAAATTAGTAAGGAAGAGGTTCAATCCACATAGTCCACCACACAGAAAAAAATAGCTAAATATTTATCTTTTGGAAATCTGGTAAGAACTGGTTTCTAAAAGACTGGATATGCTTAATTCTGGTTACTAGCATTTTCATTATTTATTATACACATTCCTTTAGCTGGTATTATCTAGAAAGCTAGAATGTTATTTTCATTAAACATTATTCTTCATAAGTTCTTCTACTCTTCCTATTCCTATTGGGCTTTAAATATTTTTTATTTCTTTTTCCTCCCATTAACTTAAATAAGAAATTTCTCTTTCTTTTTTTCCCCAATGGGTTCCTGCATTATACAGAAATCTTGAATAATCTTAAATGTGTCCTCTAAGAACTCTTTTCTGTTTGTTGTTTAGAAATAAACCACATTTACCTAGAAGTATCCCAAACTATGCTTCAATCCACATATAGAATAGGGTTTTAATTAACATCCAAAATGTTTAATTATCTTCTAAAGACTTTTTTCTTTAATGCCTATTGCTCCAAAAAAAAAGTATAAAATAGTTAAAAAAAAAATCATCTGAGCCTATTATCCAGTTGGTGTTTGGGCAGAAGTGTTTGCCTCAGTTCTATTTTTTTGTATAATGCTTATTATACCATTTCCATTTGACTGGCTATCTACCACATTTATAAAAAACCATTGGTTCAACTTTGGAAAACAATGACAAGTGATAATAAATGTATACAGTATGATTAACTTTTTTTTTTTTTTTTTTTTTTTGAGACAGTCTTGCTCTGTCGCCAGGCTGGAGTGCAGTGGTGCCATCTTGGCTCACTGCAACCTTTGCCACCCGGGTTCAAGTGATTCTCCTGCCTCAGCCTCCCGAGTGGCTGGGACTACAGGTGCACACCACCACACCCAGCTAATTTTTGTATTTTCAGTAGAGATGGGGTTTCACCATATTGGCCAGGATGGTCTCGATCCCTTGACCTCGTGATCTGCCTGCCTTGGCCTCCAAAAGTGTTGGGATTACAAGCGTAAGCCACCGTGCCTGGCCCAGTAAGATTAACTTTTACCAAAAATGCACTTAATACCCAGTTCCCTTAAATCCAGAATCTCAGATTTCTGGATCCAAATTAGAGACATTATTCTCTTTCTGTCTGAAAAGTGGTGAAATTCTTGATCAGAAGTGATTACCAGATAATTTTACTATTTTCAAGGGATTCATACTTATATATCAATTCAATGACAGTATTTAGAAAACTTTCAATACTTCTGTTGTTAAAGGTTTACAATAATAGGTAATTGAAGCCATAGACATTTTTCAACTGAGCAATTAATTCATTCCTTTATTCAAAATATCTATTGAGTTCCTGCTCCTCCAGGCACTGTTCAAGACACTGGGAACATGGCCATGAACAGATGGACAAAACTTTACTTCCAAAGACCATATATATGAGTTAGCCAAAACCGTAATATTCTCTCTGTCTGAAATATAATTTTTTTAAAAAAGAAATAATCGACGAATGTCTGATCATAATAGATTGTGAGGAGCCTCCCAGTGATGCCATGGTGTAGCCAAAATAATAACAGAAACTGTTAGATAGTATAGTCTTCTGGAGGCTATTGGTGTAATTATAGATCCGCAAATTGCCTCTTACCTTTAATTTATCAATTTACTCCTCAATGCTATTGCATTATTCCAGGTTCCAAGAGGAGTTTAGTTTTCCCTTTTGGAAGAAGGCTATCAAATTATAAGAAGAATCAAAAAAGAAAGTTCATTAAAGGCCACAAAGATATCTTCATCGCCACTTTATTAATCAAAACTACAAAAAGTTGCTATTTCTTCAGACATGTCCAAAAATGTCATTACTGATAATCCAGAGTCAAAGTCTTCACTATGCAAGAAATTATACTTGGATTACATTAACACAGGCTACTAAGGAATTTTAGAGGTTACTGACCATTTGTATACTTCATAGGAGATGATAGAAATTAAAGTCTCTCTCTTTCATGAAATGTTCATGAAGATGATTTAAAACTAAAAGCCATTTTTAAAAATTTATTCCACAAGGAGAAGTTGTGGGGAGGCAACATTAATTTCACACACATGTTTTGAGTACCTACTCTATGAGAGGCATTGTATGACTGACATTGTTAAAAAATAAAATTAAAAAAAAAAACAAAAAAAAAAACAGAACTTTTACCTCCAAAGTACTTTCTGTCAGACAGCAACCTCTGCCTCCAAGGATTTTACTGCCTTCCATCTTGTTGGATAACACATTTACACGAAAAACCCCAAACATTTATTAAAACTAGGTTAGATGTATATTCACAGCTAAAGATACTCTTAGAAGAAACAGGTGCTTTATGTAATTTATTTTAATATTAATACACAAAATATTAAGATGGGCACCACAAGCTTTCTATTACCAAACCATTGGTGGCTATCACTCATTCTTCTTCAAATGTCTATACTGCCATGTCTCTCACTTCTGGTTTCCCATGGAGAAGAAATCTGTAGAAGGGCAGTTTAAGAGGAGAGTAGAATCACGTGGATAGGATTCAAAGATAGTTATGTGGAGACAAGCAGAGACATCAAGTTAGTACGATCAGAGAAGTTTTGGGTGTGAGCATTTACTTTCAGTCCCAGTTTTCTCATAGTGTTGGAATTCAGTGTGGTTTTGTTGACAGGTTGGTTCTATCACTAACTTTTGGTCACTTTAGGTATGCGTCATAGTTTGCCTCTTCTTCCTTGTCAATACTTGTACCACAAGAATACACGCTTTTTCTACTACATACAGTTGAAATAGGCTGAGTTAACATGTATAAGGTGATGCCCAATTTTCGTAAAAAACTAAATATTTATTTATTGTCAGTTAATCTTAATGCCCTTTCCCCCCTTTCAGTATCTATAAACAGGTAATATAGAATGGTTCTTCTGTTGAAAAACTAGGAGATGTCAAAGTGTGTAACTGGGCTGTCTTTCAACATTTTTATTTCCCAAAGAGTCATGACTTTCTAAGTTTTCATATGTACATGTATACATGCATCACTAAATAAAATCATAGTTATCACATTCTTTTTTCTCTATGTGTTGTATTTTTAACAGAACACTCCCCTATAAATGAACCATTAAGTACAGACTATTTTTCCCCCCAAAATGTCAATGTTGTCACAAAATATGCATAGATCATTTAGCTGACAATTATAATAAAATGATAAATAGAACTGTTGGTTGTAAAAAATGAAAACATATGCAGTGAGGATGCACAATGTTTGCAGTGCATTGTGACAAGAAGTGGGAACTGAGATGTTGATCAGGTGAGTGCTCTGGGTTCCTAGGCTCTGGGAGTTTCACCATCCACCTTCGCTAAGTTGTAGGCATCATGCCATTTACTATGGAAATACAGCAGCAGGATAGGTGCAAGGAGAATGAAGGGCAACCCTCTTGAGAGACTTCAAAGCCTACTTGCAAGCCATCACATACATCATATACAAAGTCTTGACTTGGCTATAGAATTCCATAAAAATAAAAACAAGCTTACTTAGAAAGAAGATAGGTGGCCGGGCGCGGTGGCTCACGCCTGTAATCCCAGCACTTTGGGAGGCCGAGGCGGGCGGATCACAAGGTCAGGAGATCGAGACCATCCTGGCTAACACTGTGAAACCCCGTCTCTACTAAAAATGCAAAAAATTAGCCGGGCGAGGCGGCGGGCGCCTGTAGTCCCAGCTACTCAGGAGGCTGAGGCAGGAGAATGGCGTGAACCCGGGAGGCGGAGCTTGCAGTGAGCGGAGATCGCGCCACTGCACTCCAGCCTGGGCGACTAAGCGAGACTCTGTCTCAAAAAAAAAAAAAAAAAAAAAAAAGAAAGAAGATAGGAAAAAGTGAATATTCAAAATAGAGATGACCAACGGATTTAAAATCTGAATATTAGAGCACTCCCAACAATGACATACATTCAGCAGGATTATACATAGTTAAAAGGACAATTAACGGGAAAAAAATAAATGATATTAACAGAAACAGTAGTGACCTAAATTAAACAATCTAGCAGGAATCCCAAGACAGGGCTCTGAAAAATAGTGCAATGAGATCTGCCAAAAACAGGAGCAAAAAAAAAAAAAAAAAAAAAAAAAAAAAAAAAAAAAAAAACTATGCAAACTTAAAAGCTAGTTATTGTCTACCATTTAAATCTCTAGTCTTTTGGAGGAAATAGTAATGCTAGAATAATACCAAAATGGTAGACAACAGCTCAAATAGATTCTATACACAACCAGCAGATAGGGAATTCTGGGAAGGTGGAATATGAAGAACCAAGAATTTGTTTCCCCACCTGGACAACAATTGCACAGGCAGAATCTGTCTCATGTAACTGTTTTGTAACTGTGAAGTCTGTTGAAGGCTTGCATCTTCCAGGGGAAGGCTTAGATGATAAATTGTGGTTAATTTCAGTGAATTCCAGCATATACTCAATAGCAGCTACCCATTACCCAACCCTATCCTCATGGCAGGTAGCTGTACACACGTTCCTGGAGCAACCTGCAGATAGCTAGTAAGAGTCAGAGTCAGAAAAAAAGGATCACACACTCCAAATACTGGGTATCCATGCACCGATTGCTGATTATTGCTTTTGATTACAAAGGTGCAGACAAAGAATCTAACTGTCATAATTGTTGCACTTCTTCCCATTGGTACAAGCCCCCTTCCCTCCAGCTGAATGACTTCTGTGCCTTATCCCTATTCCCTTCATTTTTCTCTTTATCTATGCATAGGAGGCTGACATTAAAGACTAGGAAATTTGAAAGAAACTGCATATGTACGGAATATCAGAGAATGACCACACATACCCAGAGAAAGGTGTAAGTTCAGAAAAGATCTGAGAAGAATTTAGGTTTACCCACCAGGCTAATCCTTGGTACCTCAACAACATTTTGAAACAACATTCAAAAACCCAAAAGGAATAGATTTAAAATCCCAGCTAATCCTGGGGAGGCAACAAAAAAGCTGCACAGCATATAGAAATCAAATAGCAAAATGACAGAAGTAAGTCTCTCTTTATCAGTAAATACTTTAAATGTAAGCGAATTAAACTCTCCAATTAAAAGACATAGATTGGTGGAGTGGATTGAAAAACATAATCCAACTATCTGCTGTCTATAAGAGACTCATTTTAGGTTCAAAGACACAGATAGAAAGTGAAAGGATGAAAAAAAAATGCAAATGTATCCCAAAGAGTGCAAGGGTGAGTTGTGGCTACACTCTCAGACTAAATTGACTAAATTTTAAAAAGTTTACGAGAGACAAAGAACATTACAAAAATTTTAATATAGCAAGATGATGTAATAATTATGAACATTTATGCACATAATAACAGACCATCAAAATATACAAAGGAAAAAAAAAGACAATTGAAGGGGTAGACAGTTGTATAATCATAGTTGGAGACTCCAATACCCCACTGTCACTAATAGTGAATACACTGAAAAGGGAATTATAAAAAAACTATTTTCAATAGCATCAAAAGGAATAAAATATTTAGGAATTAATTTAACCAAGGAAGTGAAAGTCTTGCACAATAAAAACAATAAAACATTGCTGAAAGAAATTAAAGATGCTCAACATCACTAATCATTAGAGAAATGCAAATAAAAACTACAATAAGATATCGCCACACCCATTTGGATGGCTACTATCAAGAAAACAGAAAGTAATAAGTGTTGATGAGGATGTAGAGAAATAAGAACCCTTGGTGCACAGTTGGTGAGAATGTAAAGTGTTACAGCTGCTGTAAAAAACAATATGGCAGTTCCTCAAAAATATTAAAAATGGAATTACCATGTGATAAGTATTACCGACCCCCCTCCCAAAAACTGAAAGCAGGGTCTCAAAGAGATTCTGTATGCCCATGTGCATAGCAGTATTACTTACAATAGCTAAAACATGGAAGCAATCCAAGTATCTATTGACTGATGAATGGATAAGGGAAATGTAGTATATACATATACTATAATAGATTCAACCCTATTATATGCTACTACATGTATGATCTTTGGGGATATTATATTAAATGAAATAAGTCAGTCACAAAAGATACATACTGTATGATTCCATTTATATGATGTATGAAAAGTACTCAAAATCATAGAGACAGAAAACAGAATGGCTGTTGCCAGTGACTGGGGAATGGGGGAATAGGGAATTATTGTTTAATGGGTATGAAGTTTTAGTTTTAAAAGATGAAAAGATTCTGGAGATAAATAGTGTTAATGGTTGCACAACATTATGAATGCATTTAATACCATTAAACTATACATTTAAAAATGGTTAAGATGGTAAACTTTATGTTACATATATTTTACCAATATAAAAAATTGGAAAAAATCTCTATACATTTAAAATGTGCATTTTATTCTATATAACTTATTTCTCAATAAAGTTTATTTAAAAACAGTAAATAAAGGCTGGGCACTGTGGCTCATGCCTCAAATCCCAGAACTTTAGGAGGTTGAGGCGGGCAGATTATGAGGTTAGGAGATCAAGACCATCCTGGCTAACATGATGAAACCCCATCACTACTAAAAATACAAAAAATTAGTGTGGTGGCACGTGCCTGTAGTCCCAGCTACTTGGGAGGCTGAGGCAGTAGAATTGCTTGTATTCGGGAGGCAGAGGTTGCAGTGAGCCAAGATCGTGCCACTGCACTTCAGTCTGGGCGACACAACAAGACTCTGTCTCAAGCAAATACACACACAAACAAACAAAAAACAGCAAATAAGAAATAAATAAGAAATCAGAATGTCAAAAAGCCTCCTTAATATTGAGGCAGATTACTCTTATTTCACTGGCTCTTAAAACTACATTCCTAGGCCATAATAATTATTGTCACCAAATTATGTCATGAATGAGAATTTGGATAACTTCTTTTGTTCCTCAGACATCTAGTTCAACAGCACCTTTTGCTTACTTATGGAAGTTTCTCAAGTATTTTGCATCATGAAGAGTAATTTTTTCTTTCTCATTATTTGCCAGGAATCAAATTATCACATTCATAGACAAAGAGCAGATCACCCAAGATTTAGATAAAGATATAACTATAACTAAAGTTTAATTCATTGATATTCACAGTGTGGTTCATGAACCAGCAAAATCAATATCATCTGGAAATTCGTAAGAAATGCAGAATCTCAGGCTCCAAGCCATGCCTAAAGAACCAGAATCTCCACAGTAACATGATACTCAGGTGACTGGTATGTCCACAAAATTTTGAGAAGTATTGTTTTAAGTTCTTTTGCACCATAAGAAGATGGTTTTCTTCTCTGTGTGATTACCACAACTAATCTTTATCGAGTGTTTTCTACCCGCCTTGAAAAATGTTATAAGATCTTCATGAACATCATCTTATTAATTCTTGCTAAGACATCACGAGTCCTATTTTTATCATCTTTCCTTTACAAAACAGGGAAATAAGTTTCTGAATTAACTTGCCAAGAATTACAGGTAGGATTTGATATACCTAGGATTTAAACCTGGGTAGTCCATTTATTGAGCTGTTAAACACTACACTCTATGACCTAAAGACAGACAATCATTGGGGGATATTTTTGTTCATTTATTTTCCTTGAAGCTTTCTGTTTTCATGAATTTTTTGAGAAGTTCTGTCAAAGGTTAATCAAACCTATGCTTTTCATAGATACTTAGGTTGCCAATTCTTGTGACAAGCAAACACACACACAAACAAACATTTGGGTGGATGTGTATTTATGTTTTCTTTCGTATCGTTTATCAATAATTAACAGCCACATCATATAAAACATTGAGTTAAAAGAGCAAGAACATTTGTATTTCTTTGTGTGTGTTGATTAGTATTGACTGCCTACACTAATCAAAGTCACTCCATAATTTCACAATGTTCAATCATTTTATTTTTACATTACACATCACTCCAAAGAGAACCCTGCCCCTCCCTTGAAAGTCTCAGAATAAAAAACTAAAAATCACAAACATATTTTTAGATTTCTATCCAGGAATGAATAACTTCCACCAGGACATACCTAAGGAAATCACAGACAGTCACAGGCATGTTTGTCACCATCAAAGCTTACTGACAATAAACATTTTCAAAGTTAACACTTTCAATGTTCAATGGAGAAGAAATCTTCCTTCTTCTCCAATAAGGTGGAGAATGCAGTTAGTATACGGAGAAAATCTTCAAAACAGTGTGGGATATATTTAATGAAAACCAAGAAGCTAGCATAATAGCTGCAGAGTTGTAACAGAGTAAAGAGAATGACAAACTCTATCTCTAACATCTTCTGTTAAATGAATCAACCATATACCTGGCAGATGATAAAATGGGAAGACAGATGACTGCAAACACTTCATGCTTGGCAATGTCTGTGGCTGACCAAAATCATGTCCTCTTTCTTAGGGCAGAGCTCTACCACATTTCACAGCCTCCTGTGTGTGGAAATGTGACTGAATTCTAGCCTAGGAAATGTGAGTCAAAAATCACATGTGCCACCCTCAGACTTCGCTTGTAATCATCTTCCACCTATAATTCACTGCATTCTTATCACATTTGCTAACTAAAGGGGAGGCCCAGAGGATGATGGAGCCATAGGATGGAAAAGGCTTGCTTTCCTGAATCATTATATGAAAAGTCACCCACTTGCTAGAAATATCTGAAAGAGAAATGAACTGTTACTGGGTTAATCTAATGATATGTTGAGGTATGTTTCAGTAGTTAGTCTACCCTAACGAATGTGTGAGAGAGAGAGAGTCCAGTGATTAAAAAGACAATTTGATCAGAGTATAAAAAAGGATTGTGAGTCAGAGCCTTAGGTAGGCAGGTCACATGTTATTTCCCATACAACCCTGCTAACCCTACTCCAACAGGAATAAACTCACGAACTCACATTGTGAGGGTTTTGATCTCTTTACATTATATTGCATACAGAGTCTTTACAGTTATCCTTTGCTTCACAACAGAGATCTGGTCTAACACATGCATCATTAGGTAATTTCCTCCTTATGTGTACATCATAGAGTGTACTTAGACACACCTAGATGGCATAATCCTCTATACAGCTGGGCTATATGGTGTTGTTTATTGCTTCCAGGGTGCAAACTTGTATAGCATGTTACTGTACTGAATATTGCAGCCAGTAACACAATGATACTTATTTGTGTATCTAAACATATCTATACATTAAAAGGGTACAGTGAAAACATGGTATAAAAGATTTTTAAATGGTGTACACCAATGGAGCTTGTAGGACTGAAACTTGCTCTGGGTCAGTCAGTGACTGAGTGGTGAATGAATGAGAGGGCCTAGAACATCGCTGTACACTGCTGTAGACTACCATATACTTGGGCTACACTTAATTTATCTTAAATTTTTATTTCCTCAATAATAAATAAATCTTATCTTACTGTAACTTTTTTACCTTATAAATTTTTTAATTAAAAAATAACTTTTTGACTGTTATAATAACCTCCTACCTTAAAACACAAATACATTGCATAGCTGTAAAAAATATTTCTTTCTTTATATCCTGATTCTACAAGCTTTCTGCTATTTTTTACATTTCTATTTTTATTTATTTATTTATTTATTTATTTATTTATTTATTTATTTATTTTTTGGTTTTTAAGCTGTTTTGTTATTAATAGCCTACCAATGAAAAAAAGTCCAGGACCAGATGGATTCACAGCTGAATTCTACCAGAGGTACAAGGAGGAGCTGGTACCATTCCTTCTGAAATTATTCCAATTGATAGAAAAAGAGGGAATCCTCCCTAACTCATTTTATGAGGCCAACATCATCCTGATACCAAAGCCTGGCAGAGACACAACAAAAAAAGAGAATTTTAGACCAATATCCCTGATGAACATCGATGCAAAAATCCTCAATAAAATACTGGCAAACCGGATTCAGCAGCACATCAAAAAGCTTATCCACCATGATCAAGTGGGCTTCATCCCTGGGATGCAAGGCTGGTTCAACATTCGCAAATCAATAAACATAATCCAGCATATAAACAGAAACAAAGACAAGAACCACATGATTATCTCAATAGATGCAGAAAAGGCTTTTGACAAAATTCAACAGCCCTTCATGCTAAAAACTCTCAATAAATTCGGTATTGACGGAACGTACCTCAAAATAATAAGAGCTATTTATGACAAACCCACAGCCAATATCATACTGAATGGGCAAAAACCGGAAAAATTCCCTTTGAAAACTGGCACAAGACAGGGATGCCCTCTCTCACCACTCCTATTCAACATAGTGTTGGAAGTTCTGGATAGGGAAATCAGGCAAGAGAAAGAAATAAAGGGTATTCAGTTAGGAAAAGAAGAAGTCAAATGGTCCCTCTTTGCAGATGACATGATTGTATATTTAGAAAACCCCATTGTCTCAGCCCAAAATCTCCTTAAGCTGATAAGCAACTTCAGCAAAGTCTCAGGATACAAAATTAATGTGCAAAAATCACTAGCATTCTTATACACCAGTAACAGACAAACAGAGAGCCAAATCAGGAATGAACTTCCATTCACAATTGCTTCAAAGAGAATCAAATACCTAGGAATCCAACTTACAAGGGATGTAAAGGACCTCTTCAAGGAGAACTACAAACCACTGCTCAGTGAAATAAAAGAGGACACAAACAAATGGAAGAACATACCATGCTCATGGATAGGAATAATCAATATCATGAAAATGGCCATACTGCCCAAGGTAATTTATAGATTCAATGCCATCCCCATCAAGCTACCAATGAGTTTCTTCACAGAATTGGAAAAAACTGCTTTAAAGTTCATATGGAACCAAAAAAGAGCCCGCATCTCCAAGACAATCCTAAGTCAAAAGAACAAAGCTGGAGGCATTACGCTACCTGACTTCAAACTATACTACAAGGCTACAGTAACCAAAACAGCATGGTACTGGTACCAAAACAGAGATATAGACCAATGGAACAGAACAGAGTCCTCAGAAATAATACCACACATCTACAGCCATCTGATCTTTGACAAACCTGAGAGAAACAAGAAATGGGGAAAGGATTCCCTATTTAATAAATGGTGCTGGGAAAATTGGCTGGCCATAAGTAGAAAGCTGAAACTGGATTCTTTCCTTACTCCTTATACGAAAATTAATTCAAGATGGATTAGAGACTTAAATGTTAGGCCTAATACCATAAAAACCCTAGAGGAAAACCTAGGTAGTACCATTCAGGACATAGGCATGGGCAAAGACTTCATGTCTAAAACACCAAAAGCAACGGCAGCAAAAGCCAAAATGGACAAATGGGATCTCATTAAACTAAAGAGCTTCTGCACAGCAAAAGAAACCACCATCAGAGTAAACAGGCAACCTACAGAATGGGAGAAAATTTTTGCAATCTACTCATCTGACAAAGGGCTAATATCCAGAACCTACAAAGAACTCAAACAAATTTACAAGAAAAAAACAAACAACCCCATCCAAAAGTGGGCAAAGGATATGAACAGACATTTCTCAAAAGAAGACATTCATACAGCCAACAGACACATGAAAAAATGCTCATCATCACTGGCCATCAGAGAAATGCAAATCAAAACCACAATGAGATACCATCTCACACCAGTTAGAATGGCAATCATTAAAAAGTCAGGAAACAACAGGTGCTGGAGAGGATGTGGAGAAATAGGAACACTTTTACACTGTTGGTGGGATTGTAAACTAGTTCAACCATTATGGAAAACAGTATGGCGATTCCTCAAGGATCTAGAACTAGATGTACCATATTACCCAGTCATCCCATTACTGGGGATATACCCAAAGGATTATAAATCATGCTGCTATAAAGACACATGCACACGTATGTTTATTGTGGCACTATTCACAATAGCAAAGACTTGGAATCAACCCAAATGTCCGTAAGTGACAGACTGGATTAAGAAAATGTGGCACATATACACCATGGAATACTATGCAGCCATAAAAAAGGATGAGTTTGTGTCCTTTGTAGGGACATGGATGCAGCTGGAAACCATCATTCTCAGCAAACTATCACAAGAACAGAAAACCAAACACCGCATGTTCTCACTCATAGGTGGGAACTGAACAATGAGATCACTTGGACACAAGGTGGGAAACATCACACACCGGGGCCTATCATGGGGAGGGGGGAGGGAGGAGGGATTGCATTGGGAGTTATACCTGATGTAAATAACGAGTTGATGGGTGCTGACGAGTTGATGGGTGCAGCACAGCAACATGGCACAAGTATACATACGTAACATACCTGCACGTTATGCACATGTACCCTAGAACTTAAAGTACAATTAAAAAAAAAAAAAAAAAAAAAAGACACAAACACACACATTAATCCAGGCATATACAGGGTCAGGTTCAGTATCACTGTCCTCCACATTCACATCCTGCTCCATGGGAAGTCTTTGGGGGCAATAATATACATGGAGCTGTCATCTCCATAATACTGCCTTCATCTGGAATACCTCATGAAGGACCTGCCTGAGGTTGTTTTATAGTTAACTTATTTTTATAAGTAGAAGTAGTACATTCTAAAATAACAAGTATAGTATAGTAAGTATGTCAACCAATAACATAATCTTTATTATCATGATTAACATTATGTACCAGGGCCGGGCGCGGTGGCTCAAGCCTGTAATCCCAGCACTTTGGGAGGCCGAGACGGGCGGATCACGAGGTCAGGAGATCGAGACCATCCTGGCTGACATGGTGAAACCCCGTCTCTACTAAAAAACAAAACAAAACAAACAAACAAAAACAACAACAAAAAACTAGCCGGGTGAGGTCGCGGGCGCCTATAGTCCCAGCTACTAGGGAAGCTGAGCCAGGAGAATGGCGTGAACCCGGGAGGCGGAGCTTGCAGTGAGCCGAGATCCGGCCACTGTACTCCAGCCCGGGCGACTGAGCGAGACTCCGTCTCAAAAAAAAAAAAAAAAAAAAAAAAAAAAAAAAAAAAAAAATTTACCAGACACAATTGTATGTTCTATACTTTCACATGACTGGCAGCACAGTAGGTTTGTTTATACCAGCATCACCATACACATGTGAGTAATGCATTGTGCTTTGATGTTATGGCAACTACGATGTCGCTTAGGAATAGGAATTTTAAATTTCTATTATAATCTTATGAGACCACTGTCACATATGTAACTTGTCCTTAACCAAAACATCTTTATGTGGTGCCTGAATAAAGCATCACGCAAACAAATCTCAGGATTCTCAATGCTACTTCATGCTTCACCAGAGGAAATAGTCATGAAGAAATATTTTCAGCTTCTTCCTGCCTAGTTTCTTCTTTTATAACTCCCTGCAGACGGGGAGCTAAATGGTCCAGCTCTCTTTGCATGAAAGCACACATGATTCAAATGCCACTTAGTATTCACAAGCCATTGTTCTTCCACCCAGGGAGAAGCTTAACCAGATGATCTCATTAATCTTCACATGCACCACAATCCTTGGTCTTTTGAAAGCAAAAAAAACACAAATGTTCTTATTCCTATTTCACAGATGAAGATACTGAGGAAGAAAGAGTAAGGGGGAAAGGCTACAGAATAAAACAAACGGGCATCAGTTAAAATGCAATATGAAATGAAGCATGTGGTTTAGGAGATAAAACCCTAAACTTCTGAAGTCACAATCTCTATCAGGTCACGTTTTCTTTGGCTAGTACTGCCTTTAAAAATAGTTGTTAATGTTTTGGCCAGGCGCAGTGCCTCACGCCTGTAATCCTAGCATTTTGGGATGCCAAGGTGAGTAGACTGCTTGAGCCCAGGAGTTTGAGACCAGCCTGGTCAACACAGCAAAACCCTGTTTCTAAAAAAAAAAAAAAAAAAAAAAATACAAAAATTAACTGGGCGTGGAGATGTGTGCCTGTATTCCAGCTACTCCAGTGGCTGAAGTGGGAGAATCACTCAAACTCAGGATGTGGAGGATGCAGTAATCCAAGATTGCACCATGGCACTCCAGCTTGAGTGACAGAATGAAACTCTGTCTCCAAAAAAAAAAAGTTTAAAAATCAAATACATGCCCAATACATACACACACATACACACACATACATACACCTCCCCCCCCCCAATCCAATTCATGTATTCTGGCTTCTGTTGAAATATCCAAAGATACGGTCACACCAGTTCCATATTCCTGCATTTCAGGACCCATTATTGTAGATGAGTAGTGATATCCCTCATTCGTCAATTATAGGCTCCAATTTGGTAGTGTCTACATGATAACATGTTTCCCATAATTACCGGTGACATATGAAAGTTCGTAGTCCAATACTTCAAGTATGTATTAATAAGGAGTTAAGAAATCCAGATTCTTTCATCACTAAATCTCTCCCTACTATATTCCAGGTTTATCATTTGTAAAACAGGTTTAAAACAATCAGAATAGGAATTATATGTAGAGTGTTTTCTGCTAATTTCCCCTACCTTTTCCTTTCAGCATTTTGTCTGTAGAGGCAGCTGTTAAAAAAGAAAGGGCAGAAGTGCCAGCTAAGTAGTACCTTCAAATGGACTTACTACCAATATCCTGTTTGGCAGAAACGTAGACGGGAATAAATTCCACTCAGAAGGGACATAATTCATCAGATCCTTATGAATTCTTGTGCAGAGAACAGTAGATATGTGCTGAATAAATAAATGCCTGACAAGGTTTATGAAGACGTGGAAAACAGGGCTTGACAAGGCAGACCTTGGAGTTGAGGACTAACAATTTCTGCTCCATGGAAAACATTAGATCTTCCCGAGCATGACACTGTAGTCAAGAACCTTGACTCATGACAAAATTAGGAAGAGCAGAATTGTGAGAGGATGATTACTAGACATATATTGCGGTATTTGCTAATGGGTGGAGGAATTGCTGGAGGCCTGATTTGGTGAAAAAATAAAAAACAAAAACAAAAATACCCTCAACTGTTATGGGTTAAAACCATAATGAACGTTTTATTCGTGTGAGAGAGTGTTATGTTAATTAAGGTTTAGACACAAGAACAGTTACCACCTAGAAGCCCATAAATACACATCCTCACTCTGGTTCACAGCTTAGAATCCTTCATTTGGAAGAAAACAATATTAATTCTGATATCACTGTGTGTCCAGTCTTGGGCAGTTAAACATGGTTCAGAGATGTTTACCTTTAGTTCTGTATCATCCTTTAAACTTTAAATAGCGTTATGCATCTTCAGTGATAATGACGACAAAGAGGATAAGAAAGTGAAGTAAGAGTAGATGTAACTTACTCTTTCCAGGTGTGAGGGTAAAAGTTTCTATTCAAAACCTATAATCCTAAAACAACCATGCAACTTAAGTATACTTATCCCAAATTTGCAGAAGAGGAAATGCCACTCAGAGTTTTAATTAGCTTATCTGAGGTCTAATGGCTAACAAGCAACAGATTTAGAATGAAATGCTAAATCTGTATTGATCTAAAACTCCACCGTGGCACCACTACCACCACAATTTCTAAGCAAATCTTAACAACGAATGGAGTTCTTCACCAAGACTTTTCGTTTTATCTTTCCCAATAATTTCTCTTTCCCATCATTATCTCCAGACAGCTAATTCTTCTAATCAGCTTATTTGGAATTTGACTATAGAAGTTGATTTCTACATTGCCATTGATATAAAACCATCTGCTACCCATTTCCTTGCTTTCTAAAAGTTGTCTCTTCTAACCTTCTTGTATGTTTACACCAAAGAGATTGAAAGAGGTTTTGAACTTCAGAGGTCAGCCTTACACTTCCAGGAGCAAAACATTAATACTTGTGAAGTTTGCATTTCCATAGAATCCAGAAATTCACAAAAGAGCATGTGGCTTGGTAAAAAGATTCCTTCAGGACTCCTGAGATTAGCGACCTTTAGTCACAGAAACAAACCTTAAAGACATTTGAGAAACAAAATTCTAAACATTTTGCCTGCTTAAACACCCTTAGCTTTATTTTTATTTGTTTGCATGGATTAATTTAGAAACTTCCAAAAAGAAATTTCTTTAGGAAATTTTAATTTTGTCTCTGATTCTGTGTGTGAGCAATACATTTCTGCTAGAGCCTCTTAGTCAACTCCTCCCCAGATCCACGCCAGGCATGTAATTATAATCACTAGCAGGAGGGCCTAAAACCATTGATTTGTGATAAATATTAAATGGGTAAATGTAGGCATGGAAATTATAAATAATATTGGTTTTCTTATCTAATATTCAGTGTTTATCTAGGTTCTATGTGCTTTGGAGAGCATCCTAATAATGCTTAAATAATTGCTATTTATATGAGTTTTTGGCTTTTTCTTTAATTCAGCTCCTATCTCCCTACAAGTGTACAAGGTAAGGGAGAAGTTTTTAATAACATAAGTGTGTGTGTATATATATATACACACACACATATATATATATATACACACATATATACACACACATATATATATACACACACATATATACACCAGACAGCTGAAATTGAAGTTACAGCTGAGGAAATCATAACCACATTGATCTCTGTACATTTCACTGGTTTACAAAAAACTTTGGGAATTTGCCAACATGTTGAAATTTCTGCATTTCTAAATTGTTTGGGATGAAAGACATCCTCTGCCTATCACATCATCAGAAAGGTGGATTTTCCACTCTCTTCAGAATTTTATGGTCAGTGGTTATCCAAAGAGAAGGAGGAGAATATAGTTACATATTTATGTACATGGAAGCAGGAGTATGCTAGAGTTAGGTTTAAAGTTGATAAAAAATGTTTTAAAACTACCTTTTATTCTGCAAAGGCTGAAAATATAAGTATGGTAAGTGAAATTATATTATTTACTTATTTCTAGAATGTATTTAAAATTACATGAGGCATGACAACTTGTATATAGGGCCGAGTTGGATGAGATCTTGCAAAGCTATCAATGATCCAAACTGCCATTGTTGTAAATCATACAGCTATTTGCTCTGGGAGAAACTAAGTAGTCATAATAGGACTTACATCACTGAAGTTCTGATGGATAATGAACAAAAGGAGGTCTCTATTTAGGATTAGGCAAAAGATTACTATTTCAGGATGGGCAGTACTTAAAAACTAACCACTTTCAATCAAAAACTGTATGTTTTGTGTGTATGTGTATGTGTGTGTGTGCATGTACTCATGTGTGTATGTTTTCTTAATTTTGAAAACTGGTAAAAATCAAAATGAATTTTTTGGTTAATTCTGAATATGCATGTACCAACCACAAGTGACCCTTCCACTTTAAATTTATCATGAGATAACAGAGAAGAAGGTTTTCTTCCATTATGTCAAAATCCACCAATTGAACTTGTTCAAAGAATAATAATCAGGTTAGACACCCCTGGTTTCCAGTCCATGATAAGGCAAACTGATTTCCTTCAAAACTGTATTCTTGAGTTTTCTCCAATTTTCTAAGTGCAATATTAGATGCTGTTTCTAATTAAGATAGAACACACTGAACATGTTTTACATGTATTAATTCCCTCAGGCAGGTAGAGTCCTATGCAAGATCTCTATTCTGATTTCCATATCCTGAAATCAGTAGCCTCTGTAGCAGGGGAAGCATTTGTTGTTGATCCGAGGAGGTTGTGATTAAGTCAGTCTTGTAGTCTTTCATGTGACAGCCTGATGGCCTATTGGTTTGATAAAGTAATAAATATAGTTTTGATTTTTTAAAGGCAATACCAAAAGAAATCAACAACTAAAATAGTTGAGATTTATCCGGGGGTATAGAAACATATAAAGACTTCAGGCTTTGTAAAATAAATTGCATTTATACCCTAGTGAATAAACCAGCATTCCTAAACACAACATGATATTAATTAAATCCCTGAAATGTGGTTAAGACCCTTAGATTTTCCATACAAATAGATGGTTGAAGCATTGGTCTTATAAGAATGCAGCTTCAATAAAATGTGTACTTTTAGCTAACATACCTGAAAGATTATTTTAGTGCTGCCTTTTAATAACTTAAGCAGTGTCTTACCCAGTAATTAAATTGCCTTATCTAATTCAATTCATTTGTCAACTGGGCAAGTACCTTGTCAGGCACTACATGTAAGTGACACTTTGGCTGCCACAATGAACCTCTCTCTTCAAAAAGAAAAAGCAAAGAAGGAGACCAGGTGTGGTGCCTCATGCCTGCAATCCCAGCACTTTGGAGGGCCGAGGCAGGAGGATCATTTGAGCCCAGGAGTATGAGACCTGCATGGACCACAAAATGCGATATGGTGTCTTTAAAAAATACAGAAAAATAGCTGGGTGTGATAACATGGCCATGTAGTCACAGTAACTTGGAAGGTTGAGGAAGGAGGATTATTTGAGCCCCAGAGGTTGAGGCTGTAGTGAGTTATGATCACACCACTGCACTCCAGCCTCCAGCTTGGGTGACAGAGCAAAACCCTGTCTCAAAAAAAAAAAAAAAAAAAAAAAGAAAGAAAGAAAAAAAGTAGTAATTGACTTATTTGGGTTTAAAATATTGTCTAGGCATCTCAAAAAGAATTCAAATACACTTCGTTTCTGGGTGTTTTCTGTTTGTAAAATATTGCTTTTTAAGAAAATATCTCAGACAATCCTTTTAAAACCAAATGAAGTAACATCTATATGAGGATGTGAAACTAAACACAAGGTAAACCACTCTTCTCTGGACAGTCTCTGAAATGCCGATCTTCCTGACTTGCTCACCACAACCGCATCCTGAGGGGCTTGGCCAATAGGGAATCAGTCCTTAATAAGAGTGCTTGGCCTTGTGCAATGTGATACTGCTTGATTATAATGATCTTTGCCAGTTTAATGTGGAGTTTGTGGCATCCAATAGATATGGATGGCATTTACATAATTATGGTATGAGAGACAATACTGAGTATCTCCACATTGGATACTAACTAATACATTAAAATTTTATCTTTGGGGAATATATGCAAATATATAAAAGATAGTAAAAATGTTTTCTTGTGGAAGATAAGAAAATATGGCAAGTAAACTTGTCCTTGTTTCATGAATGATGATGTGTCATCTCCACCTTCCCCAGTTACTTGATAAACATTTCAGACAAGGAACCTCCGAGACTCAGAGGTACTTTGCAGCTGCCTAGAAGGTTCATTATGCTTCCTCAGTTCCCACATATGATTATAATAAGCACCCGTCACCCATGACAGCACTTTTTCCCTTATGACTTGTAAGAGCCTAAGTAATGCACACCTTCACAGGCCACAAATCATATATTTACTTCACTTAGCTTGCCTCGTTAGTGAAAATGTGTAAAAAAGTAAGAATATGCTCGTATGAGTTTTTTAAAATGTCATGTGTTAGAATTTGATGACACAGTCTGAAATGTGATGATAAATTCACATGACATTTGTACAACTCCATCAAGTGCAAATTGTGCCCCAGAGCTGCAGAGCAAGATTCCATGGATTCTTAAAGGAAGCTATCTTAATGATGGGGGGAGATGAGAAGGAGACACATCTTTTCATGTGCTGCCATGTGAACATATTACCTATTCAAAAACTCAATAAATTTGCAAATTAAAAATTAAGTAGAGAAAAAAATAACATGGGAAAAAGTAGTGTTTATAAAAATGGAATGAATCGGTAACAGACTTTGAAAACCTTAGACCAAAAAAGTTACACTTATTAAAAATCATATTAATTCTGAAGTAGGGAATGCAGACAAAGTTACCATGTTAGTTAGGCCAAAAGGCTTAAGGGCACCTTCTTTACCCCCAAAACAGGTGGTGAAGTTGTTTTGGTTCCCAGGGGATTTTCCTAAAGCTGGAAAAAATGAGACAGTTTGTTCTGCTGTACTGGGTATTTCAGTGACATGAATTAGCTCATATGCCTTTGAAAATGAAGAGAATGATGTAAGAATAACATGGAAGTCTTGGTTCCTTGGGGACTTTTTCAAGTTTGTTAATGTTTAGAAGTGACAGGGTAAGCTTTTTTACAAGTAAAGAAAAAAAAAACTAGATATTTAGACATGTTTAGGGAAAAAATACAGTAATTCTACAGAATTGTTTTCCTTTAGTGCTAAACGTTTCCTTTAGTGCAAGAAGTTTCAAGAATCTCCTTGCTTTCCTTTAAGCTAATTCACATAAGCCGTGCGTTTACATTAAGAAGTGTAAAGTCATTTCCCCTAGCCAGTTGTGGTGACTCATGACTGTAATCTCAGCATTTTGGGAGGCCAAGGTGGGAGAATGGCTTGAATTCAGGACTTCAGGACCAGCCTGGGCAACATGGCAAAACCCTGTCTCTACAAAAAATATAAAACTTAGCCAGGTGTAGTGGAGCACACCTGTAGTCCCAGCTACACCGGGGGTCTGAGGGGAGAAGATCACTTGAGCCTGGGAGAGAGTCTGCAGTGAGCCATTATTGTTCATGCCACTGTACTCTAGCCTGGGTGACAGAGCGAGATCCTATCTCAAAAAAAAAAAAAAAAAAAAAGACATTTTCTATTTTCTCTATGTTAGAACAAGAGACTAATGAAAATATAATTTAATATAATTTTTTAAAATCTAATAAGAAGAGTCTCTAGGAGAACTGAATGCCATCCAACATCTACATCCAGAAGGAGCAAGAGCCAACGCCGGGGTGTAAGGTTGTATTGCAAATGTATTTATAAATATTCAGGTTACAAATTGTTGTATGTTTTATGTGATCTGCCCATCCCAGTGGTTTCCATGTCTCATTATTTTTACTGCACGATTTTGAAGAACATGAAGTCTTTCAGGAACTCATACATGGTGTTACAGTAACGCCTCTGGATGATTTTCCATTCAGTAGACCCAATAGATCATAACCATTCTTACGCAATTCTTTATAATTGAGATTGGACAGGACATTCACAAAAGATTTGAAGATTTTAAAAAGTATTCTTAATAACTTTTATCTAAATTTTAACAGAAATGTGTGTGACCATCACACACATTAGTTAAACAACATCATGGCAGGAATCATATGTCTATATCAGAGTGCTATGAAATCCCCAAGTCTTAAACTTTCAGGTTTGCCTACACATGTATTTGAGATGGTTACCTCCTGCTCTGAATACCCAGTCTGGGAGAAGTATAATATGTTCCAATCATACCAAGTTCTTGAAAATCCTAAGCTCTTAAGATACTACGGAGTAACACAACATCTTTTAGTTTGTGAATTTGTTTCCACAGTGAATTATTCCAGCATATTTAGCTGTTATGGTTTCCACTTCTATCTAGAAACATGACAATGGAACATTTAGGCATCTGCCACGTGGATGTCTCATGGGAAAACTTTGAAGCATAGTTTTTTTGTTTGTTTTTTGTTTTTTTAAATTTGATGAGTCCCAGCTTTCAAAGAGAACAGGCAGCAGTATCCACAAAGTGTTAAGACACTTCCTGGCAAGGGTCACCAATCTCCCTGGGCATTCAGATTTCAGCATTTGATAAAAAAGAAAAGGGGCCAAGCACGGTGGCTCACGCCTGTAATCCCAGCACTTTGGCTGACTGAGGCAGCAGATCACCTGAGGTCTGGAGTTCGAGACCAGCCTGGCCAACTTGGTGAAACCCCATCTCTAGTCAAACCACAAAAAATTAACCTGGTGTGGTGGCATGCACCTGTAGTCCCAGGTACTTGGGAGGCTGAGGCATGACAATCACTTGAACCTGGGAAGTAGAGGTTGCAGTGAGTCAAGATTGCACCACTGCACTTCAGCCTGGGCAACAGAGTGAGACTCCATCTCAAAGGAAAAAATAAATAAATAAATAAAAAAGAAGGAAAAGAGAAGAATGCTTTTGAAGTCTGGTATTTGCCTCCAGATTATCCTGCACATATACACACACACATTCAGAATGAGGAAGATACATATGCAAGATAGCTGACTTGCCCCCAAAGACTTCTCCACTTCACCCAAATCATGTGGGAGATTCCAAAAACAGAATATCTACTTTAAAAGATTTTAAACTCTTCTCCCTCTTTTTCCTCTATCACCTAGACATCATCAAGACAGAATTGCAGGAATAGGAGACAGGGAAGGGAAGGGAAGAAAAATGAGGAGGGAAAACTCTAGTTAGGATGAAAAAAAAAAACAGGAGAAAAAATGAGCCCTTGGCTGGCATGGCATAGAAATGATTTGGTATGAAAAAAAAAGCATAAAAAGTGTTAAGAAACTGAAACCAGTATTTAAATGTAGACATACTTATAAGAGTCATTAAGTAACATATTAACTGTAGTGAAACAAAAAGACAGAACTGTCAAGTGGCCATTTTCCCTGTTCCTTTTAAAGAATTAATAAAACCAACATTTGAATGATTTCATTTAATTGCAGCAAGCACTCATGATGAGATGCAATTATAAGTGTGCACCTTCTGAGAGTCTCAGCCACTTTTATTGACTTTGCTGTTTCTGGTATTGAACCTGAAATTGTACAGCCACGATTGTTCTCTGCCCCTAAGCCAATGTAGACATTCTCCTTTGTAAGTTTATCAGACATTTAAGCTAGTGTTCACCAGAACTTTATGCAATATCAGCAATATTCTATATTTGTACTGTCCAGTCTGGAAGCCACTACCTTTATGTAACTATTGAGCACTTAAACTGTGACCAGTACAATTAAGGAATTGAATTTTTATTTAATGTGAATGAATTTAAATTTCAATTTAAACAGGCATACAGCCAAATGATTACACTATTGGACAGCATAGATTAAAAGGAATATCAAAGACGACAGCAGGCTTGTATGTTACCAATATAAACTACCAATACATAACCAGCAAGATTGCCTAAGCAGATTAGAGGTGATGTAGGGCTTTGTAGGTATTTCCAAATATCGGCCACGACAAATCACGTAAACAGACAATATAAATTTAAAAGACTATCTATATGGACGGGTGATAAAGGGCAGTGATCCAATGGTAATTCACCTAAACTACCATTTGTTTTAATATTACCAAAAACATTACACAATGCCAATATGAGATGTATGACATTCATGCTGCAAAATATCAAAAGTCCTCTTGGAAATTTTTAATTATCTAAGGACAAAAAATTAGTACAAACATAAAGTAGACTCTGCCTCAAAATCAAAACATGTTATACAAGCTGACTTTTTAAAAGAAAAACCAAATTAAAAATGACAGAAAATGAACAGTATTAAAAATGATACAGTAAAAAGGAAGAACCTTTATAAAATGCATCAAAACTTGGAATCATTGTCTCATCACGATTTAACTAAAGTTTGAAGTTGATAGCACTCTTTGTACAGAAGTTAACTAGATCAAGGCAGCCTGATAATTCATATATGGCAATAATGGAATTTATTATTGTTCCTTATACAAAGACCCTTCTGTCCTGGGACATTCCTTGGACAGCACCAGACACCCTGGCAGAGAATGAATATCACAAAGCCGAACTTCTACAAAGCCCAACTCATTCAGCAGATATTAATTTGAACAGAGAAATCAACAATGTATACCGATTTGCAGATCACAATCACTCGAGTAATTCAAGATCTAGGTTTTAAAGCAGAGAAAAGAGTGCCACATTTGTAAATACATAGATATTCCATTGCTCAAACAAGCTGTTAATATGCAGCCTCTTTTTTGCATCTCCTACATTCCTGAATCATTTTAACTTGTATTGAGAAATAGCCTTGAGAAATGTAGGAACTCGTGTTCTTTTTATTTGTGACAATGATGTCTTTGCTATAACATTTTTATTCTGTCATTTTGATTCTGTGAGAATTGAACCATGGTTAAGCAATACTTCTATAGGGATTAGTGACCATGTCATTAATTTCTCATATATGTTGTTATATTCTCAGATGGAAGATGTTATATAAAGTGATGTAGTATTGATATATTTAAATGTAATTTTTATTAGGTAAAAATTTTAATCAGTGACCTTAGTGGACTGAAGTACACATTCAGGTTCATGGAACCGTTGATAAAAATGCCAGCCATGAATTACTCTTCAGATAACCCTGCTTTCACCTGTGCAATCAATACAATCAGAGTCAAACAATATAGTGCCTGTAATAAAAGACTAAAATTGGCATACTATTATAATATATTGGATGACAGTTCAAAACCAGGGTTTGTTTGTAGTTTTACTGAACCTTTTAGGCAAAGTTCTATCAATAGCATTTGTGGGATCTAAACCTAGAATGAATGCAGACATGACATAATTAGAAACAGAACAAGAAGCACTGAAACCAGTCTAAGTGTTCCATTTGAGACACGTTAGGGTCTAGGTCCACAGGCTTCAGACAGGAGGCTCAAATATACTTATGATTCAGCAACAGTTCTTGTCTGTGCATAGAGGCACACCCAAACTATGCAGCCCCTAGTGGCATATACCTCCTACAATTACAGGAGTAAAAACATGGTTTAAGCCCACAAAAATTTCAGTTGAGAAGATGAAAATTGTGATTAAAACCTATTCAACATTGTAACACAACAATTTAACACAGGATTTCAAATTTCCTTTTTTTGGAATGTTCCACCTAATGCATTATGCCACGATTGCTAGAGGCTATTTGGGAAGTCCCTTTATCATGGATAACTTTGGGGGAAATTACTATATTGTAAACCTATTAGTGAGTAGAATTCCCTTCTATTAGATTCACATGTTTGTATTCAGACTGACCAAGCTGTGATTATGAGAAGTTGGAGAAATGTTTGAAAGACGGGAGTAGAAGCTGCAAACTGCCATTGTTACGTGTTTCAGAAACCTCAATTTTGGAGTATCAGAAACCAATGCACTTGAAAAACATTGTGCTTTAGAGGACTAATATGAAATTATCCTAAACGGAGGTTTTCAGAGAAAGAAAATGGCAGGATATTCATTAATGCTCCCCACTCCCTGAATGTGTGTGTGCGTTTTCCTTTTTTTTTTTTTTTTGTCAATCCTTACGTTCCGTGTTAAAATTGTGATTACAGAAATGAGACATGATCAATATTACCTAGAGCTTGACATTCAGAGACAAGGACAGAACTAAATATCTGTTAACTGTCTTTTCTCCAGCCTTTTCTCTAGAAACCTCTCTCAAATCACCCACATTGATAGAGACATGACATAAAAAAAGGTCCACAAACAACAGCACTTTCCTTGAAGCGCTGTTGTTTCACATTTTTCCTCCTTTTTTTCCCTGCAGATTGTGTTACACTCCTTAACTTGTCCCTGCACAGGAAAATAAGCATCCACATCCTCGAACGTACCCCTCCTGGTCTGCTGCACTCTGAAAGGAAAGTCAGAAGCTCGTCAAACTTCCAACTTGAAGCTAAACGAAGACACCCTCGACAATGCAGGGGAAGAGTAGAAATGAGAACAAAATGAAAAATCCTGAAGAAACCACTCTGGGGGAAGAAGTCGACAAAGAAATTATACGACTATGAGGCTCATGAAGCCCGTGCAGGCCAAAAACCTTGTTCCTAAAAGCTCCCCATGTGTGGCTGCTAATGCACAGGAAATGTGATTAGCTGCCTGAGAAAGGCCTAGAATTACTCCCATTCTGACTAGATTACTGGATAATTAGATTGGTAGCACTCTTCCCTGACTGTGGCTGTCAGATTAAATCTGGCTGGTTCTTTTTAGATAACTGTCATGCCCCAAAATAACACAGACTGACACGGCAACGAACCTTTTAAACAGTGTTCCAAGAATCAAAGTGCCTATTTTTTCTTAATAATAAAACATGAACAATGTTCAATGGACTTGAGTTTATTCAAATTGTCATTATATTTGATTAAGAAAATGCTACCAGACAAAGCCTGGCCAGACAGGCTTAATCTCTGTTGGTAAATGAACATCGCCAGGCTTGACTAGCCACCTCTGGGATCCACTGAGAGAAAGGCAGACTTGAATTACACAGAGAATAAGCCGGTGGTTCTGTTTTAATGCTCTGAGTCAGCAGCCCTTTATAGCTCAAATCAAGATCAACAAGATATGTAGAGCACCTTCTCTGAGCACTAGCTGGAACACAGCCGCTCTTCTTTCCTCCACTCTGAGACAAGAACACATGCACTTTACCTGTAATTGTTGTCTCCCCAGTTATCTGGGGACCATCCAGAAGAGAATGAGAACAAAGAAACCAACAGAAGAAAGGTCCCAGGTTCTTACCAAGTTCCCATAGTCTTGTTCTGCTGTCCCTAGTGACTGCATTTTTGCAGCGACTGGGGCAGTGTTTCCTCAGGTGTTATAGCCTGGCCTCTGGCAAGAGATGGGAAAGGGGGATAGAAGGATGAAATGCTTTTCGGTGGCACACATGAAACCATGCATTTTTATTTTATTTTTATATGGCAAACATAATTGATTTTCCATTTATAATAGAGATATAAAGTTTCCTTTTTAAGGAAACTAACAATAAAATGTTAAAAAATAAACATAGATGATCAATTTGTTTTAAGAAAAGGTTCACAGGCAGATATGGCAAAATGCAAATGTAACAAAGATGGAAAGTTGAGAAACCTGGGTGTAAATAAGAGAAGAGAGAGCAGAGAATCACATCAGATGGTGAATCCCAGCATTTCCACTTAGAATTGCAAACTCTTGGGCTAGTTCATTCGCTTCACCTACAGTCAGAATCTGCTTCATTGGCAGATCTACGTGTTATAACCTTTCCGATGACAGAAAGTTGTAAAATATCAGCAGTGCGCCTGCCACAGTGTTCACATTCAGTAAGTGAAAACAGTTATTGTTTTAAACAAGTGGAACTGGAGTTCTATCTACCTCTTCATAAAATGCCCAAGAAATGTCAGTTCCCTTTGGGTAGGACTTGCCAAATCTCCTTGTTGTTTGGTTCCCTCTCCTTTGGGAGGACAGCTCTAAGAAGAATCCCTTGGCTTCAAATGTTTAATATGCATCTCCAAAGCCCCTAGAAGAACCAGGCAAATTTCCCTGTGCCTCTGGCTCTTCATGGAAACCACTGACTTTAGCACAACTGTCCTGGTCTTTACATCTCTCACCCTATGCACTGTGCCTGTCTTGAGTAGATGCTCAACAAATGTTACCTCAGTGAATGTGACAATTAAAGAAGCAGTACAATATACATTTTTTAAATTCAAATGTTCATACAGCACACAAGAGAAAAAAAACAAGTGACCAAATTTTTTCCAAACTCAATAAAATAAGCTAAAAAATTAAAACTCATTGTCATTTCTTTTGCAAAGAGAAAGTGAATGTATCTATTGTTTAAAAAGTATTTTATATACTACCCAAAGTAATAATTGGTACACACATTCTGGAAGGCATTTTAGCAGTACATAAAAATGTGTATGAAATATACATTGAAAATATACCATTTGTTTCAGCAATTTTAACTTTAGAAATTGATTCTAAACCAATTATTATGAATATGTAGAAATATTTACTTATAAGGATGTTCAGTGCAGCCTCTTTGAAATATTGGTGGTTTGGAAGCAACCATTGTGCTCAGCAATATATTTTTAAAATACAGTATGATATTTCTTTACAAATGGGAAAGCATGTGGCCACTGAAAATAAGGTTTTTGAACAATATTTAGTAACAGAGAAAATGATTTAGTTTATACACAACTTATCAGATTAAAATACAATATGTATGAGTAGATTCATTGTATTTTGTGTTTAAATAAAGAAGAATAAAATATACCAAAATGATAGTACTGCTTGCTTTGGAGGTGAGACTATAGAGGATTTTTATGTCTTTCCCAGTTATTGTTCTTGAAGTTTCTATTATGAACAAATACATTTCATAGCTAATTTATTTTGTACAATTGGCCAAGTACTATGCTAAGTTTGTTACATGTATTATCATGTAATTCTCACGAGAGCCCTATGAAGTAGGAAGAATCATTATCCCCATTTAAAGATGGGTAAACACAGCTGTAGAGAGAGTAAATAACTTACCCAGGGTCACACAGGAGTAAGGGGTAGAGGTAGCCTTCAAACTCAGTTTATCTGACAGCAGAAATGGAATATTTTAGGGTGAAATACAATACTGTTTCATATGTATTATTCTTTATATAGGGTAAAAAGCCACTTTAAAACAAGGAAAAAAAAAATGCCAAAGATCACTATATGATTGATAGCAGAAATAATTGTACAGATGAATGTAAAATCATTACAATGTTTTTCCTCCACTTTGAATCAGTGGAATCTATGCATGATCCAATAGTTCAGTGTAAATTATTTTGTGTAACACATCATCTTTCAAAAACCCAGGGATTTTGTTTACAACAGACTGACCAATAAATGTGTTTCTAAATATTAACTAGTGAAGCAAAGCTCTTGGTCCTATAGAATTTTAAATTATCAAACTTCGCTTATCTTCTGTTAAATTTAGAATTGTGTTTGTTTAAAATGTCTAAGAATTATCTCCGAAGTTTAGTCATTTTCCTCTTTGTTATACAGGTAATATATGCTCAGTTTTAACATCCAGAGATAACCTTTCTACCTTTTGCTGTTTTCTTTTGGTCTTTTGTGTGTGTGTGTGTGTGTGTGTGTGTGTGTGTGTGTGTTTGTGTGTGTGCGTGTGTAACCAAAATGTCAACAAAATGTTTACTGCATGAGACTAGCCAGATATTTTAGATTTCTGGAGTCATTCTAGTACATCTGGGGAAATACTTGGCATAGTTACACACCTGTCTCTGCTCATATGCCGTTCTGATTTGCTAGTGTTCTTTTCTCTCAGCCTTGTATCAACCTGTATACAGACTATAGTGATATAGCAGTGGCTTTTCTCTTAAGTGCTTCCAGAACATTCTTACTGATGGTCAGGGCATAGAAGGGGATTATATCACAGTTCACAACAACACTGTATAGCAAAAGGTTTATGTTTCAATAGTAGATATCCTTTTTTTTTTTTTTTTTTAAATCTCCCCATCATCTGAATACCTCGTTGAACAGTTATTCAATTTTCTCCTGGATCTTTATTCTCTTGTTCAATGTCTCTTCTTTTCCCTTCAAAAAAATATCTGGCCTTATTCCAAGAAAAACCCAGGGAACTAAAAATCCCTGTTGCTCTTCGGTTATGCTTTGTCTCACACTCGTCCTTCTCTCAGGCAGATACTGGGCTTCTCTATTTATGTGCAAGTGGTTTTCTAAACAAAAAGAGGACTTCCAAGGTCAGCTTTTACAGTGACACTTTTTATTTACTCTGTGCTGCATTCTGATCATTCTATCTATCGATCGATCAATCTATCTATAGACTATCATCTATAGTGTATATTCTGGTTTTTGCCATATAGTATTTTATTGTGAACATTTTCTCATCTTAGTACAAACACTGGGAAGCAGAATGTAATGGCCAAATAAAATGCAACCTTACAGATGTATTAGTGTGATGTTTCCAAAGTTTGCAGAACGATAAGTATCACCAGGCGTGTTTATAAAAAAATACAATTTTCAGAAATTTACCCTTGGATATTTTGATTTGGTAGGTCTGGGATAGGACCTAAAATTCCGTAGTCTGTAAAAAATGTTTCCAAATTATCCTTCCTGTATATGACCATTTCCTTTCCCTTAGACATGAAAGTCATTTCTAACTTTTTGTAAATGTAGATAAATACTATTAATTTCTGGAAACTTTCAGGAAGAGATTAAGTTAAATCGTTTGGAAATTCAGCCAAGGTAGACCATGTAAACATGCCTAAAGCCTCACCCAGGCCTCTTCCCTCAAATTTAACTATTCCTTACAATGTCATTTTTGTAGCTTTATAAGTAAACCAGAGTAAATAACTTGAAAGGAAATTTGTAAGATTTCAAAATAAAATACAATAAAAGAAACTTTTAACTCTTAAAGAAAGGATTATTATGATTCACACTTATAGCAGATGCAGGAATCAAAATGTTTTCTAATGTTTCAAATAAAAAATGTGGTCTTAATTTACAGTGATGTACATTAAGAAAATTTTCCAGCTTGAAGCAATGTCTGATCAACAACAAAAATATACCTAACTTAGTAATATCTAAAGAATAGTCGTTTTTCAACCTTCCCTACAATATTTCAAGTTAAAAAATGTCTATGATGAAATTTTAGAGTAGGAGTAATTATGGAATGTGTTGGCTTATTTCTTCCTTGCAGATCTTTGTAGATTTCAAATGCTTTACAAAACATTCACCTGAAACACAATTGAGCATTTTAGGATTAAGGTTATCTTTTAGTAGTTCCAGGATGGCAATAATTGGGAATTGTACTGCAAATAGTGACCATGAGATACTCATCAAAAGTTTCTGAGTGCTGCCAAATAACAGAAGATGGTGACGAATAAACCATCAAGTAATTTTTCAGCTGTGAGAGAAAATCTTATAAGCCACATGATCCAGGGAGATTAAATGAAATTCTCAGAATAATATCAGAATATTAAGAGTTGTGAGTTACAGCCTTGGTGGATTAATAATTTTAACTATATAGCCATCACATACTGTAAGATAGGCTCATGATCTATTCTTGACATGGATTGAAATTCAATACATGTTCTTATTACAGAGGATGATATTCCTCATGAACCTATCCTGGCATGTTTTTCAAGATAGACACAATATGTTAAAAAATAAAAATATAAAAAATAAAAAAATTACTACAAGAAAACTCATTAGCGCATCCTTCTCAGTTATATTAAAATTGTGTTTTAGGCTCTGATATCTTCTTATTTGGTGGGGATGGGGGAGGTATCTTCCTGCGCTTTCCAGGAACATATTTTCAAATTGCTTAACACACTCAAACATACCTTGACCTATGTGGTATCCTACTGAAATAAACATAGCTGTTTAAGACAAATAGTATCCTTTTGCAAACCATGATTCTTCCAAATGGATGGATGTTCAAAAGAGATGAATATATTTTTTTTTTCCATTGGCAAAGAGGAAAGAAGATGGTATCTAACTACTACCAGTGACTTCTTAGGGGTCTTTCAATACTTGGAGAATTTGAGTGTTGTCAGGCAAGTTTATTGCTTTTAATGCTATTGGTCCTATTTGATAAAGAGATAAATGGTTTCCTCCAGTGCCCATGTTGTTATGGGCACTAAATGCTCTATACATATATCCCGGTAATAAATACTCCATAATGAGGAAATGAGGGACTTACAAAGATAATACATTACTAAACTTAGCATTTTAATATAAAGTCCATTATGCTGCCTGTATATACAAGAGAGGTGCTTCTTAAACTTGCCTGATAACAGAAATTTAAGATGCTTATTAAAAATATAGAAACTTGGATATCACCCAGGCCTTAATCTCCAAGATAAGAAACTGAAAATCCACATTTTAATAAGCTCATATCTCTTGTAATCAGACTATTTTAGAAACACTGAGTTATAGCAAAGATTGGGGTTCTGAAAAGGTTGTATTCGAGAAAGACATAATGAGGAAGGATCCCTTCATTTCCCTTTAACCAGCCTTAACCAAATTAACTTAGGTGCTGCTTTTTTTGGAGGTGGTGGTGGGTAGAGCATATCAACTAAGGTTTCAATATTGTTTTTAGTTTCTGCCTATGGAAACCTAAAATCACCAAGAAATCCAGAAAACACAGAACTTCTGCTTGCTGCCTTCATTTGCACAGGTACCAACAGGAAACAGCAGTCCCCAGGGATGTCAATCTGGCATCCCTTTGGATCAGCAAATTAAGTAGAAATAAACCCACAAATGAGCAACAACAACAAAAAATGGAAAGTGTTGCTTCCTGCTGAAACAAACTTTGAGTGGCATCATTGTAAATAAAAGGTGGGGACGCTCCTGTGTGAGAAACTTTCTCCAGCCTCATTAGGAGCTTCCATGCTGCTAATAACCTGGGTCTGAAATTAGAAACCGTTACATTTCACACATACATGATATGTTGCCTGATGTTTAGTTGCAATGACCCATTTGCTACTTTGCATAACTCAGACAAAGAGTTGCCTGCTCTTTCTATACTGATAAATCTTGTATTCTTTGTTCAGTCAGTTACTTTACTCATTAAGGAAAATAAAACCTAATTAAAATGGTGCTCCATATACCTATTTGGAAAACCACATCCCATGACAGAAAGACTGAAGCAAGTAACAATGCCTTCATTTACCATGTGAAGTCCTGCTGTGCAAATACATTTATGCCTGAGGTGATGCTAGTATTGCAAGTATTTCCAACACAAATGGTCATACAAAATATCTTTGCTTCTAATATGCTACCCAACAACTAGAAACCCATCAAATGCCTTAAATTTCATTTCCAAGGGGAAAACTTGTTGGGCATTCTATAATCCAAAAGGCAAAACAAAACAAGACAAAATAACCATGCAATTCTAAACAGATTACCAGCCTTCCACCCTCCCCTCACATATACATTAATAGTTTCAGTGACAGAGCATTCTAGTGACAGCCATTTATTGGCTTTAAGGTGTTTGATTTCCTTTAGAAAAAAAAATTATTTGCACTTTACAACTATCATTAACTTCAAAGGATACTGACAGTTCTCAAGTTATTAAGTTAAAAGGCAGCCAGCTTTCAGCTGGAGTCACTGCAAATTAATTCTGTCTTACAAGGCCACACTGGGTCATTTCCTGAGCTGGTGGCAATAAATAGTCCTTATTTTAATATAAAAACAAGTGAGTATAGTAATGCTTTTCTGATTAAAATGCTCAGAACTGGGAAAGACCTAGATTCGGTGTAAACTATGGGTATTTTTACACCATCTGTGGTAGAAACTATTTATCTACACAGTGTACATTTTCTCTTTCTCCCTAACTGAAAACACAGACACACATATACACACACACACACACATATACACACACACATATTCTTGATGACAGTATCAGACCCTTCTAAATATTTGCATTTCCCAGGATCCCTTGCAGCTACAGTGGCCTTATGGTATTGTAACAGGATTTCTTAGTTTTGCTTTCTAGTTATGGGCACTGTTTCTTCCTTGCTTAATTCTTTTCCATTTTCCCACCTGGACCCATAGGTAGGAGATTTGGGACATGGATTCTAGTGAGAAGCGAGGGAGGAAGAGAGCTAAGAAGTACAGTTAATTAGGATTATACCTTAAAACTATTATACTTTAAAAGCTACTAGAACCCCTAACATTTCAAGGGAAGAGGAAACATGTGTATCTTGATCAATATGTAACCCCAGTTCCTAGCGCACAGCTGACACAGGACCAAATGCTTAGATCTGCTGCATGAATGAATACATTAATTAAAATAGCTAGAGCAAAGTGAGTGAGGGGGCAAGTAGTACAAGAAGAAGGTCAGAGCAGTATTAGAAACTCTTCAGATGAACCCTTATAGGTCATCGTAAAGATGTGGATTTTACCTGAGTGAGACACGGATCTATTGCATGCTGGCTTTTTTGCAGTAGAAGGCTATGATCTGTGACTCAACAGTTTAAAATGATCTCTCTGTCTTTAGTGTTGAGGATAGAAGGCAGCAGAAACTGAAGCAAGGAGAACAACCAGGAGTTGTATCATTCCAGGTGAAAGCTGATGCTGGCTTGTGCCAGAGTTTCACCGGTGGAGAGGATGAGAAATGGTCAGCTTCTGAATATATTTTGAAGTTAAGAACACAACGATTTCCTAATGGATTAGGTCAGGGTATATTTAAGAGTGAATAAATCAAGGATATCTCTAAAGCCAGTAGAAGGATGGAACTGCCATCAACTGAGATGGGGAAGGCTGCAGAAAGAGCAGGTTTGTCTGAGGAGATTAGGGGTTTAGCTTTGACATTTTAATGTGAAATGTCCAATAGACATCCAAGTACAGATGTCAAGTAGGTAGTGGTATCTAAAAGACTGGAATGAGAGAAAGATTTGATATTAAAACATAAGTATTGGGAGTCTGTGGCATATAAATAATATATATGAAGCCATAAAACTGAATGGTATTACTAAGGTAGTGAGTGTAGAAACCTCTGAAGATTTATAAATGCTAAAACCATGGATACAGTAGAAGATTAGTAAAACTTGTCTGGTAGTGATTTGTAAGATTGCCTGAAAATTATAAAAGCAAGAAGTAGAAATGCTTCTATTTAGAGTACTTCTGCAGAACGCTTCTAGTTAGAGCACTTCTGTGGAACTCCAGGCCTGGGAGAAAGAAGCCTCGAACTAGCGTACTTCAGAAAGATGGGGCTCAATGGGCCAGGGTCAGTGAGGAGCAAAATGCTAGACATGGAGAAGGAAATGGTGGTGCTTTGGAAGAACCTATTTTTCTAACCTAAAGGAACAGGAAGTATTAGAAAAGGTTATTGTCCTGGTTAGGGTTCCCCCAGAAACAGACCCTGAGATGAGGATTTAACTACAAGTGGTTTATTTGGGAAGTGATTCTAGGAAACACCTAGATGGGAAAAGGGGAATAATTCAGGAAAGGAAGAAAGTCAATAAAGGGTGTATTATCAAGTAAGTTACCAGTGTGGGAAACTAGAGATCTCTGAGACATAGTATAGAACACCTGCCTTAAAATCATTCCAAAATAGGGGTATTTATTTACCTCCTTTCCATTTGTTAGTGACGAGGGGCTGCTGTTCCCAGAAAAACAAGGCTTGCAGGTAGAGGCTCCCACCTGTTTGCAACAAGCTATTTTCTGTGTACAGAGGTAAAAGACAAGGGAATATGACTGGAATATCCATATGTCTGGGAAGTTACTAAATTGTTGGGGAAGGTAAACTTGGTGTATAAAGATAGTTCACGATCTCTCTTCTAAATGAGAAATGTGTCCATATTAATACAGACAATGACACGTAGTATGTCTCTGCATATGAAGGCAATTTCAAAGGTGAGACAACACGGTGTACTTCACACATGCTAGGTAGTAAAAATCTACCTCAAAGAAGAGCAGCATCAAGGAATGAATGTATCTTTCTCCCTCTTTTGGATACCCACAATGCATAGTACTATGATAAAATACTGTTGGTGATAAACAAAATACCTATCAGATTATTTATTTTTAGTTATTCGGATGCTATAAACATCTTCCTTTGTCAGAAGCAACAATTAGTACTGCAGGTATTAAACTAACGTTTATAAAATTTCTTTATAAGTTATTGACAGGTTAGTTGACTCTATTTTGCTAAATGCTCTTTTAGAAAAAAAGATGAGATTATTGAGTGGGATTATTTAAATGAAGTCTTTATATACTCATAATTATTAATATTCAGCAGATAAACTGTGGAATGGAAGTCAGAAACCTTGGTGTCCGATCTTGATCTGTCAAGGAAATTGGCCAAAAGTAAAAACTGGATCTTTGATCTGATTACAACAACATGGCAGGGTATTCATCTGTGGATTCCTCTCTCTGTTTCTGGGAATTTGAGCAGGTAAACATGTCTTCCTTTACTTGTACTCTGGGCTGGAGTTCATGGCTCAAGTCATTTTCAGGGTAGAAACAGGTTTGTGCCCATTAGCCACATCAGTAGTTGCCCAAGAAAAAACAAGTTGGAAGCCCTAAAAAGTTTTGTGATGATGTACAACATTGGGGATAAATAGGTAGATGAGATTCAGATGCCCAAGATAGCAGTAAACTTGCATTTAGCACTAACATTAACTCTGGATTCCAAAATACAAGATAATGAAACAACAATATCATCCTATATAAAAATAATCTGATATGCCACAGCCCCTCTTACATCTCATGATGCTCTTCCTGCATAAGTTTCTTAATTTTAAAATGCACGATAAATTATATAGTCTTATTGGATGAATTATAAAACAAAACCAAATTCTACCATTATTAGAGGGTATATGAAGATACAAGGCTCTATTCCTATCTACTAATTATCCTGCTTTTATTCAACTGCATTATTTCCCCCAGTACAAATAATGCTCTTGAGATTTGCACAGAGAGCCATACAAACATTCTATTGTTTCCGCATATTGATATATGGAGATAAAGGCAGCTATGGTTATGTATTTGAAAAAAGCAGCAGAGGCAGAGATCATACTTCAGTAGCCTAAGCGCAGCAAAAACCTAGAACTTACTTGCCTGGAACATTCTTAAGTGTAATGTATATGAGTACAGTACAATATTTGCTTAGACATCTTTATAAAATTGCTTTTAGCACACACTAAACCTTATTAGAATAAAAATGAAAACATTTCATTGTGCCGGTTACTTAGAATAAGTAAAAAGTGCCAATAGAAACTGTATCAGGCGTGGGGAAATAAGCAGAGAAAGGATCTGCAGGGCCTTGTTCTTGCACTGTCCACAGAAAACCTCTTAGATTTAATGTTGGGAAGAAAAAACACAAAGATACATTCTTTGCTTATTAAGTTTTCTACATTCATAAATCTCGTTCAAAGAAGTTACCTTTTGGTGTTTTTAAAATGTCACAAAGATCCATTTAGTCATTTCCCTTGGCTTTTGGATCGCAAAATGCTATTTACAAGACTGCACATTTTCAAAGCCACCAAAAAATCCTCTTTATAATTATCATCAAAAGCATGACCCACACAAATCAAGACAGGACTAAGATTCTCAAGTGGCAAGATGCTCAAATGCCCAAATATTTAGTAGCTCTCAGTTTTTAAATGAAAGATAGAATGAAAAACTTTCTAGAATTTCAATGTATAAAAACAACTTGTCATTATCAACCAATAAATCTTAAACAATTATAATCATATTCAGTTGCACACACTAAGTCCTTTCCCATTTCTCCTACTCTCTTTTCCCCCCAGGACTGTTAAAGAAAGTTGAAAAATGACAAAAGAGATTGAATGCAGAATGAGGATAGCTACACAAAAATAAAAATTCTTATTTTTCATACTGGGTATTTAAATGATTGATGGTTTTTAGAAAGTTGCTAACACTTTGAATCATCTGTGCCTATATCTGCACACAAATTGGTTAATACAGAATTTTTCTCTACTCGAATGGAATTCCATTGGTAAAAATCACATCAAAGTACATGCCCGGGCTCTGAACAGAAGCAGCTCTACAGAGAAATACAACAGGCACCAGTCTATACAGCATAAGGAAAGTATCTAATCTAACTGCTATTCATTTGCAAGGAGGTGTTGTAAACACACTTTCTGCACACTGGTTTGCTCCTCTGGTTGACATGCAAATGCACACATATGTGTCTCTTGTTCTTCTTTTTGGTTGTGAAGATTTTTTGGGAGTGAGGAGGTCAGAGGACAATTGCTTCTTGCTTACCATCCACCCAGAGTAAAGAAGTTTTGAAAAGTTAACCTTGCCTCTGCCCCCACTTTCTGTTTAATTTGCACAGATCATTAGCAAGTAAAAGGTACTCTGCAAACAGAACAAAATAGGTTTTCAGCTAGACAAATAGTGATTTACAAAGACTAGAAAAAAATACGCATAAACTAGGCTATTCATTGAAGAAAGTCTCATTATAAATGAATCAACAAGCACCAGCAATATGGGGACGTGTGTGATTATTTTGGTTAGGGTCAAATTTTGTTCTAGTGGGATTCTG
This sequence comes from Macaca mulatta, assembly GCF_049350105.2. Classification (NCBI taxonomy): domain Eukaryota; kingdom Metazoa; phylum Chordata; class Mammalia; order Primates; family Cercopithecidae; genus Macaca; species Macaca mulatta. The sequence goes on from NC_133407.1 coordinate 18,925,790, forward strand.
GTGTTTGACGTATAGTGTGTCAACATGTCTTACTAAAGGATAGTAATAATATTCTAAAACTATTGAAAAATAATTATACATTTATATGAATGTTAATAAAAATCTTCTACGGAAATTTGAACCTCTTATTTCCCCTGGGATTGAGCTATCAAATGACTCAAGAATATTTATTATTTATAATGCTTTATCTGACTGACTGAGACCCTAAAGATAACAGAAAATCAGTCACAGATGAAATGATGGCACCAAAATTGTACATGTCTAGAGACAAAAAAAAAGAACAAATATAACTTGACAAGGTTATTATTCATCTATTTATCATACTGTAATAGAAAGCTGTAAAAAAGTAGAGCCTCAAGGAATGTTCTTATTTTTACGTGATCTTATATATTCACAGTATTTAAGAAGTTTTGTATTATTTATTGTCTTTACAGTGATAGTTATAACGCAATTAGGAGAAAGAGAAAAAGTTTCTGACTTTCTGAGTCACTTCTCTTAATACCAACTAAACACCTTTTAAAATACTCAAATTTTGCTAAGCATTAGAGGATATTAGGTCTTGAGTTTCGAATAAAACAGTATTTTTCTGCTGCCCAATAACGGGCAATAGAAAGCTCTGAAATAAGAGTGCAATTATGGTTTTGAAATCAATCCTAAAACAAGAAAACTCCCTTCCCAGTCATTGGCTACCCAGCACCACATTCTAATATTCCCATTGGTCTGAAATGTTCAAATGCTAAGTTGGTCTAAAATGAATCATTACTTGTTTTACCAACTTAAACATTTTCTAAAAAGCATCATAGTATTCCATTGTTTAAAAAATTTGCTTGAACATAAGAATCATCAAGAGCGATCATTATAAATCTACATTTCCAAGACTTACTCTTGAGGATTTGAATTCAAAGGCCTGGGATGGGCCTTCAACATTATATTTCTAACCCTAAATGCCGGTGATGATGTCTATGATTAAACCAGCTGCTATACTGTATTGATATGATTCAAAAAGGATTCAAGAATCTTCTCTAGTGAGCCAGTTTTCTCTCTCTTCCTTTTTCCTTCCAATTCTAACTAATTTTTGTGACAATCAACAAGAATTGACTGAATTTCCTATGTATAGCAGGCACTGTAGTAGACACTGGGGGAAACTGACAATGAATTATTGTCAGTCCCCAATTATTTCTATCAGACTGCTCATTATCTGTTACTGGAATAATGTAAATCCATAACACAAAAAACAATAAAACACATGTGAATGAATAATGACAACATCCATTTCTCTAGAATTCTCCTAACTCGAACAGTTGCTGTTAGTGACTATGACAACATCATTCACCAGTTTTTCTATGCTGTATGACAGAAGAAAAAAACAAAACTGGGTTGGCATTCCATCAAAGTCCTACTCTACATTTTGTGAAAGGGACTATAACCTATTTCTTGTTCTGTGGAAAATGAGATGTTTTTTCCAGATTCTTCAAGGGCTGGCAAGATGGAAGAAGTAACAGAATTCAAAGAGAAAAATAAAAACTGCAAAGGTAGACTGTGGCTACTAAGTTTCAGTCACCTCCTAGAAAAAAACATATATTGGTTTTTAGTTTCTGACATCCCATCTTTTTCTGTTTCATAATATGAGAAAGGGATGATTTACTGTGACCTACTATGAATTTAATACAGAATTAACATCAGTAATGATAATGCTAATCCTTTGGTTTTAATTTTCAAGACTTGTACTGGAAGACGTTAGTGCTTACATTGAGAAATTCATGTTAGTCTAAAATAGATAGCAACCTTGTCAGGTCAACTGTATTTTAAGCTGTGAATTAGTTTCTGAGTTAACATTTACTTAAAAATTTAGTGTGAAAGGGCATAGTATAAAAAATAAAATCAATTGTTGACCAGCTGCTGATTCTCCATTTGGCCTTAGAAAAAATTCAAATTAGTGATAGGAGAAAGAAAAAATAGTTCACAACTATGGATGAGTTCCCTGTTAGACAAACTGTATTAAAAACAGTGCTATCTGAATCTGCTCATCATCTTGAAATGTAACCAATTCATTAAGACATAACATTTTTACCAAGTTTAGCAGTCTCCACTTAGAACATCACATAGAAAATGTTCAAATACAGAGAAAATGCCAGTTTGAATTGAGCTCTTGTTTTAAAAAGAGAACATATTTTTGTATAACTACTCAGGGCAAAGAGGTTTATTTTTATTTATTATCACCAATGTTCCTTTAAGGCAGGTTTCACAAATGAAGAAACTGAGACACAGAAGAGTTAAATAATTTGCCTTCATTAAAATAGCCTGCAGATCGCAGAGAAATGTGATTTTAGCTCCGTCTGGCTCTGAATTCTCAGCACTTTTCACTTTGAATCTTTCAAGCCTTTAAAGTAGAAAGTAGACAGTCCCATCATTAGGATGTAAATTACTTATTTCATCAATTCTAAAATGCACATTTTTTTTTCATGTTTTAATGGTCTCTGAAATTAGGATTCTTCTTAAAATAGCTACCAACCAGATACAATCACTATGTCATCATGATGGCCTGCATATGCACTTCACAACATCAAGAATGGTGGTAAGAAAACCCCAGAGACATCAGTAGAGCATCCTTCCAAGCAATTCTATGTCAACGATAGTCTTGATGACACAGCTGAGCACACTGTGTGGGGGAAAACACACGGACAATGACAATTCTCAGTCAAAAAATCACTTAGAATTAGATTCTGATTGTGAAAAATAGTTTAGAGTGATTTACCTTAATTTGCTTATCCTTTCCTTTTTATGAGCACACAAAAAGATTTTTAAAAATCTATGCCTAAATAAATGTAAAGGAACTACATGAAAATATCTTGTTATGAAACAGTGTGCTGTCAGCATAAAAGCAATGTTTCTGCTTTTCTTGTGGTATATGAAATGATGATGAATACATGAAACATATACTTATGGACATGAATAATGTGCATCTATAATGGCACATGTACAACATACATATATAGCGTTGCCTACATGAAATAAAATAATCACATCCTTTAAACACTTCAAATGTGAGGGTTTCATGTGAGACGTCGTTGTACCCATTTAAACTTTCTGTAGTCTCTAAGAATTGGATATGGCAAGTACCAGCCCCTTAGAAAAACCACAAGTCCCCTCTGAAGTTTACTCCCACTGAAGTCCGTGCTGAGAGGTAGGGGGGAAAGGTAATCTGAGGAGAGAATCACTGACACAGCCAGTTTTATAAGAGGAAAGCCTCTATCCCTCCCTTTATCTAGCAGGGAAATGTTTCAGTTTCATTGACATTCAATGTGGACTTCAGCCCGTTTTTTAAATTGTTGTTTACACAAAATCATGAACTCATGGTATAGCTGAAGCATCCCTCTGTTTCATGTTTATATTGAGCATTAATCAGCCAACTAGTTGACCTATGCAAGAGTTTCCTCTCATAACAGATGCATTACTCCCTCCACATTATTCTAAAACAAGGGCTAGTTTCAGTTTCTGTTTTATATCTGACTGATGATGGTATTGGGGTTTTAATCCAGTAATTTAAGATGTCTGTTAAATATAGGGTTGATTTCCATATAAACAATAATGGACGAGCTTTTGCAGAAGCTGGGCCTCTCCTTAGGAGTATGTAGTGGTTTCTTTACACTGGCTCCTTAGGAATCAAGTTACCCCCTCATGTTTGCCACAGCAGAGGGACCTGAAAGATACATGATGGAGCATTAGACACCACCTATCTTCCTTCCTTCCTTCCTCTGTCTCTTCCTCCTTCCCTCCCTCTCTTCCTTCTCTCTTCCTTTCACAAATACGCATAGAGTATTTACCACATGAAAGCAGATGGTAAGTAGGACACAATTCCTGACCAAGATAAACTTACAGTCTATAGGAGGAAATGGATATGTAAACTTTACAAAAAGGCAAACACTTATTTCGAGGGGTACATTCAGGAGCACGTCGGAGAGATTGAATTCTATCTGGGATACAGAATGCCTTCCTGGAGGAAGTAGCATCTAAACTAACATCTAAACAATGCTTTAGAGTAGTGGTTCTCAACTGGGGGCAATTTTGCTTCCTAGGACATCATGACTGGTGCAGGGAAGATGCTGTACTACTGGAATTATTAGGTAGAGGCCAAAGGATTGTTATGCTAAATATCTTACAATGCAAAAGACAGCCCCCTACAAACAGGCATTATCCAGCCTCAAATGCCAATAGTGCTGAGGTTAGGAAACTCTGCTTTAAAGTTAGTGAGGCAGAAAAGGTGGGGGGCGGGGGGGGAGAGAGAGAGAGAGAGAGAGAGAGAGAGAGAGAGAGAGAGAGAGACTCACTTTATACTAGGTGAGATGTTCATCTATGGGGAGCGGTGGTAGATGTTCTTGTCAGCACTTTAATGCCAACTGCTGCAATAAATATTTTTTAAACTAACATTCGGATCGTTCCTGAGAGCTACAGTACAACTGAAGTCACTTCATCTTATTAAATCCTTCACAGTAATGAAAGAGGTAGATATTCTTCTTACTACTTTTCCGATAAGGAAGAAGACTTAGAGAAAAAAAGTGACAGAACGAGGGTAGCAACTATACTATGATAGCCACCTTCTTCTTGCATTCTGAACTGCTCTTGGCATTTTGCACATACTTACTCATTTAATTTTATTACTGTTCTCATTTGGACATGTAAAGAAACTGAGGCACAGAAAGATCAAGTAACATCATCAGTGATTTAGTTAGTAATAAATCTGAGATATCAGGACTTCTTGTTTCAGGGCTCAAAAGCCCTGAATCTCAACACTATGTCCTAGTTCTATTTACTATATCACACTTTGTAATATTTATGAAACATTGGCATTTATATCCATCCTGCGATACGCAGGGGCTTTGTGGTTTTTAACTCCTCATATTGGTGTTTCCACTACAGTATCTGTATATTCCCATTTTATTGCTCAATGATTACCAAACAAAAATAGTACCAAAATACTATTCATATACTGACCAAAAATTTTTCTTGCAGGTCATTCTGGATAAATTATTATTTCCTAATGTTTTAGATATCGGCCACTCATTGCCACTTCGCCACTCACATTGCAATATTTATCCTTAAATTTTATCTTCCACAGGCCAGAATGGCTAACACTGATATCCAGAATTAGGAGAGGTTGATCACGTTTTGCCAAAATTCATAGGCTTTTACTTTCAATCAGATGTTCCTGACTCTTCATAGTCTTCTGTTATTATTATTATTATTTTTTGCATTCTTTCTCCTTTGAATCACAAACTAAGTTTTAAGAATGGGGTAGGCCAAATATTGGTCTCCCCATTTTACTAATGACCCCCAAAGTCAGAATTTAAGTGACTTGTCCTAGAACAAATTATCAGCTAGTGCAGAGCTGCTAAGCCTGTTCTACATTTTACTACATGATGCATTGTGTCCAGATCAGGAAAATAGCTTGCTGAGAGCCATTCTTCCCTCTTTATAATCAAATGTTCATGTAATTAAGCATAGGCACCCATCACATACACACTGTTATATTTTTAAAGGGCTTTTTGTTGGTTGTCACTAAAATTAGTAATTAAGTGATATTCTGGAACTATTCTTTTCCCAGTAACTTCAAAGGGGATGCATATCCCCAGGATGGCTGTCTTCTTATATCTCAGCAATGAACTAGTTTGGTGACCTTCTTAACACCTGGGAAGCACATTTGCTGTTCTGGAAGAGTTTACACTTTATAGATTAAGCAAAGATTACTGGCCATAGATCATAAAAAGCTGTCAAACTGATGGATGGTGGTTCTAAGGAGGCTTCACCAAGAAACATCTTTTTTTTTTTTTTTTTTTGATGGCGTTTCACTCTTGTTGCCCAGGCTCAAGTGCAATGGTGCAATCTCAGCTCACTACAACCTCTACCTCCCCGGTTCAAGCAGTTCTCCTGTCTTGGCCTCCCAAGTAGCCAGGTTTATAGGTGCACGCCACCACACCCAGCCCAGTTAATTTTGTATTTTTAGTAGATATGGGGTTTTATCATGTTGGTCAGGCTGGTCTCAAACTCCTGACCTCAGGTGATCCACCTGCCTTGGCCTCCCAAAGTGCTGGGATTACAGGTGTGATCCACCATGTCCAGCAAGAAAAAACTTCTTGCATCAAATCGTCTTCTCCAAGGATCAAAGGTTTTGCTTACACTTGTTTTAAGTTGATTCTATGGGGTCCATCACAAAAATGCCACAGAAATATTAAAAATAACTGTGATAAGTAATGCCACAGCTTGCTTGAGTGCTGAGAATTTTAAATAATTTGTAGTCAATTGTATGAGTCCATTTTCACACTGCTATAGAGAACTACCTGAGACTGGGTAATTTATAAAGAAAGAGTTTTAATTGAACCACAGTTCTGCAGGGCTGGGGAGGCCAAGGCAAAGAGGAAGCAAGGCACATCTTATGTGGAGTCAGGAGAGAGAGAGGGTGGGAGTGGGGAACAGCCAAACACTTTTAGACCATCAGATTTTGTGAGAACTCACTCGCTGTCAGGAGAACAGCATGAGAAAAACCGCCCCCATGATCCAATCACCTCCCACTGGGTCTCTCCCTCAACACATGTGGATTACTATTCGAGATGAGATTTGGGTGGGGACACAGAGACAAACAATATCAACAATTTTGTAAATCAAGAAACAATCTGATGAGACCAAGAGATACATTCTTTTCCTTAAAAAGAGATCGTCATACACCGAACCTTCCATATTCCTTTCCTTCAAAAGCTATCATCATATACTGAAAATTCGTTGGAAAACAAAGAATATGTTTATACCTATTTATGCTCATATATGTGCTTCTTTTATTGTTTTAAAATTTTAAAATGAACATAAGACATATATAACTATGAGAAACATAAATGAACTGTAGCCCTTTGGAGTTATCAATCTCTTATATTGCTCTTTTCTCTTACTGCCTTCTTCTTCCCAGTGATCAGAAAAAGAGTTCAGAAATGAATTCTAAAGCATAGTAAGAGTCAGAGGTAGAATCCGGCCAATCAAAAGCTATTATACTAGTATTTATGGACTCTATTTGCAGCATATTCACAAGTAAATTTTCAATGACTTTGAGGATATCCAAACTGAATATAATGCAATAGCAAAGGCCTTTAACTTTCATTCTTACAATGTCACTTTGTAGCAACAAAGCTTTAAAAAAAATTATTGCTTTATACATTTCAGGGGTTTTTGTTATTTCAAAGTTTTGGGGAACTAGACTTCCATATTACTAACCAGGGAATTAAATCATGAATAACTTCAATTTGTAATTCTATTTGAAAATAATTTAAAAGTGCTTTCGTAAAACCCTCATATAAAACAATTATTCATTTTGGCAAAAGTTTCCTTGGGACTCGTGTACACATGCCTGAGAGCATATGTACAGGTAACTTGAGGTATGCGTTGGAAGTCTTGGCAAATATGAGATTTTGTAGTTCGAGTTTGATATCAATGTAACTCCTGGGATGTTAGGGTAAAAATAAACATTATTATAGGCATATAGTATAGTATACAGCTAGAATAATAGCCATACTAGCCGTCCGCTTTTTTTTTTTTTTTTCTCACAATTCGAGTAAACTATACTCCACAAAACTAATTTGCCAGACACACATTTAAAAATTCGGTTTTTTCCAGTGGGAAGTTTGACAAAATGTTACACTTTATTTATAGTCCATTGTTATCTTTCCATTATCCATTAGTCTATTGATATCTGTAACTAAGGGAGCATTCCATTGTCCCATAAGATGATGAAAGGCATTTGGGATTTTTTTCCTCTAGCTGAAGTTTTCTTAGTTTCTTCAGCACAATTCATACATTTTCAATATAATCTTTTAAAAAATGAATTGTGTAACTCAAAATGTCGTTGTTGGAGGTAGTGAGGAAGAGAAAGAACTTTTATATATTTTTTTCTTGCTTGCTTTCTTTTGAGACAGAGTCTCACTCTGTAGCCCAGGCTGGAGTGCAATGGCACGATCTCGGCTCACTGCAAGCTCCGCCTCCCGGGTTCACGCAGTTCTCCTGCCTCAGCCTCCGGAGTAGCTGGGACTACAGGCGCCCGCCACCTCGCCCAGCTAATTTTTTTTGTATTTTTTTAGTAGAGATGGGGTTTCACCGTGTTAGCCAGGATGATCTCGATCTCTTGACCTCGTGATCCTCCCTCCTTGGCCTCCCAAAGTGCTGGGATTACAGGCGTGAGCCCCCTCGCCCGGCCGACTTTTATACTTTTATAAAGTTTACTAATTGTCTAGTACTCAGCGCATATTTAAAGGTAGTGCTTTAATTCCATTATAATCATCTTAAAATTAAATAGATTAAAATACGATATTAATAATAATTTAGACCCCCCTCCAAATTAATTTAATCCCCTTCAGTCCTCAAGGCCACTTTATGAAATACGGACTACTTTATTTTTTTTGAGACGGAGTCTCGCTCTGTCACCCAGGCTGGAGTGCCAGTGGCCAGATCTGAGCTCACTGAAAGCTCCACCTCCCGGGTTTACGCCATTCTCCTGCCTCAGCCTCCCGAGTAGCTGGGACTACAGGTGCCACCACCACGCCCGGCTAATTTTTTTTTTTTTTTTTTTTTTTTTTTTTTTTTTGTATTTTTATTAGAGACGGTTTTTCACCATGTTAGCCCGGATGGTCTCGATCTCCTGACCTGGTGACCCACCTGCCTCGGCCTCTGAAAGTGTTGGGATTACAGGCGTGAGCCACCGCGCCCGGCCGGGACTACTTTTTAAATTCCATTTTACAGGTGAGCACACTGAGGCACAAGGAAATAAAGTAACTCCCGTAAGTTTCCACAGTGGCAGAGTTGGAATGTGAACTGGGGCAGTCTGGCTCCACAGTCTGTGCTCTCCATCACTGCACATTGTGTCTTCATGTTTGGCGTTACTTTTATGGCATTTACTATTCATCTAAGATTCAGGTCCTCTCCTAGACACTTAATGTTTCATATCATAGATGCTACCACTATATGGGACATTGAGGTTAGCCAATTTTATTGTACATTTCATCTGATAGAAGATTATTTTACTGAATAATTCTCATGAGCCCATTATTTAAAGCTGTCTCTCAAAATGTCTTCATGTATTTATTTTATAAACCATATTTAGATTCATATTATAAAAACTAATTGTACATGCACACTCTCAACAATACAAGCTCGGAACAGAGCTTGTCCTCCAAACCGTATTCTGATAATACACATAGATCTTCCAGGAATATCACATCACCCCATGCGCTTTCTTTCAATACATTTATTCCAATGCAAAATTCTATTATATTTATTTGGATATTTTTTCAGGCTCTGTCTTCACTTCCGCAGATGTAAGCCCTATAAGGGCAGGAACATTTTATGCCTTGTTTACTCTGTCATCAATACCTACAGCACAGTTTCTCAATTATAAGAAATATTTGTAGGAAGACTAAATGAATATATTCATTGATTTTGTTTCCATAGAATTTTAGAGCTGGAAGAGTTTAGAGTTCACCGGATCCTTTAATTTTATAAATGAAGGCACTATGGTCTTATAAATGAAGAACACAGAAGCCAGATCTTATTTTTTATTTCATCCCTAGGACCTTGCCAGTGCCTGAAGTATAAGTTTTCCACAAGTATATGTAGATTCTCCTACAGCAAAAGTGAAGACTAGATTAGGCATCCCAATTTGAAGATTGGAGCTAATTCCATAAAGCGCGTTTTCTCTTTTATCCACAGGTACATGATATCTTTTCAGATTTCCTCTGTTACCTGAGAAATTTTTTTTCTTTCATCTTTTTTTTTTTTTCTCTGTTGTTTAAATGGCATTGTGTATACATTTTACTGCTACAACAAAGTAGCATGCTTGAACCAGGCATCTTTAATCTTAACCAAACCAAATATTTGTAGCCATTTTATTTTCATTCTAGAACTTGGTATTAAGTTGTCAGGAGATTTCTGATAAGTTACAGGTTGTCGTTTCCAACTAATGGAAGTAAAACTCTACTTACTTTTACTGAAAGGTTTAATACAAATACAGTGAGGCTCTCCACAGATATAATATCCGTCTTTTACATTCATTATTTGATCAACAACAGAGAGAATTACAAATAATCTGCAGAGTCCCTGATAGTCAGGAGTCCCTTGTTCCAGCCCTATCTTGCGCACCAATCACTGAGCATCTTTCTGAAGAGAAGACTATTTCAATTTTCGAAAGTTCGACCTTTATAACTACATGAGTGCCTGCATTTACGTTTTCATTCCAGCCTTTACAATGTTTTCAGAGGGCATAAGAATTTACAGTTCTGCCCCATTATGTATGATATCAGTTGCATTTAAATACATAGAATTATTATGCTGTCGTTCACCCAATAAAAGCTTTAAAAAAAGAAGCAGGCATTTGGAGCAAGAACACATGAAGAAATAACCCCAGAAGACTCACCAAGATGAAAATTCAACTTTCAGAGACCCTCTATTGGTTTAATTCTGACATGGGCCTGTATGTTCCAGCAGCCTTTATGAGCTATGGGTTTCCTAGGTATGATGTAAGGGCATGGAATAGAGCACTTCATCTAAACACAAGACATATTCTATTTATTAGACTTAATAGGTATGTTCAGATGTTAAAATAATTGGCATGCATATTTTATCAAAATTAAAAACAACAATAATAAAGTAATTGGTTAATCACAGTATTTCAATTATTAGTAAAGCCATCAAATTCAATTCCCTAAAAAGATAATCTTTTTAAAAAGACTAAACTAGTAACTTCAGATTGCTTAAAAAAATTTCAAAATAGCCAGGGAATGATTTCTAGGATGACTTACTAACAAATAACTCTAAGGAAAAAGTTAATTAGGCACATTTTTTTTTCTCTGTAAGTGAAATTTCTTTAGAGGATGCCAAAGTTAACTTATGGAATTGGTGCAAAACAAATTTTAGTTAAAACACACTTTTGAATGCCAATATGGAAATCAAGTACATAAATATAATATACTTATAAATATTATTCAAATTGATTTTTTGAAACATTTGTACAGTAAGTGGACCACCTCAAAGAACAATAACCTATGTCACAAGAGTTTTATCATAATTATAACCCCTAAGACTGTTTTAGTTATAATTTAAAGTTACTGGTAACTTCAATGAGAATTGAGATATAAACTTAAACTTCAACATATGAAAGAAAAATCAGGGGCTAAAGTGAAGACTCAAAAACTGTGCAAACAAGTCTTTGAAAAGTAGCCAATTACATAGAATATGCAACCTGGAATGTATAAAAAATTGTTGTAAAATCCTAGAATTGTAGTAAGTGGCATATACAAATATGTCAGTAAAAAGAAGGATGGCATGTTAATCCAAAAGACAAAAGTTTATACTAGCCAAGAAAAAAATTATTAAATTTATTCTTGCCCTTAGTACCTCCAACATTTTTCATTTGTTTTCTGGAACTGTAAGCTATCCTCACCATTATTCACCCTTATTTTAACTTACAGAAACATTTTCTCAGGATTCGAAGCATTTTTAAGCTTTTTATCCCGCTCCCCGATTTTTATTCTCTAAGATCAAGGGTTTACAAGCTTTCAACAAATACAATTCAACATACCAGAGTTCCTTGGGAGTATAAAACATTCAACAGGAACTACTTAGGAAGACAAGAATAAACGGCCTCATGTGCACTTCACTGTTAGAATGTGCCACACTCAGCAACTTAATGTAAGTTGTGTATAAATTAGATTCTATCCAATAGGGTTTTTAACAGGAGGTATAAAAGTTAAAACTTTCCTTTATTAATAATATAGACCAGCAGTAAAAAAAAAAAAAAAAAAAAAAAAAGTCTATGTTCCCAAATCTCACAGCACAGAAATTTTGGGGTGTTCAGTTGAATCAAGTGAATCGTATTTTATAACTGGCAGAGGTTAATCAGAGCATTGTGCCCATTGTATAGATGGATCCACCGAGGCTTAGCGAGATAAGAGATTAGTCCAAGTTCAGCAGAAAGCAGATTGCTTTTCCATGTACCTCTTTCTCTATTGCCACATTGCCCATCTGGTCTCTTAAAAAGATCCTCCAACTACATGCCTATATCCATGCTAGGAGAGATACAAACGAAATGGACACAGGGTTCTCACCATAAAGAAACTTACACTATCATGTCTATCATTGTGATTTTTACAATTTACAACTATCCATAATTCTAATAAGTATATCCGAAATTTTGAAGGAGTATTTCTTTGTTTGCGTTTTTGTCCTTTGTGTTTGACTAAAACTGTTTTCTTTATTCATTTTATTTTATTTTCTTTTACTTTAAGTTCCGGGATACATGTGTAGAACATGCAGGTTTGTTACATAGGTATACGGATACTATGGTGGTTTGCTGCGCCTATTGACCCTTCCTCTAAGTTCCCTTCCTTCTCCCCTCACCCCACAACAGGCCCTGGTATGTGTTGTTCCCTTTCCCCCACTGTGTCCATGTGTTCTCATTGTGAAATTGTTTTCGGACTCTCACTTCACCATTTTCTACATTGAATGAAAACATTTTATCCACATGTGCATTTTCTTTCTTACATACTCTCTCACACACTGGAGAAGATCTTGAAAAATGTGTTCTCTGCATAATTCTTTCCCTACCTACTTTTGTTTGGGCTTGGAAATAATCATCACTCGTTCCAGCAGATGCTTCTCTAAGTTAATTTTTGTTGTTGTCATTGTTCTTGTTGGAATAGGGAAAAAGAGAAGCAAATTAAAGCAGCATCTAGAAACTTGCTATGGGCTGCAAGGTAGGTATTTTCCAAAATTATTATGGCATTTAGGAAGAATTGTTGAGTTGTCAGACATTCCTCATAGAAGCCCCTGGAAGCCAAAGTGTTTTTACTAATACTATGAATCACAAGGGAAAATAGCCTTTGTTTTTTTCTGTCAAAAAGTTATTTTTTGGGGGACTAAAACTTTAAGGCAGGGTCATCATTATACTATTACCTATCCCTACTCACAAAGGACCACGCTGATTGAGAAATGACAAGGAGGAGAAATGGGCTTTGCGCTGTGCTATTTTTTTTTTTTTTTTTTCTTTTTTTGAGATAGAGTTTTTGCTCTGTTGCAGAGGTTGTAGTGCAATGGTGCGATCTCGGCTCACTCCGACCTCTGCCTCCTGGGTTCAAGTGATTCTTCTGCCTCAGCCTCCCGGGTAGCTGGGATTACAGGTACCCACCACCACACCTGGCTAATTTTTGTATTTTTCATAGAGGTGTAGTAGAGATGATGTTTTGCCATTGTGGCCAGGCTGGTCTTGAACTCTTGACCTCAGGTGATCCACCTGCCTCCGCCTCCCAAAGTGCTAGGATTACAGGCATGAGCCATGGCACCTGGCCTACTCTGTGCTACTTTTAAATTTTTATTTAATTTCCTAAATAGCTAATACATTTATATCCTTGAAATAGGCAGAAATGTTCTGAGGTAGTCTATGAATAGCCCCTGTCTTCTATCTCTTTTACCCAAACAAACAACCACTGTATTTTTTTTTTTTTTTTTTTTTTTTTGAGACAGAGTCTCGCTCTGTCGCCCAGGCTGGAGTGCAGTGGCCGGATCTCAGCTCACTGCAAGCTCCGCCTCCCGGGTTCACGCCATTCTCCTGCCTCAGCCTCCCGAGTAGCTGGGACTACAGGCGCCCGCCACCTCGCCCGGCTAGTTTTTTGTATTTTTTTAGTAGAGACGGGGTTTCACCGTGTTAGCCAGGATGGTCTCGATCTCCCGACCTCGTGATCCGCCCGTCTCGGCCTCCCAAAGTGCTGGGATTACAGGCTTGAGCCACCGCGCCCGGCCAACCACTGTATTTTCTAAGAGATATCTTTGAGGTGGTTTACAGCATCATACAGGAACATATGGATGTAGCCTCCCTACTTATTTTATCTAAAAAGATACCGTGTATCATTTAACTAGTGAATATATATATACACACACACATACATACATGCTCCCATGACTTCACTTCCCCAGATATAAGCCCGATAAGGGCAGGGACATTCTCTGCCTTGTTTACTCCATCATCAATACCTACAGCACAGTCTTTAAATCATAATAAATATTTGTAGGAAGAAGAAATGAAGATATTCATTGATTTTTTTCCATACATAGAATTTTAGAGCTGAAAGAGTTTAGAGTTCACCAGATCCTGTCATTTCATAAATGAAGGTCCTATAGTCTTATAAATGAACAACACAAAACCCAAATCTTATTTTTAATTTCATCCCTAGGACCTTGCCAGTGCCTGGAACATCACAGGATTTCTGTAAGTGTACGTAGGTTCCAATATGGCAAAGCAAAAACTAGATTAGGCATCCCAATTTCAAGACTGGAGCTAATACTAAGTGAGTGAACTACTCCTCGGATAAAACAGTAAAACATCAACAACTCAGAAGCCTCCCCCATGTTCCTTCCTAGTAACAATCTTCCAGTTAAAGGTAGGACCTGTTCCAACTTTCATCACCCTAGCTTCATTTTGACAGTTTTTTAGCTGTATAAATGAAATCATAGTGTATGTTCTTTTTTGTCTGGCTTCTTGTACCACCTTCTTGACACGAATGATTTAATTTAACCATCAAGTCAACTCTGCAATATCAATATCATCTTCCTCATTGTACAAGTCACAAAAATGAGGTTCAGCCACCTCAGTTTTGGAGCTGGTATTAAAACCTGACGCTCGTCAACATTAAGTCTGTCTTCCTGCCCAACAGGCAGTATAGTCTTACAAAGATATTCTTTCTCTTCCAGTCTCTGAATATTCTGAATTATTGCAAGTTAAATGACTTTGATGTGGTCTTCTCTCCCTTCCTCCTTTCATCCATCTATCCATCTTTTCATTCATTTAGTGATGTCCCCTTTATGCACTACAGTGAAAAGAAAAATGACTTTTCCTCCCACCATACTGCAGGCAGCTATGAGTCATATTTGTAGAAACTGATCTTCCTGGGACTTTTCCACCTGTATATATTTCTCCCAACCAGCTTGGATTTTCAATTAGGAACCTAGTTTTCTTGGCTTCACTATGGAACATTTTAAATCATAAACATTGATTCCTCTATATAATTGCTTCTAATTATTAAATACAGCTGGATAATTACCTATGAAACATATTCTATTTATTTTCCCAGGAATATAGAGAATATACTGAATAAAAAAAAATCGCTAGAGAATAATAGCAGCTAAACTTATTGAGGGACATGCGAAGAGATATTATTGGGCTCCAAGGTTCAAGGCCTAATCTGTAGTTACAGCACATTAGGGAGGAAGGAATTGGCTACAAAGAAGCACAAGGAACCATTTGGGGGTGACAGAAATATCCAGTATATTGACTGGTGGTAGTCTCACAGTTGTATACAAATGCATTGATTTGTAATTTTTTTTTTTTTTTTTTTTTGAGACAGAGTTTTGCTCTTGTGGCCCAGTCTGGAATGCAGTGGCTCCATCTCAGCTCATTGCAACCTCCGGTTCAAGTGATTCTCCTGCCTCAGCCTCCCGAGTAGCTGGGATTCCAGGCACCCACCACTACACCCAGCTAAGTTTTTGTATTTTTAGTAGAGACAGGGTTTCGCCATGTTGGGCCAGGTTGGTCTCGAGGTCCTGACCTCGTGATCTGCCCACCTCGGCCTCCCAAAGTGCTGAGATTACAGGCGTGAGCCACCGCACCTGGCCAATTTGTAAATTTGTAAGAAACGCCCTTTGTTGTAAACAAATTAGTTTTCAATGAAGTTAGCTTTAAAACAGAAAACTAGAGGAAAGGAGAACTGGCTCAAATTTTCTATACTTTTCTCCTGTAACCACTTCTCATTTTTTCCTTGAGCCGTCTCCCTGTCATATGAACATGGTCGTGAACAGGTGGCTTCTATAATTGCTCAGACTTTCTTTTCCTCAACTGAAATTCTTTCAGTTCCCTTAGACCTAAATTAAAAAGTCTACAAAGCAAGAACTTCTATTCCTCATTTTGAAAAGTTGTGTTTCCTCTCATCATGTTACGTCTCTTAACATTAAAACAAATCAAAAGTAAAGACGTAAGAGAGATGTTTTAATTACATGAGTTATACAAGAAAATAAAAATTGAATTTAGTTATGAGCTTGCCATTTTCTGTTGAATATCTCTGGGTCACTTAGGAAACGGAATTCAAAATTACAGAACTCTATATTCATTGCTAAAGATAACAATGAGACACTGTAGTCCATATACCCACTTTACCACAATGTCTCCATTTTTTAATAAAAATTACCATAATCTTGATGTGCAATCTGATATTAAATACTAAACAACTACTCTGGGACTCAGCTTTCTCTTTGGTAAATAATGTTTCTAAAATAAATGACCAATAATGTCTTTTACTGCAATTTAAAAAAAGTATTCCAAAGAAAGTACTGTGACCCTCAAACACAGGTTCTCTGTCTAGCAATTAAATAAGGTCATATGAGCTGTCTGACATTCTGTTCATCAAACGTAATATTTAATTTAGAGAAGTTAACATATTACATACATTGTAAAAATGTCAATCAAATATGTTAGAAGATGCTACAGCAATATATTATTATAATATTTCAACATTTTTTAATCCAAATGTATGTGCATTGTTTACAAATTGTGGTAAGCACCAGAATTTTATAATTTAGTTACTGTTTTCATTTCTCCTTACCCTAATCTTAAATTGGTTAATGAAGTCATACATTTATTTATTTATTTATTTATTTATTCATTCATTCATTTATTTATTTATTTTAGAGACAGGGTCTCATTCTGTCATCCAGGCTGGAGTGCAGTGGTAGGTTCATAGCTCACTGTGGCCTCAAACTCTTGAGCTTAAGTGATCCTCCAACATCATCTTCCCAAATAGCTGAGACTACAGGTGCGCACCACCATGTCCAGCTAATTTTTTAATTTTTTTTTTTTTTGTAGAGACACGGTCTCGCTATTTTGCTCAGGCTGATCTCAAATTTCTGGACTCAAGTAGTCTTTTTACCTCAGCACCCCAAAGCTCTGGAATTAATTGAAACAACAAAATATGATTTTAAATGCATCTTCTTTTTATTGTATTTTATTTATGATATATGAAAAAATTCTTTATGCGAAGCATCGTTTTTTTGGTTTGTTTTAAACAATCTTTTTTTGTGCACTAACTGTGGTACAAGTCCATCATATAGATAATATCATTAATTTTTTTGGAAAAAAATGGCTATGGTATAGATTTTATTAACATCCTATTAATATCAGGAAAGTTAAGTTCAGAGATGGTCTTAAGATTCATGATCACAGACAGGAGACCTGAACCCAAGTATTCTAATTCTAAGATATGAGCAGCTCTCATCTTCCACGGTTGTTTGTAAGATCTTTAATTGCTTTTGATTTGTATATCAGGAAGGAGAATCCAGTCATAGAATATTATGGTGACAATTGCCTCCAACTGGAACCAATTATCAAAATGTGGCAGGAAAATCTGGCATGGTGAAGAAAGAGAAGGTGGCAAAGCTGACTCAGTTCAAGATCTGCTATTAATGTGCATGTCACTGAACACAAATCATTAAATTTCCCTGAGCTTCAGTTTTGTTTTTCAAATTGGAATAATTGGATAATTAGATCTCTAAAGCATACATCATCAGTACAAAATGAGCAACTTCTCATTTGGTCTAACACTTTGAATGGGAAAATATACTCATCTATGTATAGTGATATTCTACTACAGTCTTATAGAGTAAACAGTTATGTAAATGCAAGTCATTTTTATTGTTCACAAAATAGGATCCCTTTAAAATAGATCTATATCAAGTCTCATTCACAATTATTTTCTCACAGCTCTATATTATTTGGCTGACACACTTTGAAAACAGAGTTTCCAGAGATCTCACATGTTTATTTTATATTTATCTCTTTAACCAGCTAGAATTTATATTGGTGTATGAGATAAGGCTATTACCAAATTTAGTTTAATTTTTCTACAGTTTTCAACCAGTTGTTTCTGGGCTACTTAAATAGTCCGTATTTCTCCCATTGATTTATTATATTAACTTACTAAATTTTTATTTTATTTTTGTTTCATAATATGTATACATTGTGGAATGGCCAGAAAAAGCTAATTAATATATGCATCACCTTACAGGTTTATCATTGTGCGGTGAGAACATTTAAAATCTACTCTTCCAGCATTTTCAAGTATATAATAAATTGTTATTAACAATAGTCATCATGTTGTGCAATAGATCACTAGAACTTATTTCTCCTGTCAATAAAATTTTGTGTTATTTGACCACCATCTTCTAATTCCTGTCCGCCCTCCTTCAGCCTTTTGCGACCATCATTCTACTGTCTGCTCTGATTCCACATGTAAGTGAGATCATGCAGTATTTTTTCTGTGCCTGGTTTATTCCACTTAATGTATTGTCCTCCAGCTTCATCCATGTTGCAAATTACAAGATTCCTTACTTCTTTGAGGCTGAATAGTATTCCACTGTGTATATACACTTCATTTTCTTTATCCATTCATCCTTTGATGAATATTTAGGTTGATTCTGTATCTTGGCTATTGTGAATAATGCTGCAACGAACATGAGAATGCAGTTATCTCTTTCACATACTGATTTTATTTCCTTTAGATAATACTCAGTAGCGGGATTGCTAGATCATATGGTAGTTCCATTTTTAATTTTTTGAAAAATCTTTATAATGTTTTCCATAAAGACTGTACTAATTTACATTTCTCCCAACAGTGTACAGGGCTCTTTTTTCTTCACATCCTCTCCAAAACTTGTAGGATAGCCATTCGGACAGGTATGAGGTGATATCACATCATGATTTTAATTTTCACTTCTCTGATGATTAGTGATGTTGAGCATTTTTTCATACACCTGTTGGCCATTTACATGTCTTCTTTTGAGAAATGCCTATTCAGGTCCTTTTCCCATGTTGTAATTGATTATTTGTTTTCTTACTATTGAGTTGTTTGAGGTTCATATATATTTTGGATTGAATGACACTCCTTTGCTGATATTCCATATATTTTAAATAGTGCTATTTTCTCATAAATAAAGTATGAGCACAACCACAAGGCATTTCTCAACAGACAAACAAATATTCTGTGTTTCAACTGAGCCAGGCTAATTAGTAGGAAATGTAATTATTGCTCATCAGGACTGGCTATAGGAAAATTATGGGACCCATTGCAAAATGAACATGAGGGCCCATCAAAAAGATAAACAATAACAAGTGTTGGAGAGGATGTGCAGAAAAAGAAACACTTGCACATGGTTAGGGAGAATGTCAATTAGGACAGCTATTATGGAAAATAGTATGGAGGTTCCTCAAAAAATTAAAAACAGAATTAACATATGATCCAGAAATCTCACCACTGGGTATATATCCAAAGGAAATGAAATCAGTATGTCAAAGATGCACTCTCAGGTTTATTGCAGTATTACTACATTAAAAAATTATTAAGTATTTCAAGATGAAAACAATGAAGCATTATTCATGTGTGGGACCCTACTGAGCATGGAACTCTGTCATACACACATGAATCCAGTCCTGGTGCTAATAAGGCAAGGCAGATAGAGAAGAACATGAAATAAACTTGATTCAAATTCCTTATTTCATGTCCTTAAAAATTAACTACAATAATTGTAAGACTAATATGATATCTATGCAATTTTAAAATAGCATATTAAGGTTGTGAAAATTGTCATTTATAATATTTCTTTCAGACTTGAATGAAGTTGTATGTTTGGAATATAATTCTTCACTGAAGCTTTGGTTTATGATGTGTGACTACCGGCCAAAAAAGCAAAAGCAATCGTGTGTTACTAATTAAGCTGATTTCATAAACTCCATAGTAGCCTCTTCTGTCTTGGTGCCTCATTCATAACCATTTATTCTAAAAACGGTCTTAAAGGAGCAGTTTTCAAAACACCTCCCTTACATGGCAACTTTTTCAACTTGGTGGTAGAAGAAAAACTTAGCACAAATTTTGTAGAATATTTGTCATTAACCACCAATAATTTAAAAGCATATTCCCTTAGACCCACCTCTATGCATTTATCTTACAGATACAGTTTTATAAAAGCACAGTCATGTACAAACAAAGATGCTACTAAAACATTTTACATAGAGCAGAGGATTGGAAAAAATTGATATTCATTAATACAGGGCTCATAATTAAATGATGACATATCTTTAAACTAAGATTCTATATAGTGATTACAAATAAACCTTTATATATACTAGCATGACAACATGTCCAATCTAGATATATGTCAAAAGGCAAGTTGCAGACCAGTATCTACAGGTATACATTTGTATAAATATAAAAAAATATATATGTGCAGTCACTATTTACATATATATGCTTTTCTCTTGATTTAAATGAATATTATGTTGCTATTCATAATAGTAACAATCAGTAGTTAACTTTGGTAGAATACTTCTTCAGTAAAGTAGGCGCTCTTCTAAGTTAGATTCTTACAGCAACCTTATGACATAGATATTATAATTTTCCTCATTGCAAATAAAAAAATTGAGGAGTTGGGAGGTTCAGTAACATACTTAAGATCACACAGCCATGGGTGAGACCCAGGAATTAGACTGTAGGCCTTGCATTCATAACTGCTATACTGTACTACCGCTAACATATGCACACTGGGGAGGATACATCTGTGTTTGAATAAGTACAGAAAGTGTCTGGATCTACATATGAGACCTGTTAACATTGATCACCTCGGCAGATGGATGAGGAATGAAGTTGAACTTTGTATTTCATACTCTAAAAACTGTTAGGTTTTTTAACATTGGAAATGCATTTCCTAAAAATATGTTTTAATATACAAAATGTGTAATAATTCTGGTTTTCTACCCTGAAACCTTGACTACAGAATTTTTGAAGTTGTGTATGAGTATGGAGCTCCTGCCCTCTGGCTTTATCCATTGAAAGATTAACTTGAATTACAAACGTCTGAAGACTCTTTGACTCACTCAATACCTGCATTCTTCTGGCATATAAGATTGACTTTTTATTGCTTTGTACAGTATGCAATTACATAAAATACACATCAAACTCATCCAAATACCCAGTCATTTAGCTGTCTGTTTGGTGTACTTATGCATTCTGTCATATACTGTGAGCAGAATACAGCCGAATTCGATCAGGCTGCTGTTTACAATTTACAACAGGGACCTCTAAATGACTCCTTTTTGGTATGTTTCTGGAAAGGTCAGGCACCAACGTGTTTTACCAAATAAAACTCAGGTTTGAAGAATATGCCTTCTAAACGGATTTTTACTACGTGGACTTTAATAAGTTTTACAGGGCTTCTTTGTTAAATTGCCCTGACAGTTTCCATTCCCAGTTGTTTCAATCATATTAACAGAAGGTAAAGTTCACAAATAGTAAAATATGTCATTGCACTGCATTTGGGTTTTCAGAAATAGATCACACACCTGACAAACACACAAGACATAATGTTCAGCATTCCAATTCATGTTTGGCTTGGCATATCTCATTTGGGGCAGAACAAGATGCCCCACCACAAACGGAAGTATCTCATTACTCAGGAAATAAAACATGTCTGCACCAAAGACTTGACAAATCCCATTAACTGTATAAGAAGAAGGATGATTTTTTTTTTCCCCTTAAGGAAAGGCAGAAAGGTCAGGGATGTGTGGTAGAAAATATGTGTGTAGATATATTAATACGTGTGTCATTTTAAAAATATATCTGTAAAATTATACCAGAATGCATGACTCTCTTACAGAAGTATTTCTCCTTCAAAAATATGGTGTCATGCTCTGTTCACAGCTGGGGTCAGCAAGAATGAGAGCAGAGTGTTTTCTAGGAATTAAATAAGACCATTCCGTTTTTGAAGGCTCATTAACAGATCCACAATCTACTATGTATCTTTCTGTTGATATATATTATTTCAGCTCCTATATAGCAGTTATGGGACTAACAGTGTGGGAGAGATCTAAAGTAAAGAGTCAATGCCAAAATGCTTTAAGGCCTTTGAGAGGATAATTACAAGAGGCTAGAAAGGATCGGGGAAGGCTCAAAGAAGGAGCAATAAGTGATTATGGGTGGAGGGCTCAAAGAAGGGGCAATAAGTGAATATGGGTGGAGGTACTGTCCCTCAAAATGGTCCTGCACGAAGTGGCATCTACACAGACATCTGAAAAATGACTTTGTGTTACTTCATCAAGGTGGGTAACAGAGGATGGTGAGAGCCCGTCTTATGCATAGGCCTGGACTTGAGAAAGAACATGACAACTTGTGGTGACTACTGTATAAAATTTATTTTTTGTAGGTATTTAGCCTTACGTTAGTTTGCTACTGTTTCTAGCTGATGTTTGTATATTAATCTGTCATATTCATTCTAGAATGTACCTGTATTAATTACAGAGTCCACATTTATCACGTATCATCTTTCATCAGTTAATACTCCATATCTCCCTGGATAGTTATCCTCAAATAAAAAATAAATCATCTAAAATATTCAGAATAAAGATTTAAAGAGAACTTATTTTAGAATAGGCTTTGATTCAAAGTAAAATTGATTTTTAAAATTAATGTTTCTACTTATGAAAAAAGGCTGAAATATTTTAGCAGCATACATGCAAATAGGATTAGGTCAAATGAAGAGAAAAGCTCTACGTGCACCTCAAAGCAAATGTACATTAATAATTCTTTGACTTGGACACGGGTTCAATAATAATTTGTTTCCCTTTTTGTGTATGAATCTCCTTACGTCTATTAGAAAGGAAGCTCTGCACATCCTGACATTGACATATACACACCTTATTTTAGTGTCTGAATTACCATAGCTTAATACAAATTTTAAAAGGGAAGAATCCCTTCTACAAACCTCTTTCAATCAGTCACCCATCAACTCAACAAATATTTACTCAGCATCTACCATGTATCAGGCCTTTTGCCAGGCACAGAGGCAACAAGAGGCTCCCTGTTCTCCAGTATCGATAAATGTAGAGTTGACAGCAGTACAAATTATCCACTGATAGGCACTGGTATTGTTTGTGTACGGTTATACTGGTTGTTTACATAGTGAAATACCTCCACCCACACCTGTTGGAAAACAGCTTCTGACTGAATCCTCCCCCTACCAAGTGTCATCTGGACTGCCTCATTCACTTGACTCCTGCTTTAGGATGCCCAGAATCATTGCACAATCCAGTTAAAACCTAGGATAGATAAGGGTGCATCCAGGACCCTTTCGTTAGCAATTTCACTGAGGTCTGTGCTTCCTGGTCACTGACAGTGCCATACTGCCAATCCAATACTTGTATGTAGAGTTGTCACCTCTACATACAGATCAACAGTCTGGACCAGTAATACATTAAGTATGGTCTTCAGACTAGGCTTACGTCACAGAGTGTTTGTTAACCTGTCTCAGAAGAAACAGAGGCAGAAATGCAGAGTAAGCATTTAGAAACTTTTATATTCATTCAATAGATGAGTTTTATGTTTATATCTTTGTTTTCCTTTATTTCATTTTTCGGGTAATTTATTTTTATTATATTTTATAAAAGCATCAGTCCACAACAGTTTGGAAATAAAAACAACTAGTTCTACAACATACAGATAGTGAGAAGTAAGCAATCCATTCATCCAACATTCTGCAGTGAGTGTTGCATATAAAGAACAGGAATGAAATTTATAAAGAATACATAAACCACACTTTCTGTTAACATAAGAGAAGACTCCTGGCTCCCCTCTACTATTCTCCCTAATGCAAACAAGGAGCACAGAAGACAGACATACTTACACACAAAAATATGCCATTAAGGACATTCAATTTTTACATTCACTCAGGGACTATTTGGATCTCTTGTCCTCTCAGCTACTCTAGTTAAAGGGTTATTAAGCTGTACTTTCCCTAAGCAGTTTTGGTGAATGTATCCAGCTCCCCATTTTTACCTTGACTATATTCTTCTCTCATCTCAGCTGCTTCATGCAGTTTAATACATGCTGCATGCATGTATTAAACTATGTGTAAAACTTAGATGAGTAATTCATATAAATTAAGAAGTATATTCTGCTATCTTTGGTCATCTAAATAATAGACTATCAGCCAAAATGAACCCCAATGGGATTAGCTTGGAATGTTTTCTGTGTAATTATATAATCTTGACTTTAAGCAGCATAAAACTAATCCTTATATCACAATGAAACTAAGAATGTAAGAAGAAATGCATCATGCCTTATCTTTAATATCCTACTAGCTTTATTACACTAAGTTTTAAGTCATTTTTCTAGCTAATTCTCAATTATTTAATTGGAAAGATTTAAGTTTGATTTTAACTCAGAATATTCCATCAAATTATGATACTTCCACAAAAGTTAATGCTGTTTTAAAACAATACCTCAGTGTGGATGATGAATACATGCCAATTCTTAGGTGGTAGAGGCAAATGGTAAAATATTTATAGGTGAAATAATATGATGTCTGGGATATAGACAGACATATTATTCTATCTATAAATATCATAAAATAATATAATGTATTCTTGTAGGGTGAGAAAGTGATAAAATACTTGGATGAAATAAGATTCATAGTAGAATAAATGTTGAAGCTGGATGATGGGCATGTTGAGTTTTCTTATACTATGTTAATTACACTGTTTTCTCTACTTTTGTGTATGTTTCACAAATTCTATAGTAAAGGCAAAATATACAAAAAATATGTATACACCTATCTTTTTCCACAAAGTTAATTTTTTTCTTAAAACTAGCAGCAAAGAATTAATATTGTAAAGGAATAGACAAAATTTATAATCAAGATAGTAAGAGCAATTAATTAATTGTTTAGATTTTGTTGTAATATGTTCTGATTGGGAACTTTAGACAAAGAATAATATGAAATTTACAACAGAGAAAGACGTGAATTTTTTCCATGTAAAGTAAAAATGTAAAATGCTTAAATTTTCTTTCTAGTAAAGGCATTTGGGAAAAAAAATCAAATTCAGAGAACTGAAAACAGGCAAGCCTTTTGCCAATTGTACAGCTGCTATGGTCTGAATGTTGTGTCCCCCCAAAATGCTGATTTTGAAATAGTAACTCCAAAAATGATGATATTGGGTAGTAGGGCCTTTTGGAAAATCATCAGATCACAAAGGCAGAACCCTCATATATGGAAAAATACCCTTATAAAATAGGCACAGAACTTGTTTGCCCCTTCCACAGTGTGAGGACACAGCTAGAAGGCTCCATCTGAGACAGGAACCAAGCCCTCAGCAGACACTGAATCTGTCAGCACCTTGATCTTGGACTTCCCAGCCTCCAAAACTCTGAGAAACAAATTTCTGTTGTTTATAAGCTACCCAGTCTATAGCATTTTATTATAACAGCCCAATAGGACTAAGGCAATAAAAAATAGAATGGAACTTTAAATAAAATATTTAATGGTTTATTATTGAAATCTCCATAATCATAAATATCTAAAATGTGTAATAACTTGACACGATAACTAAATCTTAAAAAAAAATGTACCCAATACAGCAATTCTGAAATCCACACAAAATGTTTGTCATTTTCCAGCATACTCCACACACTGACTTTAATAGAATATTTACATTGAGTGAAACTGAAGCAAACAGTATTTTTTTCTATGTCAGATTATTTTATTTATTAATTTATCTGGCATAGTTTGCCTATTGCTTGTATTGCATATTATAGAAAGTTTCACATGAGAAAAATTTCACTCTAAATTAATACAATGGAAATATTTTCAATTCAAAGAAAAAAATAGCACATTGATGGATATAATTTTTTCTACGTTTTATCTCATGTATTTTCTTAAACATTGGCCTGGGCAACATTTGTCTGCAAGTGAGCACTAGAAGATAAAAGAATGAGTAAATAAATAGTAAAGGAACAACACAGAGAAACTGAGAAAGAGCTGTCAATGCTTAATCTGGTTGCTGTTTCTTTTTCCATGTCCACTTATGCCTGGTTGTGATTTTATATTGCATACATAAAATACAGTATATGTTCTGCTCATGAAATTGACCCTACTTATTATAAGAAATTAGACATGACAGCTTCTCATGGATGCTTTATACTTAGGGAGTCTGAGAAAGTCTGAGGAAAGAGTATAATGACATTAGCAAAATGTCTCCAACTC
Source organism: Macaca mulatta (assembly GCF_049350105.2). Taxonomy (NCBI): domain Eukaryota; kingdom Metazoa; phylum Chordata; class Mammalia; order Primates; family Cercopithecidae; genus Macaca; species Macaca mulatta. Next base: position 18,951,944 of record NC_133407.1, read on the forward strand.
CAGCTCTGATTCCAAATTCTACGTGTTATTGAAATCCTCTGGGATCCAGTAAATTTTGTGTTGATGTTCAGAATAAGTCAAACACACTTGAAATGCTTGTCAGCAAAATCTTTTGGTGTACAAGTGACCATGCCAGAATGTCTACCATCCTGTAAGCCAAGTAGTGATACATATATATATGCATAAACCTTGATGGGAATCAGGTTCCAAATAATAGGGTTTTTAACCATCAGTTATATGACAATGCAAAGGGATTGTTATAACATCACTGAGTGTGTGGTGAACAAAATCTAGAAGTGAGAAAAGATAGCCATCCCTATTTAATTTATCATTAGACAACCTAAAGACTTAAGGAACAGAAAATCTGCAACCTCACAGTACTGGAGTATGATTCAGCAAAACTTCTATTTACTAAGAAAGGTCAAACTCTGTGAACTGTGAGTTTCACCAAAGCTAGGTTGATATAACTCATAAGATATCTATACACTTCCAAGGAGTTAAAAAAAAAAAAAAACTACGTTGTTTCATATCTTAACAAAGCCAGAAAGAGGGGAAAATGCAAGAAGACCACATACTAAAGTCAAACTGCTATATCTGACCAGGTTCTAAATAGTTGTGATATCTCATTGGAAGTGCAATGAACATGTTAGCAACATTAGTATAAAAGGACATAAATCATCAGTACTAGCATTCTTGACATGGTACACTACATCCACCCACTAAAATCGAGTTAGGGAGAACATTAAAAAAGGGTCCCAAAGCTGGACTGTTTCCTCACCATGTAGAATCTGAACTGCCAAAGTCAAGTATAATTAAAATTCATTTTTATCTTCACAAGTTCATCAACTTATGAAATAATGTTACATTATCTGCCATTTCTACTTTTTCTATATTCTCTTGGATAACCCTTGCTATCTGAGTTCACTCTCAATCTCATTTATTTTTCTACCAGGATCTACCATGAAGTACTAGCCAGTCAATGCCTATAACACCTAAACAATTGTAAAATGTTTCATTTTTCTTCAGTTTAAGAATTTTTTCTCTGCACAGGTGCTCCCTTTAATCCATAACTTGTTTTCAGAATGTATTTCAAAGGAGGAAAAGTAAAGGAGGATAAACAATTTACAAAAATACAAGCAGAATATAAATACTATGTTTGAAATATACAAAGAAGGAATGGAACCATAATATTCAATGCAAGTTACAAAACAAGCTATAAGAAAGTTGTGGTGTATGAATAAAGGAAAGAAAGTCACTATAAGATTTATTTTTACTTTATTTTGGAGGAGTATGTCAACATATCCAGTATGCCAAAAGATATCTTAGAGCACCTATGGCTTAATTGCCATCATTCTCTAACCCCATTAAAAAGATATGCTGGTAGACGAATGCCAACCAAATTTCCACTCCGCTAGTAGTCTATCCCTGGAAGAAAACTAATGATCGCTAACTGCTAAGATCCACTGAGTGATAAATATTAAAAACTAAATGAACAGAGTTATTTCCTCAAAAAAAATTTTAAACATCCATTTCAAATTATCCAGAAGCATAATCATATATGGTTTCCAACTCTAATTGAGGGAATTTTTAGTGATCAAAAATTTAATATCTTAGCTCATTTGCAGGTACTGTAGCATAATATCTATTTTAGCCCATTGGTTTCTTCTTTCCCATGGACGTTTAGTTGCCTAGCCTCTGAAAGAGAATTAACTTGCTTTGAGACATTCAGTAAAAATCAGAGAGACCACCATGTGCAGGAAGAGAGCCTTCCCTGCAGGAAGGATGACGAGGAGCCAGGCATGGATTCTGCCTCCACAGGGAATAGCATCCAAGGACTAAACTTAAAAAATAGAAGTGTCACAAAGGCTTAAGATTGGACTATGATAGAAGTTTAAGAGAAAGGAGGTACAATAAACTACAAATGCTAGTATGACATGTCATTAAAGACATTAAAAATGGTGTTTCCAATAAGCAATCATATAGTTTCTTGTCACTTATACGATGAAATATTATACACTCACAATTTTATCACTAGTTACAATATGTAAAAAATAATTATGGAGGGCAAGAAAATTAAGATTGATTTTTTAAAATGCAATGGCAAAAACACAATGATCTGGCTTTATTATTCTAAAATAGGGTTTCTCGACTTTGACATTATTGACATTTTAGATCAAATAATTCCTTTTTTTTTTTTTTTTTTTGAGAGGGAGTCTTGCTCTGTCGCCCAGGCTGGAGTGCAGTGGCCGGATCTCAGCTCACTGCAAGCTCCGCCTCCCGGATTCACGCCATTCTCCTGCCTCAGCCTCCCGTGTAGCTGGGACTACAGGCGCCCGCCACCTCGCCCGGCTAGTTTTTTGTAGTTTTTAGTAGAGACGGGGTTTCGCCGTGTTAGCCAGGATGGTCTCAATCTCCTGACCTCGTGATCCGCCCGTCTTCGCCTCCCAAAGTCCTGGGATTGCAGGCTTGAGCCACCGGCCAATAATTCTTTATTGTAGCAAAATAAAAAAGAATACAATAATTCTTTATTGTAGCAAAAATGAGACACTCTTTAATGCATTGCAGTATAACTAGCAGCATCCTGGCCTCTACCCACCGAACAGATGCCAGTAGCAACTTGTGCCCTAGCTGTGACCACCATAAATGTTTATAGATGTTGCAGTTGAGAACCAGCGTTCTAAAGCAGTGGTTCAGGTGTTAGCTTCAGTATTAACATAGTGGCCAGTTGAATGTAAACCTCTAGATAGCTCCTTACCATGTATAACAATTACCTATTTACTTATCTGCACTTCCCTATAAACCATAAGTTTCCTCAGGTCTGGAGTTGTATCTTACTCATTATGGGTTTTCTATACACTAAGCACTATATGAATATACTTTATGCTGAATGAATCAATGAAGGAAACTAGAAAGAAAGGAAACCAAAGAGGAAGGCAGTTGAGCTGACCAATGAAGTGTGCAGGGGCCCTGGCATGCATCATGTAGTGTCAGTGGATGCCAATATTAACTTTCCTCTCAGTCAAGACAACCACAAATGTCTCCAAACATTGCCAAATGTCCCCTATGGTGGGCAAAATGCCTCTAATTGAGAACCACTTCTCTGAAAGATTGCACAGAGAAGGTTTCAACCTTGTTATAAAAGGAAAGATGAATTTTGCAGTACTTTCTTTCTTTGTCCTACTCAATTAAAAAGAAAGAGCTCTAATACACTAATGGCTTCAGAGTTAGACATGAGATAGGATACTGACATCTACTTGGGTGTACGATTTTAATAAATTAGTCTCTTTGAGCATTAATTATTTCATTTGTAAAACTGGGACATTAATGACTATCACATAGAGTTCTTTCATTGAACAAGTATTGTTACTTGCTACTTGCTGGATAGACGTTGTGGTTGGTTCAGAAGATACACAGTGCCAGTGGTAACAGTTATGATCTTTGCATTTATATTTTATACTCTAGTCTGGAACAGCAAGAGTAATCCAATAGTCTCTCATGTAAAATTTAAATTACAAATTGTTACATAAACTCTATGATGATGAAGAAGCTTCTATGAGAAAAGATAAAAAGGGTAACGTGACCTAGAATTGGGTGTCAGTAACATTTTCCCAAGGAACTGCCACTTGACCTTGGGCCTGAAGGATTCATGACAGTTAACTATGAAAGAGGAGCAAGGGGTGAAAAACAGGGGGATTAAATGAGACAACATTGAAAGCACAAGGCTGTCCTGATAGCTGGATACTCTGTAGATAATCAATTAATGCAAGCAATAGGTTATAAATAATCATCACTGTCCCTAACAAAATTAACGGAGAGGAATAAGATGTTAAGCAAAGTGACATTGTATTTAATATCTTTATCATAACAAAAGGTACACATAATTCATTTTATAGAATTCTGAACTAAGATATAGTCGTAAGAAAATTGTGATACTAATAATGTTGACACAAAAAAATAAGTTCTTTTGGAGTATAGAATGTTGGTGCCTTTAACATCTTTACTTTCTGGATATACAATTTCCCATTGTATTTTGCATTATGGTTACATTCTTCAACTAGGGAACAATAAGTATTTAGCACATAGTCCAGTTAATAAAATCCAACTATTACACTGTGCTAACAGTTCCTATGAAAACTCCAGCCGTCAGTTAAACAAATCATTTGGCTGGGATTGGAGCATTTACCATATGCACAAGTTACTAATTTCCTGGACATTATCAGCCATTAGCTGGTTTCCTGCATCCCAGCAAATGCTGAGGTGAGAGCCTTGATTGCCAAGACTGAACATTTCAGACACTGGTCCATGGACCATTTCCTCCATCTAAGATGTAACAACAGTCTATATTTGTAATTCTTCTGTCAAATGCATGTGGAAAATGGCCAAAAAGTTCAAGTGAAGGAAAATGTGTAAAAAAGAAAAACTAACTTGTGTCAGTGTACCATGCAATTATGCTGGCAAAACTCTATTAAAATTTGGGGAACTCAGTTGCCCACAGCAAGAGGAGTATGAAACAGAACAAATCACCAGGAATCTCCCACACGCATTTAGGGATTTACTTAGAGATCAACCTGTGTCCAAATGAATGACAATTGTCATTTTCTTCATTCCTAATCTACAAATGCTGCTTTCTGGCTAATCAGAGTTCCCAAGGTGGAGAAGGAATATATATGGTCCCTCTTAACTCTACTCAAGAGCTCACGGCCTATGTTCACCCATAAGCAAATGTCACCACTGTCTCCTCTGTTTTATCTTGGTGACCTGAAGGCATAAATTTAAAAGTACATCATCAAACAAAAAAGACTGAGCGTCTGAATTCAATATTTAAGTGACCAGAGCATTTAGTCACAGTATTCTAATTAATGGCTTATTTAACGTGCAGGATAGTGCGACAACTTTGTTTACAATTAGAAATTATTTGCACAGTGAAACATTTGAACAGTAAAATAGGAGGGTAGTCTGTTTTTTAATATTGTGAGGATTATTGACAATATTTTATTAAGGCAAACACATGTCCCTTAATTTTTAGCATACATAGTGTTCACCGTTGGACCTTGGCATATCACTTCATCATACTGAATATTTCTTTATGCTCTCTTCCAGCTCAAAAGTCTGTCTCTATATGGAGACCATTTGAAAAGTTTCAAGCCTTTATTAGTAATGTTATTCATTGTCTTAGACATCCCTTTAGAACCTAACAGCTTACTAATTAGTGTAGGAGGGCCCCCCAATTTCATAATTTCAAAGATGACATATACACTTTTATCATTTAGATTCAGCATGAAGAATTATATGAATTTCTTAGTTTCTGTGATGATTATTAGCAAACATCAAAATTACATTTCCTAAGTAATATGTGCTTAAGAAACAATGGCATTGTGTAAAAATAATTTTCATATATTTATATTTATATTTATATATTTATGCACCTGTATTATGTAAAATAAGTAATAAATATTTTATGTTATTCTATTTTATTTGGATGAACTCAATTGTCACAATCAGTACCTAATTAAAGAGGCTGCTTTGCCTCAGCATTTGATCAACAGAGTTCCATCACTGTTCATGCTCTGACAGTCCATTAACCAGTACATGCCATGTGACAGGTTTGGTTTCTGAATAATCAGCTAGGTAACTTTTTGTAAATCACATTTATTATCTTTTTTATTATGATATTATCATTTTTATGTTACAAAGTAGCTAATGTTCATTCTAGAGAGTTGGAAAACACAGATATGATTATTGAAGAAAAAAATCACCACACTTCCCTACCTAGAGAATGACATTTACTATGATCATTTTCCCCTAAGATTGAATATGCTTCGAAAAAATGCTATTTAAGTGGCAGCAGTTGATGGCTTTGCCATAATTTTCAAGCTACTACACTACAGAGACTTTGTCGAGTAGGATTATTTTTGGCTAGTTTATGTTGTTCAAAATTTTACCACTTACAATTCATGCTACAACAGAGTGTGATCTGTGTCTTAGTCAGTTCTGTGTTGCTTAAAAGAAATATGTGAGGCTGCATCACTTCTATTAAAAAAAAAAAAAAGAGAGAGACTTATTTAGCTAATGACCCTGCTGGCTGGAAGACTGGGCATCTGGTGAGATCCTCAGGTTGCCTCCACTCAAGACAGAAAACAAAGGGAAGCCAGGTGTGTGCAAAGGTAACATGGCAAGAGAGAAAGCAAGAAGTTCAGGTGGCAGGCTCTTTTTAACAACCCAGTTCTGTGGGAACTAACAGAGCAAGAGCTCATGTATCCCTGTTAGGAGGGCACTAAGCCATTCTTGAGGGATCCACCTTCATGACCCAAACACCTCCCAGGAGGCCTCAACTCCAACACTGGGATCGAATTTCAGCATGAGGTTTGAAGGGACAAACATGCAAACATTAGCAGTCTGAATCTTTGATTTTTATGTAAGGTAGGTTTCTAGGAGGAAGTTAATAGTTCAAACACTAAAAGGAATTTTCAGAAAAGTCAAACCAACTCACATTTCCACAACAATTAGTAACTTTAGCACAATATCATTATTCTATTTGTTTTAACTAGTGTACATTTGATAGTAAAAATAGTATCTTGGTTTTTCATTTGCATTTATTTTACTATTAGTAATATTTATGATGATTTATAATGTGGATTTTCATATGTGACTTGTATGCTTACATCTTTTTTTGTTTACTATATTTGTCTTTTAGTATATTTGCTGATTTGGGTAAATACTTTATGTATTAAGATCAGTTTTTGCACTTCAAATGGAGAGTCTTTCTGTGCTTCACTCAGAAGTCTGAATATACAATTTTGTGGTCATATCTTCCATAATCAGCAATCACTATTCTATTATCTTCTGGGTTTTAAGCCTATATTGAACATATACAAAGAGCTAGGTTTTGTTCCTTTTGAACCAAGCCTCCCTGCTACGTGAATGTTTGTACATTTTTATTTTTAAAGTTAGCTATGTTTCTGAAAAGCCTAAATACCTGTAGACATATGTCTTTTCATGTTGATTGGCATGTGGTCAGTCCTTTCAAGCTCCATGAAAGGCTATGTCATCTCTGGAAAGATGTCTTTAGTTTCTGTATTTGCTTATTGCTTCCGTTTCAGATCTTCTTATTTCTTCTTCTGGATGATGTACTCACTGTTATGTTAGACCTCCCCTCACTTTTTTTTTTCTATTTTCTTTTTTGTAGATTTATCTTTATTTTTTAAAAGTTTATGTGGGTACATAGTAGGATTATATATTTACAGGGAACTTGAGATATTTTGATACAGGTATGCAATGTGAAATAAGCACATCATGGAGAATGGGATATCCATACCCTCAAGCATTTATGCTTCAAGTTACAAACAATCTAATTCTACTCTTTATTTAAAAATGTACGATAAAGTTGATATTGGCTACAGATACCCTATTATGTTATCAAGTAGTAGTTCTACCAAAAAAAAAAAAAAAAAAAAAAACCAAAAAACTCCACTCTCTGTCCATCATGCTTGCCATGTTTTCTCTCATTCTTTTGATAATTTGACCTTTATTTTCCTGCATACTGGGGGAGCTCCTTTAATCAGTTCTTTAAGACATTAATCTGATTTTCTGTGGTGTCAATTCTGCCCCAACTATCAGCAATATGGGGTTTAGTTCTGTTACTGCACAATTTTTATTCTTTGTAATACTTCACTTAGTTCTCTTTGATCCTTAGTTTAATGTTTCTTCATTTTGCCCTATTGAATTTGCACTCAAGCTGGCTTCCTCCTTGTCGGTTTTTGTTCCTTTTCTTAAAAAAAAAAATCTAAGTTTATAAAAAATACAGTTAAGCATTAGGTATTATTGGAGAAATGTTTTTTAAATACAGATTTTCAGATTGTGCTCTTAGAGATTCTGACCTGTTGGCTCTTAGAGGGAGATGGGGAGACAAGGGAAGAGAAAATTTAAAAAGATGAAGAAGGCACCTCCTCAAATGAGTCATACTCAGCAGGAATGATTGCAATATCAGATGCCTATATTTTACAATATGATATGGTTGATATGTATTTGTGTGTAATCTTATCTTCTAGAAATTAGGCAAGGGAGAGAGAATAAGGAAAACAGGACTTTTGTATAAAATAATTAAGTAAAAAGAGATATTAAGAATCTCAATTTTGCTCTAAGATTTTATCAGTAATTATAAAATCCTTGGGTGTTTCTAGAAATCCGTTGCCTATTAACCTTGGTCTTTCAAGGGTAGTTGTTGATCATTCTTTACTGTATTCTCTGCATATTTCATGGAGAAATTGGGAGTGGCTTCCTCTGGAATATATAAAACCAGAAGCTGGGTAGACACTTCTAATGATTTTACATTAGCAAATCAATATTTTCCGGGAGTTTAGAACACAGACTTTTGTGTGCTGCATTCTTGAATACAATAAACTTCACTTTGTTTGATATTGTATCTTTATAAGGTAGTGACATTTCTTACATTAATGTCTAACTATGGATGTTTCTGAAACCAGATACCTAACGATACACTGGTAAGTGTTGGTCCACAAGTAACATGTCATTCTTCTCATGGAGTGTGATTTATATTTTTTATGATGATGATTTCAGTAATGTCTATCATCTTACAAGAAATTTACCTTTGAATCAGAAAAAAGTAAAATTCATTTTGTGCTGGTCTCATCAAGCAACTTTGTTTAGTTACCTTAAATACGAACACCAGGGAAGACAGTTTATCTTTGATATATGAATATAATTTCCAAATGGATCCTTAGGCTAAAAGTAATTCATGAGCATGAAAAAATGAGCTCTTAGTATGGCTTCATGTAAAACTTTATTTCCTTTATAGAAAGGTATGATATTGTTAATGTCACTTTCACAGAAAAGTGAAACAAACCCATTTCAATAGGGAAGAAAAGCCTGGTTTTATTTTTAATTTTACCATTTTTCTAAAGTTGAATATTTTCTTAAGTTTGGAATACTTCTTAGATATGAAGAAGGAGTTAATATGCTTGCAGATGTTGGAATGTCAACTCCCACTGATTCAGCCAGCAGACTCTAAGTTTCATGGTATGGTTAAGTCATTCAAATAGCAGTTAAAAAGTGTGTCTTGGACATGGTGGGTAAAGAGGATCAAACTGAGTATGCTGCCTTCTTGTTCACAACACTCAAGTTTCTGTTTTGTTTTTGTGTGTCCACTGTAAGCATTTGTGAACAACTCTCACAAGTGCCCACCCAAGTGATACACATCATAGTGTAATAAATATAGCATGCACACAAAACCAGAGATCACAGAGGGCTATCATTCAAGTTTGTTTATTACTTATCTTTAGGTTTCACTTTCAATAAAAGGCAGATGTGCTGAGGAGCTATCAGACATTTTTTAGTTGTTGTGTTATTGCATGGAAAAATTATAGCTACCTGTGATAATTAAACATCTTTAAAAGACATGTATTTTGTGAATGTATATGTGTGCATACACATGTAAATATATGCAAGTGTATACCCAATTTCTTTAAGACTTCCAAAAGATAAGAGTTATTGGTCTTTCCAAATTCTTGTCATCTATTTTCTCAGAAACAAAGATGTACATCTTGTCCCATTCCACCAATCAATAGTTAGAAGGATTACATCGAACCATTGTCTGTGAGCTCAGGAATTATGTTCTCCTGAATAATTGGTTAGGATAGTAAATTAAAGGACTATTTCTGTGCAAAATTCAGTTTGAGGTCACAAAAATTTATCAGAATTGAAAACCATTAAAATATAACAAATACTGACTATTCATTTGTTCATTTCCATATTCATTAATTCCACAAAGATTCATGAAGCCCCACTATGTATATCAGAGACTCCAACAGATTCTGCAGTCCACTGATTTAATAATTTTATCCAGTCTGTAATTCCATTTTAGAAATTCAAAAGCCAAGCTCTGCTGAAGAGACTAGAAAACAGCATTAGCAGACTTATGATCTCCTTGGAAAGAATAAGGCGTTGGAACCAGAAAGGTTTGGGTTCAAGACCACTGACTATGTTAGTGAATGTGGGACATCCCCTATTTTTTCACCTTTACAATTGGAGTAATAACATCTACCTCCAAGGATCCTAATAATAATTAAATGAGATAATAATTATAAAAGCACTTAACCTATTCACTAGCATAAGGCTGATGTTCAAGAAATAATTTCCTTTATTCCCTGCATCATTTTGTCTGTTTCCTTGCCTTTTTTCAGAATAAATATAGTTAAAGGACTTGAAGAGAGTCTCAGAGCACACCAGAAGTAAACACAGAAACAGAAGGTGGACCATGAACCTCGGTAGTTTGTAGGTTTCTCAATGTTAAAATGTTCAACCTTTAGCATAATTCATATATTACATAATTCTACCATTCCAATTCATCCAATCATTTTCTTTAGAGTACAGTACAAAAATAAAATGCAGAAAGCAATTATAGTTGGTTAAGAGTTGGGGCCAGGAAAGCAGGAAAGCCAGTTACAGTTGGTTATATACTTGGGGCTAGGAAAGCTTCCATTGCTTCTATTTCTTATGGAAAGATAGTGGTGTAACACTCCTGGTCCTTGTCTTACTTGTCCACTTACATAATACTTCCAAATGGGAGAAATAATAACTCACCTGACTTGTGAGTTTGAGAGCAAGAGCTCAACAAGTGTGGCTCATTGCTCTCTCCCTTCTCCTTGGGATCTAACTGCCAGTAGAGAGCATATTCACTATTTCCTCCTAGGTATCATAATAAGAAAATATCTCATCCATGGGTGGGGAGACACATGGTTGTCCGGCACTCCTTGTGACTGAATGGCTAACCCAAATTTTGACATTCACTATTGAAAGATTCATTTTCCACACAAACCTAAGTCACATTTTCCTAATATAATACCAGCAGTCATACAATCAATAGTTTTCTTATTTTGACATACTTCTTTGTCTTTTTCAATGGGATCAGAATTTACATGGGACGAAGCAGTACTTTTAATTAGGCACACCCCATGTACAACAATGGTGATTAGAGAAAATACCTTTTCCTTTCAACTTTAAGAACAAATTATTAAAGCCATGAATGAAGACTGTTCATTATTTGGTTTTCTCAACAGTACATCAAGAAATGAGTAATTGACTGAGATCAGTCTGTGGAGACACATTCTCTTCAAAGAGGCAGGATGAAAGTGTGAAAGTGTTGTCCTTCCTTCCTTCCTTCCTTCCTTCCTTCCTTCCTTCCTTCCTTCCTTTCCTTCCTTCCTGCCTGCCTGCCTGCCTGCCTGCCTGCCTTCCCTCCCTCCCTCCCTCCCTCCTTCCGTCTTTCCTTCCTTCCCTCCTTCCTTTTTTTTTAGACTAAGTCTTGCACTGTCGTCCAGGCTGGAGTGCAATGGTGCGATCTTGGTTCACTGCAACCTCTGCCTCCTGGGTCCAAGTGATTCTTCTGCCTCAGCCTCCCGAGTAGCTGGGATTACAGATGCCCGCCACCACGCCCAGCTAATTTTTTTTTCTTTTGTATTTTTAGTAGAGATGGGGTTTCACTGTGTTGGTCAGGCTGGTCTTGAAATCCTGACCTTGTGATCCTCCTGCTGCAGCCTCCCAAAGTGCTAGGATTACGGGCGTGAGCCACTGTGCCTGGCCAATATTTCTTATAGGTTGAAAATAACTTGAACTCCACACATATCCTTCAGTAAGCAAGTGCCTGGTCAACTGGTAGGGATCCCAGTTTAAGACACTGAGGCAATTCTTTTGTTGATTTTTGTTTTTGTCCAATGTTAGGAAAGCAGAGAATTTTACTAGTATACATATGCACTGTTTCACTTAAGATGACACAGTAAAGTCCTTGTAAAAGCAGACGGTAGTAGCCACAGGCAGATTATGGAAATCATTTGATATAAGCTAATACAAATATTTAACTTTAGATGAGTCTGCTTCAAAAACTTCAAATAATTAATGAATAAGATTAAGATCAACCCTGACAATTTCAATATTGAGTTTAGAATCCCCGCATTCAGCATTTGGATCAGGAAAAAAATTGAGCCAAATTGACACAGCCAACAAAGCAGACATTCACAAATATTTTATAGACATATAAAAGACCAGCCAATAAGTATTTCTTTTCCACAAAATTTTAAAATTTTCAATCATGAGAAAAATAATACTTATATATTTTTAGAGAGATCTGTCTACTGAAGATGTATCCCACAGGAGCAAATGATAGAAACATTCACTTTAGGAAATGAGATAGAGCAAGGTTTACATTACACAGCATCAGTCATTCAAGAGTAATGAACTATGTGAAAAGCAACATCAGAATGCTTTCCTTTGGAATCACAGTTATTTAAAGTGCGTTCCACAACTGTAGAAGAGGGGGTCTTGTCATGTTCTCACACCCACTCGTACAACAATAGAACAACATCATTTGAAGAATTTAAGTGTTGAAATAAAAATTTACTGACCAATTAGAATTTGACTTTAAACAAAAAACGAAAAAAAAAATCTAAACAATGCAATATTAGGATGATGAAACCAGACAACTCCCACAAAAGGGAGGGAAATGATGGTAGTTTATGCAACTCTTCTATTATTATAAAGATGCAGGATATAGACAATAGTAAAACACAAAGATGCTATCTCACTAAAGAGTCTGATCTATTTTAAATTACTATAGAAATTTTTCATAACTATTGCTTAAATATAAGTATAGTTTTCTCCTTTCTTTTAGATATATGTTCAAATGTCACATGATTTGAAAGGCTTTCCCTGACCACTGTACCTAAAATACTACCATCCCCATATCCTATTTAACCAGCATCCCCATCTCCTATTTTGTAACTGTAACTTGTTTTAATTGTCTTCAAACCTATTGTTACAATCTAATAAATTATATCTCTTTGTATAACAGCTACTTTTTGTAATCCCCTATGTGAACTTCATGAAACTTTGTTTGGCTCAGTACTATGGCTGTAGCATGTAGAATAATCCTTGTGGATAGTAGATGTTCAACATAAACGTGGTGAGAAAGTAGGAGAATGAGAGATTCCTGCTTCAATTCGAGGCTACAGCCCTTGTCCCCATGGGGGAAAAATGGGATACAAGCAAATGATAGCATATAGGGATCTCTGATCCTTTGATCTTATTGCAGAACAAACAAACAAAAAGACATGGACACTATTCTAGGAACATTAGTATCCCCAGATAGCCCTTGTACATTACTATATAAAGTATTGATTGTTTCCCACCCAGTCTCAGGAAACATCTCTCTAATTGCCTGCTCAAGTTACCCTGGAACAATGCCTCTTTCCTTCCTACATAAAGAGTCCTTGAGAAGCCTCTATGTTTAACAGTAGGCTCCATCCCACTGTAGTGACCAATAAATATCAAATAGCTTGTTTCTTCTGCTTTACCTATAAATGATAAAAACAAAAAGTACTAATACGATCTTATGCTACAGGAGTGTGACTGACAATGCCTGTCATATATCTGTGCATTCATAAGAGTAGCTTTGGTAGACAATAAGCCACATTATGAGGCCAATAGTTGTACTTTTGTAAAATGTTCAAGAATATTCTATTGAATACACCCTTTCTTTTTTTTTTTTTTTTTTTTTTTTGAGGCGGAGTCTTCACTCTGTCGCCCAGGCTGGAGTGCAGTGGCACCATCTCGGCTCACTGCAAGCTCCGCCTCCCGGGTTCGCGCCATTCTCCTGCCTCAGCCTCCCGAGTAGCTGGGACTACAGGCGCCCGCCACCGCGCCCGGCTAATTTTTTTTTTTTTTTGTATTTTAGTAGAGACGGGGTTTCACCGTGTTAGCCAGGATGGTCTCGATCTCCTGACCTCGTGATCCGCCCATCTCGGCCTCCCAAAGTGCAGGGATTACAGGCGTGAGCCACCGCGCCCGGCCCACCCTTTCTTAATTAACTAAAATTCTTCTACTGGAATATAGCTGATATGGCTTCACTGTGGTGATATATTTTGTAAATTCCTTCTGTGTGTGTGTATGTGTGTGTGTTTGAATTTAAAATATTTGCTTTGGTATATTCCTTGATTTTGACTTTTCGTCTTCTTAATTTCAATTAAAAAAATCCACTGATTTTTTTTTTCTTTTTTTCAAAGACAACTGCTATCAAGGTCATTGATTTATAAGAGAAGTCCATTCCTCTGGTCTCAATCTAGTTTTCTGTCATGGTAGATATAATATTTTTATATTATGCCTGTCAAGGTACTTGACATCCTCTGGGAAACTTAGTCTCTTTTGTGATTGCTTAACTGAGATTTACTCTACAAATCCCACTGGAAGCGAATCACCTTTGGGAACTGTAATGGCAGTCTGGTAGTACACCTGATGAAGTCTTATCTGAAGACCCTGAGAGGAAGTGACTTCTTTTCTGCAGACTTTTCCTCTAGAATAAGATGCACTGTGTTTACTCATATTTGGAATCGACAGAAAGCAAATAAGAAAGAGACCTGTTAAGGCTGAGATTACTCAAGGACTGGCTGGTAATAATTCATGACTGTTTAATATGTAGACCCATTCTAGTGTCTCTAAATATATCCAGGAAAAGCCTCCAAAGCTGTGCAGTTCTCTAGCGAGGACCCAATGAGGCCACATAGAATAAGGGGCAAGTAAGATCTCTCTGTATGACAGAATCAGGGGTTATGTGATTGGATAACCAAGGAACTTATTGCCCTGACAACGCAAGAATTCTATTTCCACCTAACAGGATTTGATATGTACTTGAGATCAATAATTTAGGCTTGCTTCCCATTTTCTCCTTTCCTAAATAGTCATTTTCCTTTAAATGCATGTATCCTGTTGTTTCTGGGTCATACTACATTGTGGGAATTCAGACAGGTAGCTTCTCTTTTAAAGTTATGACTTGCTGAGCTATGAAGAGGAGCCATGGGCCTGTTGGAGATAACGGAATCACCAGATGCAATCACAGGTTTGAGGTGGGTTCCTTTTGGGAAAGAATGCATGCCACCTAAAATGCATCTATGCATGCCACCTTTAATGATATCATGGATGCTGGATAGCCAAGGGGATGGATTATTCTTAATTTTCTCTACTGCAGAGGCAAAGAAGTCAAAACACTCATCATTTCATACTCTCTTACAAGAAAGGGGGAAACCATGTGACTCAGTTTTGGCTTTTTGAGTTGTAAGCACAAGTTGCTGAGTTGAGATTCTGGAAAAGCCTTTAAAAGGATGAAATCAGCCATACTGCCCCTTCATCTATTTGCTTTTTTCTCTTTTTCCTGGATTAACTGTGGATACAAGAGTTGGAACTTTAGAAGCCATCTTATAAATGTGTGACATAAAAGCCAGAGATAAAAGATGGGAGAGCTGTCTTGATCCTTGATGGTACCCCAAAGAATTGCCCTCCGCTGTCTATCTATGGCTTTCTTCATACATGAGTAAAATAAATATCTGCAAGTTAACGTATCGTTAGCAGGGATTTCTTCACTTTTTTTTCATGCTTATAGAGACACATATTCCTTGGCCAATAAGTTTTTTCTCTATATCCTGAAGTTGCCAGAAACAGTAACAGCCAAAATTCTTAGTCTGAAGCTGCAGCAATTCAGGAGATACAAGAAATGTTAAACATTCAGAAAAAAAGAATTTTTATTCTATCTTCATTCTCCAATACTCAGTACACTGCCTAGACAGAATAAGCAATAAAAATGTTTGCTGACTGATGCTACTTATTATATATTTTAAAGACACTAATTTGGAATAACACACACTTAAAACATGTATTAGGATTTATAAAAGGTTTAGTAGCAAATTTGAATTTAATGTATAACAATATTTATTGAATAACATTGACTAAATTCTTACTATGATCTAGGCTCTATGCTAAATACTTAATGTATTTTTTCTAAATTCTCACAGCAATTCTATAACCTGAGAGTTATTATTAGAGAAGTTCAGAGATATTTAAATAACTTAGCTAAGGTCACACAGCCAGGTGGTACTACAGTCAGGATTCAAGGCAAAGTTTACTTCCCTCCAAATGTATGCTCCTAACCACTATGTATTACTAAAATATTCTGAATCTGATTTCCTAAAAGAAACATGTCTTTTGATACCAAAAACACTCCTTTGTGGCAGAACAGTAAATATACAGAAAAATGTTCATCTGCGTTAATGGTTATTCATTATTAATCAATTACCACTTCTTGGATGACTTGCTATTTTGGATTTTCCATATGAACACACTGGAATAAGCTAGCTAAATAAGACAATTCACAGGGAGAGTTTTATGTTAGCTGAAGGTTACTACTGGGAAAGTAGAGTATTTGTAATATTTTGGTTTTAAAATCCTGGAGTCATTAAAATGTGACACCACAACCTGCATAGTAGGATATTGATAAGAACAAGGATGCTGGAGGTGATTCAGTAGATACTTAAATGGCAAAAAATATAGTGCACGTTTCACACACCCTGCAGACTGCAGGTTTATATGATAATAAATAATAGTTATCACCAGGACAAAGGAGGAAAATGCCATGAAATCCAATAGCTCAGTGAGAAATCTGCTAATACAGGTGGTCAAGCTTGTCCTATTTCATTGTCAAAGGGAGCCTATTTATTTTCTTATGGATAGTTAAATTACAGAGTCATTCATTGCTGAAAGTTTTCCAGTAGGCAGATACGAGTCTGAAGCTAAGAGAATAAGAATTAACTTCACAGGCAGCAGAATTCATAAGGTAAAATCTTTGAGCAAACTACAGAAATAAAAGTGACTTTACACATTCCAATTGGAATATCTTTTTTTGTACAGTGGGCACGAGCCAACAGCCAAAATGCTGGCTAAGAAAAATAATCATTTTAGGAACTCTTTAAAATATTTATCCAAATCAAATAGCCTTCTGACTAGGTGAGATGTCAGTGATTAGAGAGAGAGAACGAAAGAGTCAGTGGGTGTGTGGAGGTGGGTAAGAGAGAGGGAGAAAGAGGGATTCTTGCTGCACCAGAATACTGGGAAACTTAGGAAAAATATTCATAATGGTTCCTCAGTAGTTATAAAATCAATGTCAATTTTCTTTTCCTGTTACACAAGATGGCAGTGGTTTTTATCTAACAACTAACTATACATCTTCTGAGGACATTCGAAATGGTGGAGATTATGCATGCTGTTTTCATTACTTCTAAAGTGCTACAATCTGCTAACTTCTAGATTTGGGAGTTTACCAATGGAATAGATCAAGAAATTCCAATAACAACTTTTTCGTTAAGCATTTTATATTCATTTTCTTGGAAGTAGGTGTTGCTTTCAGTCCAAATTCAAGTTATATATTTTACATATACCTAACAGCTACATTTCATCATTTGTTTTCTGGGTATAGGAAGTCACTACTTAATGCCATTGACTCTTTGCCAAGTAATCTTTAAACCAAGACATGTATATAATTTCCTTATTAATTAAAGATACTAACTTCATCAATCTTAGTTCATGAAAAAAAATCCAAAGCTTCCAGGCATAATCTTGATGAAGAATACATTACACAGCTGAAAGAATTCAAATTTATACTGCCTTGGACAACTATTCATGTGTCATAAAGGACAATGAGTTCACCAAAGTAATCTATATGGGAAGTGACTCGCAACAAAAGGTTAACAGATATGGTCTGTATAATTTACTATAAGACAACCGAAGATGAAGAAACCAAATATCTTACCTCTAGTTATTTGAGGTCAAAATTGGAAAATGTTATAAAATAATGTTAGCAATCTCAATAAAATCAAAATAACTGAAAATTTGACTACTTTATCATTATGTCACTCAACTCTTATGGGAATAGTTAAGTTTAAGTGTATACATGAACACAGCATGAATATATTAGATCAGAATTTCAAGGTCTGTTGACAATTTCACCTAAAATTTACAGAATCTGGAGATAAGTAAGTTCACTATTATCAATCAGAAAGCATATTTGAAGACTTAGGTTGCAGGTGAATAAATCCTAAATGGCCATCATTTTAAAGCAGACATCTAACAAGCATCCATGTTATAAACAATTGTTTTGAGTTTTTATCTAGAAATAATTATAGATTTACAAGACGTTGCAAAGATAGTACAGAGAGATCCTATGTTCCCTTCATGAGGTTTCTAAAAATTTTACCTTTTATATAATTATGCAATATCGAAACCAGGAAGCTGACACTGGCACAATGTGTGCATATAGTTCTAT
The DNA here is from genome assembly GCF_049350105.2 of Macaca mulatta. Lineage (NCBI taxonomy): Eukaryota > Metazoa > Chordata > Mammalia > Primates > Cercopithecidae > Macaca > Macaca mulatta. The sequence continues at coordinate 18,970,098 of NC_133407.1, forward strand.
GTTACTTTATCAGGTATAGATTCTTGTAACCACCACTGCAATCAGGATACAAAAGGATTGTAAATAATTTAACTTCTTTTCTTAGAAAATAAAGTATATGACAGCTTCAGGTAGAGGGTTCTAGAATACATATTCTATTTAACAATAATTATTGAAAATTATTAATATCCAAAATTATCTTAGAAAACTCTCTATATAAAAGCCAAAGTGAAATTCTAGCAATATAGACACAGTACACTTCAATTAAGCTCATTTCCCTGCACAGATCAGACAACCCCATCATTCAACAATCAGCTCTCCCCAGCTAAGAAAACACACACATTTTTTAGCACACAGTTTATCAAAGACAAGTTGCTGATAATTCTACTACTCCATTCTACTACTCTACTGTTTACAAGTAGAAGTCCCAGACACACACACACTGACATGCCCCACCTTTCTCAAGCAGAACAGAGACTCACAAGTGTCCTTAAATCTCTAATGAGGTTACCATAACAAAAGATACAATAATAAATATACATAAAGAAACAATGAAATAAGCCAGACAGATTCTCCTAAGCCAAACCTCATGTGGAGTTTCTTATTTTCCCTAACAAGAAAATATAAACCAAATTGTTGCAAACTCCAAGTTTGAGTGAGCTCAGAGCAAAGGAAAAACATTTCATCTCCCCTTCTTCCTTCCTCCTTCTCTCTCTTTCTCTCTCTCTCTCTCTCACATACATATACACACACACACACACATACACACACACACACCCCTAAACATCAATCTTACCTTAGCCATCTGTGCCTGCACGCCGTTTGCCTTGAGAGATGCTACCGCTTTCTGTGCGGCTGCAGGACTGTCAAAATCTACAAAACCATAACCTGTGAAAACACAAAATCCCCTTGTTAGTATTCACAAAAAGCTGAATCTCTATCTTAACTGATGAAGTACAAGCTTACAGATAGACTTGCATTCGTTTCTTCTGACATATTATCCTGGTTGAACATTAGGCTGTTAGATTAGTGGTCCTTAACGCTTTGAGAGATATACCATAATATCTCTAGACATAAAATAGTAACTCTTATTTTCTACGCATTGTTTTGGAGATTGAGTGTACAATCAGTAACCCAATTTAACCTAATTTGGTGAGTAAGATAATAGACTGTTTAACTGTGTTCTTTCTTCATAAAATGCTGGAAAATACAGAAAATTGTCTCCCTAAAGTTAATTTTCAAAACTTCAAATATTGATGTTAACAAAAACAATAATAAGAACTTGCAAAAGGTTATCAGCAACTGCAATAGTGCTTGGCACACAGTAGACATTCAATAAATATATGTCTACTTCATGAATAAGTAAATATTGTGAATGAGAGGGTTTAAAACCTGGTTCCATTTGATTACTAAGCCCATGCTCCTCCATTATCCTGTCTCAATGATAACATCTTAAATTATTTTGACTATTAAGGATCTGTGAAAAAGAATTATTAAATACATAAATATCCATGCTTCTTTTAAAAATAACCACTATCTGCTTACTTGTTTCTAGTGTACAGTCTGAAAAGGGTATACAAATTCCCTATGCTATTCTGATTGTGTGCTTGTGTGGATGTGTATACATAGTGAAAGCAAAGAAATAGTAAAAGAGTCAATGAAAAGGCCATTTTGCATGTCCTGAAGCTAGCTAATAGTCCAAGGCTTAGCCTAACAGCAATGTCAACTGCCAAGAATATTGTGAAATATAAATTCTCAAGAGTGAGTATAAGGACAGCTTTGTTTGGCATGCTTAAAAAGCTCACCATATGTATCCTATACTTCTTCTCATCTGTCAGGCAGAGAATCATCTGTATCCTTATACTTGTCTCATTTAGAAGTTCTGAGGTGAGCCACTGAAGCAAACCTCCTAACCATGTACTGTGACACCTCCTCCCACCCCAAAATAACCAAAGAAGTGTGCAAGGATGAATCCAATTACCAAGTTGTTTCTTTTAATTAACTTTTTAATTCTTTCCCCTGAATTTCATCTTCTTTTTCTCCCTCCCAGCATGTTATCCTAAAATGAACTTGTTACACAGCAGTGTACCATAAAGTGCTCTTGAAAAGCTGGGCAGAGAAGCTGTGAAGTTTGTATTTCTAATCCAAAAGGAAGCCTGTTCTGTAAGTACTGCTAATTCTTCTCTTCCTACAAAGTCAAACTAAATGGGTAATATAAGTATTACCACCCACTAAGATGAGTAAGATAGAAAAAAAAAGTAGGAAGTTATAGTCAAGAAATAGGGTCAAGGGGAGAAGAAAGCAAAACTATAATCTGGATATCATCTCTCACGTGCCAGTTTCTGTGCTGGGTAGTTGACACATTGGTGAAGTCATAATAACACCATGTACTACTGGCTTCATGCGCATTATACACATGAAGAAACTGACGCTCGGGTAAGGTGATCCAACTGGACTAGAATCACAAGCCATTCATTGAGCAGATCCAGGATTTGAAGTAAAGTCTGCATGTGTCCTTTCAAATACACCATACCATGAATTGCTTTATATTCCCACATTGTAAACTATTTCTACTAGCCTCTGAAGCTCATCAGAGAAAGGAATCAATTCTTGAAAATTCCTTAAATGGAATGGAATAAAACAATTCCATATAAGATGATTTAGTTGAGCTTATATGATCAGTGCATTTGTCAATGAAGTGGTTGATGAGTTAAGATGAGATTGAGATGGGAACCACCTTGTACCTTATACTTTGGCCAATATTCCTCATCCATTCATAGGCTCATTTATTCATTCAGGAACTGCGCTAAGCAAAGGGTATACAGTCATGGAAAAAAACCTCAGTTCCCACTCATGCAACTAATAGTTGTGTTGGGAGATGGACAAGAACAAATGATCATACAAATGAATATATAATTGCAAAATTGTAGGTCTTCCTCGAAAGTAAATGAGAGCATATAATATAGATTTTAATTATTGATTGTTCATTATTGAAAGTTTTAAAGAAGCAGTGGTGTGAAATGATCTGCATTTTTAAATTGAGATTGCCATGTTGTGGGGGAGCTGGGAAGCTAGAATGGAATCAGGAGATGACTTAGGGGCTATTACAACATTCCAGAAGAATGGCAGCTGGCAATGAAATAGGGTGAAATGGATGGTTTGAGTTGTATTTTGGAGGCAGAATTAACAGGGCTTTGTAAATGGATTGATTGAATTGGGAAGAAGGAAGACATAAAGACATAGACAAAGGTTACTACTGGTTTTGTTTGTTTGTTTGGTTTTGTTTCTGCCATAAGCCACTGGGTGAATAGATACGTGATATACTGAAATGGGAAGACTCAAGGAAGAACCAGCAGGGGAAAAGGAAAATTAAAATATTGGCCTGAGACATGTTGAGTCAGAAATGTTGGAGATATTTCAATAGAAATGCCAAATCACAGTTGGATATATTAGGTGGGTGCTCAGAAATGGAGATGAAATTGGAAATACAGGAGGACAACAGCACAAAGATATAGATGTTATTTACAGGAAATAGTCAAAAATGCCCAGAATAAGTATAAAAAAAAACAGATCCAGAATTAGAACTCAAACAACTTCAGCATTTAAGCATTACATAAGAAGAAAAGACTGCAAAGAAAGCTGGAGAGTCAGAGAGGAAGAAGGAAATGTAAAGGGAATCAAATATCTCAAATCCAAGGTAAAAAAGTACTCTGAGAAGGAGGGAGAGATAAATTATGTGAAATGCTACCGAGAGTTTGAGCAAGACAGCTTCAAGATGCCCAGTGTGTTTAGAAACATGATGTCATTATCATGATTTGCTTTAGGCAAGTGGTGGGGATTGAAGCCTGCTGGAGTAGTTGAAGAGTATGAGCAAGATGAGGAGGAGGATTTACAGGCCTCTTTGCAGTTATCTTGGCTGGGAAAAAGGAATTAAGAAACAGATTTAGCTAGCAGGGGATCTAAGGTCAACTGAGCTGTTTCTGTTTGTTTGCTTTAAGACAGGAGATGCTATGGCTGTGTGTGTGTGTGTGTGTGTGTGTGTGTGCGCGCGCGCGCGCGACCTGATTCCAGCGTGAAGCTAGGGTAGGAAACTGCTGAGTATTCATGTAAATTATTCAACAAATAGTTATTGACCACTTTCTATAGGACAGATACTGTTCTTGGCATTTGGAATGTTGAATATTGATGGGAAAGATCAAGCAGAAAATAGATTAAAACTTCAGGAGGACAAGTGGATAATTTATAGAATAACATCCCTGAGAAGGTAGAAGGGTGGGCGTATCTAGAAACTCCATGAAAGTGTTGCCCTTCTCCAGACAAGGATCCTCCCCTTCACCCATTGTACCTGGAAGATAAAAGAGTACTCTCCATTACCAGGTGTTGTTTCTTTGTATTGCCCCAGGTACTGGGACCGTACCTAACATCCAGCCTACGCTTAATAAATATTTGTGAAAATAAATGGAAAGCACGTTTAAAAAATGTTAACTTATTTCATGGAACTATGACAGGGATTAACTGATAAAAATGTCTATTAATACTGTTGGGCTATAAAGAGCACACAATGCTAAGTGGTCAAGGTTCTGTTTCAGCCATGCTGCCACCCAGCAGGCAGCCCCTTATTTTATGACTCCCACCCTTGACTCTAGCGTGCCTTCTCTCTGGCTTCCGCTCTTCCTTTCCAACCCCACATGGTACACAGGATATTACAAAATGAAGATGCTGACCACCAGGACTAAACTCCAATCTGAACAGAGGACATTTCTGTGAGGGTATGAGACACCCTGAGCTTTCTCTAAATCAGGGACATTCTAGCTAAACTTGGAGAAAAGTATACTTATAAAGAGTCATTCTGCCAGCAAGGAGAGAGAGGTTGGCCCTTTTGTACAAAATATCTGTATTGATGGCTCCAAGCCAAGGGGATAAAGATTTCATAAATAAAATTATAAATAGGGGATAAGCCACCACATCAGAAATATTTCACTGAATTATGTGTTTTTCATATATACTTAGTTTTACTAGTTACAATGAAAGTTTATGTAAAAATGTCTCAAGTAACCCTAAAAAATACTCCCACCTGGAAATAAACATTGCATTACTGAGTTTTACATGACAGCAGATACTACATCACAATCAGAAGAAAACAAAATGAAATAGGAGACTGCTCCTAAAGAATAATGATGCATTTAGCAAGGAATAAAGCCACTTCAATTTGCTTTCAATTTGTTTTCCTTAATGACAAATAATCAAGTCTGGGAACAGCAACCTCTGTACCTACATCTGGTGAGGAGAAGGGTAAGGGGAGATTAGTTCAGCTTCAGCTAATAATGCTTTATGGTAACTGCTAAAATCCTCAACACAACACTGGCAAATGCTAACCATCAGAAACTCTGGCCCAAGTGGCTGTAAGCCCACCCGTCTCACTCTCTCAATTACATAATTAAGCTTGGCAGCAGGTTCAAATGAATTAAAACTGAATGTCACTGTTTTCTCCACACACCCCTGTCCTTGTTTTTCTTCCTTGTCAGGGGGAGAAGGCCAGCAGTTATGCAATTAGCGGGAAGTAGAGCAGTGAGAAAGAACCAACTCTGTGATAATTAGGTCATTTGCCAAATACACTCATTCCATTGGCAGATATAATCAATGCTTTCCTGAAATGTTTTAAACTCTGTGTGTTAATTTACAGTTTTGCTATTTTTATTGCACTACAAGCCTGGTGACTTTAGAGAAAAATGTGTATGCATGTGTGTGAGTGTGTGTGTGTGTGTATCTATCTATCTATCTATCTATCTATCTATCTATCTATCTATCTATCTATAATGGAATTCTACAAAGAATAGTCGTGTCCAGATGGTTCTTATATTGTTTCCTTTAGTGCATTTGCTGGCAGCATCTTCCCTGAGACCTTTGCCATTCAGTTGAACCACTGTGTGACAATCCATTTGAAATGTCATTAAATGTTTCTTTACCATCTTCAAAAGCTTATTTTATGCTTCTGCATTGGTGTGTGCTCCTTAAGTTCTCTATTTAAACTGCTTATTTATGTACCAACATTGGGATTGTTCTTTATGTGTGCATTGGGGTGGATTGCGGGGAAGTAATGATAAAACTAGAACTCCTGCTTTAGGTTTGCAGTGCCATCAACAGTGACCCAAGGAGACTTGCTCTCAGAGTGTAACTGCACACTAAATTTCACAACATTTGTATTGTTCCTCCTCTTCAGAATGACTGTCATAAAAGCTCGCTTGAAACACAGATGGCTTGGTGTAGCACCCAAATTCTTTCAAAGACAATCCAGCCATGAGTCAAATGTGACTTCTAAACAGAATAAGCAAACATTTTGGCTAAGAATTGTATATACATTCAGTTGAAATTCTACTTAAGTTTAACAGTTGAAGATGTTAACAATGAATCACCTTTCCATAAATCCTTCCCCACCTTCTATTTGGGTTTAGCAATATTCTGTGGCTGTTGTCTGGGCTCAGAATAGGATGACTGAGTTGCAGGGAGAGAGGGGTGGTTTGCAGGCTGCCTGGAAGTCTGGTGGCACTTAGACTGCCTCCATGCCTCTGTATTTCTTCTGGATTTCTACTGTATCCCTAAACTATTCAGTTATTGTTGACTATCCTTCCTTATCGGATTTCCTAGTTCTTTGCACTATGTGGTCACAGAAGATAATGAAATAACAGCATTGATATATTTATTGCAACTTTTCTACTTAAAACAACAAGAAAACCTACTAATTTCTTCAATGTCTTCTTTTGTATCCATTTACTGTGAGTGATCATTATAGTAAAGCCAGGATACCACAGGGGAACCAACATGATAGCCACATGGTCTACCTTAGATTTGTGAAAAAATAAAGGCAAAAGATAGTTTCTGCTGAAAAGCAAAAGCCAGAGACAATAGAGCATACTGTGAGAAAAATTCCAAGCCATTATAATCTGAATCACCTATGATTTCAAATGTCTTAAAAATATAAAATGCAGGGAGTTGATACAGAAAAGAAACCACATATGGACTGCCTGAGCAGAGAGGGTTGCAGCCTCAGGCACTTAGCAAACAGAGGAAAATAAGACGGGTAACAATATCCACTGTACAGAAAACAGGTTGCTCCACTGGACTCCCCTCATGTTCCAGTTTAATTGCCTAAGCATTCTGAAATTTTTGTGCCAGAAATACTAAAACAAGACATCAGCTTTTGGAACAGGAAACTGCCTATTATTAGTGACATGTTTGAACCACGGTGTGATCTCTCATTATTATTATTATATTATTAAATTTACTAAACATCTACTACATATGAGGAAGATAGTGCCAGATGCTGTAAGGAAAACAAAAAGTCTAACATGACTTTTCTTGACAAAGAGTTTATGGTCTAGTAGAGTTGATGAATCGATTTAAATACAGTGGGGTTTATGTTTAAATGGCATATAGACACAATTATCTTCACATTATTGAACTAATTTTATACTGTATAGTATGTATGACTTAGGCTGTACAGCTCTGGTCAACAGAGCTGAATAACTGAGCCAGGTTCCGTTCAACAAGTGCCATGACGGTAAAATTATCCATATTCTAAATTTATGTATATATTACGAATTAGTCTTTGTGTCTCTCAGTTTGTTTGAAATTAAGTACAAGATATAGAGAGTAATCACTACCCTATAAATTGTGGGGAAAAAAAGTGCTAGTATTTTAAAATGGCAACTGTTTCTTCCAGGTGGGGGAAAACGCGATATATTTTGCACATGAATGACAAAAATAAGGACTGGGGAAAAGGAATAGGTCCCAAATGGTATTTCCTAGCAGAATAAAACAATTACAAAGACAGACAAATTTAGAGAGCAAAGTATTTAGTAGTATGCCACTTGAAAATTGAACACGTTCTCTTTCCATTTATGTTACACAAAAAATCTTATTAAACTAAACACAAATTTAAATCCCAAAACTCACTTTCCTCTTCACCATGTTCAGTTGATTTTTAAATGAGAGAAATTGCTTCTTTATACTGAATAAAGTCAAAATTAGTATCAGAATCATTATTTATGGGCTTAGTGCAGCCCCTATGCTTTATTGAGATTAAAGAAACTTACTGATTTGCCAAGGACCAACAATTATTTTATTATACTATTACACAGATTAAGGGAGCAGTGTATTTGGCAGTAAATGGGCAGATTAACCTCTGTGAACCATGTAGCAAAGCTTTGCTTTGCTAACAGACAGTGTTCAAGTATACAAAGAAAATGTATGTCTTGTTTGAGCTATTGGTCCTGTGTGTCTTTGACATCAAAACAGCAGGAGGCACAAGTTGTAATGGTGACTGCATGAGCAAACCCAGCATATTAATAAAACAATTCAATTGAATTTATAATTATAATAAAAGTCAGCTATAACTGAACACTTTAATTATAGCTCTACAATCTCCAGCCCCAATTTAGGATAGGCAAACCTAACTAAAATTTCATTCCTGGCTGCCCCATTCTTCCCTCCCATTTGCTCTAGACTTACAGATGGGTAGAACGCTAGACTATTCCTCCACACAAGGAATAGAGGTAATGACTTCAGTGTATCAACTGGAGGACAAGCCCCCTACCTCTTCCCAGGTACTTTAATCCATATTCACACTCAACAGCTTTACTCTCCTGCCACAGTGGAGAGTAAAGCTGTACTGGGCTCAGCCAACAACCACACACAGAGGGAGCATTTGGACCAGACCTAGCCAGAGGAGAATCATCCATCTCATCCGCTGATACTCAAGTTTCTTGGCAAGCTTTGCCATCACAGGCCAAAGTGCTCTGGGGACCTAGGTAAACTCTGAAAGGCAGTCAAGGGCACAAGGACTGCAACTCTTATGCAACTCCAAGTGTTGGGCTGGGCTCAGAGCCAGAGGACTAGGGTGGCATGGCATGAGACCTAGGGAGACACCAGCCCAGGCAGCTAAAGGAATGCTTGTGCCATCCCTCCCTTAGCCTTAGGTAATGCAGCTCACAGCAATGAAAGTGTCTCCTTCCTTCTGCTTAAGGCATGGAGAACAAAGAGTAAAAAGGAGCCTTGTGCCTTGAATACCAGCTCAGCCATAGCAGAATAGGGCAATGGGCAGAATAATGAGCCTCCCATTCCAGACCCTAGCTCTCAGATGACATTTCTAGACACAGCATTGAATGGAAGGACCTAGTCCTGGCAGGATTCATAACCTGCTGACTAAAGAGCCTTTGGGCCCTGAATAACCAGCAGCAAAACCCAGGTTGTATGCTATGGGCCTTGGGCTCTGAGATGTACAGGAAGGAAAAGTAAAGCAGACTTTGTCATGTGTCTTAGGTACCAGTTCAGCCACAGTGGGGTAGAGCAAAAAGCAGGCTCTTGGGGTCACTAAGTCTAGGCCTAGGCTAGTAGACAGCATTTCTGGTCCTGCCCTGGGCCAGAGGATATTCAAATTCCCAGAATGGTGAGTCTCATGCTTGGAAGCGTTTACCACAATCTGACTGAAGAGCCACTGGGGCTTTAAGGGAACATGGGCAGTGACCTGGCAGAACCCCTCAATAGGCCAGTGGTGGCAGTGGCCACAGGAAGAGGCTCCTCTGTCTGTGGAAAGGGGAAGAGTAGGAAGAACTTTATATTATGAACTGAGTGCCAGCTTACCTGGGGTGTAAAAGAGCATCAGTCAAATGTTTAAGGTTTTTGACTACAATCCCTGGCTCCCAGACAATATCTCTGGACCCAGGTGGGGCCTGGGGAAACCTGCCATCCTGAAGGTAGGGACACAAATGTGGCTGGATTTGCCACCTGTTAATTGTAGAGGCCTAGGGTTTTGCATAAACATAGGTGATAAACAGCTAGTGGTTAGAGTGGGCCTTGGGGAAGACTCAGTGCTATGAAGGTTTCAGGTCTGATCCATTAGTCACATTGATGGCAGCCACAGGAACCTAACTGGGTCAATCCCAGTGTGTCACCACACCTCCAGTTTCAGGTGGCTCAGTGTAAAGACAGAGACTCCATTTGTTTGGGAGAAAGTAAAGGAAAAGGACAAGAGTCTCTGCCTGATAATCCAGAGAATTCTTCCAGATCTTATCCAAGACCACCAAGGTGGTACCTCTATGAGTCTGCAAAAACCACAGAAATATTGGGCTGAGGGCTCAAGTCCCTTCAAATACCTGGAAAGTCTTCTCAAGAAGGATGGGCACAAACAAGCCCAGTCCATGAACATAATAGTAAATACCTAACTCTTCAATGTCCAGACAGCTATGAATATCTAAAGCATCAAGATCATCCAAGAAGACATGACCTGACCAAATGAACTAAATAATGCACAAAGGACTAATCCTGGAGAAACAGAGACATCTGACCTTTCACAGAGAATTCAAAATAGCTGTTTGAGGACATTTTTAAAAATTAAAGATAATACAGACAAAAAACTTCAGAATTCTATCAAAAAAATTTAAGAAGTTGAAATAATTTAAAAGAATCAAGCAGAAATTCTAGAGTTTAAAAATGGAAATGACATACTGAATAATGCATCAGAGTCACTTAATAATAAAATTGATCAAGAGAAGAATTAGTGAGCTTGAAGAAAGTCTATTTGAAAACACACAATCAGAGGAGACATAAAAGAGTAAAAAGCAATGAAGCAGACTGACAAGATCTAGAAAGTATATCAAAAGGGCAAATATAAGAGTTATTTGCCTTAAAAAATGAGGTAGAGAAAGAGATATGTGTAAAAAGTTTATGAAAAGGGAGAATATCAGAGAACTTCCCAAACCTATAGAAAGGTACCAACATTCAAGCACAAGAAAGTTATAGAACACCAACCAGGTTTAACCCAAAGAAGACTACCTCAAGGCATCTAATAATCAAACCTCCAAAAGTCAAAGATAAAGAAAGGATCCTAAAAGTAGTAAGAGGAAAAAAAGATAATGTACAACAGAGCTCTAATACATCTGATAACAGACTTTTCAGTAGAAACCTTATAGACCAGGAGAAAGTGGCATGACATATTTAAAGAACTGAAAGAAAAAAAAAAAAACCCTTACCCTTGAGTAGTATATCTGACAAAGACATCCTTCCATGAGAAAAAGAAAGACCTTTCTAGATTTAAAAAAAGCTGATGGATTTTATCAACACCAGACCTGCCCTACAAGAAATGCTAAAGGGTGTTCTTCAGTCTGAAAGAAGAAGATGTTAATGAGCAAGAATAACAGAAAAACACAGAATTGTATAACACTGTAATTGTGGTGTGTAAATTACTCTTAAGTATAAAGGCTACATGATGAACCAATCAAAATTAATAGATACAATTGCATTTCAAGACATAGACAGTACAATAAGACATAAAGAGAAATAGCAAAAAGTTAAAAAGCAGGGAGATGAAGTTAAAGTATAGGGTTTTTATTAATTTTCATGTGTGTGTATGTGATTTCTTATGCAATCAGTGCTAAGTTATCATCAGTTTAAAATAATAGGTTATAAGGTAGTATTTGAAAGCCTCACTGTAACCTCAAATCAAAAAAAAAACACAGAATGGATACACAAAAAATAAAAAGCAAGAAATTAAGTCATACCATCAGAGAAAATCACCTTCACTAAAAGGAAGACTGAAAGGAAGGGAAGAAGGAAGAGAAGACTGCAAAACAACCAGAAAACAAATAACAAAATGGAAAGAGTAAGTCCCTACCTATCAATAATAACACTGATTGTAAATGGACTAACTCTCTAATCAAAAGACATAGAGTGGCTAAATGGATGAAAAAATAAGATTCCATGATCTGTTGCCTACAAGAAACCCACTTCACATATAAAGACCCACAGACTGAAAATAAAGGGATGGGAAAAAAAGATGTTCCATGACAATGAAAACCAAAGAACAGCAGATGTATCTACACTTATATAAGAAAAAAATGGATTTCAAGACAAAAATTGGAAGGAGAGACAAAGAAGGTCCTTACATAACGATAAAGGGGTAAATCCAGCAACAGAACATAACAATTGTAAATATATATGCACCAAACCCTGGAGCACCCTGATATATAAAGCAAATATTATTAGAGCTAAAGAGAAAGGTAGACCTTGATACAATAATAGTTAAGACATCAATATCCCACTTTCAGCATTGGACAGATCTCCCAGATGGAAACTCAACAAAGAAACATCAGACTCAATCTGCAGTACAGAAAAAACGAAACAAAACATTTCATCCAGAGACAACAAAATGCACATTTTTTTTCTTCTCAGCAGGTTGATCATTCTCTAGGACAGACTATGTATTAGGTCACAAAACAAACCTTAAAACATTAAAAAATGGGAAAAAAAAATCAAGTATCTTTTCTGATATATTTAAAGTACAATGAAATGAAACTAGAAATCAACAATAAGAGGAATTTTGGAAACTATACGAATATATGGAAATCAAACAATATTCTCCTGAATAACCAGTGGTTCAATAAAGAAGTTATGAAAAAAATTTAAACATGTATTGAAACAAATGATAATGGAAACATAGCATATCAAAACCTATGTAATACAGCAAAAGCAGTACTCAGAGGGAAGTTTATAGCTATAAGTGCCTACATTAAGAAATAACAAAAAAATCAAATAAATAACCTAAGGATGCATCATAAAGAACAAAAAAATGCAAGCACAATTTACACACAAAATTAGTAGAAGAAAAGTAATAAGGATCAGAGTAGAAATAAATGATTTGAAATGAAGAAAAAATACAAAAGATCGATGAAACATTTGTTTTTGAAAAGATAAACAAAATTGACAAACTTTTAGCCAGACTAATGAAGAAAAAAAGGAAGAAAACCTAAATAAACAAATAAGAGATGGAAAAAGGAGGCTGGGTGTGGTGGCTCATGACTGCAATCCCAGAACTTTGGGAGGCCGAAGTGAATCACCAGAGGTTGGGAGATTGAGATCAGCCTGGCCAACATGGTGAAACCCCATCTCCACTAAAAACACAAAAATTAGCCAAACATGGTGGTAAGCACCTGTAATCCCAGCTACTCGGGAGGCTGAGGTGGGAGAATCACTTGAACCTGGGAGGCGGCGGTTGCAGTAAACTGAGATTGTGCCACTGCACTCCAGCCTGGGTGACAGAACAAGACTCCATATCAAAATAAAAACTAAAAAAGAATAAAGAGATCTTACAACTTATATCACAGACATTTAAAGGATCATTAATGGCTACTATGAGCAACTATATGCCAATAAACTGGCAAATCAAGGGGAAATTAATAAATTCCTAGATATGTACAAACCACCAAGATTGAATTATAAAGAAATCCAAAGACTACACAGACCAATAACTAACAATGAGATTGAATCCATAATAAACAGTCTCTCAGTAAGGAAAAGCCCAGGACCCAACAGATTCACGGCTGAATTCTATCAAACATTTAAGAAGAATTAATACCAATCCTCTAACAATTCTGAAAAATAGAGGAGGAGGAAATAATTTCAAATTCATTCTATGAGACTAGTATTATCCTGACACCAAAACCAGAAAAAAGATACATCAGTAAAAGAAAACTACAGGCCAATATCTCTGACTAATATTGCCACAAAAATCCTGAACAAAATAGTAGTAAACTGAATTGAACAATACATTAAAAAGATCATTCATCATGACCATGTGGGATTTATATCTTGGAGGCAAGAATGATTCAACATTCACAAATCAATCAATGTGATACAACATATCAATGAAATGAAGGACAACAACAATATGATCATTTTGATTGATGCTGATAAAGCATTTGATATGAACATCTCTTCATACTAAAAACCCTCAAAAAACTAGGTATACACAGAAGATATCTCAACATAATAAAAGCCATATGTGACAGACCCACAACTAGTACATATTGAATGGGGAAAAACGGAAACTCTTTACTATAAGAACATGACAAGGATACCCACTTTTACCACTGTTATTTAACATAGTACTGGAAATTCTAGTTAGAGCAGTCAGAAAAGGAAGAAATAAAGGGCATCCAAACGAGAAAGGAAGAAGTCAAATTATCCCTGTTTGCAGATGATACAATCTTATATTTGAAAAAAACTTAAATAATCTATCAAAAACAAAACTATTAGAACTGATTTAAAAATTCAGTAAAGTTGAAGGATACAAGATCAACATACAAAAATTAGTAGCATTTCTATATGCCAACAGTGAACAATTTGAAAAAGAAATTTAAAAAGTAATTCCACTTACTGTAGCCAAAAATAAAATTAAATACCTAGGAATTAACCAAAGAAGCAAAATATCTCTATAATTAAAACTGTAAAATACTGGTAAAAGAAATTGAAGAGGACACAAAAAATTGAAAAAATATTCCATGTTCATGGATTGGATATTGGATAGCAATGTTGCTAAAAATGTGCATACTACCCAAAACAATCTACAGATTCAATGCAATCCCTATCAATATACCAATGACATTCTTCACAGAAATAGTAAAAATAATTCTAAAATTTCTACAGAATCACAAAGACCCTGAATAGCCAAAGCTATTCTGAGTAAAAAGAACAAAACTGAGGGAATCACATTACCTGACTTCAAATTATACTACAGAGCTATAGTAACCAAAACAGATGGTACTGGCATCAAAACAGACACATAGACCAATGGAACATAATAGAAAATCTAGAAGCAAATCTACATACCTACAGTGAATTCATTTTTTACAAAGGTGCCAAAGTCACACATTGAAGAATGGACAGTCTCTTCAATAAATGGTACTGGGAAAACTGGATATCCATATGAAGAAGAATGAGACTTGACCCCTATCTTTCACCATATACAAAAACCATATAAAATGGATTAAAGACTTAAATCTAAGACCTCAAAATATGAAACTACTAAAATAAAACACTGAAGAAGCACAGGCAACCAAAGCAAAAATGGACAGATGGGATCTCATCAAGTTAAAAAGCTTCCACACAGTGAGGGAAAACAATGAACAAAGTAAAGAATCAACCCACAGAATGAGAGAAAATATTTGCAAACTACCCATCTGGCAAGGAATTGATAACCAGAAAATATAAAGAAGTCAAACAACTGTATAGGAAAAAATATAATAATCCAACTAAAAATGGGCAAAATATTTTAATAGAAATTTCTCAAAGGGAGACATATAAATGGCAAACAGGCATATGCAAAGGTGCTCAATATCACTGATCATCATCAGATAAATGCAAATCAAAACTATAAAGAGATATCATCTCAGCCCAGTTAAAATGACTTTTATCCAAAAGACAGGCAATAACAGATGTTGGAGAGGTTGTAGAGAAAAGGGAGCCCTTGTATACTGTTGGAGGGAATATAAATTAGTACAACCGCTATGGAGAACAGTTTGGATTTCTCAAAAAAACTAAAAAAAACTAAAAATAGAGCTACCATATGATCCAGAAATACCATTGGTGAATATATGCCCAAAAGAAGGAAAATCAATATATTGAAGAGATATCTGCACTCTCATGTTTGTTACAGCACTGTTTACAATAGCCAAGATTTGGAAGCAACCTCAATGTCCATCAATGGATGAATGGATAAAGAAAATGTGGTACTTATACACAATGGAGTACTATTCAGCCATAAAAGAGAATGAGATCCTGTCATTTGCAACAACATGGATGAAACTGGAGGTCACTATATTAAATGAAATAAGCCAGGAACAGAAAGACAGACATTGTATGTTCTCACTTATTTGTCAGATCTAAAAATCAAAACAATTGAACACATGGAGAAAGAGAGTAGAAGGATGGTTACTAGGGGCTGAGAACGGAGCAGGGGTTAACGGGAGGTGAGGATGGTTAATGGGTACAAAAAATAATTTGAAAGAATGAATAATATCTAATATTTGATAGCACAACAGGGTGATTATAGTCAAAATAATTTACTTGTACATTTTTAAATAACTGAAAGAATATAATTGGATGTCTCGTAAAACAAAGGATAAACAAAGGATATTATGCATTACATACCTGTAACAAAAGTTTGTTATATACTTGTAACAAAATATCTCCTGTACCTCATAAATATACACATAAATATACACAAAATATCTCCTGTACCTCATACATATAATTAAATTAAATATTTAATTCTGTGTACTCACAAAAATTAAAATTTTTAAAATAAGAAAATGGTTGATTTCTTCTAATTTTAAAAGTTATATACTTTTATTATAGAAATTAAGCCAATACAAAGAGAAATTAGCTATGATGTCATCATCCAAAGATAATAAATTGTTAATAAAATCGTTTTCCTTTATTTTAGCCAAAATGATATCAGATTATACATATAATTTTAACATCTGATTTTTCCCTAAGCAACACATGCAACTGCTTTTCTTGGTCGATAAATATGGATCTCTATAATCCCATCAATCTAATATTTTCAGCATTCCACTTGCCTAACTCTTTCTGAAAGATTTCTGAACTATACAGTTTGCCTTAGCTAAATGTTTCTTAACTTGCAAAACTGATTTTATTCCAAGATTTGGAAAGATTTTTAAAATTAATGAAATGGAAATAGGCAATGCTTTCAAAGCCTCCTAGACTTTAGAGAATGATTTTTCCTAAGTTTTTTTTGTTTCATTCAAAGATCTTTTTTTTTTAAAAAGACTTTCATGCATTGCAAGCCAAAGATATAAGAAGCCAGTTAAATCAAATTCAAACACCCAACTCCTGAAATACAAGGGATTGAAAGCCCGTTTTTCTTTTCATTGTAATTAAGTTGGATCCATCTCAAAGGATTTTTGGAAATATATTAGAACCTTATGAGACAAAATTGGAGATCTGTGATTCAAAAAGGATACCAAAAGTTTGAATAGTCTTATAATTGTACCATGATTACATATTTATTTATAAGTTGAAAGTAGAATTTTTTTTTCAACAAAGACATGTTGTCCCCAAGAAAATTTTGCTGTAATTTGTAAATTAGTATGCTTGCTGATGGTATCAGCTCTTTTGTATCCCTTTAAATTGCTAGAGGTTCATGACTTACAGAGGAAATCTCTCTAGGCAGTATCCTAATTGTATAAGGAAAATAGTGTTTTAGGATCCTAGAACATGCTGGTTTGGATACAGTTTAGAGAATTGTTTAGTTTAGGATGTTTTTATATACTTGTCCTAACTACTGTCAAGACCTGAATCACTAGGAAAATGGCTCTGCAAGCAGAAATCAAAAGCATCTCACCTGAGAAGTTTTCTACTTTGCTGCTCAGATGTGATCTGCGGAAAAGCAATGTTGGCATCACTTGGGAGCTTGTTAGAAGTGCACAATTTCAGGCCTACACCAGGTCTACTGAATCAGGCTGTACATTTTGACAAGATCCCCAAGAAAGCCATATGCACATTAAAGATTGAGACTCCCTGGACTGCAACAAGCCACTCATCAAGTCAAGATTGCACCTGCTACTCTCATAAAACTACAGGGAGAATGGGAATCTTAAAATTCATCTTCTTCAACCTCTATTGGATCTTCAAATCTTCCTACAATCTCTTTGCCAAACACTCCTCCAAACTCCTCCTGGACAATTCTAATATTAGGGAGTACACAGTCTTCCAAGGAGGTCCATGAGAGACAAGTGTATTTCATAGAATACTGTTGTAATTGAAAGGCACAGATGTTGCCTTCATGCAATCTAGATTCAAATACTAGCTCCACTATTTGATAGCAATGAGTCCTCCAGCACAGAACACTCAACCCAGAATAAGGGTAATAATAACACTACCTAAATTCTACGTTGTTCTGGGCATTGAATAAATTTACGTGTATTTAAAGCACCTGGCCTAATGCCAAAGGCATTTTCTCTCTCCAACTCCCTCATCTTTTTAGACTGTGCTGAAATTTAGCACCTTAATTTAATTCATTTGTTTTAAATACATTCTAAGAGAAACCAGACAAATGTATTCCTTTCTTCACATAACAAATCTTTATATTTTTAAAGACAGCAATTCTTCTCCTGTTTATATGTACAAAATGAATATTGAAAAATACAGGACTAGGGCTATTTTCTCATAATAGCCTATTTCAGAACAAGTATCTGCTCTACTTCCCTGTCTCTTTTATGTTTGTTCTTCAGAGATATACTTAATTCTGTTTAGTTACTAAGTTCAAATTGGCCCTACATTAATTCATCTCTTTAAAAAAGTAATGTTCATCTGAGGAAGCAGGTAACCAATGTGAAGAATGATTATACAATAAGTGTATTATGCAAATTCCAGTGAACATTTTATGTACATTGGATAAAGAATCAAATTAAAGTCTCATAACCCTCGGAAAATTAAACTTAGCAAGCACAGAGGTTGATTTGCCCTTGAACACAAAAACTGCTAAGGGCAGACATTCCCCCATCATTTTCACAAAACGGAACCATTTCTGAAGGTTTCAGATTAAAATGAGAAATCCCCTAGGAGTCATAAAGATCAGCTATTTTTACAGGAATAATTTGGAATTGCAATTTTAAAGTGTTATGAGTTGGAAGGAATTGGTGAACTTCTGTGTCATATTTTGAAAAGCTAATATTCCAGGTAATCGGCCAGTTGAGAACACCAAAAATTGCAGAGAATAGCTATGAGGGAAGGGGAAAAAGAATTTCTCAAGGATAAGCACACAAGGACTGATTTACACAGTTCTCCTCATAACAACCCAAGAGCGGCAGTTATGCAATAGACCACTATGCTCCTTCGATTTTCCTTCACTCGATGTAATAATGGGGCATAAGAGTCGCCTTCCTATAACACTTTCATGTCCCCTCCTTGCAGCTTGACAACGCTGATTCTACCACTGAATTCCCTAAAGAGGAATAATGGACTATTAAGAAGGATAATGCAGAGGGTCTGTATAGCATTTACCTACTGGAGAACAAAGAAACCATCACAAGCATTTCATTAAATCAGTCAGTAAACATGAGTTTCACACTCATGGTGTGAAGGTGGGTCAAAAACCCCTTTCTGCCCCCAATTTTTACACATGGAGACAGGATGTGGTCTCCAGTGCCAAGAACAATCTATTCATTCATCAACTCTTGGAAATAAATTCTTTTCCTGTTCATCCTTTTTGGGAACCAGGCAGGATGTAAATATAAAAATATTGCTGTTGATTTACCAAATGCTCAGTGAGGTTCTTTTATCTATTCTCAGCTAGGTGTTGGGGGCGGGGAGAAAAATACAAATGAGACATGGTTTCTCTCATAAGGTAATACGCAAACCCAATGGAGAAACAGCCACTTTAACATCGTGACACTCATTGAGGGCTCTATGTGGTATGCTTATTACAAATACAAAAACCTGTAACACATGAATAGCACACGACATGATGATAGAAAGAAAGCTTATTTCTTACTAGAGAGATAATGGAGAAAATGAACTTAAGCTTTTTTATTGTTTTTCTTATTCTATAACTTTTTAATCAACTTATTTAAGGTATAATTTGCATATGATAAATGCGATTTCAGTGTACAATTTGTTGAGTTTTGACAGATAATCCACCTGTATAACCACCATAACGATCAAGACACAGAACTCTTTCACCATCCCCCAAATTCCATTTGCATCTCTTTGCAGCCACTTCCATACACACACCCCCGGCAACCAGGCATCTGTCATTACAGATGAATTTGGCATTTTCTAGAATCTTCCATTAATGGAATCACACAATGTATACTCTTTTTCTCTATTTTTTTGCATTTTGCTTAGCAGAATGACAACATTTAGACATGAGGGGGCAATAGCATTGAAGTATGAACAAATATTTGGGGACAGGTAAGTAAAGGGTGAATTCAAGCAATTAATGGGGACATCTAATCTAGACCAAAGTGGAGACACTGGGGAAGGTATCATGTAGAACAGTGCAGGACAGGCAACATCACCTAACCACGTGTTACGTAGAGCTTCACAATGTTTACATCAATTTTCATGCTACTCTTCTACTCCCTTACTATATTTTGGCCACATTGAGGCTTTTGCACCTGCTGTTGCTTTTGACTGGAGCACTCACTCCCCAGGATTGTACAGGAGCTGAATTCTTCTCCTCCATTAGTGTCTATCACCACATGCTGTTAATGTTCTTCATTGCAGTGGCCACAATTTGTGGATTATTTTGTTTATATGATTATTGTATTTTACCCTAAGAGGCTGTAATTGCCAAGATCATAAAGAACTGGATGGTTTTGTTTGTAACTATATCATCTTACCACACATTCTGGCTCATACTAGCCATTGAATGAATGAGTCAATGAGCAAGTGAATGAATGAGCAAATTCCTAACAAATCAAAAGCCTTTCATCGGTCACATATATAACTTCAGGCATTATAATTCTCACAACTTTCTGACACACAATTCCTGCGTCTCTTATTATAAAATACTTTTATATTATAATATAATTTAAGGAGCATCATAGAGTCTTATAAATTTGCAGCTCCAACCCTACAATCATGACATTGGCCTGACCGTATTTTTGTGCTCTTTGGCACAACAGGGCAAAACATTTATCTTCAAGAGAGACCTGGAAGATGTTGGATATAAAAGTTTAAAACTAAAAAGAAAACTTTTTTTTTTTTTCATAAAGAATTACCTTTTCTAAACTGTCAAATATGCACTGAAAACAAGGATGTCTAGTGTTTTGGTGTTAATACTTTGGCTGTTTTTGAGGAAACAGAGTTTTATGCTATAGGATTTTAAGGTGAGGTTAGCACAGTGTGGTTTCCAGATCAATAAAGGACTTTGTGTCAAGGACCTGCTGGTTGCTTGCCTAGTTTATTGTGACTTAACAAAAGAGTCCAGGAACAGTATTGCTCAGCAGAAGGAAAACAAAAATAGGTGAGCTGATAGCTCATCTTGAAGAGACAAAAAATATCAAGATCAAGGATGCTCACAAAGAAGTCCTGTTTAGAGAATGCCAGAATTCCATAGTAAAATCACTGTTTCCAAGTCCTGCCCTTATAAACATGACCTTGGAAATGTTTTCAAACACACAAAAATTCACAAACACTGGCAGAAGTCTTTTCTTTCTGGTGCATTTATAACACATTAATAACTCATTCCCTCTAAGTTTTTGAGAGCTCTCCTTTACACTATACAATAAGCTCCTTCAACCACTTATCAAATACCATATACAAGATAAATAAACGTTTGGAACATAATTTAAGTTTCCTTTCCTAAACTGGTGGTGAGGGGAGAATAAATTTCCCTCTTCATTTTATATCAATTTATTTTGCTGATGAACAGGAAGCTTGAAATTCCCTCTGGTCTTGAATTACACATGGAAGAAAAAGATCAACATAAGAATGCTTAATTTCTGCCCTTAGGAGAAAGGAAAGGATGAAAAAAAATCTAAAGGAAACTCCTGCTGCCTAAAGCATCCTCATCTAGAAAGCAAAGCGGCAAGAGGTTCAATGAGATATTTTGAGATTGATTTTTAAAGATATTCTTTTTTTTTTTCTTGGAATTGATAGAATTGACTTGTAGCTAAGCCCAAACCATGGCATTGTCCTTCAAGAAACTGACTTGCCTAAGCTGACATATTACAGCAGGATGAATTCTATTCTGAAACATGAGGTACAGCTGGAGGGAAATATTCCAACACTTCTCCCATCAGGTTTCTGCAGGGTAGTTTAAACCTTCTGGTTTGAGGTAGACAAAACCAAACTCCAGTGCCCAAAATATACATATCAATATTTACATAATAATAAAAATGAAGGCTACATACTATATGCTGTATAATGTACTAATTTCTTTTCCTAGTTTAACTCATTTAAGTCCTACAACTTTATAAATATCATTACTTCCAATATGTACATAAGGTAACCTAGTCTCAGAGAACTGATTTTTTTTTTTTTTTTTAAATGAAGTTTTGCTCTTGTCACCCAGGCTGGAGCGCAATGGCGTGATCTCAGTTCACCACAACCTCCACCTCCCAGGTTCAAGTGATTCTCCTGCTTCAGCCTCCAAAGTAGCTGGGATTACAGGTGCCCACCACCATGACCAGCTAATTTTTTGTATTTTTAGTAGAGACATGTTTCACTATGTTGGTCAGGCTGGTCTCAAACTCCTGACCTCAGGTGATCCACCCACCTTGGCCTCCCAAAGTGCTAGGATTACAGGCATGAGCCCCTGCTCCCGGCCTAAAAAAACAATTATTATAATATAGATTAGCTACATATGCAATGTGAAATTATACAGCTGGGTTTCATGTGATATATATATTTTTTAAAAGACTTAATCACAAATATAGGAACATTTTCTTTCCTTCTTTTCTTTCTTCCTTTCCTTCCTTCTTTTCTTTTCTTTTCTTTCTTTTTATCTTTTTTTTTTTTTTGACAGCATCTCACTCTGTTGAGAGCAGTGGTGTTATCATAGGTCACTATAGCCTCAATATCCCAGGCTCAAATGATCCTCTCACCTGAACCTCCAGAGGAGCTGGAACCACAGGCACATGCCACAATACCTGGCTAATTTTCTGTAGAGACAGAGTATCTCTATGTTGCCCAGACTGCTCTTTAACTCCTGGCCCCAAGTGATCCTGTCTTGGCATCCCAAAGTGCTGGGATTATAGCCATGAGTCACCATGCTCAGCCAACATTTTCTATTAAATATACATCCAATTATAATATTTATACATAATGGAAACAGGAAGCTTTTTAAAAAATTATGTTTTGGCGTCTTGTATTTAGAAGAGTAACTGGTATAATGTAAGCCCTCAATAAATATTAATTGAATAAATAGGTGAAAAATACATTAAAGTGTTCTGTTCCTGTGTAATTAGTACTACGGGCTCCTTTTTTGATAATAAAGATCAAAGATGTAAGAATTGCCTGAGACTGGTTGAGGTTTCAGCTAGCTGTTGAATCTCTACAGTGTCTTTACCCCCTGCAGAAATGTCTGGAATGTGGCAGGTACTAAAGAAATATTGGTTGAATAAATGAACAGACCCATGCTGGTCACAGTCATTTTAGGTAATTGACAGTAGAATTAAAGCTTGAAATATCTGAGCAATTTAGGAGAGTGTTTTGTCTGTTAATATGTATCTGTCCTCTTCTACATCTTTCAAAGTAATGGAAATAGTTCTGGCTCAGATTTATGAAATAATAGCATTCTTTCCTGTAGACCTATAGGTTACTTTTCAGGAAGGTTTTTGGGAATGGGATAGAAGAGAGATTATGAATGGGAAAAGGCAGTCTTTTAAAATGACCTGCTATTCTAGAGGGTTATCTGACTATCAATTCATAGGCCAGAATCACAGGAGACCGTGTCCTGCACTGTCTTTTCCAGATCAAAGCGTTAAGTCTACAACCATATAAACCCCGTAACTTTGTCTCTTTCTGCCTTTTTTTTTTTCCTTCTCTGCTTTTCTTCCAGACATGTCTCCATCCTACAGTACTTTAAGTGGCATCTTTAAGCTAAAAACACAAAACTATCTAGAAATCTCGATATTTCAAGAATGGCTTCCCCTGTAGGAATTAAATTTTTAACATACAATAATTTTGCCTAGAGATTGATTTGGTCTTTTACTCAATGACAACCTATGCTCATGATGAGTGAGTGTGGGTTAGAGCAGCAGACAGCTAAGCTGGGATACAGGCACAAGGAACAATCTATGGAGAAGGAGGAAAGGTGATACCAGCAGATCCTCCCTGAGGGCAATTAACAACTCAAGGTAGATTCTCAAAAGGTCTAATATATAAAGGTCCAAATATAATTCTAGTATATTTGGAACTTTATAATCAAGTAACCATATATCAAGTATATTGAAGGAAAAATAAGTTATTCCTTGGTTCAGGGAGGCCCCTAGAATAGTCCTTGGAAGGTAGCAAGTCCTCACTTGACACAGGTGACTCCATAATCAACATCATAGTTTCTTCCTTGTAGACCAGTGGCCCATGTAGTACAGCCAGTGTACAGATGCGATCTCTTTGGTGAGCACTATTTTTAAAGTTTTTAAATACATTTTAGTTCTCTGAAACATACTTTCAAAGTTGAGAAATTTCAGATAAGAATTCAGATTTTCAACTTCTCAGAAGATTGGGCAGCAGTGAGCCTGGGTGAAAATAATTAACTATCACGAGTACGGGCTGCTGTTTTCTTCAGTTTGCTCATGCTTATATCAGTGTATTGCAGGGCCCATTCAGCCACGCCAACTTCTATTGCTTGCCTAGGATATGTCTGGCTGTTGTAAACAAACAAAAATTACTCAAAAACTTGGATTTCTAATATTCTAAGGCTTCCAACTCCGAAAATTAGAATTACAAGATGCTAAAGTTGAATAACTAAATCATGTTTAAAAAGAAAAATAACTTCACAAAGCCTTCTCTTTATTATCAGTTAATACTACACTATGTTTCTCATGCAATGTGTCAGTATATTTTTATACCAGTGTGCATACATGGATTTCAATTTCTTGCCCAAACATGTATCATTGAGAATCAACCAGCAAAGCAATCTAGTTAAGCACTTGAAGTCAGGCCAGAATATGTGGTGTCAAATCCTGGTTTTTTATCCTCTCTTTTGACTCCATTTCCTCATTGGTACCATAGGGATAATCATAGAATCTATTTACAGGTCATAAGATTGTCGTAAATGTTAAATAAGTTAATATATGTAAATCACTTAAAACATTGCCTGCCACATTAAGTACTAGACCTATAAAGCAATGTTATTATTTTTCTGTCAGTAAAAACTTCCAAAGATTTTAGATTAAAATCCATATTTTAAATAGTTTTATCAATTACAAAAAATGTGGCCCACAAGTGAACCACAGTGTGCCTGAGTTGCCTCTAAGCTATCAGTATAAGTATTCAAACACAATGCATAGACAGTGTAAATTTTTTTGATGTTCACTTTAAATCTAAATGGGATCTATTTCATTGTTTGTTTATTAAAGGAATACAGTCATTTGTTAAAGGGTTTTTTATTTTTAAAACATAATATTCCATATTAAAATACTTGGTTTTCATAACCACATTTTCAAGGAAGTAACTGTACTCATTAAGATGTTTAAAGTTTTGAGTTTTACATGTAAGTCTTTAATTGATCCTGAGTTAATTTTTGTATATGGTATAAGGAAGAGGTCAAGTTTCAATCTTTTGTATGTGGCTAGCCAGTTATCCCAGCACCATTTATTGAAAAGGTAATCCTTTCCCCATTGCTTTTGTCAGGTTTGTTGAAGATCAGATAGTTGTAGGTGTGTGGACTCATTACTGGGTTCTCTATTCTGTTTCATTGGTCTATGTATCTCTTCTTGTACCAGTACCATCCTGTTTTGTTTACCATAGCCCTGTAGTACACTTTGAAGTCGGGTAGCATAATGCCTCCCAGACAGTGCCATTCAGGACATAGTCACAGGCAAAGGCTTCATGACAAAGACGCCAAAAGCAATCACAACAAAAGCAGAAGTTGACAAATGGGATCTAATTAAACTAGAGAGCTTAACCTAAACAAACAACCTACAGAATGGAAGAAAATTTTTGCAAAGTATGCAACCAACAAAGGTCTTATATCCAGCATCTAAAAAAAAACTTAAATTTATGAAAAGACCCTCAAATAACTCCATTAAAAAGTTGGCAAAGGACATGAACAGACATTTCTCAAAAGAAGAAATACATGTGGCCAACAATCACATGAAAAAAGCTCAATATCACTGATCATTAGAGAAATGTAAACCAAAACCACACCATCTAACACCAGTCAGAATATCTACTATTAAAAAGTCAAGGGCCATGCATGGTGGCTCATGCCTGTAATCCCAGCACTTTGGGAGGCCGAGGCGGGTGGATCACAAGGTCAGGAGTTTGAGACCAGCCTGAGCAACATGGTGAAACCCCATCTCTACTAAAAATACAAAAATTAGCTGGGTGTGGTGGTGTGTGCCTGTAATCCCAGCTACTCAGTAGGCTGAGGCAGGGGAATCGCTTGAACCCAGCAGGTGGAGGTTACAGTGAGCTGAGATGGCACCACTACACTCCAGCCTGGGCAACAGAGTGAGACTCCATCTCAACAACAACAACAGCAAAAGTCAAAAAATAACAGATGCTGGTGACATTGTGGAAAAAAGGAAACACTTTATACAATGTTGGTGGGAGTGTAAATTAGTTCAGTCATTGTAGAAGACAGTGTGACAATTCCTCAAAGACCTAAATACTTTGGTCTAAAGAAATATCCTTTGGTCTAAAGGGATTAGACCCAGCAATCCCTTTACTAGGTAAAGGAATAAAAATCATTCTATTATAAAGACACATGCACATGTATGTTTGCTGCCACACTATTCACAATAGCAAAGACATGGAATCAACCTAAATGCCCATCAATGATAGACTGGATAAGGAAAATGTGGTATATAAGCACCATGGAAAACTCTGCAGCCATAAAAAGCAATGAGATCCTGTCTATCACAGTAACATGGATGAAGCTGTAGGCCATTATCTTCAGCAAACTAACACAGGAATAAAAAATGAAATACTCCATGTTATAACTTGTAAGTTGGAGATAAATGATGAGAACACATGGACACATGTGGTAACAACACACACGGGGACCTTTCAGAGGGTGGAGGGTGGAGGGTGGGAGAAGGAAGAGAATCAGGAAAAATAATTAATGGGTACTAGGCTTAATACCTGGGTGACAAAATAATTTGTACAACACACCCCCATGACAAAAGTTTACCTATGTAACAAACCTGCACTTGTATTCCTGCACTTAAAATTTAAAAGCAAGACATTCAAAAAACAGAGTTTATACAACAAAATGAGCATCTTTAACTTCAGTCACCTCCAGATTCTTGTTCTCTTTCAAAGTCACAACATTCTTTAATTCCGTTGCTATGTTATTGAACAAACTTGGGGCCACTTGGGGCCACTACTTGGGGCCACTTGCTGTATACGCGGTGTTGCGGGAGAAGCATTTGGC
The DNA here is from genome assembly GCF_049350105.2 of Macaca mulatta. Taxonomy (NCBI): domain Eukaryota; kingdom Metazoa; phylum Chordata; class Mammalia; order Primates; family Cercopithecidae; genus Macaca; species Macaca mulatta. The sequence continues at coordinate 18,996,982 of NC_133407.1, forward strand.
AACCCTTACATGAAATACTAGTGGATTTAAATTTTAATAATGACTTTTCCCTTATTTCAGAGACTTTTGTTTTTATTTGTCTTTGGTGATGTATGTTTGTGCTGGGAAGCATGCTGTTTACATCTGATTGCATTCCATCCTACTTTTGTTGCTAAGTTATCAAATATTTCCATACTTTTAAAATATTTTTATGTAACTCCTGAAACACATAAAGGACCATAAGAAATCCCGTGATCCAAGTTAGTAATGGGATGGAATACAGCCATTACAGTGGGGAAGAAATTTTTTGGCAGAGAAAATAATTAATTATAAAATTCCAGATGGGCTCTTATTTTTGGCATACAATATTTGTTTGGAAATACAGTGTCATCAACTTTCAAAATGCAGGGAACTCCATCTGGTATTTGTATGTTTCTGTGAGAGGATGCTTGGATTCTCCTATTATCATTTTTTGACCATATTGTATGAAATTATCACTCTTGGTTAAATTTAAATAATGATCATGTAGATACACAATCATCTATAACAAGTGATTTAAATATTTTTGAAGGTTGAGATAAGTGAGGATGTAATGCACTAACACTTGGCTGACATAAGACCATGTAGGCCGGGCGCGGTGGCTCAAGCCTGTAATCCCAGCACTTTGGGAGGCCGAGATGGGCGGATCACGAGGTCAGGAGATCGAGACCATCCTGGCTAACACGGTGAAACCCCGTCTCTACTAAGAAATACAAAAAATAGCCGGGCGAGGTGGCAGCGCCTGTAGTCCCAGCTACTAGGGAGGCTGAGGCCGGAGAATGGCGTGAACCCGGGAGGCGGAGCTTGCAGTGAGCTGAGATCCGGCCACTGCACTCCAGCCTGGGCTACAGAACGAGACTCCGTCTCAAAAAAAAAAAAAAAAAAAAAAAAAGACCATGTAAAATAAGATGCTTTTGCATGTCAGAGTGCCCTGCACCCAGGAGACATTCTATCTGGAGTACTTTGGAAATGAGAAGCATAAGTAAACATAAATAAAATTGTTAATGCCCTTTGAAAGAAAGCTCTTTATTTAGGTTCACCACTAGGAAACATATTAATAAATAGGTATTCTGCATATTTTAGGCAATGATTCATTGGTTCATTGATTTCATTCATTCATTCAATAAATGCAAATTGGTGGCTAACTCTACTGTGTGGACCACTTATTTGCAGAACATTAATAGATGGTCTCTATAGTTTTGTAGACAAGTTTGGAAAATCCTGGAAAAAGCAACAATAAACAAGCTTTTTAAAAAACTGAGACTCTTGAGAACTTTTACAATACTAACATGAATAGTCATTTTTTTTTTTTTTTTTTTTTTTTTTTTTTTGAGACAGAGTCTTGCTCTGTCACCCAGACTCTGGTGTAGTGGCACAAACTCAGCTCACTGCAACCTCCACCTCCCAGGTTCAAGTGACTCTCCTGCCTCAGCCTCCTGATGTAGCTGGGATTAGAACAGTCAGGTTTTAATGAACGACAAAGAAGGTGATGAATGCTTTTGTGGTGCGGTAAAAGAATTCACAGCTGGCACTTGAGTTAATGGTATAGGGGACTGGTAAAAGCTTTATCAAGAAAACATTTGAACTGGGTCTCCTGGAGATTTTTTTTTCTCTTCTCAATATAAAATTCATGCACGATTATTTAGAAAATACAGAAAGGTAAAAAGATGAAAATATTTAACTATAAGGACATAGTCTAGAGATAATCACTGTCAACAATTTATGGATTTCCTCACAATCTTTGTTTACTGGATATCTATCCCTTCCTTTTTCAACCATTTTCTGTCAAGAGCTTAATATGTCAAGTCTCACATACTGACTTATCTATGCAACATTGTGTGATTGTGATTTTTATACAGTATTAAATAATATTCAAGGTTGTTCATTTCAATGACTAAAATAATGTAATAATTCCACCGCAGTGGAACATTTCTGTTTTATTCCCTCGCAAATTTTTGTTAATGCAAATCAGTGGTTCTCAGTGTGTGATTCCTGTACTAGCTACATCAGCATCACCTGGGAACTTGGAAATACAAATTATTGGGACCTGTTCTGGACCTACTGAGTCAGAAACTGCAGGGGAGAGCCCAGCATATAAATAGTTGTGCTGCTTATACCTTTACATAAACCTGTTATGTAATTGTGATGATGACTAATTACCTTTAATTCCATATACAGATCACTTCAGGTTCTAAGAGTTTACATTATTGTATTTTCAGTACCCAACACAATACTGGGCAAACATTAGAAGCTTATTTGTTGAATGAATGAACACTACTCTAAATCTGCTTCATCATTCTTTGAAATTTAGTGTTGCAAGTTATTCTGTGGGGCCAAGTAAATATTAATTGCTTTATAGATAACTTGTATTTTTGTTTCTGAATGCATCTCTATCTATTTTCTTATAATTTAAAAATATCAGGATATATGTCCGATTGTCCTTTAAATAATGTTGCCTGGATCATGGTCAGCTCCTATAATCTGCATTGCTAGTTCCCCCACCCCTTTCCTCTTCAACCCCCAGTTTAGGACAGGTTTCTTCTGCATCTTTAATTACTACTTCTGTTCCAGTTAGTTTCTTTCTAGAAACGCAAAATTTTTAGTTTGTATCTCCTTCACTTGTCCTGTATATCTATTATTACTTTCTTCTGTTCTTTTATGTGCCGTTATGGGATGTGTATGTGTATGGAGGGACTGACATGAAAATGATTTTAATTTTGAATTTCTGCTGGACTCCCTCGGCACCTCCTTTATCTTACTGTGAGCTCCCATTTCATCCCGGCTTGTTGCCTTGGCCTCATATCCTGTCTTCTTTTCATCTCATCCTGTTGTCCCTTCATCTCAGCTTGTCTATTTTGTGGCTTTCTTTTCCTGTTTACTAAAAGCAATGACTTCTTAAATCAGATTAAGTATGATAAACAGTCTTTTAAATTTTCTCTGGTTCCTGTTATAAATAATCTTCAGAGGTCTGTTCTTCCTCTTGTTTTCAGGACATTGTTCCTTTTCATTTTTGCTACTGGATGGCTTTCATAGGGTGCTATTTTTTGTTGTTGTTTGTCTGTTTACCATTTATCCAAAATTAGGAGAAAATTACCCAGACTTGGCTTTATAAATAGACAGGGTTAGTAGATTTCTTTGGGTCACCTGTATGCTCTAAATATCTGAATTAAAATCCCAATCAGATTTGTAGCTGAACTGCAGCTAGATGAGCTCCAGTGTCAGTCACTTTGTGTGAGTATCCTGAACAGTGGTTTGCTCTTCTCGCCTCTGGTCTGCATCTGATCTCTGAATCAATCAAACACATTAAAATCTTTAGTTCCAAGGAAGTGCTTCTACTAAGTCTCCCTTTCTATCTTGCTACCTAAGCATCTTACTTGTGAAAACTAGACCTCCAGTCAGAGCTTGCTCTCAGCAGTTTCAACATCTTGGAATTACACTCCTTTGGGTATGGAAAGAATGACATTGGTAGAGATGATCACGATGCCTTGGCTACCTTAAAAAACAACATATGCACAGGCAGTCTGGTTGTTGAATTTTAGTTACTGGATCTGTGGTCATTTTAGTTTGTTGGGAATGTTCTGTTTTGTTATTCTTCTCTCTCTGAGGGTATATTTACACAGCTTAGAAGATTTACTAACTCAGAATATATCTGCAAAATGTGGAGCACAGGAAAAAGATGTTTTAAGCAGAAATACTTTCTCAGACTTCCCTGGATGCATACCCTGAAACAAGTTATTTATATTAAAGCTGTTTATTAAGGACATACTTCCAGGAAAACCTACTTTGGAGTGACAAAAAGAAGCAGACAGAGAAGCAGTCAAGCAAGGGTACACTTTCAAACAAAGTTTCATGGAGGGTGGTTTTAGCCTAACTTTGCAGGGAGCTGTGGAGTGTAAGTCGTACCTCAGAGTTTATCCCAACCCAAGCAAGGTAGGTGAGCTTTCATATTCAGGCAGTAGACAGTCATGATGAGCCACTGCTGGCAAAGACAGAGGTGCTTAGACTTCTAGAGGCTCTTGGATCTGTGTGTCCACAGGCAAAGCAGCCCCAGTAACCTAAGAATTGCCCTAGGAAGAAGAGTCACAGGTGCTCGCATTTGGAAACAGAAATACACTGAAGTCTGGGGAGGGGCTCACAGAAGACATAAAAGGTGTTCAAGGGCATCTGTGCAGAGCACTGAGAGTGTTTTCTCTAAATACCTTGTTCATTTTCTTATCTGCACCTAGTCAGCTCCTCCAGAGACATGGGAAGCTAATTACACCAACAGAAAGGTAGTTAACTCCTGCCTTGACCTATCAAATAAAGTTACATTAATTAGAAAATAATTCTGAGAAATAATTTTGTCTTTTCAAAGCAAAAGATGATTTACCTGGATATAAACTTTTTTTTTTAACTTTATTGTAGCTGATAGACCACTCATGATATGGCAGAATAATACAACGCATATTTTGAAATCTTTAATGTAGCTAATCACTTTCAATGTGTCTTCAAATTAAAACATATTTTCCCAAATGATATAGTTCATATGTAATCTGGTTTGAGCTTTCTTATAGATTATCAAGCATTTGATTTAGCCATAGCAGGTAATATATAAGAATGAATTACTATTGCTACATTAGTTCTGAAAACGGCTTTTGAAATATGTCTTTTCTCAGAGCAGTTTTCTTCTGAGCAGTGGTTGATTCACGATTATGAAACCTAAGTGATGGAGTAACAATAGCATGGTATCCTGGTGTATGTCTCAGTGAGAACAAAGTTCAGGGCAACCCCCAGATGGGAGGAGCAGGAGACAGAACCAAATTCCACTTTAGACTGGGAGTAACACTGTTAAAATGCACACTAGAAGCTCAATAAATTCTTGAGATTTTTGCCACTGGGTGTGCATTTTGATTTCTTGAGATTCTATTGTGCATTTTGATTGCTTGATTTCTGGCACCTTGATTTCTCACAAAAGTAGAAATGTTTCAATAAACCCAGCAACACAGCATGAACGGTCTCAAAGTATTCTAATTCCTTCCAAATCCTCAAGCAGTCAGATTACTTGATCTTCATACTGTATCATTTAAGTTTAGGTTTCCCGATTTGGACTTTGTCTCTGTTTGTAGATAAGAGCGGAAATATAAGCAAATGGAGATGCTTCATTGAAGAGAACAGTTGGGATGAAGGATCATTTAGAGGGCCTGTATAATCTCTTCTGCGAAATGTCACATAGTGAAGGACTTTGGTGTTCTATTCCTATCTCTAACGCAGTGGCCTGTAATCACCAAATGCTACGCACAATTCAGACAGAGAACTCAAGCTCAACGACTGAAGTAAATTCTGCTCTGATTCATTCATGTAGCACAAAGTAGGCTCTCAATTTATATTTGTTGAACAAATGTATAATTTTAAATAGATATTGATTTTTATCTTAACATCTCCAAGGTCTTACACCCTGCTAAGGTGATTATATACTCATTAATTACGAATGAAGGAAACAATAAAAAACAAAAGAATAAGTTAATAAACTTTCCTTGAACTGGGGCAATATCTTTCTAACAGGGAAATAAGTCTACCTTGCTTCATATCAATGCAACCATCTTTCTTCTGAAGCACTAATCTAATCATAGCCCTATTATTTTCAAAAAGGTTTATTTTTGCTTACAGAGGAATCAAAACTCTTTAAAATATGGAGGTCATGTTCCTGGAATATACGACTCTAAATTATTCTTTCCTGTCACCTCTTCATCTCATATAAGCCATCTGTACCAGATGACTCATAGTTTCTTATATCTGTAAATTACTTTTATATCCTTTTATCTTGCTGTTACTTTTATTTTAGCTCAAAACGCCCTGATCATCCTTTTTCCTCGTCTAAATTTTACACATCCTGAAAAGCCTATCTTAAAATCTTCCTCCTCTCTGAAGACTTTTCTTCCTGCACAATTAGAAATAATTGCTCCTATCTCTGCTGCAGCATATCATTGGTCATGTTTAATTTTGTGGATACTTATTTACTTCCATTTATAGTAAATAAGTCTCTTATTTTCATTCATAAGTACTTTTGAGGAAAAGATTAAGTTTTATGTTTGTTATGTCTGCCTTCTTTTAATAACATGAGCCAGCATTGACTCTCGCTGCTTAGTGAATCTAATTGAATTGTTGAGTTAGAAAATTTATAACTTATAGTACGGTTTTGTAGGCAAAACCTGGTAACAGGCTGAAAGCCAAAGGCTAAGAGAATAGTTAAGCAATAGATAGCACATCAGTTCACTGGACTTTTGTGCTTCTCTTAAAATTACTATTGTAAAAACGAGTCACATGAAAATATTTAGGATGTAATGTTAAGTTAAATAAAAACTAATGTTAACTACATACTATAAATATGCCTATATAAGGTACATTAGCATATTAGGAAGGAGAATGTGGTAATTAGAAAAAATAAATACAGTTCATATCTTAATATGGAATAGTGAAGTTTAATTTGAAAGTCCCCTTACTGTTCTTATTTATGCCATGAAAAATGAAAACAAAAGGCTCATAGGAAGCTAGATTTGGAAAAGGTTACAGTAATTATAAAATGTTCAAACATTAACTCATAAATTCAGAGATTGTAACCACACAAGATGACAAGCTAAAACATTAAAATTCACACAGTGTACCTTTCAGAAGATAAAGATGCAAATATCTAGGAAAATGTTTTCTTTTTTTTAAATTAGACAGTTAATTTTGATATTGTAATAAAAATTGTTTTATGTTTTTCTAAATCTGAGCCTGGGAGATCTATTACAAAACAAATCAAGACATTAATAACGAATGCAAATAATATTATACATGCACATGTGATGGTGCACTAGTGTGTCACTAGGTGCCCTGTTTGGGACTGGACACTCATTCTTCCAGTTCTTGACGGTTTTGGTGAATGCCAGCTGCCAGATGAGTCACCATCTGGGCAGTACCCTCAGCCCAAAAGAGCCACCTGGCCCAAGATTATTCCCCTTCCCATCCAGAGCTGCATCTTGCATTCAAGGACTCATCAACGTGAGGGGTGTAAAAAGACCTAATCTCCTCTGTGTAAACTGGGACAACCTTAAGAGCCATTCCAACCCATCAGATCAAGGGATTGTGAGGTATTGTGTTAGCTCAGCCTCTCCTTCTGCTGGTTCCTGCTTCCTTCACTTTCTGCTACTACTGTTGATCCAAATGATACTCCATAATAAACTTCAACTGCAAATCTCTGCCTCATAGCCTGTTTCCCAGGAAACTTGACCTTAGACAGTATTTATAACTAAATCTGCCTAAAACCTAGAAAGTTGAAAATAATCACATATAGGAAAAAGGTTTCTAACATACACCTTAGTAACTTGGGAATAAAAGCAATATGTTTTCATATTTTCTAAGAACTTATGTGCAAGACACAGAAAGGGCCAAGAAATTCACAGATATTAATGTACTTAATGCTCAAAACTACCTATGAGGTTGATTCTATTCACTATCAGCCCTATTTGCTGGTTGCAAACTGAGATTAGAAGAGTAAGTTAACCTACCCAGGGTTATATAGTTAGTAGTAGAACAAGTTTTGAACTAACTCAGAGTCATACAGCGTCATTGAACTTCTACCATTTACTATCTCTAGATAGTATTGAGAGATACCATTTACTATCCGGATACTATCTAGAGATACATTTTATTAACTCTAGAGTGTAATTCCCTAAGAAGTTGAACAAGCAAAAAGAACACATATATTTTGTGTTCACCATTTCCATTTGGTGTTATAATGTCTTAGGAATTAACAAAACCCTTCAGTTCTGAGGTGCTGAGCACTGTGATTATATATTTTTCTTTTCTTTTCTTCAGCCAATATCCAACAAAAGTTGTTAAGAAGGAAAAGCTCAATGAAAATCCATCAGAATAACACTACTGCTATTCACTTTTTGCTTAGAGAAGACGATTGATGTATTTTATTACCAATTAACTTTATTCTCAGTGTGCTTTAAAGAGAAATATAACACTTCCTCTGAACACTTCTGGGGTTGTAAAAATAAAATGAAAAGAAGACCAGGCCATTTTCAGAGTCAGGCTGTGGGGAAGATTCTAGAGTACAAAGACTGTTTTCGTCAAAGATATGCATTCTTAAAATACATACCCTGACTATGGATGTCTAGTTCAGAAAGGGAGAGTGTGGCAGTTTAGATCTTACAGCAAATCTCCTGAGACTCTGGAATAAGAACTACAACTTCTCAAAGGGGCAGGAATGTGAAACGTCAAGATAACATAGTCCTGAGTCCTGAAATATATTTTCTTCATGATGTTCTGAGGAGATTTGCCAACGAACTTCAGCAAGAGTAAACATTCCTTTCACCTACAAAAACCATGGTTTGCTGTGTCAAGATTTTTATTTTTAAGCTTCATTTTCAGAATTCCATCAATTAGTCCCTGAAATATACTCCTGATTCAAATTTGCATTTAATCTTGAAGTAAATTTGTCATGCAGTGTTTCTTTTTTAAATCATTTGTGAGTTAGAACAATTTTTATTTGTGAAGATTGCAAATATATCTTACTAAGACAAACTAACATTAGGTTCAGCAGACACTGTGTCTGCAGCAGTGAACGGGAAGGCAAACCTTTCTTTCTTTCTTTTCCAGGAGCAAAGGACCTGTGTTCACAGGATAAAGTGACATGTACATCTTATAAAGTGTCTATGATAATTCCTTTTACTTTATGCTGATACACTGAATGTCTCCAGAAACAAAAAGATAGATTTGGATACCTCTTCACACTTGAATTATCAGATTACTTTTTAAATTTTTCACAAAGTAAAACATGTTTTTTACTAGCATCTTCCATATTATTCCTCTCACATTTCAATAAGAACAAGACTTATGTCCTGTAATAAAAACTCACCACTTATGAATTGCTGAATTTACAATGAATATGCAAGTAAGACCTTAAATACAGTTGAGCCTGATTATTTTCTTTACCCCTATTGTATTTTTCTAATTTTTAAAGCATTTACCCAAAACTTCCAAGAACTTCAGATTTCTTCATCTGACAAGATCTTCAATGGTTTTTACGGATAGAAGCGTAAGTGAATACATTTAATTTGGGGCTTACAATCTTATTTTGTTATATATATTATATATATTTTGTTTTATATATATTATTTGTTATATATATAATAGTGATAATATATATATATAACAAATAATATATTGTTATATATATAATAGTGAAAATATATATAACAAATAATATATATACAATTTGTTATATACATATATTATTTGTTAGATATATATATAATCACTCTCTTGACAAATTTATCTATAATCTGCAATGCTCTCTCCCATGTTTCCTGATCATCTTCAAGGATATCATCTGTCACTCTAACATTAAATCCTCTTTCTAATAGGATGAGAATAGAGATGATGAACAAATCTCAAAAGATCTATATGTCAATCAAAATGTGATCAGAAAAATGTTCACTTCATTTCTATGTTCTGCCTTTCTTACCTCCATGACAATGTTTATGCTATTTTACTTCTTCTTCCTACCCGCCCATCAAAGCTTAAATTCCATCTCCATGATAGTATCCCAGCTGAAAGACATTGTTTCTTTCTTTAAATGTCCATAGAACTCCCAGACCCCTCTACGGCCAAGTAATCACTCTCTTGATGTATAAATGTCATAGAGAGAATGCAGCAGAGACTTTAGTGGACACCACTTCTCCATAATCTGCCGTAAATTCCCGTCTTTATTGCAGGTATACTTGGGCCACGTGACCAGTTCTGTCCAAAGGACTGTGAGCAGAAGTGATGTGTGCTGCTTCCGGGCCAAGGTAGATAAGGTGTCAGTGATGTCCTCCATTTCTTTATTCTTTGGGCTGCTGTAACCTTGAAATACACTTGCCAAAACATGTTGGGTTTGCAGATAAAACACAGGACTCCCATTTAAACTTAAATTTCAGAGAAACACCAAAAAAATTTTGTATAAGCATGTCCCAAATATTGCATGGAACAGATTTATACCAAAAATTATTATACAAAATTATTACACTATTACACTATAATACTGTATACTATATATTACACTATATTATAAACTATATAATAGTCTTATAATGCTACATTATAAATATTATATACTATATGTTAAATTATTTTATTATACTATTTGAATACTGAAAACTATTTATACTATTATTACACTGAATCATTTTTCTAAAACATTGAACTTTAGATGAGTAATAAATACTTTTTAGTATAAATCTGTTCCAAATATTGCATGGGACATACTTACACTAAAAACATTGTGTCTACTTGAAATTCAAATTTAATTGAGCATCCTATATTTTATAAATCTGGCAGCCCTATGAAATGTAACATTACAAAGTGGTGAGAACTTCACTGTTTGACTTACCAGATGGAAGGGAGTATCTGCTGATCCATGTCAAACTTTGTGTTGGTGAGAAATAAATGTCCCTTGAATTCCCAGAAAATAACTGAAATGTTACTGCTGCAAAGCCTGTGCTGTCCTAACTAAAACAGAACCAGTGGAGCTTAATGTTGGAAAGGAAGAATGAGATCAGATATTTGAGAGCTTCAACTGGCAAGTTAGATGTTTCCGTTTTACTTTGGAGCAATGGAGAAGCAGTGAATGTTTGGAAATGAGAACTGACAACACCAGAGCTGATTAATTTTATGGTTTTTCTTTTTTTTTTTTTTTTTTGTAATGCCAATACATATAAGAGTAAGGACAAGCACAGAATAAGCAATAGGACAAAAGAGTAGTATATAATATAACCTTCTGCCAGGGAACTTGTTGTTGGGTCATGTAAAGCTAGAAAAAAGATTTTGCTACCTTAAGTCCAAGAACCATATATTAGATTTTTTTTTTCCTCTGTGGACTAGCATAGCTGCTAGCCTTGCTAAGTATTCCATATATTCCTACTAGCTTAAAATATTTTTTTCTGGTTAATGTTTTTAAAAATCAATCCACGGTGGCTCATGCCTGTAATCCCAGCACTTTGGGAGGCCAAAGCGAGCAAATCACCAGAGGTCAGGAGTTCGAGACCAGCCTGACCAATATAGTGAAATCCCGTCTCTACTAAAAATACAAAAATTAGCTGGACGTGGTGGCGGGTGCCTGTAGTCTCAACCACTCGGGAGGCTGAAACAGGAGAATTGCTTGAACCCTAGAGGCATAGGTTGGAGTGAGCCGAGATCATGCCACTGCACTCCAGCCTGGGCAACATGAGATTCTGTCTCAGGAAAAAAAAAAAAAAAAATCCAATTGTATTTCTTTTCTTTGATTTTTCTCTGAGCCCAAAATGACCAGGAATAGAGGACCAAAAGCAGTCTTTAATCCTAGCTCACCTTCTTCTGTAAACACAGCACAAATATATTATTCATCCCTAAATTTTGCATCTGCCACCAGTACAAGTCCAGATGTCACTGAGCAATACAAAGAAGGCACAAATGTTGGCAATGGAAAAGAACGAACTGGGAAAAAAAGGAGGAGAAACATATAAAAGGAAAGAAAGGAAATTCAAGTAAGCCATAAGGAAGATATAAGTATAGATGTGAGGGTGGAATGGAGAGGGATGGCGGGGGGGGGAACAGAAGTAGGAGGGAAAAAGGAGAATTTGGGCTTGTGTACACATCTTTGTTTTCCTGATTATTTGTTTGGTGATTTTTTATTCAAAAGAAAAGACTTGCTCAAATTTGAAATAATTTTCATTCCGTTTTACCACTTTTACATTTGAGAATTAGGTTTACTGTGAAAATAACAACAAATATTGGCCAAAATTCTCTTTCTTAAGCTTGGCATATTGTTTTTTCTATATTCTTGGTGGTAGAAGTATTGGGTAAAGAGCTTTCTTGGTAAACTGAGAAGATTTCTTCTCTGGGAAGTGGTTACAGAGTGAAGAGTTGGATGTTGAGGACAGGAGACAGGTTACATGCACTGGGTGACTTGAAGCTTTAATACTAGATGACTTTTTGGAAGCCAGCATGTGATATTTGAAAATAAGTTTATAGAAGCCTGTTTGGTTTTCAGGTTAGATACAGTTTTCCTTTTTCTTATAAAGTATTGTTGTTACTGTTTTTGTCATTTTTTTTCTTTATATTTTGTTTTTAATCATATATCATATATATTTATTTTAATAAACTTTATAAGCATTCCTACTTTACATCCTCCATTAACTTTGTTTTATTTTTTTTAAGAGACAGAGTCTCACTCTGTCACCCAGGCTAGAGTACAACGATATGATCATAGATCATTGTAACTTTGAACTCCTGGGCTCAAGCAATTTTCCCACCTGAGCCTCCTGAGTAGCTAAACTGACAGGCATGCCACCATGCCCAGCTAATTTTTTTTTATTTCTACTTTGTAGAGTCAAGGGTCTCACTATTTGGTCCATGCTGGTCTCAAACTCCTGCCCTCAAACAGTCTTCCTGCCTTAGCCTCCCAAGCACTGGGACTACAGGCCATGGTGCCTGGTCACCTTCATTAACTTTTTATGGATGGATTTCTTCCTAAGAAAAATTTCAATCTGTCTGGGTGCTGTGGCTACAACTGTAATCCTAGCACTTTGGGAGGCTGAGGTGGGCAGATCACTTAAAGTTAGAAGTTTGAGACCAGCCTTGGCCAACACAGAAAACCCCGTTTCTACTAATAATACAAAAATTAGCCAGGGGTAGTGGTGCACACCTGTAATCCAAGCTATTCAGGAGGCTGAGACATGAGAATTGCCTGAACCCAGGAGACAGAGGTTGTGGTGAACTGAGATTGTGCCACTGCACTCCAGCCTAGAAAACAGAATGAGACTCTGTCAAAAAAATAAATAAATCCACAAACAAGCTTACCAATCAACTGAATTTAGTATGATCTGACTCTGCTCCTAGTAGATCTATACAGACTATTCTCTGAAAAGACTTGGATTAAGAAATGACAAGTGGTTCCTTAAAAAATATACCTTTTAAAAAATTCATTTGGAGTATGTTTAGCTATTTGGCCATGTAATTATGGCCAGTGAAACCCCTGAATTAGAAAATATACCTCAGCAATATGAAAATTTTAAATATAAATAATACTATTAAGGATTGGATACTTCTTTTTTTATCATCTTGTCTTTGCTAGTGGAGGTTATAATAATTGGGAGGGGGGGTGGATTTTGTTTATTTTCCAGTTGCTTAATACAACTTATTGATAGAAGAGTAATGATAGATCAACTGCTCAGGATCTTTCTGAAAGTGAGAAGCAAGTTACTACCTACAATGTATTGGTGAATAGTGATAATGAAAATTGTCACCCACAGTAATTTGATGACTCTCTGAATGTCATTTAGGATGAAGAAGGGCAAATTATCTGCAAAACTTAAAGGGGGTATATAATTCCAGTGCTTTGGGAAGCTGAGGCAGGAGGATTGCTTGTGGCCAAGAATTCAAGACTAGCCTGGACAACGTAGTTAGACCCTGTCTCTACAAAAATTAGCCAGGTATGGTGGTGTGCTTGTAGTCTCAGCTACTCAAAAGGCTGAGATGGGAGGATTCCTTGGGCCCAGGAGTTCTGGGTTATAGCGAGCTATGATTGTGCTTTTGCACTCCAGCCTGGGTGACCAATGGGACCCTGTCTCTACAAAATACAGTAATAATATAAAAGATAAAACTTAATAAAATGCTGAGGTCCAAATGTCTAAATAAAGCATAATTTGTTGTTACCAGAGACATTTTGTAAGATTTCTAGATAGATTCCATGTCTACAAGTGTTATAGAGCTACTGTTATCAAGTATCTCTGATTCAGGTAGGAAAGAGATGCCAAGTCTCTTAAAACACCTTTAATTCTAAGGTGGAATGAGTCTACTAAAAAAACCAAACATCTCTTGAGTGTTCCTAAGTAGCAATTTCTGTATCCCAGCCCAATGCGATCATAGACTAGCAAAACTTGCACTTGCAAGGCATCATCACTGTGCTACTAGCCCTCATATATATTTATACTTTGTCAAAAATTTAGCTCAGGTCTGCAAAAAAAATATTGTGGGAAGTCAGGGACCCTGAACAGAGGGATCAGCTGGAGCCGTGGCAGAGGAAAATAAAGTTTGAAGATTTCATGGACATTTATCAGTTCCCAAATAATACTTTCATAATTTCTTACGCCTGTCTTTATTTTAACATCTTAATCCTGTTATCTTCATAAACTGAGGATGTATGCCACCTGAGGATCACTGTGATGATTGTGATAACCATACAAATTGATTGTAAAACTTGTGTGTTTGAACAATATGAAATCAGTGCACCTAGAAAAACAACAGAATAACAGCGATTTTAGGGAACAAGGGAATACAACCATAAGGTCTGACTGCCTGCGGGGTTGGGCAAAAAGAGCCATATTTTTCTTCTTGCAGAGAGCCTATAAACGGACATGAAAGTAGGAGAGACATCGCTAAATTCTTTTCCTAGCAAGGAATATTAATATTAAGACCCTAGGAAAAGAATTGCATTCCTGGGGCGAGGTCTATAAACGGCCACTCTGGGAGTGTCTGTCTTATGTGGTTGAGATAAGGACTGAAATGTGCCCTGGTCTCCTGCAGTAACCTCAGGCTTATTAGGGTGAGGAAAAAACCCCACCCTGCTAAATTTGTGGTCAGACCAGTTCTCTGCTCTTGAACCCTGTTTTCTGTTGTTTAAGATGTTTATCAAGACAATACGTGCACAGCTGAACATAGACCCTTATCAGTAGTTCTGAATTTGCCCTTGTTCTGTTTCCTCAGAAGCATGTGATCTTTGTTCTCCTTTTTGCCCTTTGAAGCATGTGATCTTGTGACCTACTCCCTGTTCTTGCACCCCCTCCCCTTTTGAAATCCTTAATAAAACTTGCTGGCTTTAAGGCTCAGGTGGGCATCATGGTCCTACTGATATGTGATGTCACCCCCAGAGGCCCACCTGTAAAATTCCTCTCTTTGTACTCTTTCTCTTTATTTCTCAGACCCACAACACTCAGGGAAAATAGAAAGAACCTATGGTGAAATATTGGGTAATTTGTTGCTATACCAGAAGACATTTTGTAAGATTTCGAGATGGATTCCATGTCTACAAGTGTTATAGAGCTGCTGTCATAAAGTATGTCTGATTCAGGTAGGAAAGAGATGCCAAAGTCTCTTAAAACATCTTTAATTCCAAGGTGGAATGAGTCTACTAAAAAACCCAAACATCTCTTGAGTGTTCCTAAGTACCAATTTCTGTATCCCAGCCCAATGCAATCATAAACTAGCAAAACTTGCACTTGCAAGGCATTCCTACTGTGCTACTAACCCTCATATATATTTATACTTTGTAAAAAAATTAGCTCAGGTCTGTGAAAAAACAATTTTTTTCTTCCAGAACTGTAATAAAATCTCAAGTTTATTTTAAGGTAAGCACATCAGTGTTTTTGTTTGTTTGTTTTAGATGCATATAAGCAGTTGTACAGCACAAACATTTTTGCTGCATATGGCCTCTTAGCCATTTTTCATGTGTATCTGTCTCATCAGTTAGAGTCATACAGTTGTGGAGACTACATAGCAAGTGTTGTGAGGCAGTTGAGGGAAATATTTATACCATAGCCTACATGGGCTTGAATCCTAGCTCTGCTACATACTAGCTGTGTACCTTTTTGCAATGTACTTTACCTCTCCATGCCTCACTCTGTTCCATAAAATGAATGATAACTTATGACAAGCGAATGTACCTTCTAGGGTTGTCATGAAGATTAAATGAGCTAAAGTAGCTAAATTAAATACAAAATAAATGTGTTTGTGCATATTTCATATGAAACACACACACACACACACACACACACACACAGACCCATCTCATTAAACAGTGCCAGCAACATATAAAGCACTAAATAAAGCCTTTTTAAAAAGTTATTGATTTTTTTTTTTTTTTGCCAGCGTTTTCTTCTGGTAAAATTTGCTGCTAACAGCAAAGTTTTCCTTAGAAAGACTAACATTACAAAGTATACTTAAAAAATAATTCATAAAAAAGAAGAGTTCATAATAAGAATTTCATTGTGTAGTTAAAATCAAAAGACTAGAGATGGCCATAGCTGTGGGGATTTGGACAGCCTTTGAGCTTTCTCTAGGAATCTGAATAACTCATATTACAATGTTGGATGAACAAACTTGTGAGATATTTTCTTCCCTGAATCTGAGAAAAACTAAAGAATGTCTCAATTGGCAGTGGCTACAATGGCAAAAATAAATAAATAAATAACAAGAAGCATCTTTGATTTTCTTTTAAGACAAGCTGAGAGGAACCTAAATTGTCATGTTAAGTACAACACACTATTTCTTTTTTGAATAGTTTGTGTGGCGATAGTTGTCTTCAACATAGTGCTGAAATGCCTGTTTCTTTGAGAGTCTAAAGGTGTGAATCCCCATGGGAAAAACTAAATTAACAACATGTAAGATTATTTAGAGGCCTATGAGACTTTTAGGATTTTATTGAAAGTATCTGCTTCATCATAATTTAATAATCTGCTTAGTGTTACACATTTTTTCCCAAATTGAAATATCTTTGTTGTTTTTTTATTCTAGTTATAAAAGCAATATACTACATGCAAAAACATCATAGAATTTTAAGAAAATGAAATTACTTCTAATCTTATAATCTGGAGATTATCATCAAATCCAGAATTATATTATACTTAATGTGTTATAGCTTATTTCTTTCCAATTAAGGATGTATTATGGACATTATACTACATCAGTACATATAAATATGTGACATCATTTACTGAATATGTAGCATCTTACTATATGAATAAACTATAATATACATAATTTATTTCTTATTGAAAGGCTTTTAGTTTCTTTTTATTGTGCTGCCGTCATAAATAATGTTACAATAAATGTCCTTACAGATAATATCTTTATTATCCAAATATTCCCTTAGGATAAGTTACTAGAAGTGACATTGCTTTGTCAAAGGCTAGGAACCTACATAAAATCTGATTTGGTCTCAATATTGCCTATCCAAAGGGCTAAACCAGTTGACACCCCTACTAGCATATATGTCAGGGGTTGGCAAACTATACCAATGGGCCAAATCCTATCTGTTATCTGCTTTGAAAATAAAATTTTATTGGAATACAGCCACACCACTCCTAAATATACAGAAAATGTTTGATGAACACTAATACAGACCATTCTTTTGTCATAAAAGGCTATCATCAACTACACACACACACACACACACATACACACACACACACACACACATTTACATTTCACTCCCTTCTTTTTTCTAATCTAAGGATATTCTCGGGTGGAACTCCTAGCAATTAGAGGGCACTGGAAATCTTATATAAACTTATGAAGACTTAGCCTCACCTTTTTGTTCTACAGGCAGATCACTGAAATCCAGAGAATATCACTGAGACAGGTAACATTTAACAATTACTTTCACAATAAAGTTAAATGTTTGGATTCTCAGCTTAGTGATCTTTCTTTTATTTCTGAAAATTTCCAAAGAGAGTTTTTAATATAAAAATAGGTGACCTTTTGGGGTGACATCTCCTAAAAAAAATAAATTTGTAAGACTTCCCAAGAAAGCCACTTGATTTTATCATCAGTGAAAAACAAATTTAATTGAACATGAATTAAAAAATAATTTATAAGATATTATTTTCCCCCAGACTTCCCGTAGTGTCCTTCCTTTCTATTACTTTATTCATCACATATGTAATATTAAACTCTAGCAAAAGTGAAACTGAACTAGTAGATAATCTTTAACCCTTTGTCTTTTACAACCTAATTGGAATACTAAAGTCACAATGTAAGGTAGAATTGGATCAATGTTCTCTTCTTCCTTTGTATACTGTGTTAGGGAAGCAATGACAACTTGGCAATTCTCTCATTATTATAAAAAATTACATTACTTTAAAAAGTATTCGCTATTTCCACAATGATTATGAAAATAAACTATTAAATATCAGTAGGATGATGAACAGTTATTTGATACCAATCTCTTTCCAATACTTTTATTACCCAAATAATTATATCCTAATTATCCCAATAATTATATTTTCTATTTTAAAGAATATTACAACTATTCTAGAAGACAGACAAGAGTCTGAAAAAAAAAATGTATCTTATAGTTCCTTCAAGATCAGATTACAGAGCACACCTCAAGCAATGCACTGTGACCTTTTGTGTGACAAAGCAGAGAATCAACTACGTGATTTATTTTTTTATTTTTTGAGACAGAGTCTTGCTCTGTCGCCCAGGCTGGAGTGCAGTGGCACAATCTCAGTTCACTGCAATCACCGCCTCCTGGGTTCAAGCAATTCTCCTGCCTCAGCCTCCTGAGTAGCTGGGATTACAGGCACATGCCACCACACCTGGTTACTTTTTGTATTTTTAGTAGTGATGGGGGTCTCACTATGTTGCCCAGGCTGATGTTGAACTCCTGAGGTCAAGCAATCCACCAACCTCGGCCTCCCTAAGTGCTGGGATTACAGGCATGAGCCACCTTGCCCAGCCATCTAAGTGTTTTTGATCCTTTTATTTATTTGGTAAATATGAATTGTCGAATTATATTTGATTTTTTTCAAAACATTTTTCAAAAAGACAATCCAAACTGTTCAAAGACTATGGAGAATTGTGGTTTGATTGGCCTTTTATTTTTCTTGCTTCATATTATTTGTTCTAGTTTTACCTCAAATTGCATTCAGAAAAATATAAATCTTTGCCTGGTTTGTGTAACAGAACTTACGTTTATCTTTGGATATTAATACTCGCCTCTAATCCTAAACTTGATGGAAATGTCTCTTGGAGGTCAAAGAGAAACATGGCTTTCACTCTGCTTCCTTCCCCATATGTGGTGGTCTCTGTCCTCTGCCCATTTTCTAGAAAGTCTCTCTCATTCAAAGAGGGGACACTATGCAGTGGATTCTTTCCCACAGTGACTATAACCCATGTTTTATCATTTCTCTTAAACTTAAATCATTTAAAAATATTTTTATTCCTTCTGAAAACTCTTATGAACTATTAAATTTTACCTTTGCCAAGGATGGTGAACAGTATTTTACAGGTTACTTAAGAGATTCTCTGATCTTTTTACAAAAAGCAAGAGGCTGGTCTTTGACATAAATGCCCCTGGGTGATATTAAAATAAAAGAAAGGAAGAATTATTTAAACTTTACAACTGTCAGACAACCTAGAAATGGTTCAAGACTTATTAGAGGGAACCGAGTATTTAACAGGGAGAAAACTGTCACATCCCTTTCCATTTAGAAATTGGGGATGGGCTGGGCATGGTGGCTCATGCCTATAATCCCAGCACTTTGGGAGGCCAAGGCAAGCAGATCACCTGAGATCAGGAGTTCAAGACCAACCTGGCCAACATGGTGAAACCCCATCTCTACAAAAATACAAAAAAGTAACCAGGCGTGACGGCGGCTGATTGTAATTCCAGCTACTTTGGAGGCTAAGGCGGGAGAATCGCTTGATCCTGGAAGGCAGAGGTTGCAGTGAGCCGAGATTGCACCATTGCACTCCAGCCTGGGCAACTGGGTGAGACTCTTTCTAAAAAAAAAAAAAAAAAAAAAAAAAAAAAAAAATATTGGAGATGATAATTCTTGATTTTGGGTGAAGAATACCACCTGCTTGTTAGAATAAGGGACAATAAATGGCAAAGTATTAAAAATGAAAAGACATTGTTTTCTACAACATTTATTTTAAGCAAAAAGGGGGATAGTTATTATTTTCTGATGAATTATTAATCTCACCCAGTAATTGTTCATTGTTCTCTCAACAAATATTTGAGAACCCACCACTTTCCAGAATGTTCTAGATCCTGGACATACAGGGTCTGTTGCAGAAAGAAGTCTTTACCTTCATAGAACTTACATGACAGTGGGAACCCAGACAACTGATAATGGGAATATGCTAAACACATATTTGTGATAATTTTCAAGGGGAAAAATAAAGTGAGAAATGGAACAAGACTTGACACTTTAGCTAGGGTGGGACGGGGAGGACTCACTGTGAAGAAAACCCCTTTGAGGAACCACCTAGAAGAGGGAAGGAGCAAGCATGTGCACCAGGAAGGGGCATTGAAGCAGAGGGGCAGAAGGGCTGAGGGTTGCGGCAGTGAACAGAGCAGATGAGCTGGGGGCAAAGTGATGAGGTCAAGGGGCAGAGGAGGTGAGGGACAGATGATGTAAGACCTTGCCAGCCATGGCCTAAGCCTTGCATTACTCTATGTGAAACAGGAAGCCACTGGAGTTGTTTTGAGGATAGGAATGACATTTTGACATGACCCCTTAGATTGTCAGTTGAGAAGAAAAAGAAGAGGGGCAATGGATGAAGCCAGACACCAAATTAGGAGGCATCTGCAAGGTCCCAGGTGAGAGACACCTGTGCTTACATGAGGGTGTGGCAGTGAAGGTGCTGAAATGAGGCAAGATTCAGCTTGTGTTTTCAAATTAAGGCCAGCGGGCTTTGCTGTTTGCTATAATGTGGTGAGAAGGACAGGAATGAAAAAAAGAATGAAAGAAATTTGAGGCTAACTTGAGACATTTGGCCTAAGCAACTAGAAGAGCAGAGCTGACTTTTACTAAGTTAGGAAAACTTCCAAGAGGAGCTGGTTTGGGAAGGAAAACTGCTAGATGGGTTTTGGCTTGTTCGAGAGGCCTATTGGTCACCTAAGTGGAATTGCTAACTGGACAGTTGGGCATGTGTGGCTGCATTTCTGGGGAGAAGTCTGAGCTCTGAATACACTTTTGGGACTTTTTCACATATAGATGGCATTTAAAGTCATATTCTATATTCATTTGGTGCTAAATAATATAAAATTTAGGCCTACCCACCTAAATGGTTACAGGTGACACCAAGGGTAAATTCGGTTAGGCCACTTCACATCCCTGTGAGCCACACAATGGGCTATGTAGTTTTCTGTGCCTAAAATCAGGGGCAAATACAAGAGTAGTTGCTGGTATTCGCATGAGAGTAACAATGCAATTTAGGTGAGTAGGGAAACACTTCCCAAGAAAACTCACAGATTGTGAAGAAATCGATCCCTATGTTAAACTGAGTTGAGCCCAAGGCTGTATCACCACTGCTCTTTCTGAAAGAAATATTATGGGTATAGCTAGCAGTTTTCTGCTCCCAGACATCAGCCAAAACCCTGTATCAGTAGCACCACTCAGAGTACTGGCATAAAGGAGAAAGTCCACACAGCCTGGGCGCAATCTTAGCTCACGCTAAGTGATACAAGTTACCCAACCTCTCAGGCCCCAGTTACTTCATCTGTAAAAGGAGGATTATAATTTCACCTGTGTTCGACAGTTACTGCACCAATATAGTAAGATCATGTATGTAAAGCCTTGATTCCAGAGCTCAGTACAGATCAGAAAAACAATATATGTTAGCTAGTAGAGAACTAGAAAAATTCTAGTTACTAGAAGTATCTAGAAGTATTCTATAGTAGTATCTAGAAGAATTCTAGATACTATTCAGGATGTTACAAGCACATCAGAAATATTAGGTGGAACCATTGCTTCTTAATTAACAAATGTTGTATAGAATACAGAGCCTTATAGTGTAGAGTCAAATGAAAAGAAGTAATTTAACTGCCTAATGGAAATTTCAATAAAGGTATCAATAAAAAAACATAAACAAATTTTAAAAATAAAAATTCTGTTGTCCTAATATATCAGGGAATTATACAATTTGTTACGTCCTTAGAATTTGTTTGCCATTTGGGAAGCACTTATTACAGTTTTGAGTTGAAGAGAAGATGAGATATAAAAATATCCCCTTTATAGTGTACTAGGAAGTATGGCCTATGGACAAGAGAATATTTAAATGTATGGTAGTTAAAATGAAATATAAAACTTAGACATTTAATAGTTAATTTTAAATGCTTTAGGGGTTGTTTTAAAATATATTTCATTTTTACCATGAATGAAATCCAGAAAAAAAGAAACAGAATATTACCAAGGGCATCTAGGTGAAACATAAGAAAGAGTGTTTGGATGATAAGTATTGCTAAACCTTTGAGCAAACCTACAAAGAAAAATGTGAAAATTTCCTTGTCTCAAATTCTTCAAGAAATAAACTGTTACCTTCTGTGAATAATCCAAAGTAAACTTTAGTAAGAGAGCTATAATTATTAGTGAATATAACTGAATATTTGAGTATTCAAAAATTTTAATGATGTTGAACTTTGTGCATGTGGGGTATTCCCAATGTCTTGTCAGTCTTTAATAACTCCTGGGGAAAAATAGAATAACATTTCACCTTTTGGAGCACAGTGAAAACTAGCAATTAAAAGTCAAAAAGAGCTACAAAGAACTAAGAGAGAAGTCACAGAGTTCATGCATTAAAAACTCGGATACTTGATACCTAGATGACCAGATTCTGTTTATTCTTCTTTTATTCACAGTTAAAGTTAGCTTAGTTATCTGATCTTGAGTCCAGAGAAGATTAGATGTAATAAGCTGGAGGGAGGTAAAAGGGCTTCAAGGGCTGGTAAATGGAACAGACTGACCTCCAAATAACCAAATGCACAGGAGGCTGAGGCTACTTGTGTAGGACCAACTTTTCAAGGACCATAAAGTACTCAGAATTTTCTGTGTATTAAAGCAGAATAAAACCTGATGATTCTAAATTGCCACAAAGGAGTTTATTTTGCTTGGTACACTCACTTTTAAAAACAAGGAAGGCTACAATCCAATTTGAAACTGACTTTCATTATAAATAGTTACCTTTATTTTTTTGCATCAACAATATATTTTGTTTCCAGAAGGGTAGATGCTCAGCTTTAGAAGCCTATATCTCCATAACTCATTTCCTGTAAGACCCAAACAGCTGTAATAGTGTGTGCAGAATGGAACTGAGTCAGAAGCCCAGACTTCAGTTATAATTTCTGTGATTATATTCATCCTTTTGTGTATGTTATTCCTCCACTATGTAAGTTGAAATTAGTGACAAGAAGGGAAAATAAGCATGAAAATGGAGTTATTTCATCTTTAGCTATTAACAGTTAAGACAGTACTGTGATAACCTTAGCTCTTTTACATATATTTTATCATGTAATCTCAATAACTATGTAATTGAGCATTCTTATTTTACAGAAATAAAAATAAATCACTGAATGTCACAGAAGTCATAGAACTTGACAAAGGACACGCAGCTCAGTATGAATCCAGGTTGGCTTGACACGATACTGCCTGCAGGACAACATGTGCCTTCATTAATCACAAGCACTAAGTCTTACCAAAGTGAGCCACTTGATGCTTATTATCCTCTCTTTATAATATGATGGCATTTATAAAAGTAATACTGAGAAAATCAAAAGCTTTTAATTTGGAAACATTAATCTACCCATAGCACTGTTTTTAAGCACCAGACAAATTCAAACTCTAAGCTTCTAATTCAAATTCAAACACTAGCTTCTAAGCAACTCTTACTTAAATAAATTAAGAACATCTTTTAGACATTTCTGCCAGGAAAAACTTTGGCATCTGCTGAGGGACTTCCTCAGTTATAATAAGGCTAGTGATGTTCCTTATTTGTATCCCTTTTTGTTTGGGTTGCCAGGAAACTTAGCACTCAATAACCATATATATCTCTTTCCTCTTCCTGTTAGTGCTCTTGGTTTACTATTTCTAATTTGAGTTTATCGTATTCATTGTAAAGCATATTTTTTGTAAGTTACTTCAGAACTTCTGTGGGAAAATCCAGGGCGCATAAATTGTACAGAGGCCAAAACAATTTATAAATGTGTTTATGTGCTTGATAGCACCATAAATGTTCCAGTATTTGATTATCTTCTACCTATCCGCATTTATCTTTATTCATGCTTCTTGAGTCAAATCCAAAGTAAGTCTATAGTGCTTTCTATGACATGTGACAAGATGCCCAAGAATGTGAATGACAGGTTACACTAGGGCCATTCATATGCAGAGGGTTAATAGGACAGGCTCAGGTTATTTTCCAAGACATAAAATTATTTGCTCCGTTTCCAAAATTTTGCAAAATTTAAATATATATGCAAAAAGCAAATACAAGGCTTTAAATGTTGCCAGTACATTATATTAATAGTTCATCATGACTCACATTGTGAAGATGAAATGGAAAAGATTCAAACTCATGGTATCGGGGCAAAATTTGTTTTTATAAAGCCTCCTGCATTGGTTCCTGTGACAAGGGCTCAATTGTTTTTTGAAACAACTTTCACCTAAGATATTTAGTTTAAGGTATTTTGATAACTTCTTAAGAGCTCATGGCATTCAGTAGCATGTACTGACTTCAAATTGCTGTGGCCAAGGGAGCAGATGTGAAAACCAAAACCAAAATGTTCTTCTATTAAAATACTTATTATTTACCAAGTAAAATAAAACAGTATTTCACCAAGTGCCTTTAGGGCCAAAGTTAGGGTCCTGACAAACCATTTCCAATTCCACTTGAACAAATGAAAATGTGCCAATAGTCCATTCAACTGATAAACCACTTTCCCCCATGTGTCAGTTTCACCTTTTTTTTTTTTTTACCTTTTCTTTCATTCCCCTTTAGTAAAAACCTAGAAATACTGATTTTTATTAATCTAATAAACATTCCAAATCTATTTGGAAAAATCAGTTTGGAAATTTGGGGAAGCCATCATTTTCTGTCTTTTCAAGAAAGAAAGCACACAGGATAGGCATGAAATAAGAATTATTTTCCTTTTTCCTGTCTCATAACATTCTCTCCAGAAGCTACAGGTAGTAAAGTCTTAGTACAATGTCTTGAAAGTCATTCTAAAATGCATCTCTGAGACACACTGACCAACACCAATTTACGTCCAGCCTGATTCTCATATTTTACATTATCGCTGGCAGTCGGGGCAGAAACTGCTTTTGTCATCCTAAGTGGTAAGAGACACAGGCACAGAATGTGACAATTCATTTTCTTGCTCTTTCTATTTACAATTTAGGGCAGCATCACAGCAAAACAATTAATTGGTCTGCCCAGAAAACAAATAAATCACAAACGCAATATGTTGCTTGGAATTTGCAGCTCATTTCTGCGGTACTGCTGTGCAATACGGCTAACATACGAGGTTGGTAAGCTCTTCTGACGCGTCTCCAAGTTTGCCTATCCCCTTGCAAGGTTATGGTAGTGAAATATAAGACAGATTGTGGTGTAGTTACAATAGCATATGTTCCAAGTCAGTAAACATCAGAACAGAACAAAGAACAATAACAAAACTGACGCAGCACATGATGCGGTGATAAGGAAGGTAAAGATAAGCAATCTTAATATTCATTCAGTAATCTTGGAAGTTACTTATTTTTGGCCAGTCTGAAAAAAATTAATATATGCTGATTTAGCATGTTATTAATCCTAGTGTTACTTGGGTATTGAAAAATAGTCACATGCACATACAAAAACTTTTTCCCTTGCATGTCAAGCTTCCATTTAATGAAATTACCATAAATGATTGGCTCCTACTGTATATGTGTGGAGCAAGCCCGCCTACCAAGAGATTCTTGGCATTGCCTTTCCCAGACATTTTTTACTTAGGAAAGTTATGCAAATAAAAAAAAATAGTTTGAGAGTACCCACCATGCTAACTGTTCAGGTCTTTTTATTCATCCTTGTTAAGAGATTCAGAGGTCATTTGTAGTGGGTAACATACATGTCTAGCTAATTCTGTGAAGATTCAAAACTTCAGATGAAATTTAAAGAGGAGTAAGATTAGTACACTATGAAAACTATTACAATGACTATTTGCTACTTATTCTGAAATGTATGTAATTAATAGACTATAAATAGACCATAAATAAATCACTTAACGAGTAAATGGGAAATAACTCTAATAAAATATTTGTTTAAATTATAAATGAGCCCACGAAGTGAGCCATGCAGTCCAAACTCACCATCCTAAATACCTCTTGATCAGTTGCAATTGAACTGCTATTTACCAGCAAAAAAAAAAAAAAAAAAAAGCAATGATATCAATCATTGAACTCATATTTAAATGCCTGATTTGATAGACATCTGTTTTATAGGTCTGACAAATTCTTTACAACTAGTGCATCTAGAGAATGTGGAAGGAACTGGGATGTAGACTAGGTTTTGTCAAACTCCAGATCCAAGAAAACTCCATTATCCTGAATCTCCAGAAATCTTGAGAGGGTAGAAAAAGTTAATCAGGAGAATTTTATACCCAAAAGGCAGAATGAATTTACCGGTGATGGCAATTAGCTCCTTTTTAGCCATAGTCAAAGAATTTTAACAGTTTCATTACAGTTTAACATGTAATGAAAAACTTTTAATGGAGAAATGATGTTACAATCCAGCCAATGAGATTACAGGATGATGTATTTACAATCTCACACAAATTATCAAGATGCAAACAAACACAAAGTGACATTTTCAAAATCTTTATTGTAATGTAGTCATTACCATCTCTAGCACACAAAGATTTTTGCTATATAAAGGTGATATGTTTTATTGCTTCAAT
Organism: Macaca mulatta; assembly: GCF_049350105.2. Lineage (NCBI taxonomy): Eukaryota > Metazoa > Chordata > Mammalia > Primates > Cercopithecidae > Macaca > Macaca mulatta. The sequence continues at coordinate 19,023,476 of NC_133407.1, forward strand.
TCAGACTTGTTCTAAACACCCCTAAGGAAAATTGGTAAAAACACCTAAACCCCTTTTTCTGACAATGGAATTCCATAATAAAGAACTCTTAGGTAAATGACCTTGTAAGTGTTGTGCTAAATTACTCCATTATTTGCAGTCAGTTTTATTCACAGGAATAAAATACACCTTTGGTATTTAGTTTAGCAGCGTCCATAAAACCAGTTGCTAATATATATCCTATTGTTGACTGTGTTTTTTTTTTTTTCTTTTCTCAATTTGCGTTGGGCTTTATTTTCTTCAAATTACTCCATTTAATCAATGATCTCTCCCATCATGAAAACTTTTATCCAATTAATGTTACAGTTATAATTCACGAAGTTTGCATGATGACATATGACATGAGTGCATAATATGTCAGCTATGCTGCTGAAAGCTAGAGAACTGAACTTGAAGGCTGATGAATGATCAAGGCTTATTTAAAGTATGATTAATTTGTCACCATCTAGAAGATTTGATATAAATTATTCTAAAGCCCCACTGCTAAATATCTTCATGATCCAAAAGGTTAAACTAATTCCAACAAAATCTATAAATCTAAAATAGACCATCTTAAATATCTTAATGCTAACTCAAGGTGTAAAGAAGTTTTGGGAAAAAATTATCATATTTAACAGATGTAAATTATCTCCAACCTGTGATATGCCTGTAAGAAAGACAACATTTTTATTGTTTTCTTCCCTATTACAGAATATGAATTTAAATAATAATTATGAAATGAGATAACTCTTAAAATAATGAGATAAACCCATGACCTTGTTTTACTCAACCAAGACAAATGTGAGGGAAAGCCACTTTAGTTACCAATTTCAGAGGCATGACATATCTGGCTATTTCTCTCTTTCCTTCCGCAGAAACTCAGATTTCTTGTTTAAGGATAACTGATTGAGTTTCAAAGTCGAATCCACTTGGTAGTAAAGGCTTAGCTCAGGATGTTGCTGCAACATGACCTTTGTCCCCACACTGTTGAGAAGAAAAAAGACTATGTCCTTCAGAAACACTGCTGCATCTACAGGTGGCAGGTGCTATTATTATGTGAAGCTGGAGCCTAACGGAGTAAGATAAATAGGAAACTGTACTCATGGAGTTACAAGGACGGACATCAGCCAGGTCACCTTTCTTAATTTGAGTCATAGCGTTTAATTACTCTTGTGTTTACATTTCCATGAACAAAATGGACATGAACATGCAGCGGATATAGGAGTGACTTAAGGAGTGACCCACAATGTTGACAGGGAAATGCTTGGTGAATACTTACTTGGCTTTTTAATCACAGGGCATTTAATGTTCAGCAGAACAAACAGGTTAGAAATAGATTTTTTTAATCTTTATAGTAAGAAATGAGTGAAGTATAAACTCCAAAAGGGGCTTTATTTATTTATTTGTTTAGAGACGGAGTCTCGCTCTGTTGCCCAGCCTGGAGTGCAGTGGCGCAGTCTCAGCTCACTGCAAGCTCCATCTCCCAGGTTCAAGTGATTCACCTGCCTCAGCTTCCAGAGTAGCTGGGACTACAGGCATGCGCCATCATGCCCCACTACGTTTTTGTATTTTTAGTACAGAAGGGGTTTCACCATGTTGGCCAGGCTGGTCTTGAACTCCTAACCTCGTGACCCACCTGCTGCAACCTCCCAAAACACTGGGATTACAGGTGTGAGCCACCGTGCTGGGCCCTATTTTTATTTTTTTTGAGACAGGGCCTCACTCTGTCACCCAGGCTGGAGTACAATAGCGTGATCACAGCTCACTGCAGCCTCAAACTCCTGGGCTCAAACCATCCTCCCACCTCAGTCTCCCAAGTAGCTGAGACTAAGGGCATATGCCACTATCATAGATATGAGTTCTTGTTCATGTTGCCCACTCTGGTCTCAAACTCCTGGGTGCAAATAATCCTCCTGCATCAGCCTCCCAAAGTGCTGGGATTACAGGCATAAGCCACTGTACCTAGCCCAGAGGGGGAATTTAATAGCTAATAGTTTAAAATAACTGCATTTAAATGAACCCGGAAAGGAGAAATTTCCATTGACCATTTAGGCTAAATGCTTTTGGTTTATGATAACTTCATAATTGACTGGCATAAAACATAGCACTTTAAAAATTCTAAAAAAAAAAAAATCTATGTAGAAATTCAAAAATCCAAGTAATACTACTACATAGGTATCTAGTGGCTTAATTCATTCAAAAGACATTTTAGGAGCCATGCTTCTCTGATTTTTTTTCACTTCACAGAGTGACGACTAGAAGGCCACACACATAAATGTGTTCTATTGCTTCTCTTTACAGTGTTGTTGAGTTGCTTTGCACTAATGATTTTTTAACTTCTTAAAGAATTATGTTTCACAATTATTCTTGTTGTTATTTTTAGAGAACGGGTCTGGCTATGTTGTCCACGCTACAGGGCAGTGGCACAATCATAGCTCATTGTAACCTGGAACTCCTAAGCTCAAACAATTCCCTGCCTCGTACTCCTGAGTTGCAAGGATACAGGCATACGCCACCATGCCTGGCTAATTGAATTTTTTTTTTTTTTTTTTTTTTGTAGAGACAGAGTCTTACTATGTTGTGCAGGCTGGTCTTGTACACTTACTTGTAAGAGCTTGGAAACTTTTTCGAATCAAAATTTTATAAAGAACCATAATATGTGCAGTGGGCACAGTGTTGGCAAGAAGGAAACTGATCCCTGTTCACTTAGTTTCCCCCAAATCAGAATAGGGGTACCTAAGAAATGTATGTTGAAAACTGGTAGTCCTAGGAACTCTTGTCTTAGGACATACCAACCTAAAAAGCACCATGAAAAATATGCATAACAGGTCTGTGGAAATATTATATACATATATACGCAAAATTAAAATAAGATGGAAAGATCATACATAGATAGATCATGAATGATCTTTCAGTCTAATTTTCATTTTGCAGACAAGTGAAAGATAGAAGACCTAAACAGTATATCAAAGTGACTACCTAGTTACTAATATTAAGAAAAAAGAGAGGGAACAAGTGACATGTATTGAATGGCTGCAATGTTATCAGGCACTATGCTAACTCAAGCCTCCTAAGACTTAGAATGGTTCCCTTTCTGTTATTCCAAGGAACACTGTAAATGGACTGGAGACCAAAATAGTCAGCCAGGCTCCTAGATGAATGTACAAGTAATGGAAAAAGAGGGAAAATACTAGGGAATTGGTACGTGACAAAAGACAGTTTACACTGATCCCCAAATGGGTTAACCAAATGTGGCTTAACTCTCTTGGTCCAAGTTCTATTTTTGTTCCTGAAGTTTGTGTCCAAATTTGATAAATACTGAGAGGGATAGAGGATGAGCATCACAGTCATTACCAGGAAAACATCCTGCAGACACACAGAACTGCATTTTCCTTGCTGCCACAGCAAGAACACTTGAGATGCTCAAACACCAAGGGAAGGGCGCTTATTAACAACAAAAACATCAGACGCCACAACCAAGGACACATGGAACATCAGTGTCTCATATTCTATAAATACTGTCGCTACAAAATTCCGCTCTGAAAGAGATGAGTTTTTCTTTTCAAATCGTATCATTTGTGTCTCCTCATAAATGAAGTGAAAAAATTGAGCAAATAAAGAACAAAAGACATATCTCATAACAAGCATAAAGGTGGATGGCATCACCGCGCAGTCATTAGTTGAAATAAACAAATGAAAACAATCCACGTAAGTCTCATGGATGAAGCCTGACTTACGTAGCATTTGACTAGAACAGTCCTTCTCAAATTTTATTGTGCATAAGAATCATCTAGGGATCTTGTTAAAATGCATATTCGGATTCAGTAGACTTGGTTTGATACAAAGCCTGCCTGTCTGGCAAGCCCCCAGGTGATGATGATGCTCCTGTTTGGCAGACTGAGTAGCAAGGAAACTGACCACCATTCTCCTGGTAACAAAATATGAAGTTTCCATTCCTCAGTGGATGAAACTGGCCTCGGGGATGGCACCATCGAATTGTCCCTGTTAATTTTTCACTTTGTTAAACTCTCACATTTAACAAATCTGAGCTCTGCAAAGATGTAAGTATCCCTGGGAGGAATAACCCATTAAGCTCTTGAGAGGAAAGGGTATTCTGATCCCACCATTTCTGGGACATTTGAACTACATGTTTATGGATACAAAACCTTTTAGATCAGATTATGTAAGCATTGAAACACTTTCATAACGTATATTCCAAAATCAACTGCATTTAGCCAAGTGCATTTCTTTATTAATTTTACGTACATGGCATTAAAACATTTCATTTCACTTTTTGGAAATTATTTTCTGTGTCAGTTGTTTTTCACGCACGTTTTACAAATTGTATTTTTTTAGTCCACATCGAGTTTTATCATTGAGATTTCCTTTGGTGGCTATTACTTCCACATTTCCAAATTTCTGGGCTGGAAATTTCACAATTCTAAATTTGGTTTATATTATTTTATTTTTCTGGAATGTTTACAATGTGCTCTTTTAGCTGTTGTCAGAATCGGTGTTGATTAATTCCTGCACAAATATGAATTTTATAAAAGAGGGTTTGCATTTATTTCTCAGACAAACAGCCTAAAACGGAAAAGGCTCTGGATCCGGCTATACAATAGGTCAGCTTGGATGAGTATTGGGGTAAAAATGGCTTTTGAGGTGAAAGAAAAAGTTCCCAGAGTGTGTACGGCAGGGGATGCCTAGCGGAGGGAATGCAAATCTCAGAGGACAATGAAATATATTGGAATGAAGAAAATATTTACTTACTATCCAATAAAGCATATCATCCACCCTACCCAGAGTGTTGGGAAGTGAAATCAATTCTCTGTCTATCCTGTAGCATAGCATTTTTTTTTTCAGATATTTGCTTCTTCCAATGATTATCCATATACAGTTATGAAGGGCTACTGGAATTTTATAAACAATTTCATAGATGCCATTAACTTCAACAATCCCATAATTTCATAATTATAATATTTGTGAGTTTTGTTTTCAGTTCACAAAGTAGAAAATGAAGCTTTATTCATTCTTAGATAAAGCACAATTAGAGAATTGATCGTTAGACCTCACCAAAAAACCCACATCTATAGTGATCATGTTATTTTGCTATTTCCCAGTGGAATGGCCTATATGAAAAATTTGAAATGTATTTTAAATTAAAAAAAATCAAAGTATCTATGGGATATATATACTCTATGATTATCTGAGTTTATACTGTCTTTAAAACAGAAAGGTATTTTTTAAGATTTAGATTAAATAAAGTAATAAAAAAGACTAAATTCTTCTCACAGAATCATGCATTTTCAAAAAAGTAAAATTTTATGAATTTATAAAACATGTATGCAAATTGTGCTCATCTGTTTTGTTCCTTCTTTCTCTCTCCAAATTTTGCCTCTCTCCACCTCTTTTTGCCCCCATGGCCATAAACTACATTCATGATAATTCTAGAAGTTATAGACACAATTTGGAAGATTAGATCCTGTTTATGATGAAACCTCTCAAATATGGTATGGTTTCTGGGTCTTCTATCACAGAGTGCATATACCCTTGTCTGAATAGTTACAATAGATCAATAAATACACTCCCATAAGCGCACATTTTTTATATTCATTTTCAATTCTAAAATATGAGTACCAAATCAATGACAGATTTTATTTTTTCTCAAAGACAACATAAGAGCAAATGACTATTCTGCCACCAAAACAATTTCTAGAAAGCAAATTTTGCCGGGCACAGTGGTTTATGCCTGTAATCCCAGCACTTTGAGAGGCCAAGGTGGGTGGATCACCTGAGGTCAGGAGTTCGAGACCAGCCTGGCCAATATGGTGAAACCCCATCTCTACTAAAAATTAAAAAAAAAAAAAATTAAAAAAAAAAATGAGCTGGATGTGGTGGCACACACCTGTAGTCCCAGCTACTCAGGAGGCTGAGGCAGGAGAATCACTTGAACCTGGGATGCGGAAGTTACAGCGAGCCGAGATCGCGCCATTACACTCCAGCCTGGGCAACAAGAGTAAAACTCTGTCTCAAAATAAAATAAAATAAAATAATGAAAGCAATTTTTAAAATTTTCAGATGTTTTTCAATATGGTACTCCATCAAAAGTAAGGTTTTAAATCTCTAGACAAAAATACGTAAAGTTAAAAACAAATTCTGGAGTAAGCATGAAATGGCGTAGAAATTACAAGTATAAAATAATCACGAAAATGTAATTGATAATATACCTAAGGTCAGGAGCATTCTAAGTGACCAACATCTGACATATCAAAGACACTGGAATAATGTGTGCTGATGTGGTTGGTATAAATTTTTAGAAGATCTGAAGATCTGGTACGACATATAGCACTTAAAGGTATTCGTTATGCTTGCTTGCATTTGTGGGACGGGCACAGTGGCTCACACCTGTAATCCCAACACTTTGGGAGGTCAAGGCAGGCAGATCACTTGACGTCAAGAGTTTGAGACCAGCCTGGTCAACATGGTGAAACCCCATCTCTACTAAAAATACAAAAATTATCTGGGTGTGGTGGCTGGCGCCTGTAATCCCAGCTACTTCAGAGGCTGAGGAAGGAGAATTGCATGGACCTGCGAGGCAGAGGCTACAGTGAGCCGAAATCACTTCATTGCCCTCCAGCTTGGGTGACAGAGAGAGATCCCATCTCAAGAAAAAAAAAAAAAAAAAAAAGGCTTGCTTGCATTTGTGGATGTTTCAACATGTTTAGCATTTCTTGATCATGTAACCTGATTTGTTTATGCTTCTTTACAATCAATCACCAGTGCAGTGTTTGAGTATTTGAGGGTAAAAAAAAAATAGACTAAGAATTTTTAGATCATGTCTGCTATTTATATGTGAAAAGTGTAATTATAAATCAGGAAGCATTCCTATATTAAATTAAAGTGGTGTCATCTTTAATTTATGGTGTCAATTGATGACACCACTTTAATATAAACCAACAGTTAAGAAAAGCGATATAACCTAGGACTTTAGGATGATGGATTTATGCAGAATATGAAAAGTGTACAGCAGAATTTTACATAGAAATTAAGATACCCCTCATACATACTGAGCCCCTGGTTATGGAGTTGCTCAGCAAAAATTCAGTCCCAGATTCACACAAATATCTGAGTTCCAGCCAACTGCTTCCTGATTCTGAAGCTTAATTTAATCATCTTAGTGCAATGCACTAGATCCGAAAAGAATGGTCTAAATCCTACTTTAGGACTTTACTTGTTTATATGGCATTAGGTAGTGAATGTAGCTAATGGAGGTTCAAATTGTAATTCTGTTTTTTAGTACTGAAGTTTTAGTATTATTTAGCATAGTTTTCATTTAAGTAGTTACTTTGCATCTTCTTCTTTTTTTTTTTTTTTTTTTCACTATACCTAACAATCACATCTGAAACACTATTGTCACTCACTGGGTCCTCCTAGATATCGTGGCCTGGTACACGCCAAGAGAATGCTTTTAAATATTTTAGAATCAGCAGCAGTAGATCTCTGTTCTACAATTTTAAACAGTCCCTGCACTTTTTTACAACACATATAATAAACTGACAGGTAGGTAACTAGAGTCCATTAATAAAATAGGAATAGTTACGTTGAAAAGTTTGGAGGCCAAGTAAAACGGAACAGCTGAAAATAAATGCTTAGCATGTAAAGAGATAAAAGGGAGGGGTGAAGGAAGAGTAAGCAACAGGCAATGAAAGAGAGATGAGAGAGAAAGAGAGGAAGGCATTGGATGCAAGGAGTTGGGAAATATTATCTACCTTCAAATATTAATTAGATGGCTCATATTAGACTTATTCATTTGCTCTAAAGAGATGAAATAAGGACTAAGTATAGAAATTATAAGTAGGCAGAGTTTAGCTGTCCAGCAAATTTTACACCAGTGGCATCTCTATTGGAAGTACTAAAAACAGGCTCTAAAATCCCTCTCAGAATTGCTTAGAAGACCAGATGTGGCCCAGATCACTGCTTCTCAAACTTTACCTTGCTCATGAAACAAGAAGGGGTCTTATTAAAATTCAGATCTACATCAGCATTTATGGGCTGGAACCTAAGATTGAGCATTTTTAACAAGCTCCCAGGTGATGCCCAGGCTGTCCCTCTGTGGACCACATTTTGAGCAGTTAGGGACTCCCTTAAGGTGCCTGCTCACTGGAAATATTAAAGTATTTCCTCAGGTAGGTGGTAGAACAAAAGAAATGAAGAAAATCACAAGAGTCAGCGACACTACATGCTCAAATTTCATTGATAAAATAGCTAAACCATCCTGTCTTTTTAGAGGCAGAAAATCGCTGGAAAACACTTCAGTAATAATAGCATAAGCACTGAGCTAATGATACTAAAATGCCCTCAAAGAAAATTGGCAGCAGTTCCAGATTCATACCCAGTGTAGACAACGGTGAGGAGCTTGAAACTGAATGGAACCCCTAATACTAAAATTGAACCCTGCCAGCTAATACCACGTTCACACAAACCTGTGTTTAGGGGCAAAGATTGAAGATTGAAGAATTCAATGAGACAAGTATCTGAATATGTTGTACCATTGAGCCATAGTGGGAATGGAATTACAAACCAATACACTGAGCTTTTCTGTGTTCCTACTGACCTTTGGACTCAAGGAAACCCAAAAAGGAAAGAGAACTGGCATCTCAGTTGCACACCATGCTACTTTTAATAAGCTGCAAGATTTTGCTGCCCTTGAGAACACTGCTCCCTATTCTGTGCAAACAGCTTGACTGAGGGCCAGCTGAAGGGATGTCACTCGGTCAACAGGAAGTGAGTGTGGACAAAAGGTCCAAGTTTAGGAATGCTTCTCTGGATTTTATTTCGATACAGAGCCTAGTCAAACTTGGTTCTTGTGGCCAGAGCCAGAATAAAAAAAAAAAAAAAATGTGCTCACAGCCTAACCACGGCCTTTTTATTTTTAGTTTTTCATTTTTAAAGGCATAGTCCTTAATAACACAATCATATGCAGAAACCCGACTCGAAGAAAAGCTGGAATACAAGAGAAGAGCATGAATTTCTTAAATGTTCTTTCCCAGTTACATTTAAAATGTTTGTTAATGTTTTTTCTCGCTAAAGGAAAAAAGGTAAATATATTTCAGATACTTTCCTTTGCTCTCTGTAGCTTGAAGAGGTCTTTTTTTCTTTTTCTTTAGAGACAAGGTCTACTCCACAAGCCCAGGCTAGAGTGCAGTCCCGTGATCATAGCTCACTGCACTCTAGAAATCCTGGGCTCAAGCAATCCTTCTGCCTTAGCCTCCTGAACAACTGGGACCACAGATGCATGCCACCATCATGCCAGCTAATTAAAAAAATTTTTTTTTAGAGACAATGTCTCACTATGTTGTCCTGGCTGGTCCCAAACTGCTAGGTTCAAGCAATCTGCCCAGCTCAGCCTCCCAAAGTGCCGGGATTACGGCATTAGCCACCACATCCAGCATCTCAAGAGGTCATTTTTTCAGAATGTAGGCTGGTCGCGATAGCTCATGCCTGTAATCCCAGCACTTTGTGAGGCCGAGGAGGGCAGATCACTTGAGGTCAGGAGTTCAAGACCAGCCTGGCCAACACTGTGAAACCCTGCCTCTACTAAAAAAAAAAATTAAAAAAAAAATGCAAAAGTTGGCCGGGCACAGTGGCTCGCACCTGTAACCCCGGCTATTCGGGAGGCTGAGGCAGGAGAATAGCTTGAACTAGGGAGGCGGAGATTGTGGTAATCCGAGATGGCGCCACTGCACTAAAGCCTGGGAGACAGTGCAAAGCTCTGTCTCAAAAAAAAAAAAAAAAAGAATGTAAAGGGAGTCACTCATATCTTCCAGGTTAAAATGTTTTATGAAATCAGTGTACAGTGTGTACATAAAAAAGCATCATCAGTTCTTAGGCATCATGAGGAAAACCTGCATTTCCCTCATCACTGCATGATTTCATGTTGTGGGATATTGAGTTTCACGGAAATCTTTGCAGGTTTTGTAGCTAGACAGATACCAGTTCAAATCCCCTTTCTACTACTTACTGGTTGAGGTATATAAACCTGCTTCCTCATCTTGAAATTTGACATGGTAATAGTTGGAAAAAGAACTGGGTAACAAAAAAAGGATATACAGTAAACAAATTGGAAAATTTTATCAGGAAGCTCATAGGGTTGTACTGGGCATTTAAAAGAGATTATGGACTGGGTGCAGGGGTTCACGCCCATAATCTAGCTAAACCATCCTGTCTTTTTAGAGGCAGAAAATTGCTGTAAAACAACACTTCAGAGATAGCATAAGCACTGAGCTAATGATACTAAAATGCCCTCAAAGAAAATTGGCAGCAGTTCCAGATTCATACACAGTGGAGACAACGGTGAGGAGCTTGAGGCAGAAGGATTGCTTGTGGCCAAGAGTTCAAGACCATCCTGGGCAACATATGGGGACCTCATCTCTATTAAAAAAAATTAAAATTAGCCTGGATTTGTGGCAAATGTCTGTAGTCTCAGTTACTCAGGAGGCTGAGGTGGATTGCTTGAGCTGGGCAGGTTGAGGCTGCAGTGAGCTATGATTATGTCACTGCACTCAAGCCTGGGCAACAAAGTGAGATCCTGTCTCCAACGTTAAAAAGCAAAAAGAAAAAAAGAGGTCATGTATGTAGAACTTTCAAAGTCTAGTAAGCCATCAATAGCAGAATGACAACAGAAAGTAGCTGTTTAAAGACTGTCTTAATAGTATCAAGGCTACACAAATCATAACTGGTTTTGTTCCTATCAAAGAGAAGTATTTTTTATCACTTCCCTAGGTAACATTGGAGATATCTAAAGAAGATATCCAGGAAATATCCCTGGATATTTGACCCTGTGGATGCTGCTTTCCAGACAAAACATTCAGCTATGAAGCTGAAAAAGTATAAAAATGAACAGTCAGACTGGTAGGTAGGATTTCTGAAACATTAAAAATTAAAAAAAGGAACAGTTTGGAAAACACATCCTAGTGACTGTAAAAATGTAAGATTCTAAGCAACTACAACATAATATTAAAATTAGAAAATCATTTTGTTCCAAAAAGTATTTAATAAGCATCTGCTACATCGTGCCCAGTATTTGGTGCACATTGAGTTAGAAAGGTGAAGGAGACAAAACATCTTGAGAGGTAGTGGAGGGTAGTTCTTAGGAGAATGGACACTGAAGCCAGGCAGTCTGGGTTTGAATTCAGGTGTTGCCACTAACTATGGGATATTGAAGAAAACGTTACTGTGCTTCAGTTTCCCCATCTAGAATATCGAGATAATAGTTTTTGTTACTTCGCAGGGCTCTTGTAGGGGTTAATGAGGTTACTAAATGAATGACACTCATGGCAGTGCTGGTAGGTAATAAGTGATTGTGTGCCCAGCACTATAGTAACACCTACAGTGCTGCGAAAGAGGAGAGGTACTAAGTAAGGGCCATGGGAATTCTGCATTCAGAGGACCTCTAAATGAGAGTGCCACATAACAGTACCTGGTGTGTGCTGGCCAACTCCCTGTTGTTCTATAGAACCATTCTCATGCTCTGTATCCTGCGAATCTACCTTTTCCAGACTCCTTTGTCAACTAAATTCCAGTAGGATTGGCCAATGGGTAGCACTGGCAAAAGAATAAAAGACTGAAGCAAAGGAGAAGTCAAGGTCTTTCTTCCTCCTACAGTGTTTCCTCCTGGTCCCAACTCCCACCAGGCAGCCCTGTCATAGCTCTAGCTTTCATTAGATGGCTCCAACTTCTGACTTAATAGTAACCCCATCTCCTGCCACCATCCTCTAGACCTAGGGTTGGTAGCAGCTTCCTGTAACCCCACTTCCTTCCACCATCCCTCAAAACCTAGATGTCAGCCTGGCGCAGTGGCTCACACCTGTAATACTGGCACTTTGGGAGGCAAAGGCGGGCAGATCACCTGAGGTCAGGAGTTCGGGACCAGCCTGGCCAATGTGATAAAACCCTGTCTCTACTCAAAATACAAAAAAAAATTAGCCGGGCATGGTGGTGGGGGCCTGTAATTCCAGCTACTTGGAAGGCTGAGGCAGGAGAACCACTTGAACCCAGGAATCAGAGGTTGCAGTGAGCCCAGATCACACCACTGCACTCCAGCCTGAGTGACAGAGCAAGACTCTGTCTCAAACAAGACAAAACAAAAAACTAGGTGGGCCAGTGTTCCCTGTTATCCTAACCCCTGGATTGCTCCTCTAGACTGTTTAGCTTCTTAGATTTTCCTCTCTGTGCAAACAACCTTCTTCATAAACTGCCTAGATATGTTTCCGATTTCCTGACTAAACGCTAATTTTATAGCATGCTAGGTCTTGTAAAATGAGCTGGATTATGTTAAGATGAAGATAAAGAACATTCCAAACTGACTGCATGGCCAAACCAAATTAAATAACTCATGATCTTAAACTTTCAATGAAGAGGTCAACAGTAGTTATCTTTTAGTAAATACTCAAGGTCAGCTGCATTAACCTTATGTATCAGGGTTGTTAAAAATTTCCAAAGCTAACCTTTCTGGATTCAGATTATGGCTCTGCCAAATACTGATTGTATGACCTGAGCAAGTAATGCCTTCGCTGCTTCAGTTTCCTCAACTGAAAAATGAGGATAATGAAAGCACTCCATGTTACAGTGAGAATAAATGAGCGAATGTACATAAAGAGGTAAGAACAGGCTGAACACAAAGCATGTGTCCGTATTTTATTAAGTCCACTTAAAAAGTAGCAAACAAAATTTTTAGCACAGATTTGTACATCCTGGATTCAATTTTCTGGCATGCCAGGTCAGAAAGAAAGTTTACTTCCAGTAACAGTGAGATTTTTCCAGGAATGCAAGCTTGTTGAGCCCTGGAGACCTGGCTATAGGATGACTGCTGTATTCCCAGTATCTACCGTGTGTCTGACTCAGTATAGAAGCCCAATATGAGAAAGCAAATGAACAGATATTCAGAAGTTACATTTTCCTGATTTTCAAAATGGGAAAGACACAGTTTTTGAGATGTCAACAAAATATTAAGTAATAAGTAATGATAAAAGATAAATGTACTAGGAAATATCAGAGCACTCATAGGATCACAATACGACGTATGAACTAGGGTTCATACGTTCTGTGGGTTCGGAAGATACTGCAGTGAATAACTTTGCCATCATGGAGCTTTTCTGGGGAAACAGAAAATAATAGAAACTACTTACTACAATTTAAAATATTAATACAATAAAGGATGCGGTGGAATAAAATAGAATGTCAGTATTATGGGAAAAAATAAGAAAGCAGGGTAAGAGTGAGAGAGTGACAGGGTGCTATTTTAGATAATGAGTCAGAGTAGGGCCTCTTAAAGAGATGACATTTGAGCAGAGACCTCAGCACAGTAAGGAACAACCCTTGGGGCTCTCAGTGGAAAGCACGCTACAGGCAGAGAGAACAGTTAATATTAGTTTTGACATGAACCTTGACCTTAGCAGGTATTTCATCAAATTTAGGTGTCTATGCTACAATATTCTTTAACCTCATTGAATAGAATTAAACACCAATGAATTATGACTGGAACCCCATGAAGAAATACTACATGTATTTTTAATATCACAAAGAAATTAGCACTTCCAATGTTTTGCTGAAACACAAGAATAAAGCATAATATATCCTTCATATTAATTTATATATAGTGCATATGTGTTTTCTGATCTAAAAAACCCTCCCTAGGTGTTTATTAAACTATTTGTATCAAAATGAAGATATACTCTCCTTTTTCTCAGTTTATGTTGGCTAGATTTGTTTTGTGTCAACCTTGCACAACTTTTATTCACTTTCTATGCTGTTGGTATATATTCAACTTATTGAAAACATCTTTTGCAAGATAAAGGCGCTAACAAAAACCCAATATTTCCCTTAAATCTAGAAAATCAGTACTGTCCAATAGAAATATAGTGCAAGCCCCAAATATTTCAAATTTTCTAGTATCCAAAATTTTAGAAAGTAAAAGAAACAGGTAAAATTAAATATTTTTAATTTAACCTTCGCTATCAAAAATATTGTTTTAACACGCAATCAATTTTAAAATTATTACCACGATATTGCACATTTTTTAATAGGAGGTTTTTAAAACTTGGTTTGTACTTTACACTCACAGCACATCTCAATTCGGACTAAGCACATTTAAGTGCTCAGCAGCTACACTTGGTTCCCTGACTACCATCACTATGTCTAGATCATTAGAATGAATGGACCTTCTTAATATTGGGACTAGGTTGCCAGATTTAGCAAATAAAAATACAAGACGGCCAGTTACATTTGAATTGCAGATACACGATGAAAAATACCTGCATGCGACACATTATAATAAAAATATTTATGTGAAACAAATACTAAAAGTGTATTCATTATTTATCTGAAACTCAAATTTAACTGGAGCATCTGTATTTTATCTGGCAACTCTGATTAGAACAGAAGTGTCAGACTTTTGGCCACAGACTCAATAAATCACAGTAAACGTTATTATGTGGTGTAAAAAAAAATCACCATACTTAAGAATGCCATTGTAAAGCTCCCATTTTAATAACAATAAGGCGGTTTTATACTATTTTGGGGGGGAAATGAGGTCCAAGCTTGAGATTTCCACAGTAAGATCTGTCCCCTAATGCTATCCTAATTGGTCTAGTTGACAGGAAGTGTGAAAGCCAAGTAGGAGATTTTTCATTCAGATAGAAACCAAATAGCAACAGAACGGCCAGTCAATTAGTTAACTAAGATTTGAGTTCCATTGGTTGACCTCTGAGTTTCACACCCTGATCTGAGGAGAACAGCATAGGACTGAGTGGTTTTCAGACTGTTTTCAAAAGCAAAACGTTTGTGACCTTTCTAGTATATTTTTTGCTCCTTGTACATTTTGTTTCTCAATGAATGAATCAAGACAGTTGCTTGGAGGTCATTCTAGGCTCCTTCCTTTTCTTTACCTTGTATTCCACATCTGTCCCTTCCATCACCCAATTGGGTCAATGTGCCTTTCTAACCCGTCCTGAATTCCCTCAATCTGCACTGACACAGCCCTCACCGTATTTAGTCCTCATGATTCCTCATTTAGGTTCTACAGATGGCTTTCCTCTTCTCTTGGATTAGTTGCTATATGAAAATCACTTTGCAGTAGTGTAAATGCTGAGGTAACACATCAATGGAGCTTGAAACATGGACAAATTGCTTTCTAGAAAGGTTGTACCAACTTACATTACAGATATCAATAGAATACATTTTTCACTGCTGCATTGCCAGTTCATGCTATTATTACTTTTTCCTTTGGAACATGAAAATATACTCAAAGCACAGAATTTGCTCTATGCATATTCTACTTTCTTTCAAATGGTTCATTACAATCTTACTAATATAAAATGTCAACTTTCAATCACTTGCTTCCCATTTCTCTTCTCACTCCGGGCCCCCGTCAGCTTTGCTCACATAAGTAGCCCTATCATGTACAGTTGTTTTTTGTTTTTGGTGAACATCATAATTAATTCTTTATAAAGGAAGTGGATACTTTGCTGTTGAGACACAAAATTAGAATGTCATCTCTGCTACATAATAACACACAGTATATAAGTAGACCTCTGCCTTTGGCAAACTGCAAACTGTGAATGAGTTGGAATATTGTACCAAATTTGAAAGATGAATGAAGAAAGTGGTATGAAATGTGTTGACAAGATGAAAATGTCTACTTAAACTTTAGACATGTCCTGCCAAGGTGAAAAGAGTGCTAATTGATCCTGAAAACATAAATGTTTTCATATTCTTTTCTGTTAAAGGATGCACCTTTACTAAATGACTTTCTTTCACTATACAATAGGTCAGGAGGAGACATCCATGCACATTTATTAACAATAGAATCTCTGTATATTTCCTAAGGCATTTTTGTTATTTACATGTCCACACATGGCACTGGCTACTTTATTGACTAAATCAAGAAATGGAAGCGTTAGTTTGGTACCCAATGTCATGACATGATAACTCATAAAATAACAACTGTTCGATCTATAAGTTTCAAAAAGAAATTCATTTCTAAGTGGGTATAGGCCCACAGAGGGAGGATGGATATTTGTTTAGTATTTCTCCAAATTTCACCACAAAGAATTGCAGTTCTTGGTAGTAATACTGGTGCTAGCTACACCCAATGACCTGTCCTTAGTACAGTGTCAGACACCTGATGGTCACTCAGTATATACCTGCATGCATGTGAATGAATGCCCTGCTCTCAGAAAGAGGTAAGAGGCAAGGATTATCTAAAAAATGTAGGCATTGTGAGTTGCTCTTACTTATGCATGACAGGCCTACTTTTTGCCTTTTTAGCTACCCTAAGATAAGACAGTTTTACAAAAGCTACAAGAATGGTTATTTAAGGGGTGGGGGGAGGTGATAAACAATTTCTGAGGAACAGGAAATAAAACAGAAAATTCAATGACTTCACTTAGAACTTTACTCACAATATGTACCCATTTCCTTGACATTGTTTTCCCACAACTACAACTTTTGTCTTTCAATAGGTTTTGGATCTGCCTTGACTTCTATATGATTTCTTCTCTTAACTTATTGAAAACATCTTCTGTAAGATAAAGCAGCTAACAAAAACCCAGTATTCCCCCTAGGTCTAGAAAATCAGTACTATCCAATAGAAATATTGAACAGTAGACAACTAGTCTCTGCAAGGATATGAGATCATCTAGGGCCGGGCGCGGTGGCTCACGCCTGTAATCCCAGCACTCTGGGAGGCCGAGGCGGGCGGATCACGAGGTCAGGAGATCGAGACCATCCTGACTAACACGGTGAAACACCGTCTCTACTAAAAATACAAAATATTAGCCAGGCGTGGTGGAGGACGCCTATAGTCCCAGATACTAGGAAGGCTGAGGCAGAAGAATGGCATGAACCCGGGAGAGGGACCTTGCAGTGAGCGAAGATTGCGCCACTGCACTCCAGCCTGGGCAATAGAGTGAGACCCCATCTCAAAAAAAAAAAAAAAAAGGGAAATAATACACACACACACACACGCATACACACACACACACACACACACACACACACACATATATATGAAATCATCTCACATACATAGATGAGAATTTCACGTTTTTCTTTTCTTTTTTTTGAAGACATGGTCTCACTCTGTCTCCCAGGTTGGAGTGCAGTGACACAACCAAAACTCCCTGCAGCCTTGCCTTCCTGGGCTCAGGTGATCCTCCCATCTCAGCCTCCTGGGTAGCTGGGCAACAGACACGTGCCACCACACCCAGATAATTTTTTGGTATTTTTAGTAAAGACAGGGTTTCACCATGTTGCCCAGGCTGGTCTCGGACTCCTGGGCTCAAGTGATCTACCCGCCTCAACCTCCCAAATTGCTGGAATTACAGGATTGAGCCACCACACCTGGCTAGAAGTTCATGTTTTAATGAATTTATTGTTTCAACATGTATTGAACACTAATTGCTAACTCAACATCTCCTTTCATTCTTAAATCTTCTAAAGTATTTGATACTGTTGAGCAAATATTACTTCTAATTTTTGTGATATTGCTTCCCTTTCTCCGACATTTTCAGCTTGCTCTTGAAAAGTTTCTCTCCTTGGCCAATGTGGTAGCTCATGCCTATAATCCCAACACTTCAGGAGACTGACGTGGTAGGAGAGCTTGGGGCCAGGAATTAGAGATAAGCCTGGGCAACATAGTGAGAACTCCTTAGTCAGGCATGGCGGCATGCACCTGTGGTCCCTGCTATTCAGGAGGCAAAGATGGGATGTCTTGACTGCAGTAAGTCATCACTGTAACCACTGCACTCCAGCCTGGGCAACAGAGTGAGACTCTGTCTCAAAAAAAAAAAAAAAAAAAATCTTCCTCTCCAGTCTTCAGGCTTTATGCCATTCTATGTGTCTTCTTAGTGATTTCATCAGCCTCTGTGGTTTAGTTTATTCTGACACTCAGATCATCATCTCCTGACCTCTAGGCCTGTTTATATCAACTTACCAAATTTTTCATTGGATGGCCTAGAAATACATCAAACTCAATATATCTTGAACCACATGTATTATTTTATTGGTAAAAACTGATCTTACTTTATTCTCATCACCTCAGCTAAAACCATCATCACTGGCACAGTTGCCAAAGTCAGAAACAACAGTATCTCCCTTGGTCACTCCCGTTCCCAGCCTGCCTCATCTGATTGGTCCCCATGTCTTCCTGACTCTCATTCCTAAATCCTGTCCCCACTTTATCTTTTATACCCTGAAAGTCCCTGGTCCATGTCCTCTTCAACTCTCACATAAACAATTCCAGTATCAATTTTGACAGAATTCTCTTCCCTACCGGTGTTCCATTTTATTAAATGGTTGGCAATGTGCCCAGGTATAAAAACTACAATTTTCAACATCGTTTGGGTATTAAGAACCCACAACCATGTCACAGTTTGGGGCCAATTATAAAAGCACAAAGCTTTTGAACAAGGACACACTCAGCTGGCGCTTGTCTTTTGCCCTTTAGCCTTCCTGGTCTTCCTGCACGAACTGCAAATTTAATGCTAAAGTGGACTAGCCCTCTGCAACCACAAGGCAAAGGCATGAAGTGAAAGGTACACACCAAGGAAAAATGAGTGCTGAGTCTCTAGATGGAGTCATCCTACTGCTCTGGATTGCTTACCTTCAATCTCCTTCTTATGTGGTGTGAAAAACAGTTTAAGTCAGTGTTTAGTCATTCTTTCTATTATTAGCATGTGAATACATCCTTCCAGCCTGTCTTCCTGCATCTAGCTTTCTTCCTTCTTTGTCATTCCAAATTCTTTGACAGAATTGACTTTCCAAAATATTGCTCTGACCATATTATTTCCCCTGCCTATAAACCTCTCCTCGGTTTCCATTGCTTTTATAACAAGCTCTTTACCCTAGCCTTGATGCAAGACCCTTCATCATAAGACGAGCTTGCATTCAGATAGTATCACTTACTGTTTCCTTATGCAAGCACTATGCTTTTAAGACATCAGAAAATGTCATGCACTTCAACAACTTTCTGCCATTTCCATGCTCTTTCCTCTTCCAGGTAAATCTTTTCCTGCCATTCCTGCTAGATAAACTTCCATTCATCTTGTAGAGCAAAGCTCAAATACTACCTTCTTCCTGCAACTTTCATCTAAGCCTTTTCCAAACTTAAGGTCGATTTGACCATTTCCTCAGTCTTTCTAAGAGCATGTTATTTATAGCACTATTGCATAGTAGTTAAGAGCATATATTTGGGAACTTCCTGGACTCAGGCTCTATGACTTTGGAGGCTGATTGATCTTGAACATAGGGGCTCAATATCTTCATCTATGAAATACTGATAACGTTAACATCTACCTCAAAGGGCCTCTGTAGGATTAAATAAGATATCTGGAGTTATTAGAAGAAAATCTGACATGCATAAAGTACTCATTGACCATTAGATATTATTTTTAGCTATTATACTCATAATATATATACTCATTATATACACACACACACACACACACACACACATATATATCCCTATCTCTCCTCCCCTTGATCATTTAGGGATAACCTGCTTCCTTTCTCTTATCCTCAGTGCCAATTACAGTGTTTTTTAAAAAGCACATGTTTGACAAATGTTGGATCAAATTGCATAGATTGAGCAACTAGTATGTGTAAATCCCATTCAGTGCTAAATGTTAGGTTACTAAAGTTCATTTTAATATGTGTTGCAGATGTTAAATGAGAGAACTACTACCAATCCCCATCAAATCCAAATCATTCTTGTCAAGAAAGCTTTTGAGATAGAGGAGCAACTACCTCTAAGGAAGTCTGAGTAGCTTTAAGTTGCCAAACATGGCAAGAGAGCATTTTGCCACATAAATTCCCATGAGATGAATATAGGGAAGTACTAAAAATTTTAGAAGAATGGAGAATTGTGTCATTGCTACATCCTTAACAATGTTTAATTCAGACAACAGTCCCTGATTTTTTAAAGTGTGCAATAAATCCCTTCCTTACATACTCTATGTTTTACCAATCTATTATATGCTACCTATTCTAGTCTACTTCACGTTTAAATATATATCAGTGCCTTCAAACATGCCAGGCACTGTGTTAGGCACCAGGAATAGAAAGATTAATAAAATTCTCCAGCCTGGGCAGAGTAGCCAAGGGCAGAGAATGCTTTAGAGAGTTATGAATATCATTCTATTTCTCCAGGGCATGATTGTGTCAAAGGAAGTTAGGAGTGTTGAATTTTGAGACCACATCCAACATTTTATTCATCTCAGCTATGGAAAAGCTAGGCAAGAAGGAAAGTATAGAATGAAATTAGAAAGGGAAAAGAGCACATTTTTGTAAGCTTGACTGTGGCCCAGCAATATTTTATTTCAAATAGAAGGCAACAGAAATGGGCAAAGTATGTGGTGTCTCACAAAGACAAATTTTACAGGCACCCTGCATACTTCTCTCACAAACTCTGTGTCCTCCTCCGAAATGAAATTTTATATATATACACACACACACACACACATATATATATACACACACACACATACATACATATAAATGGTTTAAATGGTTCTAAAAGAACTGTAGAATCCTGGCAGGGTAATTAATGAATGACAGATCAATCACCCATGTGAAAAAATAAAATGTGGCAAGAAATCATGGCTTTGTCAAGAACTTTGAGGTTTTTAAACTGAAAGCAATTTGTACAATGACTATTTTGACCATACAACTTCCTAATCTCGGTTCCCATAAAGTCTGGGTGGGGGCCAGTTGGAATGGTTCATCTCAGTTGCAGAGATATCGTTCACAGAGGAAATAAAAGGATTTTAAACATTGGAGTCATTTCCTTTGGTTCTCAGCTCTTCGAGAAAAAAAATTCCTTTCAGTTAGTGATATCTTCGGCTCGATTCCTGCAGCCTAGCTTAGAAAAATAACGAAATCTGTTCCCTGAAACATTTTCCAATCAGACAAGTGCAGTTTTCAACTCAAAACATTTAAGTCCAGTGAAAGATTTTCCTTTGCCAGAGGGTTGTAGGAAGACTAACACCTTTCTAAGGTTCAGACTGCTCTCTAACGAGTTACATAAAAATCCGCAACCAGTGTAAATGTCAAATGCGAAAGGATGTGTTCAGGAGAGAGACCTATATCATCAAATCTCTAGCTGCTCCTTTGGAACTGCTGCTGAGGGTCTTGCTGAAAATAGTAAGGCCCATTTATGACACTAAGTACAAATGGTAATAGCAAGTTACCTCTCAAGTGGAACCTAAGAACTCTGGAACGGTTACCTGAATGTGGTGAGAGCAGACAAGCAGCGCTTTCCAAATATATCCTTGACTTAAGGACTTTTGGAACCGCTGCAAGATTATAAAGACAGGATAGACTGTTGGAATTTTCCTCTGCTCATATATATGCATTCTAAATGCCAAGGTTGGAAACCCAGTGCACACAGTATTGTTCACATGCCACAGAATTTGAAATATTAGACAGCCTTTGTCCCAGATTGATCTACAAGGAACAGGAAGTATTATAGCTCTACCACCACTGCTTTTTGTTTGGTGTGGTTTATTTTTATTTTTTAATTTCCCTGAAAAGTCCTTAGTGGTAATCCTCAAGTCTTTGGGTCAGTTTCTTGATGAAAGGAAAATCATAAAGTAGGTTGGATCAAATATCAAATGGAAAATGTAAATATATATAATTATGTTTATATCTTGATATCAAATCTTAAAGTTTTAAGACTTTTAAAATTACTTATTCCAGAAAAAGTTGTGAATAGTTATAAGTCTTAATTATTAAATTAAAGGATTCATGCAACATTTATAATCTCTAGATAATAATTTATTTCTGACTGTAATATCAGGTGAATCAAAATTTGTTCATTGCACTTATCGCATGCTGCAGCTAAATCATAAATTACTGCTTTTAAAACCTTTTCAAATGCCTAAATCTAACACTTAGAAATCTTTGATATATATATTTATAATTAAATTAGTATAAAAACGGCGGAGCAGTCCTCTACTTGGCAAATACTCCTGCCTAACTGATGAAAGATGAGGAAGACCACCTTTTCACTGTGTAGACTTTCCCATTTCTTTCTCTTGACTCTTATTTTTAGTAAATCTGAATAAAAGTGTCAGAAATGATAAGAAAAAGGAGGCTTTTTCTAAATGTGTCAGAAACATCTAGTGTTTCTGAAACCAGAAAAGGGAAAAAATATTAGTACCATAACATAAAAATTTTAATTGCATGCACATTTAAACCAAATGTTACTGGGAAAGCTTGCCTTTTACTTTCCAACTTCTTCTCTCCAAGGAATTCCAAACCCAGGAGCACAGTGTTAGCAAAGTGACTCTGAATATGAACAGAAATGAAATTTCTGTTTTCAGTTAGTCTTGTGACACATAAGCTTTCATTTTTTCCCACGACATAATTGGATCCTTCAGCTTTAAAGTCATAATGTGAAAATCCCATTTTGTTATTATTCTTATAAATGGTGAAGTGGTTGAGTGATATACTCCAAATAAAGGCAAAAAGGGTGTTATTCTTTATATATGATGGTCCTATGAGTAGGGTCCATAATTTTAATTATTTGTGCTGATTCAAACTCTTTTGCCTGGCTCCCCTTTATTACCAATAGCAGACATTGGCCGTGTCAGGCTAAATATAAAGTTGAGGTCTTTTGACATGAGTTAGAATCAATAGACCAAACATTGTGACTCACAGAGACACCAAGAAATAACATGGAATTTAAAACATTTAAACATGGAATTTAAATAACATTTAAAACATGGAATAATTAAAACAGTTCTCCACATAGGTTATATACTGAATATTAAAGTGACACAAAACACCCATGCACAGAACTTGTTTTATGCTATCACTTGTTCATATACCTTATTAGGATCACTGTTAAATTTGAGAATCAAACTTGTTTTAGAAATTTGGTTTAAAAGAAACTTCTTCTTTTTTTTTTTTTTTTTAATTTGAGATGGAGTCTTGCTCTGTCGCCCATGCTGGAGTGCAGTGGTGCGATCTCAGCTCACTGCAACCTCTGCTCCAGGGTTCAAGTGATTCTCCTGCCTCAGCCTCCTGAGTAGCTAGGGTTACAGGTGCGTGCCACCATGCCCAGCTAATTTTTTTTGTATTTTTAATAAAAGCAAGGTTTCACCATGTTAGCCAGGAGGTCTCAATCTCCTCACCTCGTGATCCACCCGCCTTGGCCTCCCAAAGTGTTGGGATTACAGGCATGAGTCACCACGCCCAGCCAAAATGAACTTTTTATTTTAATCAATTCTCGTGATATCTATTGAAAGATTTTCTCCTTTGTCATTAACAAAAGGGAAACTCAAATCTTATCATAATAAAATATTTGTAAAACATGCAGAATAGATTTTAGCACAGAGTGGGCACACAATAACTTGTAATTTTAAACAAGAGAAATGCATAGCATCTGTTAATATCTTTACAGGAAAAAAAAATGTTAACATAACTAAAGCAATGCTGCAAATCATCAACAATGTTACAAGTTAAGCATCCCTAATCCAAAAATCTGAAATCCAAAAGTTCTAAAATTTGAAATGTTTTGAGTTGCTTATATGATGCTCAAAATTCATGCTCAAAGAAAATGCTTATTGGAGCATTTTGGGTGTTGAATTTTTGGATTTGAGATGCTCAATTAGATTGTAAATATTACATTATTTGAAAAAAAAAATCTGAAACCTGAAATTCTTCTGGTCTCAAGCATTTCAGAAAAGGGATACTCAACCTGTATTATGTGGTAAATTATTTGACATAGGCAATGGAAAAGAGATTTTACCAAGAGCTCAAGTAGACAGGGAAACCTCTATAAAGTACGTAGAATTTGAATTTGCCTAATAATCTAAGTCAGGTTTAGAATGGAAGAAGAATAATTCTGGAGAGGGAGTATGAGCTGAGAAAGATTGAATGGTGGTGTAAGTAGAGTGAGTTGTGAGAGTAAAGTGCCTGGTCTTCTTAGTGTCAAAGGTACATATTAGAACAAGATGAAAATCACTGTGGGTTGATCTATGATATTAGTGCTCTTTAAATCTACACTGAGGAATTCAGACTTGATAAAGAATGAAATAGGCCGGGCGTGGTGGCTCAAGCCTGTAATCCCAGCACTTTGGGAGGCCGAGACGGGCGGATCACGAGGTCAGGAGATCGAGACTATCCTGGCTAACAGGCAGGAGAATGGCGTAAACCCGGGAGGCGGAGCTTGCAGTGAGCCGAGATCTGGCCACTGCACTCCAGCCTGGGCGACAGAGCGAGACTCCGTCTCAAAAAAAAAAAAAAAAAAAAAAAAAGAATGAAATAACAAGTCACATACAGGTTTGAAGCAGCCAAATGTTGTGATGAAAGCATTGTTTAAAGAACCAGTGTATCTGCAAAAATACGGAGTCCACAGTAACAAGAAATTGTGCTTACTCCATCTCTGTAATAAATGGCTACAATTTTATCCGAGTTTCTAATCACAGCCAAAATCACATGCATGATCATTTGTTGGTGCTATATCCATGAATTGAGAATCTGAGATGTGGTTAAGCCATTCATCATTTTATTCTTTTAGACATGCATTGGATAACTACTTCATGTGTAAAGCATGTGCTAAGCACAAGTGAACAAGAAATGAATATGATACAGTCCTTTGTTGTTGTTCTGAATAAGTGTATACTTCTCACTCTTGATAAGCCCATAGTTTAAGTGAAACATGAAAAAAGAAAAATCACCGATTACATACAGTTTGCTAAATTCTGTGTATACTTTTGGGAGAATAGACTTGTATTAAGGGATATAGAGGAAGGATATCTAAGGCAGCTTGGGCTAGGGTGGAAGGCACAGGGAAAGCTTTGAAGAATTTATCAGCTGAGTCTCACAAGTCAAGGAAGAGCACACATGCAACATAAAAGAGGGATGACATGTGAGACATTAAATACCCAGGCTTTAAAACAAAGCAGACCTGAATTTATACCCCAAATCTGCTATTTCATGTTATGGCAACTTGGGCAAGTTCTTTTTCTCTTTCACCTAGAAAATGAAGACAATAATTATATCAATTTGAAAAAAAGCCTGCAATCATATATGTAAAACTCTTAGAATAATTTATGTACATAGAAAATGCTTAATATATATTAGTTATTATTAGTAAATGTGGGGTGCTTGTTACATTACAGGCAAAAAGAACAGGCACCAAAGTATTTTTGCATGTGGCACGTGAGTAATTAGGTATGGTTGGATATGTGGTAAGAGATAAGAATTGACCAGGACCATCACGATGGCCACATAGGTTGCTCATTGTATAATTCTAGAGGTGCTATTCACATGGAGTAGAATGTGAATACTCCCTACACTCAGGAGTTGGACTTTGCAATCTACCCATCTGACAAAGGGTCAATATCCAGAATCTACAAATAACTTAAACAAATTTACAAGAAAAAAACAACCCCATCAAAAAGTGGGCAAAGGATATGAACAGACACTTCTCAAAAGAAGACATTTATGAAGCCAACAAACATATGAAAAAAAGCTCATCACCACTGGTCATTAGAGAAATGCAAATCAAAACCACAATGAGATACCATCTCACACTAGTTAGAATGGCAATCATTAAAAAGTCAGGAAACAGGCCGGGCGCGGTGGCTCAAGCCTGTAATCCCAGCACTTTGGGAGGCCGAGACGGGCGGATCACGAGGTCAGGAGATCGAGACCATCCTGGCTAACACGGTGAAACCCTGTCTCTACTAAAAAATACAAAAAAACTAGCCGGGTGAGGTGGCGGGCGCCTGTAGTCCCAGCTACTCAGGAGGCTGAGGCAGGAGAATGGCGTGAACCCGGGAGGCGGAGCTTGCAGTGAGCTGAGATCCGGCCACAGCACTCCAGCCTGGGTGACAGAGCGAGACTCCGTCTCAAAAAAAAAAAAAAAAAAAAAAAGTCAGGAAACAACAGATGCTGGAGAAGATGTGGAGAAATAGGAACACTTTTACACTGTTGGTGGGACTGTAAACTAGTTCGACCATTGTGGAAGACACTGTGGTAATTCCTCAAGTATCTAGAATCAGAAATACCATTTGACCCAGCCATCCCGTTACTGGGTATATACCCCATGGATTAAAAATCATTCTACTATAGAAACACATCCACACCTATGTTTATTTCCGCACTATTCACAATAGCAAAGACTTGAAACCAGCCCAAATGCCCATTAATGATAGACTGGATAAAGAAAATTTGACATATATACACCATGGAATACTATGCAACCACATAAAGAATAAGTTCATGTCCTTTGCAGGGACATGGATGAAGCTGGAAACTATTATTCTCAGCAAACTAACACAAGAGCAGTAAACCAAACACTGCATGTCCTCACTCGTAAGTGGGAATTGAACAATGAGAACACATGGACACAGGGAGGGGAATATCACACACCGGGGCCTGTTGAGGGGTGGAGAGATAGGGGAGGTATAGCATTAGGAGAAATACCTAATGGAGATGAGGGGTTCGTGGGTGCAGCAAACCACCATGGCACATGTATACCTATGTAACAAACGTGCACATTCTGCACATGTACCCCAGAACTTAAAGTATAATAATAAAAAAAGAAGATGATATGGGGAAGAAATTGGTTATATTATACAAATGTACACTATCTCTGGTGTTAGAGAGGAGAGCACAAGCCAGGTGACGAGAGGCCTTATATTATGATTAGTAGTTAGAAGTTTATCTTTTTTGACATCTCATTCCAAATAACAGAGATTCAAAAATTTACATATATAATTGAATTTTAATGATAGTACGAATTTGGTACTTTCTCATTATTGAAAAAATGAGTTTTTCTTGCATCTCAATACTGCTAAATTGTGCTAATACTTTAGTCTTTATTGTTGTTTTCTATTATAGATAGGACAATTTTTTAAACATTTAACGAATGCTGAAAAATCAATATCTCACCACACAAGAATCCTTGTAATCACTGCTATACAATTCCTTTAGACCTTTGCCTTCTAAATGCATTATGTTTAGAGAATTGTGGTCAGATCATGGATACAATTATATAATTTTCTTTTTTTTTCTACCTTTTCATGGGCTAACTGAGAAATATTTATTATCTCATATTATGTGCTAGGTAGGTCTTGTTTTTGCAGATATGGCAAAATATGCTCCCCCCATCAAAGAAGTCACAGTGCAGAGGAGACAGACATGTCAACTGATAATTACACATATCAAGCAAAAACATTGTCAGAAGCCATCATACTTCACATTTTGACCTAGTTAGTAGTAGAGTATACATGGATTTGTCTTTTTTTTTTTTTTTTTTGCAATTACTATCATACTATAGCTAGGTTTCCATGCTACCTCAGAGTCTTAATAATTTTTCCTTTAAATAATTAAAAAGTACTCTATTGTTTTAACCAGAGCTTAGCCATTTCTATTTGTGCGTATTTAGGTTATTTCCAAGTTTTCAGGAATACAAAGCAAAGGTTACAGTCATGTGTATAGCTTTTCTATGCGTAAAATACTATTTCTGTAGAAAAAAATTACATAATCTAGTTTATGTACCTAAAGAGAATGGAAAGTTTATTGACTCTTGAGGTCATAAAAGAACCTCAATTTTTTTTTTTAATACAGCTGATAGTAAAGAGGTATCCCAATGTTAAACTTCAAGGAATCAGAAAAAGAAGAACAAATGAAGCCCAAAGTTAGCAGAATAAAAATAATAATAATAATAAAGAGCAGAGCAGAAATAAGTGAAGCAGAAACTAGAAAAACAATAGAAAAGGTCAACAAAACCAAGAGTTGTTTTTTTGAAAAACAAACAAAATTGACAAACCTTTAGCTAGACCAACAAAGATCAAAAAGAAAGAAGACTCTAATAATATCAGAAATGAAAGAGGAGACATTATAGCTGATACCAAAAAAACACAAAGGATCATAAGTGACTGCTATGAACAATTACATATCAACAAATTAGGTAATTTAGAAGAAATGGATACATTCTTAGACACATAAAACTAAAACATAAAAACCAAGACTAAACCATGAAGAAATGGAAAATTTGAACAGACCAATAACAAGGAGATTGAAACAGTAATAACATTTTTCCCATGAAAGAAAAGTCTGGGGCCTGATGATTTCACTGTTACCAAACATTTAAAGAAGAACCAATACTAATACTTTTCAAACAACACTTCCAAAAAACTGCAGCAGAGGGAATACTTTCAAATACATTTTATAGGGCCAGCATTTTCCGTCATCAAAGCCTGACAAGAACACTGCAAGAAAAGAAAATTACAGGCCAATATCCTTGATGAACATAGATGTAAATAACCCCAACAAAATACTAGCAAGTCAAATTTCACAGCACATTAAAAGGAACATTCACCATGATCAAGTGCGATTTACTCCAGTGATGTAAAAGAGGTTCAACATACACAAATCTATAAATATGATAAATTACCTTCACAGAATGAAGGACAAAAACCATATGATAATCTCAATAGTTGCAGAAAAAGTATTTTACAAAATCCAATCCCCTTTCATGATAAAAAATCTTAACAAATTAGAAAGAATGTATCTCAGAACCTAAAAGGACAAATATGATGAACCATAACTAATATCTCATTCAGTGAGGGAAAGTTGATTTTTTTTTCCCCCTAAGATTAGGAACAAGACAAGGATACCCACTCTTACCACTTCTATTGAACATATTACTGGAAGTCCTAGCGAGAACAATTAAGCAAGAAAAAGAAATAAAGGGCATTCAAATTGGAAAGGAAGAAGTTAAATTATCCTTGTTTGTAAGTAATTTGATTTTATCTATGGTGTAGCCTAAAAAATTCCACCAAGAAAACTATTGGAACTAATAAACAAATTCAGCAAAATTTCTGGATAAAAAAAATCAACATACAATATAGTAATGTTTCTGTACACTTAACAATGAATAGCCAAAAATACAATTTTTTAAATCCTATTTACCATCACTACAAACATATCAAATACTTAAAATTAAATTTAACCAAGGAGATGAAAGGCCTGTACACTAAAAAGATCCAAAATTGATAAAAGAAATTGAAGGATACACAAATAAATGGAAACATGTCTCATGTTCATTGATTAGAAGAATACTATTAAGATGCCTATGCTGACCAAAGCAATCTACAGATTAAATGTGACTGATATAAGAATTCCAATAACATTTTTCACAGAATAAAAAAAAAATCCTAAAATTCATATGGAACCACAGTATTCCTCAAACAGCCAAAGCTATCTTGACTACAAAACAAACAAACAAACAAACAGAAGCAAAATTGAAGGCATCACACTACATGACTTCAAAATATACCACAAAGCTATAATAATATAGTATGGTACTGGCATAAAAACAGATACATAGATCAGTGGAACAGAACAGAGATCCCAGAAACAAATCCATGTGATTACAGTCAATTGAGTTTTGACAAAGGTGCTGAGAACACACAATAGCAAAAAGACAGTCTATTCAATAAATATTGTTGGGATAGCTAGATGTCCATAAGCAGAAGAATGAAATAAGACCTTTAATTCACACTACATACAAAAATCAACTCAAAATTGATTAAAAATGTAAATATAAGACCTGAAACTATAAAACTACTAGAAGAAAACATAGCCGAAAAGCTCCATGACATTGGTCTGATCACTTATTTATTGGACATGACCCTAAAAGCACAGGCAACAAAAGTGAAAATAGATAAATGGGACTACATCAAACTAAAAAACACAGCCAAGGAAACAATCAACACGGTGAAGACATAACATATGTCTGATATGGGAGGAAATATTTGCAAACCATAGATCTAATAAGGAGTTAACATGTATCAACTCAATATCCTAATTTTAAAAATAGGCAAAGGACCTGAATAGATATTTCTCAAAAGAAGACACACAAAGAGCAAACAGGTATATGAAAATATGCTCACCATGACTAGTCATCAGAGAAACACATATTAAATCCACAATGAGCTATCATCTCACACCTGTTAGAATGGCTATTAGGAAAAAGATGAAAGATAAATGTTGATGAGGATGTGGAAAAAAGGGAATCCCTGCACACTCTTCGTGGGAATGTAAATTAGTATGGCCATTATCGAAAACAGTATAGAGGTTTCTCAAAAAATTAAAAACAGAACTACCATATCATCCAGCAATCCCACTACTGGGTACGTATCTGAAGGGAATAGAATCAGTATGCCAAAGAGATCTCTGCACTTGCTTGTTCATAATAGTAATTATTCACAATGGCCGACATATGGAATCTACCTTCAGATCCTTTTTTAATTTTTAATTTGCCAATTAAAAATTTATAAATAAATAAATCGGACAGAAAAAAAGGCAAGAGACCTGCTCACTATCTCTTAAATTATTTTTATGGTTGCCTTCTCACAGACCAATCATCACAAATTTCCACTTTATTTGGGTTCATGTTTTGTGGCCCCCTGAAACTCACAAGGTCCTGTGCACTTTAAATGAGCTGCTGCTCCCTGCACTAAGACAGAGCCAAGTCTTCATGACGCACAAATTACCCAAGAGGTCATTTTTTTCCCCTACTAACTGGAACGGCTCAGACATATGTGTGACCTGGGCAAAACATCAGTCCCAGATCCTGGCTAGTGGGAGGGAAGCATTTCCTCTCTAAACTTAGAGACCAAGTTTGTATTTCTGGAGTGGATCTGAAGGTCATAGCCTCTCTGTGTTTCCACATGTGTGCAGTTAGCTAATGAGGGCTGGGAATTCTGAACACAATCATCTACAAACTGTTTAGAGAACAAAGCCCAAACAAGGCCGCACCGAGCTTCAGGTAATGCTTTAACTCTTAAGTTAAATCCAGAAGAGAAAGCCTTTACGTTTTTTTCCCCATAGCCTCTCCCAAAAATTCAAAAATTCTGGCAATGTCAAAACTAACTGTGGTTTCCATGGAGGAACAGGGATGTCATGCCACATAGGATGTTATTTTTTCCATTGCAGAGGTACTTCATAGCTACCTATTGCAAACGATCTTCAGCTTCAAAGAAGCAGGAAAAAATACATCTGTGGTCTACCTGAGAATTACTTGATTTTGGTTACAAATACGAAATGACTGCCTTGCTGTTATGCTGCTTCCTGTAAAAATCCTATTAGCAAAATTAACACAGACAATGGTGTCGGAGAAATAAAACAATCCTCCTTATAGCTCCCAAAGCAGGATCTAGTTATATTAGGATTGGTGCCTGGAAGTAGAATGTCAGGCCTGACAAAGATAACTCAGGAACTAGGCAAGAAAGAAATGTAGCTAGAATTTAAACACTGTAAAAATTCAGACTCAAACATGGACAAGGGAATCTAGAGTGAGTATGAGGAAATAAAGCATGTGCTTGAATATAGCTGTTGAAAAAAACTGAGCACAGATGTTTAACATTTCCGTAAAGGACAGAAGGGAATGAAAGACGAGGTAAATTTCAGTAAGAATACAGACTGGAGGGCAACTTGAGACAATAGGAAACTATGTGGGTGAGGGAAGAACTTTTTGAGAAAAAACAGATTTCAAAAGAAATAATTGGCCCTAGCAGGCATTTGGATGTTTTGCTACAAGAATTGGTGCCTGGATGAATTCAAAACATGAAAGTCTTTGGATTAAACTTTATCATACCTTTAGAATTCAAACAGAAAATGATTGTTTATCTCTGGGTTCATCCATCAAGAAGATAACGACCCCCAAACATTCTCCACAACTATATGCAAGCTATTTGAAGAAGAGAAAAGAGACTGGGTAAGTAACTGGGATAGAGTGGCCTCTTCAGAGGTCTTAACCTTATCCCCACTGAGCAAATATGGGAGGCAAGCCAAACAGAACTTAAATAAGATGAAAGAGAGCATTTGCTCTGAAACGACCACATATGCCCTTTAAAGAAGCACATGGTTCATTCTGAGTCCTGAGAGTAAGAGAAAGTATCAGCTGCACCTTGCTTCCTACCACAATCATGCTGAGGCTATTTTCCCACTTAAAATTTATTTAACTGCTGCTCACTTTAAAGTTAACCTAGATAGAAAGCTAGACATTTGCCAACATAAGTGCAAAATTGAAGTTAGCAGAAAACCATTCTCAAAATATAAAAAAGGAAAATGACTTTAAATGGAACAAAATGATCAAAATATTTTCAAAAGGAACATGTGCTTTCACAGTGCAATCTCCATGTTTTTTACATCTGTATTAAGTGACAAACAGAACTAGAACCCCTAATCTGTTTATAGTGGGATGGAAGTGGGAGAATAAGAACTACTACATGTTTCTATCAAATTCTCTGCCTTTATATGAACTCAAAACATTGTGCTTGTGTCTGATTGTCATTAAAAACATCCAGGATCATTTACTTCTAGTCTTACATATTAGGATTATTTTATGAGAGAAAGAGTGAAACAGTGGGGACACCTATGCTTTGGGAGTTAGACAGACTTAGGTTTGGATGACTATTTGATGTTTCACACATTTCGCAGCATCTCCTGGTTTGTTTCCTCATGAGTAAAATGGGAATAATAATAATTTTGTTAGTTACTTGATATCCATTCAAAAATGGTATAGGCTATTCAAAGTTGAAGATGCACATGTCTTCAATGGCCAAGCTGGTATACAAATGAATTAAGTGGGCTGGTTTTAAGAAAATAAAGTATAGTTTAGGTTTCACTAAAAGGCATTCTAATTTAAATACTTTTAACAGTATTGTAGCCAAACGAAATTCCTTCACTAGACAAAGTTGCCCTTCTGATGAATTACAGGAATGTTCTAAGAGACTTCTAGACTCAGTATGCTCACGGGGCTGAGCTGCAGAGTACATTAGTATAAATATATCTCTGACACCATAACTACTGCTAACCATTTTTCTGAGGACTCCATAGCTCTTTGTTTACTCATTTCCTACTCACTGTTAAGTAGGGCTTCTCTCCTGGGCAAGCAAGCCAAAGACACCATGCATGATCCCTCCCCTTAAGATTGACTTTCCCCTCTTTCTAAGTATTTCTCTGTTTATGTTTTGAGGTTGGGTATTGGTTCTTTAGTCTGTTTTATTTGGTCCACTGATTGGTTGGTTGGTTGATAGGCTGATGGGAGATAGGTTGAAGAGTTTACCTTCCATATTTCTGTAAACTCAGACGGGAAAAAAAGGTAGAAATGTTGGTAAATGCTAATGCAGATAGGGCTGACCCTTGATGCAACAAATGCCTGCGGTTAACAGACGCACCGGAAGTCTTCCTCCTAAAACAGATAAGCTAACCTCTGGCTTGCAACAGTGTCAGATGTTTTCACGAATTTATGTGTCACGCTGCCTTTCTATTGTCTACAGAAGATCACTTGTAAACCGGAACCATCTTATCTGGAAAGATATATTTTATATGAATTTTTAAAAATGTCTGCAACAGTAAACAGAGACAAAGGGTTGGCTTCAAACTAGTAACTTTTGAAGGACACACGGAGTGGAAATATAGACTGAACTGGATACCATAATGGAATCTACTTAGCTGTGTTAATAGTCCATATTAATAAGATATAATACATGACAAATACAAAGTAGACACGTTAAACTTTCATGGAGATTTTAAACATATACACATGATATCAGTGCTTGAGCAAGCTTTCATTAGATAATTGTATATGCAGTGTTAACTTGTTATTACTTATCTTAGATTATTTCTCACAACAGCAGACAACCGCAAAGAACCTGACGACAACCTAAGGCAGAACAACTTCCCCAGGACTTTTTGGTTTATGTAACATAGCAGATGCTTAATTACAAAGAACTATGGGGATTTCATTTCAAGATTCCTTTTTATATTTTATTAAACTAAAATATAAACTATTAGGTAAATCTTTATATAACAATTTTTAAACTGTCTTTGAATAAAAATACCTCATAAATGTTTTTGTCCCTGTGAAACACACACACACACACAGATTTACTGACATACACATGTAATTATATACAGTCATGCATCACTTAACAATTGGAATACATTCTGAGAAATGTATCCTTAGGTGACTTCATCATTGTGCAAACATCACAGAGTTAATTTACACAAATGTAGATGGTATAACCTACTATGCACCTAGGCTGTATGGTATAGCATATTACTCCTAGGCTACAAACCTGAACTGCATGTTGCAATACTGAATACTGTAGGCAATGGGAACACAAGGATAAGTATTTGTATATCTAAACATAGAGAAGGTACAGTAAAAATATGGTATAATCCTATGAGGCAACTGTCATATGAGAGTTTTGTCAATGACCAAAACACCATTATATAATGCATGACTATATATGTATAATAAATATGTAAATATATTTTTATATACTAAAGTTATATATATATTTATATTTCACTTGGCGTTATTCTTATTTGGTTCAAAACAATGGCTAGAAATTGAGATAGACTGTCATATCATTCTCAATTGTATCATCTGCTTCCCCATAAAAAGATATAGTATTATCAATAATTTCCTTATATCTTACATGTGAAATTAGGAATTTTCTGACCTTGAACCCCTTGTCATTCAAAAGAATGTATGGGAAAATTGATAAAATTTTAAGCCACAGTGTGTTAATACTATTTTTTTTAATGAGCCTACAAATTCTACTTTTTGTAATTTTTCTTTTTTAGAGAAAAAAAAAAATCCTTCTCATTCATTAAAAGCTACAGTTTTTGGTTTATCTATTGTAGCAAGTGTCCCAAAGACATAAATTCCAAGGTGCTTTATATTTCCCATGGAATTTCACCACATGATTTCATGCAGTATATCTCAAATATGGTTATTTTTCTCATCACCTTTAAGCACAAGGCCCAGTGTGTTCTTTGACAGCTGCTTCCCTAAAATCATTTGTTTCAGCTGCTGCTCTTTGTATTGTGGACCAGAACTGAGAATATGAACGGCTGTGATATCTGCAGCTTAAGCTTCCTATTGTTTATCGAAAAAAAGTGTGTTTTTAAAAGTGGTATAGAAAAAGTGTTCCAAATATGCTTCATGAGTATGGGTTTCTTCTAATTCAGGACTGATGTCCGCTGAATGACCAATAGGTCTATCTGTATGCTTAGCAGTGAAAATGAACTGCCTTCTTCTTAAGAGAAGTAGAAATTAAATGAAAACTGTAATTTTCTCTTATTCCAAACTCAAGGAGAAAATTATACCTGTTTCTAAAATGATCATATTAGAGTACTTATATTGCCAATATGTTATAGATAAATAGGCATTTGAGCTCACTTATAGTCCTCTGAAGAAGCATAACAAGTGGTACATTCACCTTTCAAACTCAATTTAGGTTTTTGTAGTTTTTGTGTTTTGTTTTGTTTTTCAGCTATGTACATGAGTTTTTCTCTTTCATACCCCAGAGTCCTCTTTTCTTTACTAAAGGGAAGAAAAAAGAATAGCTATTTAGTATCAATATGATTAACCAATAAGTTAATAAGAGCAATGGCTAGCATCAAAGCAAATGATGATTCACCATGCTTAAACGTTAGATGCTTTCACCATAGTTTAAAGCATAGTTTAAAGACCAAGGAGTCAAGAATCTTCAGGCATTTTTTCCTTTTTCTTTTAAACTTGTAAAACAATATTAGAGTGAATAGTATAATAAAGGAGTGAACAAAGAAAAATTTTTTACCAGAACCTATACAACTCAACTAGAATGAATTCCATCACCTGTCACTGTGACGGAATGTGCTTTATCTCAAACACATCAGGTTTATAGGCCCTAAAAAATCTTGAGAGCTATCATATAGCCAACACCAAAAGGTATGAAAGAGACACCCTTTAAGTACTTATACTTTTTGCTATTAACAAAGCTAATCTCAACAAACACAAGTCAATTCATAAAACACACATTTCTTACACTTAAAATGTACTCAGAATGGCATCAAATTATGTAAAATACATACAAGTGCCAAACAAGTTGGTTCCTAGGAGAAATCCAAGTCCAAGGCCATAGAAACATTTGCCTGATGTATGTGCCTGGCA
Organism: Macaca mulatta; assembly: GCF_049350105.2. Classification (NCBI taxonomy): domain Eukaryota; kingdom Metazoa; phylum Chordata; class Mammalia; order Primates; family Cercopithecidae; genus Macaca; species Macaca mulatta. Next base: position 19,059,522 of record NC_133407.1, read on the forward strand.
TATAACAAACATGGTTCCATGTAGTTCGGAAAATACCTTTGTATTGTAGGTGTAGACAACCTTACTTGACAGTTGAAAAACAGATGTTTAGAGATGTTATGTGACTTGTCCAAGAAAACTAAGATCATAACTTAGAGAATTTCTTGGTATAGACTTCAACTGGAAAATTTTTGAAGAACTGTGACCTTTTTATATTTGAAAGGTTATTTATTTATATAGCGTTACAAGTTTACATAAATTTTAATAAACTGAATACACACATATATATTTGTGCATTACACATTATTATATTTTATATATCATTTTAAATATATATTAGTATATATAATTTGCCATATATTAATAAAATCATTAATGAACAAAAATAGCTTTAAACCAGTAAGAAGAATAACTCCACATTAACAAAGTAAGCATTCTGAATTAAGAATGAGTACTTTTAGAGAATAACTCTGGGAAGCCACGTGCATCTGTATGTCTTTGGTACTCTTTGTGTTTGTACAGGCCTATGGAACACATACCTGGCCAAGCTTGTGCTTTCCATTGATGCAGCATCAAAGGGTCTCAGAGACAGAGGTAAAGCACCGGAATCTAAGTGACTACTCAGAACTGTCCTGCATCCTCAATACTTCAGCAATAATCCTCACTACCTGGGTCCCAGGGAGTTTATAATCTAGAGGAAGAACACAAACTAATCATGAAAGCATGAGAGATGGGGTATCCTTAAATCTAAGCACCCAATTGGTGCCCAAAGAAGGTGGTTTTGTAAAGGTGTTTAGATAGGATGAGTAGAGTCTTGGAGGACTTTTTGAGAAGGTGACTTTTGGAAGCAATAATTGACATAGACTATTAGAGGTAGGAAGAGAGAGCATTTTATGCCTATCGACATGAGTCAAATTCTAAAAATAGGGAAGTGAAAGACAGGAGCAAGGAAGCAAAGAGAATACCTGGACGGCAGTTTCTGTTTAGTCAGATAACATGGATTAGTAAAAGTAATATTCAGTTTATGGGTGAAAGTAATGTAACTCTATCATTTTATTTTTAAGCCATTTTATATTCCTCAACAATTATTTAAAAAATGTTTTCCCAGGCTGGGCGCAGTGGCTCACGCCTGTAATCCCAGCATTTTGGGAGGCTGAGGCAGGTGGATCATGATGTCAGGAGATCAACAACATCCTGGCTAATACGATGAAACCCCACCTCCACTAAAAAGACAAAAAATTAGCCAGGCGTGGTGGAATGTGCCTGTAGTCCCACCTACCCGGCAGGCTAAGGCAGGATCATCACTTGAACCCGGGACGCGGAGGTTGCAGTGAGCCAAGACTCCAGCCTGGGCGACACAGTGAGACTCCATCTCAAAAAGAAAAAAAAAATTGTTTTCCCAATGAAATCATTTCTGCATGTTCTGCATGTACAAAAGCATTAGGGAGGTAGGTGACAGTACTAAAGGCTGTTGAATACAAGTTGATGCTTTAAACAGCAATGCTGGTATTATATTTCATGTTAGTGGATAATTTTACTTTTGTCTAGTATGTATATTAAGTGATTACAAACAAATGCTGAGGAAATACATAGCTATAAAACACTGCTGAAAAACATGTAGCTGTATGACTTCCGAAACATAAATACCTATTTTGTTTTATATTTATATCAAGGACTTCTCAAAGTTAACACAAAATAATAACATAATCCTGTAAATATTTAATATCCTGATATTGGAAATAATAAGTTTGGAAAAGTAATTTTTGGCAGAAGTATTGCCTTTAGTTGTAGTTGTCTGGTTGGGTTGTAGACAACAAATAAAGACCATTTACCAGCAAAGTGGATATTCTTGGCTATAAGACAATAAAAATTGGTATTTTCTTAAAAGGGGCACAGGCTAAAATTTCTATGTAAAAGGTACCTACAGGACAATTCTGAGTAAACTTGATTCATTAATGAAGGTTCCAAAGTTCCTGTATATGCTAACCTTTTCTAAAATGAAAACAAAAGCCAATACCAAAATCAAATAATGCGAACTTTCAAGTTTATATATTGATGACCTATGACTTGTGGTAAACTTAATACTAGAATAGAGTAAAATTCACACACAAAAAAAAAAGGCTAGGGAAGTATTACATGTTTCATATTCCAAAGAGAAATATAATTTAAAATAAAACTTTTATCTTTTTTTTTTTTTTTTGGTGTGGGCAGGGGATAACCTAATCCCATTACATGAAAATTGAATAAATGCGTTTTTCAAGCCATTTTGCTTCTCATGAGCTTCTTGCTCAATAGACTGTGAGCCCACCTGGTGGAGGTACTTATTCTTCTCAGAATGTAATTCCTCACACTCATAAATTTCACAGAACATTTATTTTAGTTTCCACTGCTTTCAGAAAATAAAGGTACTAGAAAAGAGACTTTCCATGGTGTTGGTTTCTTCCTTTACTTGCTTGATTTCCATGTGGACCAGTCCAGGAAAGGTCTGTCATCTGCCAGAGTTAAATAGTTCCACTTAAACATTTCACCACGAATGCATGTCAGCGTCACTTGTTAAAACTGATCCATAGGTAAAGGATACCTCATGTCCTGTAATGACTCTACCTAAACATATAACAATATATAATATCCCGCCCTCCTTCCAGGTTCAGGGGGTTCAACACAGAAATCTGTACTTCTAACCAGGCGCAGTGGTTCACACCTGTAATCCCAGCACTTTGGGAGGCCGAGGCGGGTGGATCACCTGAGGTCAGGAGTTCAACCGGCCTGGCCCACATGGTGAAACCCCATCTCTACTAAAAATACAAAAAATAGTAATGGAGCGTGGTGGTGCACACCTGTAATCCTAGGTACTTGGGAGGCTGAGGCAGGAGAACCACTGATGGAGGTGGAGGTTACAGTGAGCCAAGATCGCGCCACTGCACTCCAGCCCGGGCGAGAGAGGGAGACTATGTCTCAAGGGGAGGGGAGGGGAGGGGAGGGGAGGGGGAAAGAAAGAAAGAAAATAAAGAAAGAAAGGAAAGAAAGAAAGGAAAGGAAAGGAAAGGAAAGGAAGAAAGGAAGAAAGGAAGAAAGGAAGAAAGGAAGAAAGGAAGAAAGGAAGAAAGGAAGAAAGAAAGAAAGAAAGAAAGAAAGAAAGAAAGAAAGAAAGAAAGAAAGAAAGAAAGAAAGAAAGAAAGAAAAGAAAAGAAAGAAAGATGTACTTCCCTCACATGTATAAATATTCCATCAGTGCAAAAAAGAGAAAAAGTAAAATAAAAGAGATGAATTCCAAAGTCATCCAAGTGTATGGCCTAATATTTATCCACCTAGAAATACTTTAAAAATGTGTAACATGATTGTGAGTCTAGAACTCCTAAATAGATTCAGTACAGTAACAAAGTCATGCCACTCTCTGAGACAACCTAGATGGGCTCTACATCCTCTCTATAAAATAAGTGTCATAGGCAGAATTATTTCTCTTATAGAAGAAATAACAATTTATGATTTTATTTAATAAAGAATGAATGATATCCTTCATGGATGATTTCAGAACTTTTGTATACTCGTCTCCAATTTTGGTTTTAAGGGCTCAATGTAAAGTCAAAAGTAACATAAGCTCCATAAATATAATGTAACCGGCCTGTGACAACAAAGGCAAAAGAGAGTATTTCAAACCCTCAGAAGCGAGCTGGTATGTTTGGCACACTCTATCTATTCTTATATCCTATGGTTAATAGGCATGGAAACTTTCTATGGAATATCCATTACTCATTTCCTCTACTCTAAACATACAGCCTGTCAGAAATATGATGGTGGTGAGGCTGGTGGTTGCAGGGAGAAAAGGGAAACCAACCTTCAAAAGCAGGAAGGCACAGACAAGTGAATTCATTTAAGATTTACACCTTGTTTTCAATCGTTTTCATTTAATTTTCCCTGACTTTTTAAATTAGCAAATACACTGATCCGGAAGGAAAACACATGGGGAAAACAAAAACCAAACAAGCAAAAAAAATGCAGTGCAAATCTCTGTGACTTGTACAATAGCTCTTATTTCGTCCTTGTGTTTGAATATCTGAATGAACTGTGGTCTGTTTTTCATTACTCCCCATCTGGAGCGGTTGCTCGCTTTGTTCAGCAATTTCTGGTCATTTTGGCTCGATGATGACTGTTTTGTTGTAGGTTGTCATATTATACAGAATGAAAGCTGATGCAGCCACCACCCAAGAAAGAATAATCTTGAAAACGAGAGGTTATGTTGAAAGAGCTCCTGATAACCTCTTTTGGAATAAAGAAGTAAGTCAGCTTACCTAGGCCTGACTACTGTCCTTAACTTAGAGGGTGTGCTTGGGATTCAGGAGAGCATATAAGCTTTTCTTTCAAATACTAAAATAGGATTAAATTCTGCTGGTTTAATGCATCAGGTTACTTTTCATACCTTTTCTTTTTATCTCTAAGGAGACAAGTTCATGGACTTTCTCATACCTTGGTAAAGACTAACTTACACAAAATATGCTGTACGTGCAACAGCTAATGAAGAATTGGATTCCTATCATGTCTTTAAAAATAAGAATAAACAAATCCTTGAGTTCCTAATGTTCAGATTTAATTGTATAGCCTTTGCCTGGAGATAAAGTTGCAAAGTATTCAAAACCAAGTGTCCCAGAGAAGACCAAATCCAATTTGTGTTCTCTAATGATGACAGTCTTGATGCTCTTAATGATGTTGTTTGAAAAAGCCGCCTCACACATCCTAAACAAAACAATGGTCAAGAAGTACTCAACCTCCGCCTATTATTTTAAAAAGCAAAGCATGCTATTCTCTCCCAATTCTTCACTATTTTCATCTGGAATTATTTTACAAAAACGAAGAAACATATAGTCATGAGTTACTCAGGTTCCATAGAAAGAACAACCAAAATATAAGCATAATTAAAACCAGCTTAATTTTTCCAAGAGCTGTATTTTTTTTTTCTTGCCCAAAAAGACAACAGAACAGATTTGGAGAAATGTTAAGATAATAATAATAATATATCACCCATAATCCCACTATGTTAAAACAAACATTTTTGTCTTGCTTGATATTGCCAGTATTTTATACAAAAGTAACAGGAGATATCGTCAAACATTTTCCATGTATTAACGTTGTTAATCATCACAACACCCTGTGAGTGAGGCTCTGTTATCACCTTGCTGATGTTTTTACCTTGCAGAAGGCACAGTGCGATTGATTAATTTACCACAGGTCACACAGCTACTAAGTGAAGAGGCAGTGTTCAACCCAGGCAGCCTGGATCTACCACAGACATCACCACACTGATCCTGACTCTCAAATATTTACAGAGCTCCATATTCAGTGTACACGTTATTTTATATACTTTTATATTGATTTAACTTCATATAATAAACATGTTTCTAGGCTTGGCATAGTCTAGTCTTTATGACTACCATTTTAACAGCTACATAACAGTTGTATATGCTCCATAAGCTAGAATTTGGATGCTTCCTATATTTTTTCCTAGTAAGGAAAATGAGAGTGTTCAGAGTTGTACAGAGATACATAATTTAAAACATATGTTTAGATAACATATTTGAATAAATATTCTCAACAGACTAACTAGTTTCAACTGTATGCCCTTTATGGCTGTTTCCATACTGACTTTCAAAAGACTATACCAATTTAGCATGGTACCAATGAAGAATGGATGAACCAGTTTCAGAGTGAACAGCGTTGAACGGCCTACATGTTAGAATGTTTGCTACTTCAGTGGTTATAAACTATCACTGCATATTGCTTTAATTTGCATGTTTCCCATCATTACCTAACTCACCCTGAGGACACTACTTCCCTTGTAGCCCTCTCAACTTTGAGTTTTGTTTCTTTTTTCTCTCCCACATCCCTCCTCCCACTGGATTTGTAAGTGGCAGGCCTCTTGCCTCCTTTCTCAGTATGGTTTCTCCCCTACCTAAACTCTCCAATTTAGAATCTCACATCATCAAATTTTATAACCAACTAGTCTTCATTTTCATCATGGTCTACAGATCCCTAGTATCATTTCCCATCCCATTATTTCTCCACAGATACCTTTTGGATTAGTCGCTTTTTCTAATACTACTCCTGCTTCATTTCTTGGCAATTCCAATAAACATTTAGATGATTGTTGCAACACTCGTTCTTACCAGTTCCTTGAACCTTTCCATGACCTCACAGCTTTCTCCTAACTTCCGCAACTTATTGAACAATTATACACAATTTTCTATAACTGCTGTCTTTCTAATCATATCTTCTCATAACTATGTCAAGGTCTATTTTTTGAAAGGAAATACTCTAATAGACATCAGCATATCATTCAAATAGAATTTTTCTAAAAACATGAAAGTGATAGTAGTAAATTTTTTATCAGAATTTGCTGACTTACAGGGCACCTCCCCCATGATGTGCTTGATGTTGTGATTCACTCACCACTGCTGAGCACAGACTCCGCATGCTGAGGATAAGCAAGGCAACGGGAAGCTTTTATAAGAATATAATGGACACATGATCACTTTGCCGGCTTCATATTACGCTCAGTGCAAACGGTCTAACCGCTGTCCAATTTCTTTTCTTTTTTTTTTTTTTTTTTTTTTTTGAGACTCAGCCTTACTCTGTCACCCAGGCTGGAGTGCAGTGGCACGATCTCAGTTCACTGCAAGCTCTGCCTCACAGGTTCACACCATTCTCCTGCCTCAGTCTCCCAAGCAGCTGGGACTACAGGCACCCGCCACCACGTCCGGCTAATTTTTTATATTTTCAGTAGAGACAGGGTTTCACCGTGTTAGCCAGGATGGTCTCAATCTCTTGACCTCGTGATCCACCCACCTCGGCCTTCCAAAGTCCTGGGATTACAGGCAAGAGCCACCATGCCCGGCCTAACCACTGTCCAATTTCTTACAGATGCCTTTCTATAAGTGATTTTCCTAGGCTATTCCACAGCCCCTTCTTTCCTCCCTCCCTCTCTTCCTTCCTTTTTTACCTCCTTCTCTTACTCCTTTTCTTCTTCCATATTTATTGGTGAGGTCATTATTCATATCACTAGAGATAAAAGTATTTTGAAGCAGCAAACTCAATATTTTCATATTTATTTGAAATCTATGTATTTGTAAGATTATATTAATATATATTATTCACAAAATGTTGATATAAAAACAGAGAGATGTAAATTCTAATATTTTCTTTTAGTATCTCCAATAAACAGTCTTGTACCACCCTTCACACATCCCACTTTGGAGATAAGTTTTCTACAGTACACAGGCCCTGTTTCCACTGATTTTAGGAATCTCTCCACAGAACGAGAAAATTAAATAATCTGTTGCAAAAAAAAAAGTGTGGATAGGGATTTTAGGAGCTGAGGTAAGGATACCTATAGTATAATTCGTCCTGATAAACACCCACACTCCCACTATATAATTTGCTTATGGAGACCCTGACCACCCATTTTCAGTTACATCCCTTTTTCTTCAAACCTTCACAATTATAGAAGGGTACAGTTTTTGCATGTTGGCAATTTACATTTTCATGGTCTTCAGTGTTGTACTGTAACCATAGACATCTGCATGCTTGAGCAAAACTCCGCATAGGGAAGTATCCCTTCATATTGACCATTCCAGTTATGAATCTATCTATTGAGGTTTCCAGGTGTTGCTTATCTGTGCAGCATTTTTGCTCCTGATTGGTGCTTGACCAATATTATGAAGTGCCTAACCTAAGACTTTGTATATGGGCTGGGCAGGTCTAGATGCAATATAATTAGCATTCTAATGCTTCAAACATGTCACATGCTTCCCACAGGCAAAGACTGACAGAACATCCCTTCGTCATGGCCCAGCTTTCTTCTTACATGTTCTCCAAGTTCTCAGCTGCCCACCCTAATTCACTCCACTCGATTTCCCCTTCTACACATTATTCCTTGGTAATCTTATCTACTCCCTTGACTTCAGTCAGCATCTGTAGCCCTGGACTTTCTGACAGTTCCCTCTTTGACATCTCCCACATGGTTGCCATGCCAGAGACTCTAACTCAGCATGTCCAATACCTTCTCCCCAGAACCTACTACTACTACTTCTGGACTTCTTACTTCAGCAAGTGGCACGGGCATCTTTCCCAATCAGAAGACTCAACATGGAGTCAATAGCCAACTCTACCTTTAAAAACTTTCATGGTGAACCCCTTTCTATTATCCTAATAGTAATAGTTAAGCTGATTTTTTTTTTCTAATTTCTCTCTTGTACTATGGCTTTGAAGCCTACATTTTTTTGTTGTTGTTGCTTCCACTCTCTCCTTTTATAATTCAATTTCACACACTTTTGCTGAAATAACTTTATTAAACACCTACAGAATCATATTTTGTCTTCTCAAAAACTACTAAGAGATCCATGTTGCATATGGAATTAAATGTAAAATATCCAGGATATCATTTAAAAACCTACAAAATTTTAACCTGTCCTTATTGGTCCTTGTTTTTTCTGTCCTTATTGATACTTTTTTTTTTTTTTTGAGAGGGAGTCTTGCCCTGAAGCCCAGGTTGGAGTGCAATGTAGTTCATTTCTAAGTTTATAGAAGACATGGAATGTTTTTATTTTTTTAACTGCTGAATTGAATCTGACTACCATTATTCAAGTAGGTAAGGAGATACATATACAGGAGTTTCTTAGTGTTCTTTCCTAAAACTTGTGCACATTATATTCGTATATGAAATAGGGGCAGTGTTTAGAATGAACGTGGCTCTACTATACTTCTTGATTTCAGTGTTACTTCAAAGACTAGATTAAAGGAACAACAAACAACATGTTATAAGAAGCATTCTAATTTTCTGAGTCACACAAGAGAGACCATACAGGTTCCACAATTAATTTAATACAACTTTTAAAAGAACACAGGATTCCCAGACATGAAGAAACATGAACCACAGATATAGTCAGATGACTTCAGAAGTATTTCCAGGAAAACCGAAGTCTGTCTTAATAAGATACCAACTCTGAAATCCCGTGAGATGCTTGTAACTGAAGCTTAATACAATAGGCCCATCAGTAAATTTATTCCTAGCCAACCAATGTTGCTAAAGCTTTAAAGAACAGATAAATTGAAATGTGTTTTGCATGGGGAAGTTTTCCCCAGAGTTCCTCATTATTATATAGGAAATCAATTTGCATCACTGATGATACCATTCACATCAGACACCCCAAAGTTGTTAGGAGGTAATTTAGTTTTATGCTGAAGCAATTTGATACTTGTTCTGATTTGTGATTTTCATTTTGTTTGCTAATGAAAAAAATTAATGAGCAATGTTACTAGAAATACAACTTATCAAAACATTGGCACTGTGATCACTGCGGAGCTGGTACCTGGACCTCTACAATGGAAGAGCCATTAATCAGATAGCATAGGCAAAATTTCAGGGTACAGATGCCCTTACACATACCTTTGCACTGATTTGTGTTTTTGTCAAGAATTGCCTTTGTAGATACAATTTTTCCATACCTGAAAGAGAGAGAGAGAAAAAATCCATGTTATTGTAACCCAGTGAAGACACTTAAAACACCCTAATGAACATCAGGGCACACACAACTGAGCATGGATAAACCAAGAAAACAAGCTCTGAATTCCTATTTCACACCTGGATGATTTCCTTGCACCAGCTCTTCTTTATAACTTAGGAATGTTCTTCCCTATGTAAGCAATGGGTTGAGCTTCAAAAATAAACTTGTCAGGTTGTCACAAGCAGCCAAAAGAAGATCACATGTGATTGTGATCACAGTAAATCACACTCTGTGGATCCATGGAAGAAAGCATGGACCTTGGTGGTAGACTGAACAGGGTTTGCATCCAGCTCTGACTCTCACCTTGTGTTGTAACACTATAGAGTTTAACCCAACTTCACTAAGACACAGTTTCTTCATCTGTAAAAATGAGAAGCTAAAAATGTCAAATCTCCTAGTTCAATCAACATTTATATCTTTGGGAATATTAGACTCCAGGAGAAGAGTAAAATGAAGGTAAAATGGGGTAAGGTAAAATGGGGTTTACCTAAGGTGCTGAGGACAGTGGCCGACACAGAGCAAGTGTTATCAATGTTAGCTCTTCTTCCAATGATGCTCTCCCTGCTATCAGCTATATAAAAATGTCTCCAACCCTTTGGCATTCTCTGAGAATGATGAAAAGTGGAAGGGGGTAAAGATTCTGACCCAAAAGCTTCAAATGTTACTACTTAGACTGTCAAAATCTTCCACTGAGAAAACTGACATGTAAAATTATTTGCTAAAAGATAATTACATTTATACTTTACATTGTTAGTTTTAAATGTTAGGGATTTCATTATGTTCTCACTCTACCTAGTTGTACAGATACTCACCCATTCAAAGCTTTTTTGTTTGTTTCATATAATCAAAATGACTATTACCTCACGCCTATTACCACAAGAGATTATTCCCTTTAAAGACTCCCAATCCTCCCTTTCCCATCTCCCCCAAAACACTCTTTTTGGAGCTCTATTTCACCCCAAGAGTTTCTCTGTGGGGAAAATAACCAGTAAAATAATATCATATTTGAACAGTCTCTTTACTAGACAATGATTCATGGTACCTACAATCATGCCCATTAGAAAGCTGTAATGTTAGCTAAGTTTGAGCTATTAAGGTAAATAAATATTTGCAAAATTATATGTATTTTAGAGTAGAAAATAAGGGAAAAGAGAAGAAAATGTCACTGCATCTTTTTTTTTTTTTTTTCCCCACACCAAGCACCATTAATACAATATGTGAGAAGTAAAAATCAGAAAAAGAAAAAAAATTAGACAGGTATAACTATCTTACACCAGACACATAAACCCTTAAGACAAAAATCCTTCTTAATTAGTTTATAAAGGTGTTCCTGAAATTTTTATATAAGAACTTTCTAAATTGAAATTTAGTTCTGTCTTAAATATGAAATTAAACATTACTGTGTTTCATGGTGGATTTCATCTCACAACTGGACTATTAACAATAGTCGGCCGGGCGCGGTGGCTCAAGCCTGTAATCCCAGCACTTTGGGAGGCCGAGACGGGCGGATCACGAGGTCAGGAGATCGAGACCATCCTGGCTAACACGGTGAAACCCCGTCTCTACTAAAAAATACAAAAAACTAGCCGGGTGAGGTGGCGGGCGCCTGTAGTCCCAGCTACTCGGGAGGCTGAGGCAGGAGAATGGCGTAAACCCGGGAGGCGGAGCTTGCAGTGAGCCGAGATCGCGCCACTGCACTCCAGCCTGGGTGACAGAGCCAGACTCCGTCTCAAAAAAAAAAAAAAAACCAATAGTCAATGGCATGCATATTGTCCTACTGTATCAATCTTACAAGAATGTCCTCTACTTCATTAAATGTAGTATATGTAATCATTTTTACAGCAAAAAAAAGTCAAACATTTTCTTATGGAAAGCATTTGTGAGTATTTTGACAAGTAACATTTTTATAAACAAAGAAGAAGAATTTTACTTCTCAGAAATTATTACAATATTACTATCAATGGAAAATCACACACACAGTCCAAAAAAGCAAACTGTGCTATTTCTTAACTTCCCTATTTCTAAACACTCTCTAGGCAAGACTTCCCAATAGCACAGAATCACAAAACAATGGAACACAACTCAGAGTACTTGACACAATCTCTACTATGACTGGAGTACTAGGAATTTCATTCCATGGCTCCGTTACAACATTCTGCATTAACAATTAATTTGCAAAGCCAGGATATGCTTTAAACAACAAGAGAAGGTACTTAATGGGCCACTGGTTACAGTTCATGTCTGAACTCTCAGGATGACGAACAGGTACTTTCTGCATGACTGGCTATGTATTCTTTGTGATCTGCAAAGTCAACAACTGATGTAGATAAATAAGATTTAGATTTTTTTTTTTAAGACCTAACCACTATAAACACAAGTCCCATGAATGTAATACACCTATGAAATTATGCTTTTATCAAAGTATACTAGCAGATTAGAATGAAAACTACAGATTAAAAGTACACAATTTTATACACTCTGGAGGAAAATAAAAATTTCTGAAGTAAAAAGTGTTCCTTCATGTATATAACCTCATTTACTTACTCTTTCCCTTCTTAGGGTTTAGATCAAGACCTTACGTCTTCATAAAGTTTTTTCTTCAACTATGCCACTCACCAGTTGAAAAAAAAAATCTAATATTAGAGAAAATTATGTGACCAAATTGCTGAATAATGCCTGGAAATAGACACCTGAGCACCAGTCCCATGTGCCTCCTGGCTCCAGAAGCTTTCAGACAAATCCAATTCACTTCTCTATCCTTTCATTTCTCACAGCTAGAGGAGATAAAATACTATCCACGGTCTACTTCCTCGGGGGTTTGAACTTCTCAGCGGAAACAAATAAATCAAGTAAATACATTTTATACTACAGTTCTTTCCATGTGGGCCTTCTCTAGCCAGTGTAGGAACTTCCTAATACAACATTGTAAAGATGCTTTTTGGCGACTCCATACCTACATATTCACCAACTAGCCTGAGTGCTCATATATTCTACAAATATAGCCAGGTCTCTAATGACATTTTCTTTATATTCAAATACAGCCAGGTCTCTAATAAGATGTCTTATATTCTATTTTCTTTATATTCTAAGAGTACGCTTTAAAAGAGTAGCCATTCTACATTAACTATTTGCTTATTATATTTTTGAGTTTTCATAATTGAATTTTATAAATTTATATATTGTCTATCAATTCTTTAAAACACTTTTACCCTAGCTTGTCAATACAATTTTCACATTTAATTTTTTAAAAGAACTAGCCAGTTATTTTCTGGCATTTATTCTTAGTCTTAAACAGCATCTGAGTCAAACTATATTTGTTGATACACTTGATTATTCCACATACAAGCCTAATTTAAACTAATGGCATCTTTTATTTTCAAAGTTGAAGAGAAAATAGAGCTATTATGGGTCTACTCTTCATGAATTATGAAGACATCAAATTGGTGGGATCCTTCAATAAAGAATTTATTTTTAAACCCTTTTGCTGAATCACCCACTGTGTATATTAATTCAAAAAATACAGGCAGAGACTGAAAATAGAGTCTCCGCAGTCAATTAACTCTCAGCTAACTCATTTTTCACAAGCCTTCTATATTGATACCAGACTAGAAAAAGGTATCACATTTATTTAATGGATGAAACATTATCCTTTTAGCAAATGTGGTTGTTTGCCTACTTCTAGATGGCTCATTCATTCTTTGGCATTTGGGGATGGTAATGGAGCATATCTGTAGCTTCAGGGACCCAGTTGGAATGTGGTAGGGCTATCTCTCTAATGGAATACATCAGCCAGATTTCACCTACAAGTTTACAACCCATTTATATTCTGAAGTATTAACAAGTTCAATCTACAAATGAGTAATCAAAGCCATGCACAATTGTTATGGACTGAATTTTGTCCCCTCAAAATTAATATGTTAAAATCAAAATCCTCACTACCTCAGAATGTGACTGTATTTGGAGACAGAGTCTTTAAAGAGGTAATTAAGGTAAAATGAGGTTATACGATAGGCCCTAATCCAGTATGATTGTTGTCCTTATAAGCAGAGACAGGCATAAAAAGACTATGTGAAGTCATAGAGAGAAGCCAGCCATTTACAAGAAAAAGAGAAAGGCTTCAGAAGAAGCAATGGTGCCAATACCTTGATCTTGTATTTCCCACCTCAAAACTGTGAGAAAATACATTTTCATGAAGTCACCCAGTCTGTGGTACTTTGTTATGGCAGTCCTAACAAACTAACACAATAATCTTCTCTCCAAGGCCTCCTGAGCTTTGCAAAAAGGAACAGAGGTGAGAGGATTCATCAGACAAGACTCCTTTTTAAAGTGCTTTGCTCAATGATTTGTCCCCTCCAAGCTCTTACCTAAGACCTCCAAGCTCTTTCTCATCTAACATTTGTGTATGATAACAGAAGCCTAGAAGTATCACAGGGTTACAAAGAGCAGGTAACAAATAATCCAGAACCTGGTCCTTGGTCTTATAATCTGGGCAGTGTTTCTTTCCCCCAAGAGATAGTCAAACTCTGTAATCATGCATCTACACCAAGTAAATTTTACATGTCTATTGTGAAAAGTAAAAAGTCTTTTATTAACATACTATTTGGGGCTAGTACCTTACAAAGAACACAACATAAGAATATCTATGTGGGAGATTTGGAGAAAAGTGCCTAGAAGAGGAAGTGTTTGAAGAAGGGGCAATATTTTATCAATGAGGAATGATTTTTATATGTCTTAGAGATTAGAAAAACAATTGTTAAAAAAAAATGAGTCTTTTTTCAGGTCAGTGTATTACTACTTAGCAAATTTCTATTTTCATGCTACAAATAGCTTCACCAGGAACCTAGGAGTACAAGCAGCATTTCAAGTTTGATATACTCAAAGAAAGTGGTTCTCCATGTTTAACGGGCAGCTGGACCTCTTAGGGGGCTTATCAACACAGGTTGCTAGACTCCACCCCCAGAAATCTGACTCAGTAGATATGAGGTGGGCCTGGAGAATTTGCATTTCTAACGAGATGCCAGGTAAGGCTGATACTGCTGCTGATGCTTTGAGAACCACTGCTCCAAAAGACTAACACACAAACAGCAAAGAAGGTGGTTTGTTATTTGCAATACTCCAGAGACTGAAGACTAAAGGAACTTTCTTTTCTTTTTTTTTTTTTGAGACGAGGTCGCTCTGTCGCCCAGGCTGGAGGGCAGTGGCGCCATCTCCGCTCACTGCAAGCTCTGCCTCCCGGGTACAGGTCATTCCCCTGTCTCAGCCTCCTGAGTAGCTGGGACTACAGGCGCCCACCACCATGCCCTGCTAATTGTTTGTATTTTTTTAGTAGAGACGGGGTTTCACTGTGTTAGCCAGGATGGTCTCGATCTTGACTAAGAGAAGTTTCTATCGATATGGGGAACAACCTTTAAAGCTTCAAACAAATTTTTGTTCATATAATACTTTAAATTGAAAATGGTAGGCTGGGGGCAGTGGCTCACATCTGTAATTCCAGAACTTTTGAAGGCCAAGATGGGTGGATCATGAGGTTTGGAGTTTGAGACCAGCCTGACCAATGTGGTGAAACACCATCTCTACTAAAAATACAAAAATTAGCTGGGCGTGGTGGTGTACACCTGTAATCCCAGCTATTCAGGAGGCTAAGGCAGGAGAATCACTTGAACCTGGGAGGCAGAGGTTGCAGTGAGCCAAGATCGTGCCACTGCACTCCAGCCTGGGTGACAGAGTGAGACTCCGTCTCAAAAAGAAAGAAAGAGAGAGAGAGAGAGACAGAGAGAGAGAGAAAGAAAGAGAAAATTGTAGTCTGTGTATTTTTTCAGAGTTTTGCCTGACGATATTTTTCATTTAGCCAAATATAGTAACAACTTACAACTCAAATATAGCTGTCTTGAAGTTTGTTTTCAGATACCTTCTAGAAACAAAGTCCAAAGAAAACATTGGCAATGCCTATGTAAATCTCTTCTGCCACTTGAAATAACTAGTTGCTAAGTAGTAGTTTGACTGAATTAGAGTGAAAATCGTGTGAGAAAAATGGCAAGCAGATAATGATTATTAACTGGTTTGTGCCTTACCTGTTCTTTAATTAGAAATAGATGTAAATATGGCACAAAAATAGCAGGCCAAAAATGCATACTTTCAAGTTCTTAAATCAAAAGAAAATCAATTATTTGCTAGTTTTCAGAATTAGTAACTCTTGGGTTATACTTTAGGTTATATAGTTGGGTTATGTAGTTTGGGGATATATATAAGCTGTCACCTTAGCAAAAGTTTATGAGAAAGGGATTTCCATACCAATAGAGTCAGAAACCTTGCATGCATCTGAGTACCTTCTACAACTGATTCCAGTGCATTTCGGCATATTTAATATTCTTTAATATTTGGACAACTAGTATAGAAAGAGGATGAGGTTTAGAATCAACTAATATAGACTTGAATCTGAACTCTCTACCCACATGACCTAAGGCAAATTACTCAACCCCTCAGCACCTGTTCCTTGATCTGTATGATTACTATGTTCCGTATTCTATAGCAACTGTAAAAATGAAATAAAATAGAATGTATTAAAACTCCTAGCACAATGTGTGACATGTTAAAATTGACTCCTTTCTCTTATTAAACCCTCCCTTATTACCTATACATTTAGTGTATAGCATAAAATAATAACTCAGATACTACTATCTTATGATCATTTGATAAAGCCAGAATGTCCCAGTTCAATGCTTCCAGAGGACCCAAGAAAGCACATGATTTAGCATTTATGCTTTCTAATTTGTACTCCAAGTCAATTCACAGTTTCCTCTTCACTCACTTAGCCTCCTTCTGACAATACCTAGTTACTTGCTCAGACTGTTCTCCAGGCCACTTGAATGCTGTCTCCACTACCTTCCCATATGCTTGTCCCTCCTAATCTTTCCACCAGGATCCACCACTCTACTTCAGTACCTCTGTTCTACCCCGTTTTCTATTGTCTCCTTTCCTGGCCATCATCCAAGAAAGCCATTAAACCTGGTCGACTACACGTTGACCCTGGCATTTCTTGGTTCTCACTGTCATCAACTCCTCATTTATTCATGCATAATCTTGAACAGTACCCCATCTCCAGAACCATTTGCCTTCTAGAGCCTAACCATGTAGTATCAATTCTCAAGTTCTTATGTAAGTGGTTTTCAGATTTTGGAGGTTTTAAAGGTCTCTCAGGAATTCATGGGTCTCCCTTTCAAAGCCTCTCATCTCCGCCCCAATGTGTTTCATTTAGCTGGCACCTACTTTTATAACACTTCCTAGACACTAACCCTTTTTCTAAGTTCTCTACATTTTTCAACTCATGTTAATCATTGCAACAAACCCCTGAGGGAGGCACTGTGTCTAGCTACCTTTTACAAATGAGGACACTGCACCAGCCACAGGGTAAGTAACTTTCCCAGGGTCACGTGACTAGGAAGTACCAAAAGCAGGATCCAATCTCAGACAGACCAGCTACAGAGCCCAGGCTCTGCCAACACTTGTTGCCTCTCAGCTCTAGTGCCACCTGCCATTCTCCTGTCTCAAAAGAAGGCCTGCCTCTCCTTTTCTCCCCCATTAGTATTCATCCCTGTTATGTCTGTGACCTGTTCCCCTGTCTCTCACCTATATTTCTCTGAAATGTACACGCTTCTTCCCAAATGCCAGGGCTCTTTCCCCTCTGCCTGCCCTTAAACATTTGCAAATCCTATCCATCCATACACTGGTTATCATAGGGTTTCTCTCTTTTCATTTACTGCTAGACTTTTCTTGAATGATTGCTCTATTCAAGCTGCTTCTTTCTTTGCATTATCCCGTTTCTGCTTAATTCCTAAACACTGACAATACTTTGAAAAGTGACCAGTAACTTCCTAATTGGTAAAAATATTCAGTTACTAGCAATGACTTCTTGGCACCATTTGGTCTCTGAAATAGCTTCCTCTTGAAATATACTTCCCTTGGGATTAATGAATTACCTTCACCTGTTTCTTTTCTTTTTTTTTTTTTTTCTTGCCTATACTTTTTCCCTTATCTCCATCACTTACCCCTTCTCTTCCACCATGTTCCAGAGAGTGTGTGTAGATGAAGCTTAATCCTCAGTCCACTTGAGTTTCAGTGCTACGATGTGCATTACACTAATAATTCTCAAATTGTAATGTGCATTAGAACATCTGGGTGGCTTCTTATAACTATGGGGCCTCAACCCCAGAGTTTCTGATTCAGTTTGTCTGAGACTGGGCATGAGTTGATCCCAGGATCACAGTATAAGAACAACTGTATTATAAATATCCTTTATTTTCATGCTTTGAATTCCCATTTTTTTTGTGTTTCACTCTCAAAGTTTCTTCTCCAGATCTGTCTTCACACTCAATCCTCAGTCCTGAATATCCAGTTAATTAGATATTTCTCCCTGTATGCTGAATGATCATCTCAAATGACACAACAAAGTTTAACTCACCATCTTCCCCTTTTTCTTTTCTCTGAAAGTATTTTTAGGGCAGAAACTAGTCAGGTATTGAAATGGATACTGGATAGAGACTGTGATGGCCTGGAGAACTTAAGCTTCAACTGAAGGGACGCCTGCTTGTCAGCTCAACCAGTATTACCATGAACAAATATAATCCCAGCATTTGCAGGCCTTCTGATTTTTTTTTTGAAAGGAATTGATTTTTAGGCAAAATTTCCCAATTTTTTAAGGTTGGCTTAGAGATTTTACAAAGCAATGTAAAGGCCAAAGAAAAAAATGTCTAAGTTGAGTGAGCCTGAAGACTCTGTTTGTGATCTTGGCACTATTGTCTAATTTCCCCTTTTCTTGCTAAATAATACAGGTCCTTCAAAACTTAACTGCGTGTTTTGGCTTATTTGATCACCGGTTATTTCTCTCAAATCTGAATAGCTGCTGTGCTCACATTCTGTATGAAATCACCTAGGACTTTATTTATATATTTATTATTTGATGTGTTGTCTATTGTTTCCCCCATGAGATTTTCTCTTCAATGAGACCTTCATTTTAAAGAGGCTTAGATCAGAATAGAGCGTGATGCATAATAAGCCTCCACGAACATCTTTAAATTTCTCAGTAATTTTTATGGACCTGACAACATTTCCCAGATCAGAAACACCCACTAATGATTGGACTACATGTATATACACATTGTATGTTTTATATATATATACACACACACACTCACACATACACATATACATTATATATGCTATTAACTAAAAACCTGCTATGTGACAGAGAGCAGTAGATATTTTATTGCACATTCTCATGCCTACATAATTAATTGATATTATTTTCATTTATTTAACATGAAATCATTAAATTTAGGTATATTAAGTTACCTGGCTAAGTTCATGCAGCACTTCAGTTATATTGCTTATATTTAAATTCAATTACATTTGGCTTCCAAAGCTCTACTCTTTCTTTGATTTCATGCTGTCCCTATGTATAGTGAATAAGCTCAGATAAAACTCAGTCCTCTGGCCAGTCAAGATGCCACACACACACACACACACACACACACAAAATGTGTAAGGTTTGCAAATTTTGGACATGATTAGTCCTTTAAAATGCAGAAAAATTACCAACATTCTTTGGAAATAATATAGCTGCATATTTACCACTGCTTGTTAGAACTTCCTTTTAAAGAAACTTGTTCCTTGAAGCAGCTTATGGCTTCACAATATGTAGCACATTCTAGTACAACTGTGTATCCAACATCAACTGAATACATAATGGAAAACATAGCTTCACAGCAGATTTTACATTTGCTATTTGAGAAGACATCAAATCTGATTCTGAATATCCTGACATCATCTACAGTCTCAGTTTTAAGAGAAAACTCCATTAAATCTGCAACATATGTAGCCATTTTTAGAGCCACATTTCAGTAGAGTGGAAGTCAGCAGTTTATAACACATTCTTGGTGCTTCAATATGAATGTTTGTGTTTTCCAAAAATTCATCTGTTGAAACCTAATCACTAATATGATGGTGTTAGGAAATGGGGCCTTTGGGAGGTGATTAGGTCATGAGGATGGAGCCCTCAAGAATGTGATTAGTGCCCTTACAAAAGAGTGCCCAGCAAGCTGCCTTGTCACTTCCATCATGTGAGGACAAAACTGGAAGGCACCATTTAGGAACCAGACTATGGGGCCCTCATTAAACAATGAACCTGCTGGTGCCTTCATCTTGAACTTCTCAGCCTCCAGCACTGTGAAATATAAGTTTCTATTTTATATAAGCCACCAAGTTTGTAGCATTTTGCTATAGCAGCCCAAATGGACTAAGGCAGTTGGTTCTCACTGTATCTGCAAGCACAGTTCCAAACCACATATTAGATTTTGAAATAAGTTATATGTTGCTAATGAGGTGGTAGCTCCCAAGTCTGGCATGGATCACTTAGTTTCATTCTAACCTCCTCCAAACTGTCTTTGGGCTGGGTGTGGTGGCTCACACCTGTAATCCCAGCACTTTGGGAGGCCAAGATCAGTAGATGACATGAGCTCAAGAGTTTGAGACCAGCTTGGGCAACATGGTGAAATCCTATCTCTACAAAAAAAAAATACAAAACTTAGCCAGACATTGTGGGGCATTCCTGTGGTCCCAGCTACTTAGGAGGGTGAGGTGGGAGGATCACTTGAGCCCAGGAGGCAGAAGTTGCAGTGAACTGAGATCGCACCACTGCACTCCAGCCTAGGTGACAGAGTGAGACCCTGTCTCAAAAAAGAAAAAGAAAAAATAAACATTGTCTATGTCACTAACCTCATTCTCCTCATCCTTACTGAACTGACGTATTTCTGATTTTTTTTTTTTTCTCATCCTCAAGTAGCTAATTTTAATTCTGGTTATGATCCAATGGTAGTTTGGGCATATCTTTATTATTAGAGTCGTCAATTGGATCATTAATTGTATCAATGATAAAATGCTGTATTTTATTATTACTGTATTGTACTGTACTATATTGTATCTTTTTTTATCCTAACAGTGGAGTTTTTTTTTTTTTTTTTTTTTTTTTTGAGACGGAGTCTCGCTCTGTCGCCGGGCTGGAGTGCAGTGGCCGGACCTCAGCTCACTGCAAGCTCCGCCTCCCGGGTTTACGCCATTCTCCTGCCTCAGCCTCCCGAGTAGCTGGGACCACAGGCGCCCGCCACCTCACCCGCCTAGTTTTTTTTTTTTTTTTGTATTTTTAGTAGAGACGGGGTTTCACCGTATTAGCCAGGATGGTCTCGATCTCCTGACCTCGTGATCTGCCCGTCTCGGCCTCCCAAAGTGCTGGGATTACAGGCTTGAGCCACCGCGCCCGGCCCCTAACAGTGGAGTTATTCAAACCTTACACACAGGACTCAATACATATTCATTAAATGAGTGAATAGATTAGTGAATACCGTATATTACACCTTGAACATTAAACAAGATGATTAGGACGGCTATGGGAGTCAAGTGTGTCTAGATACAGTGGTATGTCTCCTGTTCTGCAAAGTGACAAAGTGCATACTCTGCTGATAAAGATATAAAGATACATTGCTTTTTACATATTATGTTGAGCACATTTCCTTCATTTCATCCACAAAGAGAGTGAGCTATAATATCACTCAAGGGTCAAACTAGAAAAGAGTTTAAAAATACTGATTGTAAAATACTTTATGAAACTGTATTATTTTAAAACTACAAGGACAC
Source organism: Macaca mulatta (assembly GCF_049350105.2). Taxonomy (NCBI): domain Eukaryota; kingdom Metazoa; phylum Chordata; class Mammalia; order Primates; family Cercopithecidae; genus Macaca; species Macaca mulatta. The sequence continues at coordinate 19,080,740 of NC_133407.1, forward strand.
TCAAAGGAAAAAAAAATGAGTTTAAATGCTAAAAGAGAAATTCCATATACTATAGCAGCTGCTGTAAGCTTTTTAATAGATACACAGTTTTGAGTATTACTATAAATGCCTAATACAAATAACTCAATGATGTCTGTAAAAGAATGACAGTTTTGAGATGTCTGTAGAATCTTTCTGAGCTTCGTAACACTTAAATTGCATTTCTGTGATTAAGTAATACAAGAATGCATGCTTCATTTAAAGATTCAGAACCCACAAAAGGCAAAATACACAAAGCTATATAATGCAGAAATAACTAATTCCATGAAGGTGATTTCTATTTTTTTTTTTAAATTACATACATAGAGAAAGCAGAAAAGATAAAATCAAGGCCAACTTTAATTCAAAACAACTCTGTTTTTCTTATTTCTAAAAATGTATAAAACGAAGTACCCATGTGAAAGAGACCACAGCTATTTTGTCAATACATTAATCTCCTCGTATTAAATTTTGAGATGCATACTAGGTAAAGCTGTTATTTGTCACTCCAAAAGATCAATCCTTGTGGAACTATACTAGGGAGTCCATTGTCCAGTCTGTAGTTAAATACTTCATAATCGCATAAATCAATGGTGTAGTTCAACTACCTATGTGAAAATTATTGGCTTTATAGACTCTTTATAATCCAGAGAACTTTAGAAATTCTATGTAAAATGTATATAACGACCTCACTGGTAGTGAGGTAGGTGAGAAGACCTAAAAGAGTATGTAAAGTCTTCTAGCTCAATAAAAGGCTTATAGTAGATACTCAAAAACAATAGTTGCTGGGGTCATGCATAATCTTTTAATTGCTTATTGGTCAGAAATTTCAGACTTATGTTAGAATTAGATTCCATAAAGCATAATCAAGAAACTGAGTAGATTGCGAAGTTTGTGAAATGCTGTCTCAAGCGAAGTATCAGTGACTTCTGGTTCACTTATTTGCCTTAATCCTTCTCATTACTGCAGGCGTGCACACTCCCCTGAGTGCATGCCTTTCATTCCACAGGGAGTCAGTGGGGATTTTTTACATGACAAAGAACACACCTAGGATGCCTTTTGGTTTGTGCCATTTAGGAGGGTCATGGGATAAAGGAAGAATGCAAGAAAAATTCAGCTGCTCCCTGCATGCCAGGAAAAATATAATGTTGTCTTATAGATCTTTTTACCAGATCAACTCTTATTTAATAAGCTTAAATACATTCATCTAACTTCCAACACAAGGCCCCACATAATGCTCTCAATATGACCTGATTTCTGTACTCTCACAATCCAAAGCACTGTTTTCATACTTTCTTGAAATATCTATGACTATGAATCTTTGTATTTAGGCACCCATCACATCCCATAATCCTTTAGAAGATACCTCATGCTTTATACATTTATGATGCAAAGGATATTTATGTCTAGTAGATATACCGTAAACATTTCATGGTTTGGTAATGTTCCTGGAGGAAAGATGAGACCAATCACTCTTAATTGTGGTGTAAAATAAGAAAAGGAAAAATTGGCTGGGTGCAGTGGTTCATGCCTGTGCCAGCACTATGGGAGGCTGAGCTGGATGGATTGCCTGAGCTCAAGGGTTTGTGACCAGTCTGAGCAACACAGTAAAACCCCATCCCTACTAAAACTACAAAAAATTAGCTGTGCATGGTGGCGTGCACCTGTAGTCCCAGCTACTCCAGAGGCTAAGGCAGGAGAATTGCTTGAACCCAGGAGGTGGAGGTTGCAGTGAGACAAGTTCACGCCATTACACTCCAGCCTGGGTGACAGAGCAAGACTCTGTCTCCAAAAAAAAAAAAAAAAAGGAGAAATTTATTAAAGCCCGTCACTTACTAACAAATGCATTGTACTTGACTAATTTTTCTTCTTAATTTTGGTATTTAATTATGCCTTAAGCATCCATTAGAGACACTATTTATACCATAATAAACCTTTCATTACCATATGTATCACTTTGCTCAGCTGGGTTGCAATATTATCTCAGTGAACTATGCAAGAACCTTCTTATGTTTTAATAATTCTTTAGCCCTTCACAATGCTTCACATATCTTATTTATACTATATCAGTTGGGGAGATACTAAGCTCAGATTCTCCTTCTATTCTTTATTTCCATCACTCCCCAATGTGACCCCTTAAATACAACCAATTTTAATCATGGGAAGTTTCTAAAATGTTCCCTGCTATGTTACAACTCCATCAGCCAAGAATTTTCTTCCTTTCCACCTGCCTCTCTACTCAAAACTTCTTTTGTCTAATTTCTGTTTAATGGTCTCCTCTAGAAATATTTCACTCACCATCTTTCTTTAAGCTGAATTAAAAGCTTCTTCTAGACCAGTATGCCTCTTCGTAGCACTGTCCCTACTACACGGTAAGCACATACTTATTTCTGAGAGTTACTTGAAAACATAAATTGTGCCTTCCTTGTCTGTGTCACCCAGTCATCACACAAAACACAGCACAAAATAGGTTTTCAACATACGTTGTAAAATAGGCAAAAATGAGGATGTTAATCCTATGTAAACAATCAAAAGAAAAGTTAAACTTGAATATTTTTTCTGCTACGTCCATATCAGATAAAATTATTAGGGAAGCTGTGTTTCTTTTTTCTTGTAGTAATCCCTTGTACTAAACATACTATTTACAAATATAAGAATATTCATCAGCAGCCTAAAACTGGAAACTACCCAAATGCTCATAAATAATAGAACAGATAAATATTTTGGGTTTATTCAAACAATGGAATACCATACCATTATGAGAATAACAAACTAGAGCTACAAGCAACAATTGTGGGTGAATCCTCAAACAATGCAGAGCAAAAGACACCAGATAAACCAAAGTATATGGTCTACAACTGCATTTATATAAATTAATGTATTAGAAGTCAGGATCGTGGTTATCCTTGGCAGAGATGAAAAATTAGAAGAGGCACTGGGCGTGGTGGCTCACGCCTGTAATCCTAGCATTTTGGGAGGCCGAGGCAGGCAGATCACTTGAAGTCAGGAGTTCGAGACCAGCCTGGTCAATATGGTGAAACCCCATCTCTACTAAAAATACAAAAAAATTAGCCAGGCATGGTGGCAGGAGCCTATAATCCCAGCTACTCAGGTGGCTGAGGCAGGGGAATCACTTGAACCAAGATCATGCCATTGCACTCCAGCGGCCTGATTGACAGAGCGAGACTCCATTTCAAAAAACAAAAAACAAAAAACAAAAAAAAAAACAAAAAAAAAAAAAAAGAAAAGAAAAAGAGAGAAGAGACATAAAGGGTTTTTCCTATGCTGGTCATGTTCTGTTTCATGATTTGGCTGCTGGTTACATGGGTGTGTTCAGTTTGTGAAAATACAACAAGCTATATACTGACGATTAGTACAATTTTCTATCTACTTACTACTTTTCAATAAAAATGTGCAGAAAATAGTAGCATTGATGACAGAAGCTAACAACGTTTTCCAGTGAGGATGAGATACATAGCGATGGAGAAGTATGAAATTCTTTCTATTCATCATTCTCCCAGGAAATTTTACTGTTATGTTTAAAGTTCCTAAAATCTTTTTAAATTTAGAACCATTTGACACAAGCTGAATAAAGAAAAACTATGCAAATAGAAGTACACATTAGAGATGAGAATAAATTATCACATAACATGCTGGATTTTATTGTATCTAAGAAGACATTTAGCCATATCAAAGGGCAGTAATTACAAAAAAAAAAAAACACTAAGTCCTTGTGATATAAAATTAATTATAGCAATGAATATAGTAGTTTTGAGATTTATAGTATATAACTTGTATGCCCATACATGTATTTATTTTTTACAAATAAGCCTGATTCTATTACCAGGTAGGTTCTCTTCAAGGCTACATGATTTTTCCCAACTGGATTACAGGCTGTGGTTACAGATGTGTATTACACAATGGAATTCACCTACCAACAAAATGAAATATATTCTGCTCAAGAGGTGACCTCTTGTTCGCTTGTCTTAACTTTAACCATGGGGTAGCCAAAGTAAAATTTAGTATATTTATGTAGTATGTGCTTTTCATATGCCACAGGAACATAATTGCTTCTACTTTCCTTAACATTAAATGAATGAAAAACTACATTTCATGCCCATAAATATTAAATTATCTTAACTGTCTTCAGCTTACTCCTTACCTGAGTACTGACATAAGTTGATTATTTTTGCCAATATAGAGGGAACATATTCCATAAACTCAGAGTTGGAAAATGTAGAAAAACAGAAACATGTAAATTAGTTATAACTCCTTCACACAAAGACATGCTACGTTGTTTTCTTTTCTATATATTTTTTGTTTGTTTGTGTGTTTCACACAGTGGTAATCATATTACATAAATTATTTTGTATCTGGCATTAACACTTTCTGTACCTGTCCACATGACTTTTAAGTTAGTACTCTTAGAAAATTTTTATCAGGGCAAGTTACATACACAAACAAGCAGGCAGCGAGTAAGCAGTAAGTAATGAGACTCACTGGGTGGTTTATAATTTACACACTTATGAGGGAATCATTAGTTATTATTAGTTATTAAATTTATTCGTGTGTTTATTGATTGATTGATTGTAATAAGTTACTAAATACCAAAAAATGTCAGGAATATATGTGACAATTCATTTAATTCATTTCTACAGTCATATTTGTTTCAAGTAGGTCATCATTCCAGGGTATATAAGCATACCAATAAACTTCAAACTAATACAAGTATCAGCAGCTGATTTCTACTAACGTACATGTCTACTGGTTATTTTATAATTAGTATTGCCATAAGTATCTTTTGAGCTAGCATATATTGCTTCCTTCTATAAATTACATGTTTCTTGAAAAAAAATGAGAAAGCATGGAAATCTGTGGTGTTTGTATGAATGTGTACTTATAGAAAGACTTATTCCTACAACCACTACAGTGGAGTCAATGAACAACTAGATTTAATCTTGTTGGAGAATAACTGATACAGCTATTTAAAGTTGTTGATACGATGAAATAATTCATTTACTACATGTAAGAAGTGACATGTCTTCTGAGGACTCAAAAAAATCTTTGAAACTACAGAGTTTCAACTGCATGTTAGGTAGTTTCTGGGTATTTTAAAGTATTTACTGCCAAATTGCAATTTTAAAACAAATAGATGTTCAAAAAAACTTAAAACATGTATTTTCTGCATCATGATAGGCAAAAGGCAAAAGTTGGGGGTTAGTCATGGGTATTTTTAAATTTTAGTTTATTTATATACAAATACTACCTTGTTTATCTGTGTTATAATTTATTATATTTCAGTATATTTAATTATTGAAGTTTAAATTAAATATAATCGGTTTATATTATGCTTTTATATTCTTTGGTCATTGAATTACATAACTGTATAATTTTACATAATATAGGGTTATATATTATATAATTTTATAAAATATAGGGTTATGTATTATATAATTTCATGTAAATTATATAAATGTGTAAGTACATATTTCTATATATATGAGTATTAAATATGTGAGACTTTTTATCAATATATGAAAGATATAAAACACCACAGAATTTAAGAAATACATGGCTTAGTTGTGAACTGTCTTCCTCGCCTCTGTCCAACCTCATTTCTTCCACTTTCCCCTGTAGACACTTTATCTACTTCCCTGTGTTCTGTAACGAAATATCCCTTGTCTTTCTTATTGTTGTCTTATATGCATATATATAATATAGCTTAGTTTTCCCATGTTAGTTGTCTATTTAAATGAACCATAGCTTACATATTTTACTACAACTTTTTTTTTACTTAACATTTTTAATCATGAATTCAACCATGATGGTGTAAAAGACTGTAATTCTGTTATTTTCACTGGTTTATAGAGTTCCATTAAACAAGTGATTCACAATTTATTTATCCTATCTCCCATCTGTTTTCACTTAGGTTTATCCAAACACCTTCCCTTTATTTTTGTCCTTATAAACATTGCTGTTATCAACATTCTTGTATCTATCTACTGGTAAAAATGTGCAGAAGTTTTATTAAGGTATCTGCTCAGGAGTGGGATCGCTGAAGCATGCAGCACACATTTCCCACAGTAGTTGTCTTACCAGCAGAATAATAGTTTCTCCACAGCCTTACCAATGTTTAACGATGCAGAATTCTTTAATATTTCCCATGCTATGAGTTAAAATGCTATCACTATTTGTAAGATTTCTAGGCTTTAGAGAATAATTAATAACACATTAATGAAACTTGATGGACAAATCTAAAGTAGGCATTTCAAGATAGGCCTCCCTGCTATTTACGAGAATGCTGAACTTTATTGAGTCATAAACTAGTTCCAATATATGGTCTGATTTTTAGAAGGAACAAATGTTTGTAATATTATGTCCCACCATTTCGCTATAATTCACCATGCTTTTGGAGGAACATCTTGAGAGACAGAGACAGAGAGAGAGAGAGAGAGAGAGAGAGAGAGAGAGAGAGAGAGAGTGTGTTTGGTTATAATACAGACAAAAATAGCAACCAAAAAATGACTTTATCTAGAGAGCATCCTTGTTTCCAAACACTTTTTCTTTAGATGGTTCTGTCTCCATAAGATTTTTTGTTAATTTGAGGTAGCTTATTTACATTAGGTCTGGAGAAGATTTTTCTAGCTTAGAAAACCAATTTCATGAGACTGTCAAGCAAACATGAGTAAACAAACAAACACACAAACAAAAAACAGAAAAAGGAAGCCAATTTTATATTAAATCAACTAGTTAGAAGCGTATGAAATAATCCAAGCAATAAATATTTAACAGTAACAATAAAACCATGTTTTTGGTGTTAATACAGCAACAAAATTAGAAGATACAATAAGCATCCATCTTAAGTTATTTCTCAAATATTATATATTATAAGGCTTTCTATATTAGAAAGCCCCGAAGCCCAGTCCTACAAAGTTACTATATTTCACCACGTACTTAGGATAAGTCCCATCAAACCACAAGCCTTCTGGGGAATCTGCCACCACAGAAGTCAGAGGACATAGAGATCTTCTGGTCCACTGTTTCCACTGTTTCTTTTTGATGAATGGAATATTTCAAGCACATCAGCAATTTTAGCATGTAGAGTGCGGTAGACTCTTAAGTTCACTTAAAAACCATAAAATTTATAAAAGCAACCAAATTAATGGAATTTTTCATGGTCTTGAAGCAATTTTCATTGTCACATATATACATTTATATAGATGAGACCACACTAACGGGGAGAAACCAAGTTGCCGAAAATGTCAACAGCATTCCTTGAAAGATTAAACTGTAGCTAACAGGCAAAGAGGTAAAACATTATTTAGTCTTCTACCAAGAAAAAAGTTCTTAATAGATCCTCACTTATTCAAGTGAATAGTATCATATCTGTACATATTTTTGTAAAGTCAAATACTTCTACCTACAAAAGATATGTTTAATTCTCATGTTTTAAGACCTTGCTATTCAAAGTGTGGTCTGTGGAACAACAGCTTTGGCATCACCTCAAGATTCTTAAAAATGCAGGTTATAAAGGATCATCCCAAACATACTGAATCATAACCTGCATTTTAATTTGATCACTAAGGATATTTTCTTATCACTGTCTGAAACACAGCTTCATGACACACAGATGTATATACACACATAAACACAAACTCATGAAATTCCATGCATTGTTGTTGAACTTAGGAACAAAGAGAAATTAATTGTGTGTTAAGAGTCAAGATAACTTTTCAGGTGAGTAAAACCCTTCAATTACTAAAACTGAAGTAGCTAAATGGTACATTTGAACTTTACATGAGACTCTTTTCTTAACCTTTTGCAAGATTTTGTACAGCTTTCAGCTGACAGGTTCACATTAATCTATAGCTAATATAGAAAGACATTTCACGGTATGCCAAAATTTAAGCAAAAGGCACTTTGATCTCATTTAGGGAATTTGGTAAAATATTCAAGGGAAAGAAAAGCCAAGCTTAGAATATGTGAGAACTCTTCACAAATTAAATTATACATTTTCACTTGGCCTAAAATTTCCCTATAGCCTTTGGCCAAACAATTTTAGAGTAATCTAGTAGAAACAGGACATGTGTTATCAAGACTAAATCAATGTCAGTCTTATGTGCATAAAGATTTAGGGACATAGAGCTAAATTTCACTGGCACCCTGTATTCGTATCAGAGAATACAATGGTAATAAAACAATTAAGCAGACATTCAAACTGCATAGAGAGTTAAAATTATAGTGCAATTATTACCTAAATCACAGATTAAGAAAAAAAAATAAGGCCAACTCTGTCTGTATATAAACAGTGTTTAATTTGTTATTGTGTTGAGCTCTATGTGTGGGTGCCTTGTGTCTGACATGCCGTTCAGCCTCCTGCTTTCTTAAGTAGGTTTTACGGTTAAATTATGGCTAGAATTAACCAACATGCCAGTACACCATGATATTAATCTCCCAACTATTCAATCACTTAACAATAGCATCATTATTCTGGAGAACTCTGTTTCTTCAGTGTTTGTTCATGTTTTCAGATGTTTCATTAAGAGCAATTTTATTTCAAAAGAATTCAAAAGCTGCACGAATGCATGATCTAAAAAAAAAAAATCTTAAATATTTAATCTTCCAAAGCAGTTAAAAAAAAAGATAAACAATCACTAGGTCCGTGAATTCAAAATGATTTTTAAAATTAAAACATTTTGGAGAGTTCACTGTGAGGGCACTTAAAAGAAGAGTATGAAATACAGGAGGCTGAATCCTGCTTTTCATAACGAAATCATCAGCTTCCAGGTATGTGCTTTGTCAGTTGTCATAATTCAGCTGCTGTTGCAATAGTGTGTGTCTCCTGCTTGTTACATATCTATAGTCTTTAATTGGCATTGGTGTGCAGAAATGACTATAATCACTGTATCAGAAATGACCTTCTCTTCAGACTACTGATTTCTATAGTTCATTAAAAGCATTTCTCACGAGGCATTCATATTGAATTTTGACTTCCAGAATGACCACAAAGAAACAGCTACAGGCAGTGAGTGAGGTCCTGCGGTGGAATCATGCTGATCACTGAATCATATCCAAAAATCGTGAGCCCGGTATTTCCAGGACCTGCTGCTTATACAGCTGTTTGGATGGCCCAGGGCAAACCAGAACGACCAATCTTTCACTCCTAGTCCCTTCCACTATAATATGCTCAGACCCAATTTAGGATGGAATTTAAGGAAATAAAATAACAAAACACATCTGTAAGATCCCCTTCAAATGACTTCAGAATTTGCATGACTAAAAGAACACTTATAGAAACATAGCTTTAGAAAGTCAATACTATGAACTACTTGCTCTAGAAAAATAAACCATCTAAATAGCAATGATTTCTGTCTTTGAGAACACATTTTTTAGAACATTACATAAGGTATTGCAATTGAAAGGATTTTTCAGTATTCAGATACCTGAGCCTACAAATACAAAGTATACATTCTGAAAGACCTCTCAGCTCAGGGGCTCACTAGATTTACAGGAAAAAAAAAAAATTAAGTGTACATTCCCCTCTATTTTGGTCCCAAACCCTAAAGTCTTCTTTAGAAGATAAATGAAGACCATCCAATAGGACAGAGATAATAGAAGGAAGAACATATTACTCTGGAGGAACATATTAACTATTTATTATTAATTATTTAAGTGATACAGTGTTCCTATCTCTAAGTATACACTTGTAAGTTAGAAACACTCATTAAAATGTATTGCTTAACTACTAATGCTCAAGCATTACACCAAGAAGCTGGCACAGTTAAAAGCGATAAATCCATTAGCTAACATTTATGTCTTTTATTCACATGACTTCTTCTGTGGCTTTTTAGAACATAAGAAAAAAATTAAAAAGCATCAAGATTCACATTTTCCACTTTCTATCTTTAAAGGTGCTTGTGTTATCATCATCATTCATTGTTGATACTGTACATTCCTTTAGAGAAATGAGATTGCACTAGAAAAATTAATGTGTTTATTGTTATGTTTATTATTTACTCTTCATTTATGTATTTTAAACTACATATCTGGCACCTTCTCTGTTCCAATCATTGTCCTCGTAATACTGAGATTAATCAGATGTGAGTTCTGTCCCTAAAATGCTTATAGGCGAATTCAGGTTCACAGACATGAAAATAAATCAGTCCAATATTCTGTTATTGATACAAAGTGGCCATGATTGAAGTACATGAGATGAGACATCACGAGGGAACAAAGGCAGCCATGGATACATCTATGCTGGAAGCTAGGAATAAGGTGGGGGTGAACAGAGAAGGACAAGTCTCAAAGGCCTCCCAGAGAAAGTAGCACTTGATCTCAGTGTATTTTTTTTCTTCTGATGAATAACATTCAACCTGTGATGTTCATCAATTACCTGTATCCCCTGACAGTCATAGAGAGTTCAATCCATCTGCCAAATATTTCTTTGATACCTATAAGGTATACCAAATGCCATAGATTTTTTTTAAAAAAAGATTTCAAGATAAGGCTTTAGATTATTTCTAGTTTACTTGTGAGTAACTATGGTTTAACAATGCATTTGAAAGCCCTAGTCAACTAATAGTCTGGTTCCCTTCAAACTCAAATTCGATATTTTAAACAAAAGGCTTTAGGTACTGGGGAAAAAAGAAGGAGAGTAAGCCTCAGTCTATCCTCTGCTGTATTAAGCAAACGGCTCTTTTGACAGTCTTGAACCAAACTAAACACCCTGCAGTTGGCTATTTAGGTACCTTAGAAGGTGGTTTACAAACCACCTATCGTTTCTCAAGACCATGAAGAACCTCGCCTCCTACCTCCCATTCTTACTGATTGCAACCACAGACTTACGCATGGTTTTTCTAATCTTCTTACATTTCTTTATATTTTAGAAAACCCTAGAGCCGCAGGTAGTGATCAGGCTGGTTTTTCATTAAATTGTGGTCAATTTGTACACAAGTTAGGGGTTGCAGGTACCCAAAGAAAAACAAGATCACTAAAGGTCTTGAAGGTCTCCAAGACCTTAATTACGCATTGTGTAGAAAATTTTTCACTGGTCCATGTTTCACTAAACAGTGTATTTGACAGCCTTAGGTGACTGTCAATTCTGAATTGTATCTTCATACTTACAATGGAAGGCAGGGCAGCATCCAGTTAGCCAGGAATAAAAAAGGCAACAGGATAACACTCTATTTTCTTATTGTGTTTACCTAAGTGCCACAAGATAGTTTAACGTAGTATGTAGTGTGGGATTAGGTTAGGGAGTAAAGGAAGAAGAAATAGGGAGTGTTGACTGTAGTGGATTTTTAAGTAATGAGGATGTCTGCTCCACTGATGTTACCTTGGAGGAATGCTAAGGGTTCCAGCTGCCAGGACCTAGAGTAGTGCTACAGAGTCCTCTCTCTTTGAGAGCATTTCTACTTCCATGCGTTTTTTTTTTTTTTTTTTTTAATCAACTAACCAGAAATACGTAATCTTAGTATTCTGATATCTTGACAAGTGGCCCTGTATTCTTTTTGTAACCAAAGAACCATGAGCAATCACTGATAGAACTGGGATTGGCTGGAAAGGGAGCAATGGGGAGATTCTATGCATGGGAAGGAACATACTTGTCTCTGAAGAATGATTCAAAAACCACACATGTAGTTCTGGATTTCAACATATTTGCCTCAACCTTTTTAAAAGCTGGATTCATACACAGTTAAACCAAATGTTTGAATGGTATTTCCCATTAGGGTAGGGCTGTTAAGTGAAAAATCGCTATTTTTTTCTTTGCTAATGTAAAGCTACATTGCTATAAGTACAAGTACTCACTGGCTGTTTATCTGAGCACCAACAATGCCCTCAAATTTACCTAAAAATAGGTTAAATGTTAACAAATATGTGATTGTGCTGAACAGAAGCCCTGGAGATGCATATTGCCTAAATATCACCTTGTCATGGAAGCCTGACTGTGAGGTCCCCCTCCTCTCCAGCTTAAATCAGATCTCTTTAAAATATACTGTGGACTTTTCTTCCACAGATTTTAGTAGTGCATGTGCATTTCTCTTCATCAGACTTAAAAATTCCTCACAATATCATTATATTTATAGTTTTCCTTTACATTTTTAACACTTAACAAAACACTACTCATGTACATTTAATACAAACTTGTTGAATGACTGAAGACTATATCTAAAAAACTGTAGCTATCTGAAAGATAGGTTTAATTTATAATTGCCACTTCAGTTTTCTTAAGTCATTGTGTCATTTGTCTCTTAAGACAAAACCAATAATTAAAGAGCTCTAATTTACAAACTCTATCCCTCTGGGTATAGAGTTATCATTCTCAACAACTGAGCTGTGGTAGCAATCTATGAATATATATTTGGCATCATCAAAAATAGCTTTATTGTTATTGTTAAATGAAAAAAGAGAAACAGGGGTAAAGTCAGTATTATATCCATTCTAAGGTCTGAGTAACATTGGGAAACACAGAGAGAGTGGGTAGCATTATCCCAGAACTGATACTTAAGAAGCAGTCAAGAAAACTGAGAAGGATCAGCTCCAAGTCCACAGCCAGGCAACTGCCAACAATTTAGCCTAGACTGCTCAGAATGCTTAATAAATACACAGACAACAGAAGTAAATGAGAATATGATACGTCATTGAATTAGGAGGTGACATATGATAGTGTACAGTCAAGAAAGCAGCCACTGATTTATCAGTAAATATTTGGAATTGACAGCAAGATTAAATGAATACATAGCACAGATTGAAGACAGCCTCTTCTAAAACGGGGCATGCAGCCTGAAGCTGACATTAACACCATTGAGAAAGAGTCTGTAAAGAAATCAGATTTAACTTAACAAAAGAACCCATAATTCAGGAATCGAACATTGTTAATTAGCACAGAACTTTTCAGAAGTATAATTCTTTACATTTTATCATGTATTTAAATCACTCAGTCTCATCATGTATTATCACCCCATTTTAAGGAGAAAGAAGTAGAGACTCATAAAATTAAGTCCTTACTCAAAATTTACAAGCTCATAAGAGGCAGGTATAAACTCACAAGTTTAGACTTCCTAGTGCTATACTCCAAAATATTAAAAGTTCACAAATAACTCACAAACTAAAAATCACTTCCTACTCTCAGACACATATTTCAAGAGTTCTGTTCTATACCATGTTGCAATATTAAGATGTAGGCCATTTCAATTTGTGTATATCAAAGCTTCTTTCTGCAATTGTTAACAGTTTGTAAACAGTTTTTGGAATTGTGTGAAACTAAAATTGGCATTTTGTTTTTGTTGTCTGCACAACAGAAGAGTCCTAGAGAGAGGAACTATGGCATGGAGAGTTGTGAAGACTTGGAAAGGTAAGGCCAAGCAAGGTTCTGAATTTCAGGAATGAAGAAAATAAAACAGTGAGGAAAGACGCATAGGCGTAATGCCAAGCATACATCTTTGAAAGGAAAGCCAACTTTAGAAGCTGGGGAAATCCCTCAAAACTGTAAGCATATTACACACTGAAGGTGCTGCCAAAAGCAGCCCTTGGATGATTCTAAGATAAAATGAGGCACACAAGAAGGGAAGAAGAGGAGAAAATTAAATGTTATGGTAAATCATTAACAAGCAAATGAGAAAATCAACTTGGAAATGACAAACAGGGGGTAAAATTTGTGAACTATTTTGCATTGAATTTTCTGTTAAGGAAAATCAACTTTGGACTGGAGCAGTTAGATGAAACCAATGGTGAGATGGTAAAACAAAGCAAACCATTGAGTATACATTGTCCCCCAGATTAATTAAGGGTGGTTTAGGGAACATACATTAGAAAACTAAGATGGGTTAGACTTTCTCTGAGGTCAGCAAATCTAAATTAATAACTCCTGAAGATCAGACACTGTTCTCTAACAGTCCTAGTGTTTGTATCTCTAACCCAACCTCGCTCTCTAGCACTGTTCCTACGTCTCCACTGTCTCCAAAGAGGGCTGCGAAGCACATTATTACAATTTCTACAAGTATTTAGTTTCACTTAAAAATACAAAAGAAATTAAGCATTACTAATAAATTTACTAAGCATTAATAAAAATTTGCTATATAGGTTGACACCTTTCTCCTTACTCAGCTTAGCTCTTATGTAAGTTGGTCATGTTGTCACTTAGTGCAACAGTGCTCAGAGTGGGCTCTACAGATCATCATCAGCAGAACTTGGGAGCTTATTAAAAATGCAATTCGGCCGGGCGCGGTGGCTCAAGCCTGTAATCCCAGCACTTTGGGAGGCCGAGACGGGCGGATCACGAGGTCAGGAGATCGAGACCATCCTGGCGAACACGGTGAAACCCCGTCTCTACTAAAAAATACAAAAAACTAGCCGGGCGAGGCGGCGGGCGCCTGTAGTCCCAGCTACTCGGGAGGCTGAGGCAGGAGAATGGCATAAACCCGGGGGGCGGAGCTTGCAGTGAGCTGAGATCCGGCCACTGCACTCCAGCCCGGGCGACAGAGCCAGACTCCGTCTCAAAAAAAAAAAAAAAAAAAAAAAAAAAAAAAAAAAATGCAATTCATAGACCTCACCCCAGATATATCAGTGGCATTTTATTTTATTTTATTTTATTTTATCTCTTGTGACCCACATTAAAAAATACATTTTACTTTGGGAGTCAGTATACACAGAAACACCACTCTGAACACATATCTGAAACAAATTAATATTTCTTGAAACAATACCTATGCTTACTATGTGGAAAACACACAAACATTTTGTATTTTATTTTACTCACTTCTAAATCTCATCCACTGGACTGAAATCACTACCCACTGATTGCAACTGGCACACTGAAAAACTCTGTACTATTGTGTATATTCAGAAAAGACTTTGGGATAGTGAACATATTTCTACCAATGGTGTATCGATTTTATTTAGAATGGAGAATGGGCTCAACGTCACTAACAATTACCTCGTTGTATTTGCAAGGCTGTTATGCTGAAGAATTAACTTTGTTCTGTGTGGCAAGATGTATTTTGATTCATTACAAGAAAACAATTCATAAACAACAAGAGTTGATCAAGACCCACATGAAAGGAGATGGGGAGTGTGTCTTATAAGAAGTATTCAAGCCAAGCTAGTGGACTATTTGGCACTTGAGTAAACTCAAGCTTCAGCAAATAGTTTGAACTGGATGTTTCAATGCACACTCTAACTCTAGGATTCTATGATTCCCTCAGTTCTAAGGTCTTGCTTCATATTAGCAAATTTCGGCTCTAAATTCTCTATTGTACTTACCCAAAGGGCCTATATAATGGAAGTGTATCTAAGGCAAAATTGTTTGGGGTTCGAAATCACGCGTTTTGCAGTTAGCACACTACTGTGATTATGTCCTTCCCTTTGTTCCCCCACTCACCTCTAGGGTCCTCATGGGCTGGGCCTTTGCTCTAATCACTTTTTATTCCAGCACCTATGACAGAGGCTTAAACAAGCTGATGATTAGTAAGTTTTCTAAATGAGTGAAAGACTGAATGAATGAGTATTTCTCATGATGATAAACACCTACAACTAGGAAGCAGAAGACAGTTTAAGAAGAGTATAATTTGTCCTTATGGAATCTTAAACAGGTGGATAATAAATAATGCCATCCGTTATATTTTAGATGATTGTTATATGCTTATGAAATTATTCAGATGATAAAGGGACAAAAAGAGAACAGAAATCAAGCTCTTAAATGCTAGTCAAACTCTACATGATGAGACTACTGATAAAGAGAATCCTTACCTCTAATAGTTTATCATGAAATTGTATGCTATTAAACTGTAAAACCATAGGGGAAGGAGTGAAATTTCAAACCAAGAAAACTTCTCAATTACTTCTTAATGATAATTAAGAAAATATGATGTATATTTATCACTGAATCTTGGAAAGTGTCTTGCACATAATAGGGTGGTAATAATATACACTCATCTGCAGGAATAAATGACTTGCAAGTTCTGATAGATTCATCCCAGCAGCTTCTTCCGCAGACAGTCAGATTAACTTTCCCAAGGTAAGAGAGGAAGAATAAGATCTCCTGATTGCCGTTTCATTTGATTTCTCTATCCAGTCTCTCTCACATCATGATGTAATAGGAAAATGCATTAATTGTAGAGAAAAAAAATAGATAAATTGAATAAAAGAAGATATAATACTAAATGTTTGTAAGAAGTAATGTAATATAATATGCTTAGCTGAAAGTGTGGTGGTAATATTCATCCCGCTTCCATCTGACCACTCAACAAAGGCATAAGTAACTTGCAAATTCAATGTATATGTTGAGAAAAACAATTTAAATGTGCTTCCATTAGTATTATCCAGATTTATAATAGGTCTTTTTATGTACAGTTGGTTCTCTGTATCCCATCCCCATATTTAATCAACCATGGATTGAAAATATTTGGAATAAACCCAAAACAATAAAAATAACAATACAATAACTTGAACTTTTAAAAACCCAGCATAACAACTAATGAATAGCATTTACATTTTATTAGGTATTACGAGTAATCTAGAGATGATTTAAAGCATTCAGGAGGATGTGTTTAGGTTATATGCTAATACTGTGCAATTTTACATAAGGGATTGGAGTATCTTAAAATTTTGGTATCCAAGGGGGTGATCTTAGAACCAATTCCCTCTGGATACCCAGAGATGATTATAATTACTATCTAATTTAAAAAATAAACCATGAGTCATTGTGAACCATCTGAGTGTCAACATATAATATACAGATAAATACTGTGTATCTCTGGCTATATATCTATGTTTAGCACTCTCTTTCCATCAAATATCTTCACTAACCCATTTGCCAGTCACTGTGTTATTTCAATTTATACTGGAAAGTACTCAGTAATAAATAAAACATACTCTTCACCTGCAGGAAACTTACAGTCTGATTGGAAGGGAGTCAATAATTTAAATATATAATCATAATGAACTGTGAATTAATTCTATAGGGACTAAGCACAAGGTGCTATGTGAAAGATTCAGAAGGCTATGTGATCAAATTTCCAAGTCAGGAAGAGCTTCTTAGAGGAATTGGCATGTAGGTTAATATCTGAATAGTTAAGTAGAAGTTACCTAGATAGGAGAGTGGTGGGGAAGATAAAAAGCTCTAAGCAAAGGAAACAGCAGGTATAAAAGCCTGTAGCCAAAAGACAACACGCCAATCATAGTTACTTGAGGTGAGGGCATAATGTCAAAAAAAAAAATGCAAAGTGAGAAATGTTAAGAGCTAAGGTTGGAGAAGGAAATGGGGAGGCTACCTGTTTTTAATTGTCTTTGTAACATGCAAGAACTGTGAGAATCTTTCTGTTGTTGAGACAGAATCTCACTCTGTCACCCAGGGTGGAGTGCAGGGGCAAGATGTCAGCTCACTGCAACCTTCTCCTCCTGGGTTCAAGTGATTCTCATGCCTCAGCTTCCTGAGTAGCAGGGTCTATAAGCATGCACTAACATGCCCAGCTAATTTTTATATATTTAGTAGAGACAAGGTTTCACTATGTTGACCAGGCTAGTCTCGAACTCCTGACATCAAGCCATCCACCTGCCTCGGCCTCTCAAAGTGATGGGATTACAGGTGTGATCCTCTGCTCCAGGCCATGTGAGACTCTTTAAACGGTTCTGGGCTTACCGATAAAATTATATGGTTGACAACAAGAGAAGTTGGTTCTAACTGCAGTGTGAAGAACAGATTGACGAGCCTTTATTAGAGACAAGGAGAATAGTCAAGAGGCCATTGGAGTAAGAGATAGCAGAGACCTACGTGGAGGTAGTCATAGGAAGGATGAGGATAAAGGCATGAACAAACTCTACAGATGTCGAGGAGATAGATATGTTAGGACTTGGCAACTGGTTGACTACGGAGGTGGAGAAGAAGGGAGATGTCAAAGATGTCTGCCAGATGACTGATCTGAGTGAGTCAAACCTGACTGTGCCAACTCATGCCACAGGCTCACACACAGTATTCTACCTGAGATGAAGTGTGACTCTGAGCATGCCTGTGCTGTCTTATGAGTGTGCTTTTTCCCTGTGGCTCACCATAACCCTCATAATACAACCTGTCTTACAAGAACCATTACAAAAGATCCTATCCATATCTTCTCATTCTGATTCAATCTTTATCATAGTACTTTATGTCCATCTTCCTTGTGTAAAAGTTAGTTACATCCTTTATAAATTCCTATGCTATGCCTTTCTTCGCCTGTGTATTGTCAGGACTTACGCCCTACCATGTATTTCTTATATCACCCTCACATGCAAACACTTGATTTTTAAATTGAACACACTAACTTAAAGATAAGAGTTTAATTTTTTTTTAGTTCCCACAAATACTAATGTAGGCAAATATTTTTGAATAATATCTTAGACATACAATATCCATTTTTTCCTATTATGTAAAATACTCTTACTGTGAAAATGGTCATTACTTTCCTAGGCATCTTAATGAATCCTGATATTGTTCATAGTCCCACATAGTATGAATAAAAAGATGCACATAATATATCCAGTGGCACACAGCGGATTGGATAAATTGCAGAAGATCGTTCTCCAGAGTGAATTATCATCACTAGGATGCATATCCATCTTCTGTTCTGAGCCCACCTCATTGTTGCTGCTGTGAATCCATTGTGCAGATATTTGTGCTCACGATGTGCCTTTATGCATTCTACACTTTCTTTTTAGTATAATATTATATTAACTTCTATATTAGAGCAAATTATAGGGGGAGTAGAGAATACATGTTTTAAAATTTTCTCACTCTGCTGAATTAAACAGTCAAGATAAATAAAGGGTACTTTGGATATCACATAAGTAAACTCTACTTCAAATAAAATTTTTAAATTACTATTTATAAAATACTCCACAGAAACTAAGTCTATTTCCACGACACATTTAATTTGGATTAAATAAAATGGTGACTATCGTATTAAATATTAGTGATACATAATAGAGTTGATCCTCATTATTCACTGATTCTGTATCTGCAAATTTGCCTACTCGCTAACATTTATTTGTAATCCCCAAATCAGTACTCACAGCAGTTTTGAGGTCATTTGAAGACATGTGCAGTGTGGTGAAAAATTTGACAGCCTGATGTGCACATTCTTATCGGAGGTAGAACAAGGTGATGATCTGCCTTCTTGTTTCAGCTCTCTTATCGTAAACAACAATCCTTTTTGGGATCTATTTACTGCCACATTTTTCACATTTTTGTGATTTTTTTTTTTTTTTTTGTTTGGTGATTTTGCTGCTGAAAACGGTCCCCAAGTGTAGTGGTAAAGTGCTCCCTAGTGTGTTCCTAAGCGCCAGGAAGCTAGGATGTGCCTTCCTGAGACAGTATGTGTATTAGATAAGTTTTGTTTTGTTCACGTATGAGTTATAGTGCTCTTGGCCTTGAGTTTGTAAATTATACACTTAATTTTGATTTGATTGACAAATGTCAATGAATTAAAAACATATATTAAGTAGGTTTCTTTAAACAGAAACATGCACATTACAGTTACTACACATTAACTGGTTGATGAGAAAGTTGTGATCAGAGGCTTGCAGGAATCTTACCCTATACTTTCCACAGGAGCTCTGGTTCAGTATTTGCTAACTCAGTGTTTGCGGCAACTTCATAGAAAAAAATTCTGTGAATAACACGGATTGGCTCTATCTCTGTATTTCAAAATTTAAATGTGCTTGCTGACTTTTATTTACTATACAATTTAATTTCCCTAAAATCATAATGTATACAATAAAGGATAAGATAATTCCTGCTTTCAGAATCCTCAGGGATGAAATGAAATGTAGAAAAGAACTAGAACACAGGGTGAAAGGTGTGATGATCGAGATAAAGGCAAAGTGACACGGGAAGATAGATGTATGTTGTGCCAAACGATCCTGCAAAAATGGGGGGAAAATGTAGAGTGAATTATGAAATGCATTTGAGTTTCTTAGGTATGAGTGAGTGTTCAACAGATAGATAGGGAGGGAGATGGGGTAAATACGGGCTCAAACACAAATTATTCGACTATGACTTCATGAACAAAAATGCCAAATACCAATGTGTTATTTTGACATTGAAATGTATAGCTACATTTTAAAAAACACTCAGATCTAATATTATAAAATTATTTGGAAATGAAATATTCATTAAACCACTAATAGAATTTTTCCTGAAACTATATATGTGAGTCTGCTTTGTCTGTGACCCAGATGGCCCTGAGGGTTGTTTTACATGTTGGGCTACAACATTAAGGTTTCTTGGATAAATGGCCAAATAAGTAAGAGTTATCAGTGTATCGAATCAAAGAAAACGTAAGAGAAAATTTTTACCATTGCAGAATACCATTGAAACTATACTCTCATTCTACTTACTCCATTTATGTAAAGTGCTAGATATTCTAGTCGTAAACTTAGTTCCAGAAAGTGATCAAATATGAGGAATAAAAGACACGTTTCATAGAAAGCGTCCTGTTGGTGCTTGTCCTGGGTGGTGAGGCGGGAATCCCAGCAATTAGAGACAATAGAGTTCTTGTTCTTCCATGCCAGTATTTTTAATAGATCCACCATTGTAGTATACTTCAACTTTCCCTGGGAGAAATTACCAGATCCTTTCAAAGATGTTGAGAATTACCCAGGAATCAACATAGAGGCTAGTGCTGAAAACAGTATTATGGTGTCTGTTAGTGAACAGTGGGAAACTAATCTTGCCAGAGTCCCTTCTCCTCACTTCCACCCCAACAAAAGAAGAGGGATGAGTGCTTTCCAAATATGCTGTGCCCAACTCCTGCTAACTCAGTTTAAATTCATCAGCAGCTGCAGCAAACTTACAGATGGTGCCAGACCCCAGGAGGGGAATACCTACAGGGAGCTGGGGCCTCCTGGAAAGCTGTGCTTTCTCCCTTCCAAAAGCTTAACATCAAACTATTCTCAAGGTCCAGAAGTTCTGGCAGAAAAAGGGAGTTGAAATGCCTAGGGAAGAATTTTTTTTTCCACTTTTGAAATACAGAGAAAATTTAGTTAAGACTGTGATCATCTATTGCTACTATCATTACACTCAGTGGTTGTGGCTCTATCTTGTGGACCAGTTTCTCTTCCCTCACCTCCTCCAGTTCATTTCCCCTTGACAAGTTTGCTCACCAGGTCCCTCAGTCTTAGCACTTTTCACAAAGAACAGTGCAAAATAGATGCCAGCAGGGCCAAAGGCAGATGCCAGCAGGGCCAAAGGCAGATGCCAGCAGGCTGTCACTTCTTCACCCCTGGCTAGCCTGGAATGCCAGCAGCTCATATTGATTCTGCCCTCTTCCAGCCAGCCTCTACTGCAAGCATGCTCTGGCCAGTGCCCCCACAATGTCAGCCGCAGCTGCCAAGAATTCTCTTAACTTTAGGTGGTCTATAAGCATTCTAATTTCAGCCAGACACCACAGTTCAGGGCCCATGCAGGATAACCTGCTGGAGACAACCCTTGCCAGGCCAAAGCCCACCATGAGGCTGGAAGAGAACAAACCCAGAGAAAGCCTCAAGGGTTTGGTTACTAACTGGGTTGGGGGATCTGGCAACAGAGACATGGCCTCAGGCACACTGCTCAGATTCGCTGCAATAACCAGCTGCTTGTCTGGCTGCTTGTTGCCAAATAGCAATCTTGGCATCCAGCCATTAGGCTGGCACCAGGTCTGAAATGCTGCAGTTCAACAATTTTCACCAGGCTGTGCCAAACCAGAGACACAGAACACTTCCTTGTCTAAAATCCAATCCAGTGGTATCTACTTCCTGTGGAAGCCAAAAGTCCCAGTTTTCTTTACCTAAGTGGAGTAAAAGCATTCCAGAGAAAATGGCTGAAAAGCAAATGCTACATACTAAGACATATATTCCAAATGAGTTCAAAGCCAAACATTTGAGATTAGCTAAATTTCATGTCCTGGAAACAGCTGCCCTTGTCCCTGAGGCTTCTGTCTTAGCAAGCAAGGGAAACAGTGGGGATTCAAAGAACTTTCAGTGTAAACTCTATGAATATGTAGATTTTCTTCAATGTATCAACATATTAATAGCAAGATTATAAGTATTAGGTTCTGTATATCCAGAATCCATTAAAATTCACACTAATTTTTAAAATATTTTCAGGCTATGTAAACTTGACCCTGAAAAATGTATATTCAAGCATACTTTCAAAATTTTGCATACAATTTTAGTGACTCCTTAGAACCCTTGTTGAGGACCCAGCTTTACCTTAATTTATTCTGTTTAATATAAAATTCCTGGTTTGAGCTACTCAAGCAGGATAGTGACAATGTATGTTTCTTTCAATTTTATTGCAAGTTTTTACCTGTTTTCATAAACTATAACCTAGGTCCCCTACATAAAATCAAGCCAATAAATGTCAAATAATTTGATGGGACATTAATAATAACTAATTCCTGTGGCGCAACAGCTGAAACTCTTTCTTGTCTCCAGCTTTCCTGGACTGGTTTCAATTCTTTTTGCAAAATACACTGAACAACACTTGAAGTTGGCCTATGGGCATTCTAGGTGTCAGAATAATGTAATTATTGACATTTGAAATCCTAAACCTCTCTTTTTTTTTTTCCAGTTATTTCAAGAAACTTTGCTTTTGGTATAGATTTTGCAGGAATTTGTTGATTCTACATCACGGAGTAAAATACATGAGAATGGTCTTAATTAGAACCAGGTCAAAGGCTCCAAAAAAAGGAGGCAGGTAATAAGCTATAGGTTTTCTCATTTTTGCTTCCATTGATCCAGATGGAAAGAATGTATATCTATACTTTGTTTAAAACTCATCCACACACCCTGAGGACTGTTGAAAATAGGAGGTACAACAGAGAGGTAAATAAGTTGAGAATCCACTGGGAGGGATATTTCCTATTGAGAGGGAGCCAAATATTGTACATATCACAGCCAAAGACTATGAGCTTCTTACCCAGGAAAATCCCTGTTATCTGATGTCATGCCTAAATGTATAACTTGACATCCTGCAAGCATAATGGACACATCTAGATCCAGAAAACATCTGCTCTGAAAGTCTCATGGCCTAATTTGTGTTTGTTCATGCAAAATATCCCTCATAACACTCACTGTGCAATTTTGATTTTTCCTCCTTTTTTCAGGGGAAACAAAGGGGATTCGCAAATTGTGTTATTGCAGTTAAGGTGGAAGACGCCATGATTTGTTCACACGATTCACATAACATATGCTGCAACAACATGAACGTGGTATGCTTGGAAACTTTCTTGAAAAACAGTTACATGTTTACTGTCTAAGCTGGCTAGCAAAGAATATCCAGGTACCTATCCATTAGTCCATCTCAAATGAAGCATTGCAGGCATAAATGAGTAAGCACACTGCCAATCAATTCTGATCCAAGATGAAAAAGTGACGGCATCCTTCCTTCCCCAGTGGTTTTGTGCAAAACCTGCCATGCCTGCACTCTCAAAAAGTGAAGGATCCTGATCTACTTAAATATCTGGAAAAAACAAAAACCACAAAACCCTCATAAGCAGAAGGGAAGGCTGGGGATATTGTAGGTAATATTGAATCTTGCTTAATTATACATCAGGGAGAGACTAAGATGCTGGTGGAGTGGTCTTTTGTCTGTGGACCGTTTCCTGATGTCCCCAAATTTTACCTTTACTATTTTTATTTTAAAAAGCCCAGAGAGCGGGGAGTTAGCACTAATTCTTGCAAACACCTAAGACAATGTCCCATAATAATCTTTGGCTTCTTCATCTTCACCATCACCTACACCCTTCCAAGTATTTGGTTCAGCATTTTGAGGTTATAAAAAGGTTGGTCCTATAATTTTAATACAAAACATGTTCTAACACAAATTGAGTTTTCTGTAAAGTGTTGGTTCTGTGGAATGCAATTTCTTTCCCTCCGTCTTAGGAGTGAAATTGATAAGAGTTTAAGATGTAAGAAACATTCACAGGATCTGGAAATTAATTCCAACAGTTAACATTTGTTGACACAAAGTGTTACTGGGCACTTGGTATGTGGTAAGCATTGAACTAACTTTTGGGGAGTCAATGAAGACAATGCCATGCCTACCATTGAGGAAATTACAACTCCCAAATATCAAAGTGTTGACAAGCATATAGACACCACGTGTGGGGTGTGTGTGTGTGTGTGTGTGTGTGTATCTATGTGTTGAGGTAGAGTGTTATGATCTGATGGGTACTGGGCATAGTACTTGCTTTGAAAAACTAACCACAGATTTCAAATCTGCCTCACAATTTTTGACACATTAAGTATATGCTTCCCTTATTCCTTCATAATCTGCTATTTTTTGTTTGTTTTCCATTTACCACCCCCGTTTAGGCTTAGGATACCTACCTTTCATCAGGTTTAAAAGTTACTCCTATGAATAAGGCATTCAAAAACAAAAGATGAATAATATCCTTGCAGTAATTTCAATGTTTTAGCAATTAGCATCAATGCCAAGCACTACTGCGCAAAGAGGCAACATAGGATTTTGAATTTAGGTGAAACCACTGTGACTAAAATCCAGGTAAAACTTAATGTTGTGCTTGAAAAGACAAATCTACTAATTCAATAAAACTGATTAATATTTTAGTGTGCACTGTTCATTAGCAGAAAGCAGGGATCTTAAGAGAATTAGAAATCAAACAGTTTTGTGTTGAGTTATGAAAGGAGTTTGGAAGGTCATAAAATCATTGGGGCAACTGAAACTTAGGCAGGTAAAAGAACTTGCCAGACCATGGAGCCCTTTGGTGGCTGACCTGGGAAGAAACTCCAGATCTCCTCATTCCCGGCCACTATACTAGTGGCCAATCCTTGCTCACCTTTTCCCTGACCCAGTGGATGTCTTACAAATTCATTCCCTCCATACTGGCAGTTGAACACTCTGGATGGAGTGGGGCATAAGCGCTTCTAAGCTAAGAACCCATTCTCCCCTTGGCCACGTTAGACAGATGCTAGGTCCGCTGTAGTTTGTTTCCTTCTTGGCACTAGCTTGGGGGCTCTGGTTCCTCTGCTTCTCAGAGTTTCCCAGAAAACTCTCAATTGAAATAACATGAAATATGCAGCTCCATTTCTGTCAACATGCAGATGTGAAATGGAATTCTACATCCACTGTGGTAAAAATAGGAATCTTTGCAGCAAGTTGGAAAACTGACCCCCATGTAATGTTGCACTGAATTTAGTGTCACAAACTAACACACAGATACCAAAAAAACAAGTGCATGTAATACAACTGTGTGGGCCAAATTATTTTTTTGCAACATAACTCCTATTTTTGAAGTATGCTTGGATATGATTTGACTTTCAACCATGACACTAATATGATGACTCTTTTAGTGTTAAAATGAACTTTTAAGAGAAGTGTGCCAGTGATGGTAAGTTTAAAGTCAATCTGTGTGCTAGTAAATAATAGTGTTTTGTTTAATTAACATTGCTTAATAGAATTAAAAGGGTTAAAAGGGGGTAATACCATGCTGACCTCCTCCTCTTATTTTGTTATTTTATTGGTTTTCTAAATCCAGATGTCTGAGAATTATTATACTATACTAAGAAGATTTGGTTGTTTACACAGGCAGTGAGTGATAGATTTAAACTGTATCAATGGGCATTTATATCACATTGGTATATAGGAAATAGTAAGTTCCATTTGAAATGTGGTTTTATATTTGCAGATATTTTATTGTGATTTGTCTGAGTAGATTTTCATGTTCTTTTTTTGAAAGTAAGAAAGGATATAATACAAACAAAACACATTTTTGCTGAAGAGTTTATTCCCCAAACTAGACATAACACCATTTCTGAAGTAGTTGCTATGCAAGGTACTACACGACCTGCAACTTACAGGTATGTGGTATCGTTAGAATTCTGTACTTAATTGGTTTCCTATTAGTGGTTCAGAAAGACAGTCCTTTGTAGCCACTGACAAGCATTTATGAGACAAGTTAGCATTATGATTTGGTGTCACCCACAAATGGTGTGGAAATAATTTTCCTTCTCTCCTTATATCCACAAAGACTGAAGTACCCAAGTCCAAAGTTCTAGTGAGTAAAGTCTAGCTGAACAACTTAAGTGTTTATTACAATAGTTACTGCCAGGTAGGGAGAAGGAGAGTACACTCTAATGTCTGGGTTTGAGTTCTCATTCAGTCACTTTTAGTGAATGTCAGTAAGTATTAAAACTTCAGAAATTATTTAACCTCTTAGTGCCTCAGTTCTGTTAGTTTCAAATAAAGTTACCTCATTGGGAATTGGAGGGGTTGATACTTAAATGAAATAATACTTGTAACGGGAGGCCTAGTTTGCCTGCTACTTAGAGTTTCCCAGGATGTAGGACTTTCATGGTAAAACTGAGACTGTCCTGAGCAAACCAGAAAGAGTAGACCACTCGACCTGTAAAGTGCTTATAACAATACCAGGTACAAAGCACCCACTAAAATGTCAGCCCTGACTATAATTGTCCTTTTCACTGCAATTCAAACATGGAGTGAATACAAATGCATTATTCTTCCACAGAATTAGCGTAAAGTTGTATCCTAATAAATCCTAGCCTTTTGCTTCAGAGTTAGAGAAAGAAGAGTCACACACGAGAGGCAGAAAACCAAGATCTGTTTATTTAAAGCCCAACAGCAAATCACTTTCTGCTCAGACAAAATGACTGTGACATAAAAGCGTTCCCTGGAAATATGCCTCCTTTCCCTTCCTCAGAGGTGTCATTCATTATCAGTTCAGGATGACTCCTCTCTTAAATTCTGAAATGGGGAGAGCCTTTTACAGTCCTCTGATAACCTCATTTCAAGTTCATACTTGAACTGTTTATGGCCTTTTTCTGGTTTGTCATCATGAAAGTGTCCTTAGGACACCTAATATCCAATAAAACACACAGGTGATTGTTGCGATCAGAGAGTTCACTGTGCAATTGCACCACTGTTCTGTGTTCAGACATGCAGGTCATCCACAGATTATGTCTCTTGTTTGTCCCATGATGTTGAAACATGAATCAGTGAAACAAGTCCATTCTTTATCTTAAATTTGGTTGCTTTCCCAAGATTCCTGTGCAAGAACCAGCAAGGCTCAGTTTTGCAGGTAACAAACTAATAATGTTAGGCTCAGTGACTTTGAAAACTCACGTGTGGAAGGCTGCAATGATCAAAAACGAAGGTCTGTGGCCCAAATAATAAAGGCCCTTCTGTTTATATACATAAGGTCTAGAATTAAAGAATGACCCAACACAGGTGCTAGAAAGGACATTAGAAGTATATTTTAATACAAAGTTTCAGTACAGCGCAAAAAAAAAAAAAAATCATTTGAACAAAATGGCCATTAGTTTTACACATAATTTTCAAATTGGGAGCAAATTAACTTCAGTGTATATTGGGGAAGTTCTCACAATCCTAATACTCACTGGGTACTCACTCCATGCCAGGCTTTATTTAAGTGCTTTTTTGTATTAACTCATTTAATTATCTTTACTATTCAAGAAATGGAGGTAGCATTACTATATCCACTTTTTAGAAAGATAAATTTTGGAACAGAGAAGTTGCATAACTTGTCTAAGGACACATAGCTAAAAATTGATAGGTTTGAGAGCTGAACTCAGGCATTCTGGTGACAAAATGGCCTTCATAATGATGTGACAGAGAATAGAAATATTAAGCTCTCTGTATTTTCTGAGAAACAAGTCAACCTAAACTAAGTTTAACATGCATCTGAATTTATCTATTTATAATTGAATATTTCAATAATTGATATTATTTAAGCATCTATCTTCCTGATTCTAAATTTACTGTAATTATTTAAATACATGTTTTTAATAAACAAAATTTTTTTAAAAGACTGCTGGCTGGGCACAGTGGCTCACAACTGTAATCCCAGCACTTTGGGAGGCTGAGGTGGGCAGATCACCTGAGGTAAGGACCTCAAGATCAGCCTGGCCAACATGGTGAAACCCCGTCTTTACAAAAAATACAAAAATTAGCCAGGCATGGTGGCAGACGCCTGTAAACCTAGCTACTTGGGAGGCTGAGGCAGGAGAATCGCTTGAACGTGGGAGGCGGAGGCGCAGTGAGCCAAGATCGCACCATGCACTCCAGCCTGAGCAACAAGAGTGATACTCTATCTCAAAATAAATAAATAAATAAATAAATAAATAAATAAAAGACTGTTGAATGGAAGCATTGAAGAAATGCTCCTTAAATATACACTATGTAAAAAACATACCTAGTTGATAAGAACTGATTCACCCTAAAGTCAAATTCAACCTATAGATTCAGGAATAAAATCTAAGTGATATCAGCATATCATTGATAGACACATATTAACTACGATTACCATGTTTTAAACTGCTTTATTATATTGAAGAACTAAAATGCTTGGTATCCCTTTGGTCCAAAAACTTCCCTTTTACTGTTAAAGCGTACTATTATGACATGTTTATGCACTATAACTGTGCTTTTAAATTTGTTTTGTACTGTACTTTAATTTTAGTCTTTTAACTGCAACCTAAATTGTATGTACTTATTCTGATACTGTGAATATTCATATTATAAAATATACCAGTGTACTATGGATAGTGGTGATGATACATAATACCACAAGATAATATAAGGATCTATATATTATAAGGATCTTATATATTACTAAATATGTATAATCTCAGTTAATATAAAGATAGGAATATAAAAATCAAGATATGTGCTGTTGGAATATAGGACTTTTAAAATTACAAGTGAATTTTATATAACTATTCCTACTATATAAAAATATGAATTACAATAAATATTTCTGATTGTATAAGTGAGTAACAGTAATGAACAGTTATTGAGGCCTTAATATGTACCTGAAACTATTAAGCTCAGAAGGCTTCAATGACTTGATTAAGATTTCACAATGAGTAAGTGGTCAGCTAGAACCCACAATGGACTCAAAATTCCATGCTACTCTCGCGATGATAGCATGGTATTTTGCTGTCTCTTTGTTTTCTTAAGTAGGATGATTTAAATTGTGAACTTCTTAGAATATGATTATATTTTTAAAAATCTGTGGATGATAGAAATGTTTTATGTCTTGATCGCTGTGGTGGCTACATAGGTACATGTATTTTCAAAACTCATCAAATCCTATGCTTATGATGAGTACACTTAATTTTACTCCTTGATAATGTTGGCTTAAAAAACTAAAACAAAAAATCTGTTTTCAAAAAACTCTGTGGACACATGTACTGTGTAAAATAAAGTGCTTGTTCCTCAAGAGATACTACTGTGTTAGAGATATAATGAATATGACAACAGATAAGAAATAAAACAAAAATTTGTTTTTTAAAATTTTATTTTTAAGGATAATTTTAACTGTCCCTTATTCTCAATCATATGATTAAACAATGTGTATATATCATACTACTGCCAATCTGCAGATAAGAGGCTTTCATTTTTAGTATGAAAAATACACAGATATGCTCTGTGTGTTTTTTCACCAACAGTTTCTTATTGTGTGCCCCTAAAAGTCAAAGGTTGCAAAGAAAAATCTGTGAAAAAACAAAATTCAGCAAACACCATTCAACGAGTCCAAGTTACTTTACATTAGGCATAGAATTAGCAGATTTGGTGGAACACTGTGACGTGTTTTACAGCTGAAACCTGATGGCTCAGGCAAAAATAAACAGTTGTGTTTTTTTTTTTTTTTTTTTTTTTGTCTCAGCAGCAATATTGACTGAGTAAGCAAAGTATTGATCCTTATTTGTTTCCTTTGATTCAAGTTATCCTGAGGCTTCCCTCCAAAACTCTCTTTGGGATCTACACAATAAAAGAGCTTCATATTCAAAACCTTCCTTCTTTCACCTCAGTGGCACAACATTGGATGTAGCATCTAAGATAAAATGCTGTTTCCTGTATCTCCCAATATAAACTCAAACTTTACCTTAGAACAAGTTTTATGATGTCAGTCCAATAAAATCATTTTTATATTACTGATGAATTTGGGCTTTATTCCATCATTAAATATGTATCAGTTACCACTTAAGAACCTGGAAGTGTGCTAGGAACTAGGGGCACAAAAATGAATTGAATAAATCTATTATCCTCAAAAGTTTTCAGTTAAGGATACAGTAGAGATTGGTAGGGAGTGGGGAGGGAAGGAAACAGATAGAAAAACAGAGAAAGAGGAGTTACTGAGATGGAACTTGATAGAAATTGAGATAGTGATAGAGATAGAGATAGATGGAGATGACAGAGTAAACCAGAAGATCAGGGAGAATGTTAGGAAAGATGACTGTTTTGGTACAGGTAGAGCAAAAAAAAAAAAAAAAAAAAAAAAGTATATATTTCCACTTGAAAGAATTTTTGAGTGATGAAGAAAGGACCACTTCACTTTCAGCTTTTACTTGTCTACAAAGGCTTTCCTGCTCAGGTTTTCCAATGACCATGATGTTGCCAAATCTAAATGTAACTTCTTTCGGTATATTTCTTGACTTTTCAACAAGTATTCAACACATTTCATCATTCTATCTTCTTTAAATACTTTCTTCTCTCAGCTGCTGTGGTATAGCACACTCCTGCCCTCCTGGTTGTCCTTTACCATACTGATTGTTCCTTTATAAACTTCTTTCTTGGCTTCTCATCCTCTTAGAACCTCAGAATTCAAGTTGTGTGAACATTTTGTTTTATTGTTATACACAATCCCTACATATAGGTCATGGTTAAGAAATGGGGCTCTTAAACAAAACTTCTTAATTTAAAGCCTGGATTTGCTAATTACAGCTGTGTGACCTTGGGAAAGTCACTTAACTTCCTTGTGTCTTTATTTTTTCACCTATAAAATGGAAATTGGCATAACATCTAAATGAGTTAACATATATAATATGAAGTACTTACATGCAAAATACTTAGAACAGTCTGTAGTACATATTAGATACCACACTATTGTCTCATCCATATGGATTTAAAAGCCATTTATAATGCTTATGACTCCCATTTTATTTCCTTTACTTTTTCACTTTGAAAACTAGAATCACATATCAAACTGCCAATGTAAAACTCATTTCAGATATCTAATACAATCTCAAAAATAACAAGACTGAGAAGAGCTCTTGATTTCTCTCTACCCAAAATTGCCTCTTTCACAATCCTTTTCATTTTCTGAAACGGCTCTTTATTCACTCAAGCCAAGAGTTAAAGAGTTATCCAAGATGCCCAAGCTAAGAGTTAAGGAGTTATCCCTAATTTATCTTTCTCTTAACCCTTTTGTCATATGCCATTCATGAGTAAATGCTATCAAGACTATCTCCAAAATATATTCAAAATTCATCCCATTTAATCTCTTCTACCATTGTGATCTTATTCCAAGCCATCACCACCTCCTTCTTGGACTTCCACAAAAGCCTCCTTGCTTGTCTTCTTGCTTCTTCTCTTTTACTCCCCTAAAATCTATCCTTTGAAGAAGAATACCCAACCTTCCTTATGATCCTTGTATACAACAAGCTCATTTCTTTCTTCAAGCTTTGGCCAAATTTTTATATATGTCTGTAATGCGTTATTTCTGAATATTATCTGCCTGACTCCTTCCTGCAAATGAGGTCTCACATTAAAGAGAACACACAGTCTAGAGTAACCTCCTAGTCATTATTTACGACCTGGTTTTCATGATATTTACATATTCTAATGTTGTTTAAATTATTTATTCATTTATCATTTTTATCCATTATAATGCAAATTCTATGGAAAAAACTTATCATTCCTTTAGATATCTGCAGTGCTTAGTACACAGATGACAATCAATAAGTACGTTTGAATAAATGAGTAAAAAGACCATGACAGTACTGAAGCAGAAGAGCTATTGGGTATCATAAATATCAAACAGTTGAAGTCTTGGAAATTGATTCTAGATTGGGGAAAAGAGTTACCCCAAGATTTTTTATGTGGACCGCTATTCACATAGAGAATAGTGGGATCCCTTAAAAAAGGGATAAGTCCAGGAATAACCCTCTTTGGACAATGAATTTGATAACTCTTGGGTTACAAAATGGAATTGTCTAGGGAATAATGAGATATGGACCCAGAACTAAACAAAAAGTTGATGGTAGGCAATATAGAATTAATAGTCATTAAATAGCTGAAGTTGTTTGTGTAATAAAGAGCAGATAGATTATAGAGTGAAAAGAGGTGTTCAACCTCCAGAAAACTCCAAAATATTCAAGAGGCAGGTAGAAGAAGAGAAGGTAGAAAGAGTAATCTCCAAAAGGTAAGAGGAAATGCAGGCAAAAGGAATTTACCATCCATAGGAGAACAAAGGAGGAATCAACAGGGTCAAGTAACAGAGAGCTTAATTAAAATAAGCACTAAAAAGGGTCAGCTGTATTTATCAATTAAAAAATCACTGGACAAATTGAAAACCAGGATGCCATCTGAACTTGCCAGAGCCCTGCCCTTGAAACTTAAGTCCCTCAAACTTTCAGGCATTCGGCATGAGATCTGCCTAGAATTGCACCTCTCTGGGCTCCAGATCTTTACTCAGCACATCCGGAAAGAATTGATCACACCCTTTTACATCCCCATCTTTTTTGTGCTACCACCAAGATCATAAACTAAGTCAACTGGTCCTCTCAATGATTTTTTTATTTTTATTTTTCTCCTCTGTTCCAAAGATAAATATGGAAAAATATCGTCAGCTATCAGGAATTTAAGTATATTTTTAAATTGATCATAAGATACTTAAACATTTAGCAGACGATTCTTCCAAGTAATAAAAACAATAATAAATGAGTGATCAGTGAATCAGTGGGACAATAATTTCTAGGATGCCCCCAAAACACTAGGAGATGTAAATTATTTTTTAAGACTCATTGGACTTATGTTCACTAAACTATAGTCAGCAAAAAAATGTAAGTATATATAGAAATTTAATAACATGAGTCAAAATAGGAAGAGTTTCTTGCTTAATCATCAATTAAATGCAAACATTATTAAAAAGTAGAATGCTGAATAAATGTTTGACTTTTGGAAATTACATAAAGCAGGAAAGTAAGATTCTTCCAAGGACATCCTTGAAAACACTTGTAGAGGCATAAATCAGGACTTTATTATCCATGTGCCTAATCTGTCAGTTTGTTATCAGAAAATCAAATTCATCCCCAAATTTTCATAATATTCATTTTTAATACTTCTGGTTAATTGAAAGCACAGTGGTAGGTCCTATGAAATTGGGAGAGCCTCTGAAAGTCGGAGTAAGAAAGCTAAAACACAGGATTAAATTATGTTTTCAGATTTGCGTGAGCATCATTAATTCGAAAAGTTCTCAATCTTTGCTACATACTAGAATTATCTGAGTAGGCTTCAAAAAATCCCAATATCCAGGTTGATTCCATACTGGTTAAATCAGAACACTGAGAGAGTGAGGTCCAAACCTATTTTCTAAGGGTCCGTAAGGGATTCTCATGAGTAGTCATGGAACTGAGAACCTATGATTTATGCCACCCTTGTTCTCATTATATGAATGTTTCAGTGATTATGAATACTGGCTTTGAAGTCAGATCCAGATTTTGAATCCTGGTGGCTATGGTGGCTACATAAATTCGAACAAGTTTTTTAACCCTTTTGAGTGTCAGTTTAAAGAAAGTATTATCCCCACTTTGTAGGGAAGTTTTGAGCATTAAATAATTTAAAAACTTAATAGAGTATGAGGCATGTAATACACAAAAACTGTGTTAATATAAATAATATATAAATATAACAACCTATTATTAATGACAGTTATTTAGTACTAATCAAATACTATGTCTAGTTTACAGCAGATGCTTGGCAAACATAATTTTCCCCAAATCTGAAATAATATATGTAACCCATTGTCAAATCTCTGCTGAATTAAGGAATTCCAATATCGTGTTTTGAGTCTTTAAAGCACTCCCTCATTTAAAATACACAAAGGCAGAGTTTAAAGATTCTAGTATTCACTTCCTGCTCACACCTGCCACCACATAGATTTATAACATCTCAAAAGCAGCTGCGTAATTTGAGTCTGACTCATAGAAGAAAGCTACTAATAAATTTCCTAGGGTCTTATTAGAGGAAACTTTTAAATCTTCAATGACACAGTAAGAAAGAACTCTAAAAATTTCCAGTCACATTTTTCTTATTTACTTGGTTACCCTGGAGTGCATGATGACTTGTTTTCCTTTAGTTGTATCTGAACAGTCTGACAGATTACTGTGACAAGGTTACTTTTAAATTGATAAAAGGTTTGATTGTGTCGGTGCATTTGTCAAAACCGTCTGACACCATGTATAATGGACTCTGCACTTGGAGCCTGGATGGCACTTGAGTCTGGCTCTTACTATTCAGCGTTCAGCACGCACCATAATGAGATATCCAACAGGGTTGTGTAAAAGTCTGGGAGATTAGCTTGGGCAGACCCTTCAGCTCTCCAGCGCAAACACTTCTATTTTGTTCCTCTGGCTTTTCATGGTGGGTGTTTCTCCTCTCTTGTTAAATGTTAAAGTGACATTCAGAGTTTCATTTTAAAGGGGGAAATGCTAGGATGTCATAACTTGAGCAAAGAAAACATTTACAGAGAAAAGTGAGGGGCAGGGCAGTTGACTTTCCTGCTCTTCTGGTAAACACTGGAAATATGTATGTACCTACCCAGGAGTTTCCCTCTATTTTCCTGCATTCTGTTTCAAGTGGCCTTAGCAGCAGCATGTTTACTTTATAACAGAAAAACAAGTCACTCTGTTCCTTCACAATATTTTAATTAACTCCAGAGTAGTTAATCACAGGAAAGTGGGGGCAATTGGCTGGGGCTTCCTGAGAACATTGTGTTAAATCAAATTTATAAGCCACAAAATGGTTAGATAAAATATGTTGTAGATGTAGAAAATATAAACACAATAATGTTTTCTTTTTCCAATTTTAAATGCTACCCATTATGACGCATATTTGATTTTATTTTTTAGGAGCAATTTAAATGTGTTTCAAGGGCATGTTCAGAATCATAAAATAGAAGTTACCAATTTCTTGGAAAGACAAAATATAACTTAACATGTAAAAAATCATTACACTACAAATATTTTATTTGGCTCACAAAAGTTACAATGCTCTCTCACTTTATTAAATCAAATCTATCTTCTCCAACTTCCATCTGGTCTTCCTAAGCATAAAGGATATATGAATCCAAGTGTTCCATCAATAGTCTTCAACTGATAATCCATCCATGAGTAAATTTGTATAATCAGTTGGATTTCTAGTTTTTATTACATTGCCTTTAGTGCTTTTAATATTACAGCCATTTAATTGTTTAATAGTATATTGATGACCCATTCATGACTGGGTAAGAAAATGGATGAACTAAAAATCAACTCATTTGGGTTCTATTCTGTGCTACTTTGCTGTTTCTTTTGAAGTTCATTTGGTTAATTGTTCCCAGGTCGCTGCTTTTTAATGGAAAAACGAATGCATATGACAAAATCTTTCACCACACATAATTTTTCTACCACCACAAATATTACTTCTCACACCCTCCTCTCTGAACAAAAACCATTCTTCTTTCAGCTTTTCAACTATTCCTACTCTAATTGTTCCTTGATCTCAGAGGATCATTTCTTGCTACTCTGCAGTTGGAGTTACCTATTTGAAAAAAATATATATATAGCTATGCTACCTTCCTGTTTATGACAATTCAATGATTTCCTCCATGGTTCTTAAGATAAATCAAGCTTCTAACATCATCTCTAAAGGAACCATCTTGTCCTTCCATGTTTTCTAGCTCATTTTGCCCCACACTCCACCTCCTTCTCTCTACTATAGTCACATGGCTTTTTCTCAGCTCTTTGTCTTTGGCATGCTCCCTCCAGCCCTTGGTTCTGAACACAATGTTTCCTCTACCTGGCTGCTCTTCCACTTTTTTCTTGATTAGTTAAATCTATTCATCCTTCTAATCTTAGCTCAATTGTCACTTCCTCGGACATACCTTTGCTAATCACCCTACCTAGGTCTAATCTTCTGTTATAAAATCTGTTAGTACCATGCTCCTCTCCTTTTTGCTCTTATAGTTGCAATTTTATATCAGATCATATATTTAATTGATGCCCATTTTCCCTAGTAGAATATATTTCTCCTTTGTCTAAATTTACTCACCACTGACTTCTTACCACAGGCATGCAGGATATATTCTGTAAATATTTCTTGATTGAGAACAAAATAAAGTTCCTTAAGGTTTCTCAAGAAAAAGACATTACATGGTTTTTAACTATACTATTTTCTATACTACACCCAGTATAATGTATTCATCCAAAACATAGGTATAACTAGAAAGATTTTTCCATAGAGTAAAATCATTCTTTATATCTATTATTCTTCAGTCTTATCTTCTTTTCTTTGATTTTACGTGTGATCTGAACATAGAAGCTTTAATGATGAACGTGAATAGATCTCCTTAATAAAAATTTGCTCTCAGATTATGTATTGAGAAATAATGCAATTTCTTTTTCTTTAATACCATTTTCTTACTGTTCATTAGCATTAACATGGATATTATATACTCATACCAGAAAATCCAATATGTCTATACCTTTTTTTAAAAAAAGGCAATATGTTGTTTTGTGTATCTGTTTTCTATTATTTTATTACAATGGATATTAGCAAATATTGCATTTCCTTTAAGGAATATTAACTCTAAAAGTACTTATAATTTCATAGAAATAAATATGGAAAATGAATCTTGATGGCAAGTTCATTTAAATCTACTAAAATTATCTGTTTTGTGAGTGAAATTATTTTAAAGTGTGAGATGAGTTACAGGAATGGAAAGTGAATTTAATCTTTGGAAGACTGCTAATGCAAAATGGTAACAAGCACTGTGAGAGGACAACACTAGGAGGGAGAGAGAGAAAGAGAGAGAGGGAGAGAGAGAGAGAAACAAGGTTTTACAAATGACCTACATTGGTCTCTTACTAAAGGTTTTTTCAGCCATCAGGTCACATCCATGAAGCTGAATAAATTCTGACTGTGCCCCTGCCAACACTGCATGAGGGGATTGGAGAAAGATATAAAATGTGATCTTGAGTAAGTTTTGCAGCTAAATAATGAGGTCCTCAATCAAATATCAGAATTTTAGAATGAAAAAAACATAAAAGATTGTTGAGTTCAAATCCATTATATTGTATATGGGGGAAACCAAAGTTAAGAGGCAGCAAGTCATTACTCTAAGGCCACAGACTCACTTGATAGCATAGCCAAGATTGAAAGATAGATCTCACAGTGCACAGTTATTTCCACTACATTATGTTGCCCAATCACATCGGTTCTTTAAGATTGTCCAGGAAAAAGAATCTAAGCAATAAACCCCAGTTCTAGATCACTGCAGTAACAGGAGAACCCACAAACATTTGTACAATAACAATAAATGGGCCAGATCTTATTAGTGGACAAATATTAATATGAACAAGTAACTATTATCCTCTGTTCACTTAATATTCTTTATCAAATGCACATAAAAACATTAACAAAACTTGTTCCCTCAATAAGAATGTTTCTGTGTTACCGCATCTCTTCTCTGAGTTAAAAATGGCAATATAGGCTTTTAAGTAATAATTTCCATTTACAAAATTCTGGCACTTCTATGCAGAAATGGATATTGACACAGCAATTCATAGTATGATGCTACATCAGTGGTGTGTTCATACAGCAGCTCTTCAATAAAATAAAAATTTAAAAAGCTCTGATTTGCAGGATGTGCTGATTCCTGTGTTATAAATACTCCCACAAGGGCCAATTTCATGCTACCAAGTCTGTAACAGATTGCTCACAAAATTCTTGAATATTTAACAATTAGCTCAAGTGTGTTAGTCAGAGGCAGCTCCAGCACACTGCTGATATTACAAGTAAACACAGAAATAATAAAAAACCAACCCAGTCTTTTAAGAAAGAGGAAACTGAGGCTTAGAGGGAGGAAGTGATTTGCCTCAAGATTACACAGTGGTTGAGCAGGTTTTAACACTCAAAATTCCATCGCGACTACCCTCATCAGTTAGTGAAACTTTATACAATAGAAATAGTTGGTGGTCTTCAAGACTGTTGAGAGGAGTGCTTCACAAAAGATCAACAACACTAAATAAAGATCCTGTTTGAAATACATATTCTTGGGCTCTACCCCAGACCCAGTGAAACATAATTGCTTGGGCCCAGACATCTGTGCGTCACCCAGCTCTCCAAGTGGTAAAGAGCAGCAAGAAAGAATCTTTTCCTAATAGCTACCTTTAAAAAAAATGAGTTTCAAATATAAATCAAGAACAATAGCTATTTTGCTTTTTACTTCATCCGAACCTTCTATCATGAAGTCTATAATCTTTTACATTTTCAAAGACCTTGCTTTTCAAAATAGAGTTTAGATTTTTTAAACAACAAAAGAAGTTGAATTATTTATCTTCTGATTCTCAACCTCAATATTCTATAGGCCAAAATCTAACGTATATTTGTATGTCTGAGCTCTGGCACATTTAACATTTTTTGAACAAATTAAAATATATATATATTTATCTTTTAAGGTTCTGCCTTGCCTTTTTCACAAATCAAGGCACTCAATAGTAACAGGGTACTCCCACCCTAATCTATCTACTGTTTTGTCAAACAATTGGATAGTTACGTATTTGTATGTTGGTTTATCTGCCACTTTCCGTTGTGTTGATATGTACTCCCAATCTTAAAATCTAGGACAAAGGCACATAAATATTGCCTGCTTTGTTTTCCTCTTTCAATATTTTAGAGGTCAGAACATTTACAAAATAAATATTCTCATGGCTTATTAAAAAGCATTGCAAAAGAGAAAAATAACAATTGAGTAATAGTTTTTTAAACTTTAAAAATACACAGCTAAGTCACAATCAAATGACAAATATATGTTCTAATATTATTTTGAAAATAATCAGATACTAACCTAAAAATACAGCTCTGTTGCCCAGGCTGGAGTGCAGTGGCTCAATCTCGGCTCACTGAAAGCTCCGCCTCCCGGGTTGACACCATTCTCCTGCCTCAGCCTCTCGAGTAGCTGGGACTACAGGCTCCCGCCACCACGCCCGGCTAACTTTTTTGTATTTTCAGTAGAGACAGGGTTTCACTGTGTTAGCCAGGATGATCTCAATCTCCTGACCTTGTGATCTACCCGCCTCGGCCTCCCAAAGTGCTAGGATTACAGGCGTGAGCCACCGCGCCCAGCCAAGTCTATGATTCTTAATTCATTATTAATTGTATGGGAAAGTGTACTTAAATATGTTTTTATTTGCACAGAAATAAGAGAACTAATGACTTAAATGTTGGTAGATAATAGATTCATGAAAACATTATTGAAGAGGATTTAATAATTTTCAAGCTTCCAAGCAAATATCAAACTACTCAGTAAGTGTGGTCCTTAGTCTTGGTAGGAGATGGCTTCACTGGACTAGGCAGTAGATGTTTTCAAGGAAACTAGAAGATTAGTCTTATGCCTCTCCAAATACATGATCCTGGCTGAACGTACATTTACCAAGCACTGGCCAGAAAAGCTTTGTAACACGAGGTAATCCTGAAATCTACCACTTCTGAGTTTTTGAGATTCCCTTCACTAATACTTCTCAAGAAAATCCGTTTATTTCATAAGACTTATCAATGACTCCACTGGCCACATGGTTTGAGAGTGTGACTCTTACTGATCTTCATCTTGCAGGTCAAATATCTATGAATCAGCCAGCATTTCCACGTATATCTGCTCGAGAACTTCACTCAACAACAAAAAGTAAACTATTTCCACTCCCAAAAATAAACTAGCATTGAGTCTCAAATTTAAGTCCTGTTTGTAAAGAAGAGTCTTCCTCACTGAGACACCAGTGGATGAGTACATTGAGTGCAATAACACATCCTGCCCACCAAGGCAAGTATGTGAATGAGAAACAGCACAGGCAGCAGAAGGACACTTACGGTTGGCACAGCTTGATTAGGTCCTGGTCAGTGGTGCCTGGTGGGAGGCCTCGAATGTACAGGTTGGTTTTACTCAACTGTTCCCCGCTGCTGTTGTTGCTGCTGTTGTTGCTGCTGCTGTTTGTGCTGGGGCTGGGAGGAGCCATGGGGTGGGGAGCTGGTGCATAGGACTGCTGGAAACAGAAAAAGCTGTTACTGGAAAAACAAAAGCCAGCACCTATTCACAGGCCAGCAGCCAACTCGAAAGCAATGTAAGCTATGTGTCCTCTCCAATACACACGCATACACGCACACACACACACATTTCTATCACAACTCTCTGTTGCATTCGAGAATATCATTTGCTTCTCCCACCCTGGCCCTCTGTTCAGATCAGCATAAGTCAGCCATAAAAGGGACAAAAAGCAGTTACCAGGTGTTCCTGGCAGTAGCATATGGCATTTGAACTTGTCTCTGACTACAGTGACTCTCCTTAGCCTGGGAAAGTAGCACATCTTCCTCCCTAATAAAACCGTCACTTTTGGCAATAAACTCTGACCCTAGCTTACCTTTAATACCCTAGCATCTTTGGTTTCCCTCTATAACTTTGTTCCTTCCTTTCTCCAAAGAAACTGGCTCCTATTGTTTTCCTCAACATTACTGTTCAGCACAATTCCTGATACAAAGAAATCATTCCTACAAATAGTGATTCTATGGATGACTGAATGAATGAATCCATCTTAGCTCTTTCTCACATTCCCAAAATTGTTTCTTTATGTTGAATGTTCCTTGTTTGCAAGATGGGGCTACCATTCTTTCCTAACCTTCAAGATCCTCTTTAAATTACTCTAATCCAGGATCTCAACGTAGGCACTATGAACCATCTGGACAGGATAATTCTTTGTTTTGGGCACTGTCCTTGTTCATTGTAAGATGTTTAGTAGCATCGTTAGCCTCTATCTCCCAGATTCTAGTAATGCCCATTCCCCAGATGCGATCACCAAAAAATATTCCCAGACATTGCCAAATGCTCCCTGGTGCTGGTAGAAATCTCCCCCTGGGAGAACCACTGTTTTAATTCATTACATTATTATATGGCAAAATTAAAATGATAAAATGACTCCTAGAAATTTAGAATACACAATGTGAGGGTTTTAAAAATTATACATACCAGAATTTATAGATATATTTACTAATT
This sequence comes from Macaca mulatta, assembly GCF_049350105.2. Classification (NCBI taxonomy): domain Eukaryota; kingdom Metazoa; phylum Chordata; class Mammalia; order Primates; family Cercopithecidae; genus Macaca; species Macaca mulatta. The sequence goes on from NC_133407.1 coordinate 19,121,854, forward strand.
ATGCTTATTCCTTTCTTTATACAGGCATACCTTCAAAACTTCTCAACTAATGCTGACTGTCTAGGTTGAGGCCCTGCTGTGTCTATTCTTGGCTCTGTGACCTTTAAGTGGTGACTTAACCTCTCTGAGAAGCAGCATTCTCATTAATATGAAGGAGATAATAACGGTACTCTCTTAAGTTATAAGATTTTTTTCAAAAAGTTGAGTTAGTGCAAACAAAATGGTTCCTAGAAATTAGTAAGTGTACAATATTAGTAAAAATAACAATAATGTTAATACTTGTGGTTTGTATCTGTCTTGTAGTAGTATCAACCTATATAACTATCCCAAATTTTCTCAGTTGTGACCCCAAGTGCTACCCCAAAATAAAATAAGCACATTCATCAAGATTCCAGGGGGGAAACTTTGGGCTGGGTTCTAATCTGAAGATGAAGAGTCTTTAGCTATTTTATCAGTTGGAAGGTATGTATTTCTCAAACAGCATATTTTTGGAACATTAGCAAGTAAGTATTCAGATGAGGTCAAACTATAATACCTTTTGTGCCATGGCATAAAGGTAAGGAATAATATAATCTGAGGGAAAGAAATGTACTTTGTGTCTCTACAGTTTCATTCTTAAAAAAAACCTCAAGAAACATATTCAACATGAAAATAATATGTCTTTTCATTCCAAAACCTGTGCCGCTGACAAAATTGACAGGCCCGTTGGGTCTGGGTAAATAATGAGATATCCTGGAAATAGAGCTGACTGTGGCCTTAATCACAGACAGCTGAACTTTCTAGGTAGAATCCTGCAGTGGCTTCCCACCAAACTTATTAAAAAGTCCTAAAAGCTCCACATGATTTTTTATCAGACTTTTTCTCCAATCACTTCTTAGACCAGACACTGTGGTACTCCCAACTTTTCACCCTTCCCATTCTCAGCCCTACTCTACTTGGCTGGCTCTAATCCATCCTTCTGATTTCAAATTTAGTATCATCCTACAACACTGGTATTTTCCTCCAAAGCTTTCAGCATATTTGGTCTTATTTAATTATTTTTGGCTTATTTAATGCCTGTCTCTAGCACCAATCTGTGTGCTTCCTGAGAGCAGGGAATGTGTCAAACCCATACATGATTAGCACCTAGTCTAGCGCCTGATATACAGTAGGTGCTTGAGAAATATTTAGGCTATAATATATATAATAAAAAATGGAATAAAGACAGCACTTAGCATATAGAGAAAGAAGGCCAAGTTTTAGCAGTACCCAGCTTCGTTTGTTGCAATAGTAATCTTTCACACCTTCCAGGATTTTAAATGTGGTCAGTCCCTATTTCCCACTATCTATAAGACAATGTGCTTTAGATTCAGTATATCAAATGCAACTCACTGCACCTGTTCTCTCATTCCCAATTCCCCACACTAGCCACCCAATACAATTACCCCATGTCTTTCAGTGTTGCTGTTGTTCTGCCAGTCTCCATGCTAGAAAACTTGGTGTTAGCTTTATCTGCTTCTTAATTCTAAATCTCAGAATACAGTCAGCCACCAAAATCTCAGCCAGCCTCCTGGAAACACCCTTTTCTCTGAATTCCCATTTTTCCCCTCAGCCAGAGTCTGTACCATCTCATATGCAGTGGGCTTCAAGCTTTCTATCATGTTTCATCTTTTATGCCCCTTATTCATTGGGAAGTCAGGGTAGGTTGGGGATAAGAAAATTGTCCAGACTGGGCACTGTGGTTCACGCCTGTAATCCTAGCGCTTTGGAAGGCTGAGATGGGTGAATTGCTTGAGCCCAGGAGCTCGAGGCCAGCCTGGACAACATGGAAAAACCCCATCTCTACAAAAAACACAAAAATTAGCTGGGTGTGGTGCCATGTGCCTGTGGTCTCAGCTATCCAGGAGGCTGAGGTGAGAGGTTCACTTGAACCCTGGAGGCTGAGGCTGCAGCGAGCCATGATGGTGCCACTGCACTCCAGCCTGGGCAACAGAGCAAGACCCAGTCTCAGAAAAAAATAAAATAAAAATAAAAAAGAAAGAAAATTGTGCAATGCAAACACACCTTGACCAATAGATAAGAAATGCCAAAGTGAAAGAGTAGACATGACAGGAGCAAAACCCAGAGCCTCCAGATTTCTTCTTTGAAATAAACATTTTTCAGCTGGGCGCGGTGGCTCACGCCTGTAATCCCAGCACTTTGGGAGGCTAAGGAAGGCGGATCACAAGGTCAGGAGATCAAGACCATCCTGGCCAACATAGGGAAACCCTATGTCTACTAAAAATACAAAAATTAGCTGGGCATGGTGGTACGTGCCTATAATCCCAGCTACTTGGGAGGCTGAGGCAGAAGAATTGCTTGAACCCAGGAGTCAGAGGTTGCAGCGAGCCGAGATCGTGCCACTGTACTACAGCCAGGCGACAGAGCAAGACTTTGTCAAAAAAAAAAAAAAAAAAAAAGAAAGAAAGAAAGAAAGAAACATTTTTCTCAACTATTCTTTAGAATTACTTTAGTATCAACATTTTTCATGTAGAATTTTAAAACGAATTACACCGGAGAAAATTTTCTTTTCCTGGTATTTGGATTAAATAGAATATATTCATTGCTTTTTTGATATTTAATATCTACATAAAGCTTAAGTTTCTTAGCTAGCATAAAAAACTATGACTTATTTCCTAACATAAAGTATTCTGGTTAGCTTCTTGGAATCCTCACAAAACTTACGCTCTACCTCTTTTACAAGTCCTGCACACAGTAGGTGTTCAGTACATGCTTGCCGAAGTGGCTTCCTGGTGTATCTCATAATGGGTCAGATGGGATTTCTCTTTACTTCACTTATATGCCTTATTCTCTTAAAATTCCCAGGGCCTTTTTAACGCTGTTTGCTACCACTTTCACATCCCCTCTCTCCAAATTCTTTGAATTCCATTCTGTGCTCAGGCTTTTTCAAAAATGAGACTTTGTTTAAAGCAGTTTTTCCCATTGCATAGCCTTTAAAACCACCAGGGAGCCAGAAAAATGTCTCCAGCTTTATGTATCACGGATTAGAAGGACCAGTTCAGACTGAGTCCTTGACTAATCAAATAAGAAAGCACAAGCTACAGGATGATCAATATGTGTTTACTTCTTTTCCCTCCCAGGGCTCTTTGTGAGCATTTCCATAACCCGAACACCATTTAGTAAATTGCATGATGCCTAAAACAATAAATGTGTCCTCCAAAAGACCCAGCAAATTCACTGGGAAAAAAATTAACAAAATAGTCAAAAGCCAATTGAAGTTGGGATGAGGATCGGGAACTTGTGTGCACTGAAGTGAGATACGTAATTTATACTTAGGAGTGGAAGCACCAGACTTGTGAAGAAAGAATGTATTTCAGAAGCTTTCTGAACAAAATACAAAAAGGCAGTTTTCTTTGTTATATCCTTGTTTGTAAATTCTAGAAATTCTGCTGAAAGTGGTCGATGTTCTCAGTGTTATTGAACCAATCAATCCGCAGATTTTAACACCCAGTGTGGGAACTCTTCCTTATCTTTAGTATTTCATTTATCTGTTGATGACGCACTGATTGATTCAGGTAGCAGTCAGCATTATAAATCATTCTTTGCTTTTAAGAATTATAAATTCCTTCCTCTCCACCCATTTTGCAAATACACATCCTTTAATCAACAAAATGTTGGCAGAAAGTTCCAGGAATGCCTGACAAATGCACAGACCTAAATGAATTAATTTGTGAAAAGCAAAAGCGATTTTGTATGTTCTTGCTGCCAAAGACATATGACCAAAGAACAGTACCTTAAAAAACAAATAAACAAATAAAAGAAGTGTCAATGATCTCTAGGGGTTAATGAGTCACAGCAGCCACTTTACTGATTAAAGTGGCTCTGCTTCATTTCTCAATTCTTTGTCTTTAGAGGGATTTGGAATTTTATCATTGATTAGCTTTTAAATCATTTTGGAGCACTGAGGAAGGGATTTTAAAATGTTAGTAAAGAAAAATATTTTCCAGCAGATAAAATTGACTTTGCTATATTGCTCAAAGTCACACTTTATAAATCCTATTTAGGAGTAGAGAGTGTTTACGGTCTGGGGTTGCTGAACACTGTAACACTGCGCTATAACAGGGCAAGGGGTTGCTATGAATTTGCAGTGTCAGCTTAGAAGCGGTGGAAATGGCACATTCAGAAGGGGATTTTGGATGACACTCTGATTGAAGAAGAGAGATAGAGGATTTCTCTTGCAGCTGCATATGCTTGGTTAGTATGCAGATTTTTCTTAGATGTTTATTCATTGTAGCTTTGCTGGAAGGTTCTGATAGGGATTATGGAATAGGGTCTAAAGCCCCTCAGCCACACATTAGGGAGGCTATCTCAGAGGATCAGTGCCAATGTCCTCTTTAGAAAAAGAAATAAGATGAATTAGCATCCATTGTAAAACATGCTAGTCCTAAAATAGTAATCCTAATAATTACAGGTAGCATCTGTTTCTGCTTGCTAAGCATTTTATACGCTATCTTCATAACAGCACAATGAGGCAAATAATATTTTTCTCATTTTATGAATGAGGAAACTGAGGCACAAAAAGTGTAAATGACCTTCTCAAGGTCACACAGCTGGAGCCCAACTTGAGGCCAAGGACTCCAGAAGCCATGCAGTCTCCCACAACACTGCAGAACTTCAGCTCTTAATTATATGGACACCAATAAACATAAACACTTCCTTGAAGTAAACACTGGAGGATGACGCTCTGGCAAAAGCTCTGGAGTGTCTAAGTATCAGCAGGAGGGAAGGAATGATGATGATAAACAGCAGACAGTCAAGATGAAGGTTAATAGGCTCTTTTTCTCTATCAGAATTTAAATGAAGTCCATCTTAAAATTTAATTTCAAAGGGGAAGTGACCATCAGAACCAAGCATGTTATGAGTTTTTCAAATAATGTCAAACAAGTGGGTTCATTTGTCAAGATTCATGGTTTGTTATTTAATAACAGGAAAATGAACTGGCTTGTAGATCATCCTAAACAGCTGGTTCATTTAGTGTGCTTTGTTAACATGCCTCATTTTTCAAGTTTGAAAAGTGAATCAACTGGGTCCTACTACATTTGTAAAATGTGTGGTTTGGGTATATAGGTTTGGAGAAAGGTTAGTTGTGTTTTCTTCTATATATATATATATATATATTTTTTTTTTTTAACAGAAAGGATTTGGGACATTCAATAAGTGTTGCTCACACATCAATAGAGTAAAACAAATTATTTAACAATCTTCTTTTATACGATATCAAACTATATTTGATGAACACTTGTCTGCAGGCGGGGTTGTAGTTAATATATATGAGCCAGATAATTTTAAACCTTAGTTCCATACTTTGGCAACACTCACATTTTGGACAAGGTAATTCTCTCTTTTAGGGAGCTGTCCTGTACATGGTAACATATTTTATAGCATTCCTGTCCTCTCCCTACTAGATGCTAGTTGCACTACCCTCTCCCAAACTTGTGACAATCAAGTATGTCTCCAGATACTGCCATATGTCCCCCTGTAGGATTGGGAAATCTCTTCCAGTTGAGAATCACTATTTTAAGTAGACCCAGACCCTCTTTTGAAAGGCTAATACAGTATCCCTCACAGAATGATACTAACTCAATGGCCTAAAAACCATAAACAAAACGTTACCACCAAACCAAAGTTCAGCTTCGCATGGCATTCACCCCCTCCAATATACTTACTTCCACCATCTGCAACCAAGATGTCAGTATGCCACATTTCATTTTCAGCAGACTAAGTCTGAAACATACTTCTCCTTCTGATTGAAAACATAACTCTTTACAAAGAGAATTTTAAATATTTTTTTGCATGCAATCCCCCTTGGCTGGGAATCACAGAGCCCTGATGCCAAACTGCAGTCAGTTCTATTGCCGGCATCTGGTTGCTGGCAGGATCCTGAGGCAGTTGGTCTGGTGGTTTTGGAGTAGCCTTGGACTCCATCACACAGCAGTCTGTTCTGCTGATGGTATCCCCAATTTGTTTTTATTCATCTCCTATGCAATAGAATTTGTACTCTTTTTATCCACTCAAGGGTAAAGCCCTGGATAAAATCTCCCAAGGGACTGACATGCCAACCCTTTTACTATCCAAAAATGAATACAAACTACATTATTGTCTTAAATCATACATTATTTAGCTTGCACGTACACATGTAATCCATTGCTCGCTGGATAACACTGCTACAGGCTATTGGATTCATCTCCTTGACAGTGTAATTTCCACATAACCTTGATTCTTCAGACCTCTCCTCTAGTGTGAACACAACATTAGAGAGTGGACATGGTAAGAACTGTGGCAGTCACTAGTGTGTCTATAATAGCCTTAAATGAGGGCGAATATGAATACTCTCTGTGCAAGTAATAACAAATACAGCTAAATTAATATCTAGGCAAGCCATGCAATTATAGCCATGGTTTCATGAACCACATACATTATGGCTTTGCAATTTTATGCTAGGCAATTGCCTCTCCATTATCTAGAATACAAGCATAGTACACAGTTGTTTCAATTAGGTCTTTTATAACAGTTTGGTGAAAATCTGTCCTACTTCTCTTTTCCTACCCAAAGCTCAGATGTGGAAATAAGCAATAAAAGACAAAACTCCTCATAAAAGGCAATCATTTGAATATTCTCTATCAACTGGCCTAGGTAATAGCTGCTGTCAACAGTGGTAACACGGTGCTTAAGAGCTCCAGATTGCCCACTATGAATCCAGCTCCACCACTAACTAGGCACTTAAACCTCTTGTCTTGAGTGAAAGAGGAATTATGATTATTTCACTTCATTGGAGTGTTGTGAAGCTAAAATGTATAAATCATGCGTCAAATGTTTAGCACAGGGCCTGGCACAGAGCCAATATTCAGTAATTTTTTCTTGTTTTCTCATCATTATCATTGTCATTATCATCACCACGAGGCAGATCCACAATATGAGCATTGCCTTCTCAGTTCTAGTTGGAGTAATTCACCTTGAAGGGGGTGCTATAAGAGCCAGTGATGTTTTAAACGTGAAAGCCACTATTCTTGAAATGAAATTATGTCATTAGAATGGTGGCTTGCCATTTTCATCAAGAACTAAGCTGTGATGAAACAATCATTGTGGATGGAATGGCTAATTTGTTTCAAAGTATTTACAAATCACTACTGAATTTTTATTAAAATTCTGTTAGAATGGGATTCACTTTTGCTCTAAATGTTAGTTTTTGAAAACCTCAGCAGATTGCATAATCACACATTGCTCTGTGCTATTTACAAATAGGTTTAATTTAAAGTCATTGAATTCCATTCAGAGGCTTAGATATTAAATGACATTTTAAAATTCATGGTACTTGGAAACACAAATTAACTAGTTATTGTTCAGTTCAAGCACCTATAAACAAATTTGATTAATAAATTTATAAGCTAGCAAAGAGTGGTTGCTATAAATGACATCAATGGAGTTTTATAAAGATTCTCAGTTTTTCAAATGCCAATGACATCTGGTCTTTGCCCAATTCTTCTTTTAATTTGACTAAATTTTTATCTCTTTAAATACAAACAAACAAAATTAACATATATTCAGACATTGCAATGCTTATGGCATTAGTTTAAAAAGTCAAGTGTATATCTTGAAAATAACCCAAAATACTCAGGACTCCAATGTTGATAATGGTTGGTTCCTTATGGGATAATGAGACATGATGTGTTCCCCAGCTGGAGATTACAGTATTAGCTACACTATGGAAAATAATTGTTAGAATCAGAGCATTCCCCCAAAATACTGAAAGTGACCATAATGGAATATCTGCTTTGTTTGTCCAAGGAATACCTAGAGATCAACCCAAATGCCTGCTTTCATGATGAACTAGAATCAGTGGGCAATGAGTGAAAACCCAGAACAGGTCACCAGAAACTCTTTATGGAGATTTCTGGGCTAGCCAGCCATGTCAATGTCAAACGCAATCAGAGATAAAGAGGTCTTCCGAAATGTACAATTATGCTTAGCGTAACATTCTTACACTTAATAAGAAAGACGTATTTGCCTAATTTTTTAGTTTAGTTTTCCCCCCATAATCTCTATATTTTTTTTTTCCTGAGACAGAATCTTGCTCTGTCACCAAGGCTGGAGTGCACTGGCATGATCTCGGCTCACTGCAACCTCCATCACCCTGGTTCAAGCAATTCCCCTCTCTCAGCCTCCGTAGAAGCTGGGATTACAGGTGCACCCCACCACATCCAGCTAATATTTTTGTATTTTTAGTAGAGATGAGGTTTTTCCTAATTTTGTGTTTTACATAATATTATGTTTCACAGTCTAATACTCTTATTTCCCTAAAATTACAATTAGTAATACTGCCAACAACTAAAATTCCCCTAGCTTTTTTTGAGATGGAATCTCACTCTGTTGCCCAGGCTGGAGTGCAGTGGTGCAATCTAGCCTCACTGCAACCTCCGTCTCCTGCGTTCAAGCAATTCTCTTGCCTCAGCCTCCCAACTAACTGGGTGCCACCATGTCTGGCTACTTTTTAAAATTTATTTATTTTTGGTATTTTTAGTAGAGACAGGGTTTCACTGTGTTAGCCAGGATGGTCTCGATCACCTAACCTTGTAATCTGCCCACCTCAGCCTCCCAAAGTGCTGGGATTACAGGTGTGAGACACCGCGCTCAGCCTCCCCCAGCTTTTTTTAAATGGATACCCTCCTAAATAGAAAGGAGACCAATGGATGTAGCTTAAAGAGCACCAACATAAAATATGCAGTGATAATACTTTATTGCAACTAAAAGAACTCTTCCAAAGTTTCCTCCAGTTATGAAAGTCATGGCTTCAGACAATAATGAGGCATTTTCCCTTTTAATTGACTAGTTTCCATATTAACCAATTATATTACTGATTTGGCTACTGGTAGCAAAGGGATGATAGAAATAACACACTTTGTTCCCCATTACATAAAACAAAAATTACTGTCAGTAATGGACATACAATCAGAACACATATCAGAACATAGTATCAGTTTTTTTTTTGATACACCAAATATTTTTGTCCAATTAAATGAGAACTTTGCTTTTCTGAAAGTGAATCTATGTTGACACAGGAGCAATTCAATAATAGCACAAATAGCATATACAATCCTTATACCAGTTCTCATCCCAGCTCCATAATGTGTCCAGCCTACACGTATCCCTGTTTCCTTCTACTTCCCAGTATTCACCATTCAAACCACACCATAGTCACATCTGCATCTATACCTTAATATGTTATCTTCTCTGCATCTGAAATGCCTGGGTTGTACTCCTGTATCTGATTCTATGGTGACTTAATATTTTTCTTACGAACCGGGAAAATGTGAGAGCAAAAGAGGGGGACATTAGTAATGAAACCAGGACACAAGGAATAATTGAGGCTGTCTGAAGCAAATCAGGATGTATGGTCACCCTGTAATTACTTTCTGTTTATCCAAATCCCACATATTCCTCAAGGATCACCTAGAATTATACCCACTCAGGACATATTCCTTTTATTACTTTAGAGCTATTTCATTTCCATACTTTTTCAGTTTCTCCTTCATCAATATCTACCAAAGATTATAAAATAAGAATAGCAATGGCTAAAGTTTATTGAGCATACATTATATTTCAGGCACAATTCTAAGAGCTTTATGCTCATTGATTTATTTTCTGATCTCAGAACTCTTGGAGGTAAGAACTATTATTATCTCTACGTTGAAGAAGAGAACATTGAGAATTAGGGAGGTTAAATGACTTCTCAAGGTTGTTCAGCTGCTCAGCATCATACCCAGGACCTGAAGCTAGGCAGTCTTCACTTCGGTTAACTCCAGGTTTAAATCCAGATATGTACAGTCCAATCTAACAGTCATTAGCAGCATGCAGCTATTTAAATTCACATGTAATTAATTAAAATTAACTTAAATTTAAAAATGTATTTCTTCAGTTGTGCTAGTTACATTTCGAATGCTGAAAAACATATGTGGGTACTGACTGCTGTACCTGACAGGTAGACACAGAACATGGTCATCATCACAGAAAGTTCTACTGGACAATGCTAATGTGTATCATTCTTATATACAAGGTATAATCGCCCATACTATGTGCTGATGAAATAATGGTCACAGTTTCTATGCTATGCTACTATTTACAGGAATTTCTTAAAATGTAATTAATCTCCTTTTAGTAGAAACCGTATTCAAGTTTCCTCCCACGCTCAAGAAGTAGGTTTATATTTTGGCATATGAAACCTATCTTTCAACACATACCTGCCCTGACCAAACATGCACATTATTAAAAGATTTGTAGGAAGTAAAAATATAATTTGAGGGGAAAAGGTGTATTTTATCTTTTTAATCAATAACCAAACTTTCATCTAAACTGTAAAATTGCTAAATATCAAGAAAAGATAGAAATTAAGATTAGCTGTAGGTACAGAGTAAATGTGTCTCTCTTTGGCAGACAAGCTTCCTTCCTGGGGCCGTCAGCATTTTCAATACCATATAGTCTACTTTACCTGCCATCCCCAAAGAAAAAACAACCCCGCAACTCCGCCATCCTCCATGTAACATACATGCAACCAATTTTGTTTCTGTCTAAACAGGACCAAAGCAAAAAAAGGAGAAGGTTTTCTTACAGTGAATTACCAGGGTGATTCAGCAATTTCATAAACAATAACCTATATTCCATGGCATAAAATAGTTTTGTTGTTTGATGAGCCAATTCATTCATATTTTATTGATGTAGCAAAATTAAATGTGAACAGAACCTAGGCCTTTAAAGTCCTAAATCTAGGAAATGTGAACTATAAAACATAATAATTTCCTCAAGAAGACAATGTTAGAGCACAGATCAAAAATGTGACAGAAATTAATACATGTAAAGTAATTGCTTCATTATAAAAATTGAAATAAGCACTTGCACAGATAATTTTCTATAAATGCATTTTCAAAATTTATTATGTTTGGGGCTGTGAGGTGGTTAACTATGAGAATAAATTAATGTTCAAGTTTAAGAAAAAAACCTCATGATAAAATGAATATTAGGCAATTTATACTATTATCAAATTTATAATTTTTATAATAAGAAACTTATAAAATATTTAAACAAACTTCTATTGCTCATAATTATAAACCTCTATGAGGACCCCCATTTTCAGTATATTTTAAGTCAATCCACCTCAAACCTTAGAGATTTTCTCAAAAGAATATAGGCACGTCCAATTCCAGATGCATCTTTTCTTTTTTGTGTGATTATTACTGGAGATTCTTTTTTTTTTTTTTTTTTGCCTGGTGATATTCTACATAAGAGAAGGAACTATCCCCAGTGATAAGATAGTCCTGCTTTTTCTTCTCCAAATTGCTATTGTCCGTTTTTAAAGAAGTACTTGAGCTTCAGAGATTGGCAGTGAAAGGGCATTTGCCCTTCACTGGTATACTCTTTATAGGCTTGGAAGAAGAAAGGAACATTATTGTCATTGTATAGTGACTAAGAACATAGATCCTGAAGACACACAACCCAGGCTCAAATATTGCTTTACCTCTATTGCCACCTCTTTTGTCTCAGTCTCCTCATCTGAAAAAATTGAAATAATAACTACCTCGGAACTCTGTTAAACATTTCAAATGAGTGACTGTGTGTAAAGCACTGAGAATAAAACCTGGCACACAGCATTCTATAGGTGCTAGCTATTATCACATAAATCCTAAAGCAGTTTTATAATATCCATTGTTTTCATAAACAGTAATGTTCTTTTGGTGAACAGGTATATTGGTTTGTTGACTGATCTAGCCAACTCTGGCTTGCCTGGTTTAAAATCTCATGATACAAAGTAAAAAATCCATTGATGCTTGTCAAAATGAAATTATCTAGATTGTAAGTTAAAGAATGTCCTTCTTTAATGTGACATTAGTTTTAGTTAGTATTATTCTAGCTACTAAGAGTAGCTACTGATAGTAGCTAGAAAGCTCTCAGATAAGCTGATGACAAGACTCTTAGAAGAATTTTTTAAGATAAATAAAAACTTTGATAAGGGAAGTCATTCTTAGAATACATAGATTCTGAGAAATATCTAAAAATGGTAAAAGTGCTAATTAAAATAAGACATATCTTACTGTCAGTGGAAAAAAAACTTATAGGTTAAATAACACACCAACTACTAAATATCCATGCACTTAATTAAAAGGAGTTTTATACACAGGAAATAAACTATACTAATTTCATGGCTCCTAACACTAAAAATAATTAGATTTAAAAAAATTGTTCCCCTGCAAGAATATTTTGTGGGTAAACAATGGCTTAAATTGTTTTTTTCAGTTTAATTATCTACTTAATTTCTAACAAGTCATAAGATAGATGCTCTAGGGTAGCTGAAGCAAATAGTCCATAGCATAAGAATGGGATAGTAATACATTTATACATTCCACAGTACTTTCTACACATCTCCAATATTCAGAGGATGCTTTTGTTTTGTTTTTGCTTTGGTTGAAGAATACTATGTAAAACTTGGCAAATAGTGATAACAGCCTTTTCTTTTTCTTTCTTTCTTTTTTTTTTTTTTTTTTTTTTTTTTTTTTTTTTTTTTTTTCTTTTTACTTTTGAGATGGGAGTCTCGCTCTCTCGCCCAGGCTGTAGTGCAGTGGCGGGATCTTGGCTCACTGCAAGCTCCGCCTCCTGGGTTCACGCCATTCTCCTGCCTCAGCCTCCCGAGTAGCTGGGACTAGAGGTGCCCACCACCACGTCCGGCTAATTTTTTGTTTGTTTGTTTCATTTTGTATTTTTAGTAGAGACAGGGTTTCACCGTGTTAGCCAGGATGGTCTCGATCTCCTGACCTCATGATCCACCCGCCTCGGCCTCCCAAAGTGCTGGGATTACAGGCGTGAGCCACCGTGCCCGGCAGATAACAGCCTTTTCTAAAGTACAATCACTAAAATAAAAAGTGTTCCAGGAGTGATAATTTATTTGCTTCCCCTAAAGAAGCCTCAGTGCTTGCTCTATGCACTAAAAAGCAAATTGCATGGAGTGGGGAATCAAAACAGAAAACTATTCACAATTAGTGGTGTGCAACTATTCTGAAACTCTGAGAGAAATAAAACAGGGAAAAAGCCCTGATTTATAGCTATGCTGGTTTTTTTTTTTTTTTGTTTTTTGTTTTTAACGTAAGTACACGGCTGATTTTTACCTTTAAGCAGTCTAACGTCATTTCCGGGATAACAATCAGCTCTTACAAGTGGTCCTAGCCAGCTCTAGGATCCCACCAAATCTCATCAGGATGTGACCTTAGGTGAAATGCTATGCAACTGCCCAACATCCTAAATGATATACACAGATGAATGGAATTACAAGAACGAATAGTAAAGAAGCAACTAGGAATATCTTGGGGGAAAAGAAGATTTATTGATGACCCTGGCTCAGCTACTAGGACCAGAAGGCACCATGAGAGAATATGTGGGCAGAATTCACAGGCTGAGTTAGTAAGTTTCCACGATATAACAGAGGAATAGTACAGGAAACATGAAAATTTCTCGAAGAAAGGTGGAACTGAAAGAGAACGTCCTTATTTACCAGCCAACAGAGAACTCGCCACAATTAACATATCTTTACTAACATCATTTCTTGCTTTACAAATGCTCAGGGTCTACTTTAAGCTCTCAGAGGGCAGACCAATAATGCCATAAAATTGACTACATCTTAAGCAGAATGAAAACAGAGACACCAAATGTAAGAAGCTAAACTGAGACAGCATCTATCGTCAAAGCAAAAAGTATAGCAGGAACTACAATAGTAATGATACAAACTGCCTTCTTAAAATCATGTTGGTAGTGATGTAAGTATTCCGTAAATTCTGGAAATGGGTCTTAATAATAGCTTGTGAAATTCAAAATTTTAATAAGCAAGATTTATATATTAATCTACACACCAACTTACATATGTATCGCTCTCCCCTTCTACTATAGCCAACATCATATGGAACCCAACACTTTGGCGAATAATGGATAATTGATCTGCCTAAGTTTACAAAGTGTGTACACTGCAGTGAAGCAGCCTAGAATTACAGCTCATTATATTACCATATTACTATGTATTATATCACTATAATGACAGTTTTATAAGTAGAGAAAATATTTTTATCTATAGATCAACTTCCTAAGGCTACTGGCATTAAGATTTTCCATCCAGAATTTTGACTTGAAGAAGAGATCTAATTAGAGAAAAGTTATGATAATATAATGAAGACCAATGATTTATAATTCTCAGATAACTGATAAAAGTTTAACTTACACTATAACGTGTAAAATAGAACAGATCATTAGAATTCATCAGATAAATTCAATGATATTATAATAATAAATGTTATTATGAGAAAATATTTTAAAGATTAAAATATATCCAGTGACAATTACTGCTTAAAGTCCTAAGGTAATGAAAGTAGAACAGTTTATACAGATGGGGTTAATACAGAGTTATCTGCACACAGCACAGCATAGAAAGAAAAGAAAAGATAAATAGATAAACTTGAAATACTGAAATATGGTCTATACTTACCTGTATTACGAGTATAGCAGATTGCTTCTTGGCCTTTTGGCTAAGATCAAGCATAGAGTACAGGAAAAAATGGCACCTGCATCCAATGCTAATTCTTGTGAAAATGTCCAGTTATTGCACTGTAAACTATATTCTTTATAATAATGGAAAACACATTTTACTACCCAGAGTGACAGTTTTTAGTATCACAATGAATACAATGATAGAATGGTCTAGTTTATAACTGGAGTTCTCAAATATAATAAATGTAATCAGTTTGACTGCTTTTCCTTGTGGTTTACAGTTAATTGGAGAAAACTGCTTTAGTAACAATACAGATAAAAATAAAATGAGAAGAGGACTAACAACATAGACTTTTGCTATTAGCATGGTGACTTTTACTCAGATGAATTAAGGTCCATCAGTAGACTCATATGTAAGACTTTTTTTAGCAAAGGAATATTTTTCACCCAATGAAAACAGGCACCCTCTAGAGTTATGTCCTTATTTCAGCAGAGGAAAGCAAAGATTCTCAAAGGATACACTACATCACAGAGACAGAGCTCTTTTTTAATGCCTAAATCCTCCTGGTTTAGTCATGCAGAAGAGTGAGATTCTATCACACCCACCATTGGCCAAGAAACACTTTCTGGAGTATTACAATATTCTGCAACATTGACTGTCTATTCATCCTGAATCTGGCTATGCTATGTGCAAAGGCACATTTCCTTTTATTTATTTGGATCCCACTGGTCATTAATTTCATTTAGTACTGAGGCTTCTGACAAAGTCAGTTAATGTCATATGTTAGCCATTTCAGAAAGAGAGACAAATAGACACACCTCTAATTTTGGCCACCAGTTTCTATCCTGGACCCAACTTACAATTTTGTGCAATGACACAGATTGTAACAAAAAAGAAGTATATTCAGCACTTACTTTCTTCTTGATTAGAAGACTGAGAAAGGCATGACCTAGTGTGTTCCATTTACTTTGAACTACTTATCACATCCTAGCAGGTCAAATAATCACTTGTTTATGAATGGAAAGAAAGTGAAAGTTATGTCTGTAGCTGATATACTAGTTCTAGTGACCAATCAATATCTCAGCCCTGCCTCATGATATAAATTATTTTTGATTGAAGACACAAAGGGGGAAAACTAGAAAAATAAACACTGACATTATAATTTTGCCGATTATACAAGCTTAAATTCCAGTGGTTGGAGTTCCTGTTAGTCAAGAACACATCTTATGTGTTCCATTATGAAATGGAGTAAAAATAATTATTACATTTGTTTTACTAAAAAGCAATAGAGTATTGATAAATGATAGACAATTCCTTTCCTTGTCAGATTATACACTTCTGATTACATACTTTATTTCACAGGATTGTGTAACTTGTGAAAATACTTTTCTGAAATGAAACTAGTTTAAATTCTCAAACTTTTCTAAATGGAATAATATTACATGTTCAGATATTCCCGACTTTGATATATATTCCACTGTTGTTTTGTTTTTGAACCACATATCTCTGTTTTGAAACAGTTTTAAAAGTCTGCTTAAATATATTTCTCAAATACCATACCATGCAGAAAGGGGGACATTCTTTTTAACTGGAATTAGGGTATAGCATACTAAGGGATACTAATATATTCCACTTAATATAAACCCATAGGATATTCCCAAGTTATAATAATTACAGAATTAAGATATTATTGGGTAGAGCTAGCTGAAGGTGAAAAGGGAGAACACCATAAAAGTTGAAAGCAACAGGTATTTAACTCTACATGGATTCCATGGATGAGCCAGAGGTTAAATTTACATACTTGATTATGAAAATTAAGGTGTCCCCTGAACCCAGGGACAAACTCAGGTCTTGTTGTGCCTTAAGTTTATACAATGTTGGAGACCCATTTAAAAAAAAAAGAATAAAATTTATAAATATAAAAGTACTTTAAAAAATGAGTATTTGTTTAGAATAGAAATGAAATTTCAACACATCACCAATATTAAAAAGCTGATGAACATGAAAATAAAAATGTAGAAAATAATATTAATTCCCTGACACACTTCAGAAATAATCCCCTCTCCTTTTTTTGCTGCAAACCTTTTGATTGTCTCTTTATATGACAGTAATTTCATACTATTTTCTCTAGAGAGAATTATCTAGAGACAGATAATTCTGCCTGTCCTCTAATGACTGATAGGCATTTTTTTTTTCTAGTGATAGTTCAGAAATGTTTTCTTCAGCTTCACAACTCATAAATGGTAACAGCTATTAAGTTGTTATAAGGTAAGAGTGGTAGGAAGGTTAGGATAGTAAATTTGAGCACAACATTGTGGATGCATTTTGCATAGAGTTGGCTTCTGGCTTGAGATTTTTTCTTCTACTTCCCACATCTTTCCAGTGTTGGGCACCAGAGGCCACATTCCTAACACAATAGAACCTTGAGTTGGCCCAGCATGTTCCTGCCACAATGCCCAAGACACTGGTACAGTGAGGAGTATGAGTATTCTTGGAAACCATTCAGACCACAAAACAGCTAGCAATAATACAAACATAGATCCCATTGAATCCAAAATAAATGCATCTCCCACCCAACTTACCCTTAGCTAAATCCCAAAATACCTGCCACCACTGGAAGAAAAAATATATACAAATAGGGAAACTAGTGTGAAAACAGACAAGGACCAGTTGAGATTAAAACGTATTTCTTTTACAAATTTTCCAAATCCATGTAACCATGTAAACACATTGCTAGTTAATGAAAGAATGTGGATCTTGTGGGATCTAAGTTTTATACACTTTGGATGGCCATTGACCATTTTTGAGGAGAAGAATACAAAATGGTTATACAGGATTAGATATAAGATTATAGAAGAGGTTGGGGAAAAGGAGGGACCCTAAAGCCTAAATTTTATCAGCTTCTAAGTAAAATTGCACTATCCCACCTTTCCAGCCACACCTCCATCTCTCCACCTCTCCCACATACCAAGAGGTGATCTGAAAATTCTACCTCTCTGTCATACCAAGAGGTGATCGCCCATTTTCAGATGTAAGTATCTCATGTGATAGAGCTAAATGACTTAAGGTAAATAGGGAGAACACCAAGAAAGTTGAAAGCAACAGATGTTTAACTCTAAATAGTCTGCAGGAATGAGTCAGAGGTCATGATTTTCCTATGTGTTTCCACTTGTTCTTTCTGTCTACAATGTGCTTTTAGCCCATGCCCTTTCATGTTCTTTTCTGGACACTTTTCCTGATGGCTCTGCATGATGAAGGGTACTTCCGAGTGCTGTATCATGGCATGAAAATTTCATCCTACATTATGCCTTGAATATTCACTTGAACTTAGCAATCATTTTCCACAGATATATAGGATACTGATAATTTAACATCTGGATACATCTTTAAAAAAAATTTTCATTGTCATGACTGAGTCTCATCCAGGCCCCAAGTCCTGCCTATGCTGCATTCTCTGTGTCTCCCACATCTGTCTTTTCCATCCATTCTACTATGTCTTTTTGGAGCACTTCACTTCACATATGGATTAAGGTAACTGTCTCCAAATTGTATTTCCTGTTCCCAAGCTCCAAGTACTCTAATCTATCCCACATGCAGCCTTAAAGGTTTATCTTCCCACAACAAAAATTAATTTTCACACTTCATCCCCATGTTAATAAAAGCAATCCTGAAATTCTCTTCACCATCTACAGATCACCTTCCTGAGACTGACATTCAAGGGCTCTGGGCCAGTTTCACAGTCTCGACCATTAGCACACAAAAATAAATTTCTATTTTCAAATGTTCATTAAATTTACTGTCTTGTGCCTGCAAGCTATTCCATTTATTGTTGCAAATTTGTAATAATATAATGCTCTTTCCTGAAAAAGAAAAACGATTGCTTCCTGATGCACGCCTGAGTACCTATTACTCAATAAAAGATTTAATTTCCAAATTGCCGGTTTCTACAGTTTGCTTGTTTTCTGCCTAAAAATCCAACAGAACTGGACACTTATGAGGCCCCTGTTGAATAATATCATCTCGATGGGCAGAAATGTATTTGCATAATTTATATTTACAAAGATGTGAGTTATATAAATCTTTCTTACACAGGGAGAACACTCCAGTGTGGCCACTCACATCTAAATAGTCTGAGAATTGTCCTTCTCAGCATTTATCAGCCATAGCCTTATTTTATTCTATTAGGGGAGAAAAAAGAGCAATGCTAGGCTGATCAATGTGCCAATGAATCTTATGGCTATATTTTAGAATGACCTATATTAAAAGAGTTAGACAAACGTAAGAGAAATTTACTACTCATGGGATAATGGCTCACTGTAGCATCACGGTGCCCTAAACATGGCATATTCTTGCTTTATTTATGCCTCGATGCTTGACTGATAGTCTTTCTCATATTTTGCCTTACTTTTGAAAGCACAGATTTTCTTGCCTTATTGATCTCTTTATACCCTGATCATTTTTCCTTGAGTTATTTGGCATGATGACAGCAGTGTGTCGCGAGGCTGATTTAACATTATCTTCCAAGTATGCAGCACTGAGCTCAGAGTGGAATATTTTAAGACTGAAACATGTAACACATTTGTCAAGCAATGATACAAATACAATCTTTTGTCAGAACTAATGAATGAAGTAATTTGAAGTATGGATAAATAGCAGGAAAATGGAAGATGCTAGAAACTATTCTTCACCAAAAAGCATTTCTGAGTAAATTATTTGGAGAAGAATGTTGTGCCTTTGTTTTTGGTTCTAACTCACTTATTTTCACTAAAAGACCCTGGTAGTTATTTTTAGAGAATGAAAATGCAGTAAGAAGCAGACAGCTATCCACATGTTAATGGAGAAAGTGGATGGCCCTTTGTGGCCTATCTCATGGGATAGATATATTTTCCAATAAATGTTTTGTAAAGCTTGTTAACCAGGTAGCTCCCCTTTATTTGATTGCAGTTCAAGACTTTTTCGGTTTCTGAGTTTGCACAAGCTTCATTATCAAATGTGATCAGGCATAAGAATAAACACAGAAACTGCAGGGATGATTCAAAAGTGATTAGAAATGGACACAAGTTACCTGTCAATAATGCTTCCTCCTAAAACCTTAAAAGACTCCTGCCCAAGGAGAAAATGATATCCCAAAATGGATTGTTTTTACTAAGTGTGTTTAAGCACATTCTGAAAGGAGAAAGAGGGTGGAAGTGTAGATGTGTCTATGTGTAATTAGAGAAGGGAGGATAGAATAGCAGCCAGTAAGGGAGAAGGTTAAGTAAAAGGAACAAAAAGAGAATAAGGAACATGTCCCCGATGCAGGCATTTATTATTTTATGGAAAAGGAAGTTCCCAATTTCATACAGGATCTACTCAGTTATTTATAACTTTGATACAACATTTTAAGCAGTGATTAAGTTCTGTGGACGGCCCTTGCACAATTCAGTTCTCTTCACCTAGAAACAGAAATGGAAATCCAGCACTGAGGATCTAAGAGAAAAATTACCTCCGAAGTCTTATGTGAACGAAAGTTATTTCTAATCTTACTTAACCCTGGATGTACCTAGAATCCTACTACACCATTGTTTATCCTACCATGTTCGACATTCTCTTGTAACACCAGTGTAACTATTAAATAAAACTAGGATTATGTTTCCAAATATTTGAGTTATTAAATTCTTCTTAGTATATACATATACATCATTATCTGGTATTCTTATCAAAACTATACTGCATTTCTCCTGGCTTTTCCACTGCAACTCTATGTATGTGTGTATGTGTGTATGTATGTATGCATGTATGCATGCATATATGTATGTATGTATGCATGCATATGTGTATGTACGTATACATGCATGCATGTATGTATGTATGTATGTGATGGAGTTTCACTCTTGTTGCCCAGGCTGGAGTTCAGTGGTACGATCTCGACTCACTGCAACTTCTGCATCTGGTTTCAAGCAATTCTCTTGCCTCAGCCTCCAGAGTAGCTGGGATTACAGGTGCCCAGCACCACATCCAGCTAATTTTTTGTATTTTTAATAGAGACAGGGTTTCACCATATTGGCCAGGCTGATCTTGAATTCCTGACCTCGTGATCAGGCTGCCTCAGGCTCCCAAAGTGCTGGGATTACAGGTGTGAGCCACCGCATCTGGCTTTCTGCTGCAACTCTTTTTCTTATGTGAGAAGAGAAATAATATTTATGTCCAAACAGGGCCATCTTCTCTTTTCAGTGCCATCTAACCTAATAGTACTATTTGAGCATGCTCTGAAAAAGCCATTTGAAAATGAGCAGTCTACTGCCTCCTGATTCCTGCTGTTGTTCTACATTAAATGCCTTCCTCCTGGTTCCCCAGAAGCCAAGCCTATTCATCCTGAAGGCAGGATTCAAATTTCACCTCCTCTGAGAAACCTTTATCGTAGACAGATTTATCTCCTCCCTGCTTAAGGTTCTAGGAGACATTTTTTCTCACGTCCCTGCTGGTGATAAACATTTTGTCCTTCAGTAGATATTTCTAACCCTGGCGTGCTGAAGAGTTGAGGAGGGACCACGCAGTCAGCCACACCTCTGATTGTCGGCACTTACATATACGCTCTTGGAACAAAATCTTTCCGTTGGCACTTAATTAATCTTTTGCTGGAAGGTGAATTTTACCATAAAAGTCCAGTCAACAATTATTATTCTTGGGAGACTCAGGGATAATTCATCAGCCTAACCCCCAATTATATTATTAGTTTTATTTAGATAAGTATATGTTGCCTTATGTATCTATGAAAACATGGCAACTTGAAGAGTGGTTCCACTTGCCTTTGTGCTTCTGGGGCTGTGGTAAGAACAAAAAAGGGAGCTATAATAAAAATATTTTCTCCATCCTTCCCCTTCTGCAGTTCTCTGCCAAAACACCTGCCAGCATATTGCTTACAGACACAACCACAGCACCTGGGCTACCCGAAAAGCATGCACAGTGGCTTATGGAAATGTATGTGCTCATGATTGGCCAGGGAGAATACACCCACTCATTTTAAGCATAGTCATACATGACTGTCAAAACTGTGAGGAATATGAGCTCCTTATTTTTGGACTCACTATATATGTACAAAGTGAATTTTGCCTGTTACAGAAATAGAGGGCTAAGAGAGCTCATAAGATTTTTGCAATACATGTAAATAAGTGTTTTTCTATTATAAACTGACTAAATGCACATTTGAATTGTAAAAATATTTGACTATCAACATTGACTTTTTCACAAATCTTGATTTAAATAAGTTCAAATCATTGTTACAATGTCGTTTTTCAACTATTTTAGTAAATAACTTATTTTATTCACATCCATTGACAGACATGGGGCATTGATAAGAGTTTCTTTCTGCTTCACATCAGTTTTTTGTGTATGTGTTTGAAACAATAAAACCTCCAGTCAATTCAGTTGCTATTTATGAGTGGTGATGGAAAAGATCCATTCTTTCCTGGAAAAGAAATATATTTGTAGCAAATAGCTACCAACTTTAGTAGAGAAAATTATTTGCACACTGAACAGGGAAACTGCCAAAGCGAAGAACAGAGCATCTGCTGTGGACAAGGGTGTAATTATCTTGCTCATCCAAACACCGTTGGGCATAAAAGTTTTTTTTTTCTCTCTCTCTCTCTCTGGCAAGACACTCTGCTCAGACTTTTAACACAACATTATTAGCAAATAATAACTAGTTTGGAAGTCCTGTCAATAAAAACAGTATGTCTTTTGGGCCATTTCCTGAAAAATGGAAAATAGGCACTAATCTGATAAAATCATGAAACATTTTAGTGACAAAATGATCAAAAGCATCATTTCTGTCATGTCTTAAACATGTCATATGTCTTTGTATGTTGTTTGCTATATGAGGATTTGTCAAAAGAAGAAATATCTATCTTTCTGATTCCAGATTACAAGTTATTGTACGTTTCTAAAAACGATTTTCTGATTTGTAATGTTTTCTTTACCCAGGAGGTGAGATTACCATTACTTTTATGCCACCTTACCTTCAGTTAGAATGAAATATGAGTAGATCTTTCTGCTAGGTCAGACGAATGAAATGAAAGGAGCCTGTTTATGATGAACAGATATCAGTTATCAAAGGGATAGCTGCTCTTCTGATTCTGTTGTTGCCACTTCTAACTTTTCTCTGGGGATTTCAACCTGAGATGGGCAAGAGACTTGAGTCTACTCATAAAACCACCAGAAAAAAACGTGGTTGAATTTCCTTTTCCAATTGCTTACATGTAGTTGTGTTGCTTTTTTTTTTTTTTTTTTTTAAGAAGAAGAAAGGGATAGGAATCATGAAGTCATTTCCAGCAAATGTCCTTAATAGGCAAGCTTGCTAAAATATCACTGGGCCCCTGTCTTTCCCAAAACCTTCCAACAGCTATCAGCAACAGCTGACAAGCACTGGCTAATTTGAAATTGTATGTTCTCTCCTGTCAACACCAGACCACACACACAGTGTTGAAAAACACCCAGTGAATACCATAATTTTTAAACAGAGAGCTCATCATGTCCCATTTTCTTGTGCTTAAAACGTAATACGTCCTTTCTATTGAGAATTTAAAAACCTTCACCACCCTTTGAAGTTTTAGATTTAAAATTTTATTCTTTGGCATCTGAAAGAAGAGGACATCAAATATGAAAGGCAATAAAACAAGTAGAAGTGACACCTTCCCCCAAGGTTGGTGTTACCAGACACTGGCGCAAATGCATCCATCTGCGTGTCTCAAGGACATATTCCCACATGAGGATCTAGGAGGGAAAGTGTCACAGAACTAACAGATGGGCTTCCCTTGCCTAGACTAGCCTAATGGAGCTTTTCGGCAATTTGCATACTAGCTGTCAGTGACACAGGTGTGTGTCAAGACTTGGGAGAAGCTAAAAGAAACCTTATATAGGGTATAGTTTCACGGCTGATTCAGGCTTGCCTTTATTATGAATGCTAATAGGTGATATTTGTTAGAAGGCCAGCAGTTCAGTGGCGGCACTTTGATTTCTCCTTCTAATTTACAGGCTGCAGGCAGTTTAGTGTGGGTTCAAGTGAGAATAATTTCAATTCCAATAAAAGGCTAATACTGAAGTCTTGCTCGTTTTATTAGTGAAACGTATCCAAAATAGTATTCCCATGCCTTCACTTTTTATTAAATATGTTGTATATTTTCTAGTCTTATGGTCAAAAATTTGAATGTTGAAATGTTGGGAGCTGCCTGGCTCCAGTACAATCTCACTATCTAAAGAAAGAAACGGTGGCAGCCAAAACCAATGTGAACATTCCCAGGGCTCATCAAATTCTGGAAAGTTTCAACTTGACCACAATCCAGTAACAGACCCACAACAGTGCACAGTATATTGAAGTAATGAAAAAAATAATCAATTAATTTAAGTAACATTACATTATGTGTTACACACTGCAACTTGCTCCTTGACCTTGACCACATAAATTCTCTGCCATTTTGGTAGGCAGGCACACTGATGCTTCAAATGAACCACATCATCCATAATTCACACCCCAGTCCAGTGTACCCTCACATTAGTTCTGGGTTTAGCCATAGATTTGCTGCAACCGAAAGATTGTCACAAGTATGATACAAGCAGTAGTTGGATAAGCACTTCCACACATTGGAGCTTATTATCTTGGGATGCTCCCAAGAGAATAACTAAGTAGTTGAGAACCCAGCTACTCAGCCTTTTGGAACCCATCCACTATACTGTAAGGAAATAATCCCAACAAGATAATTTCCTGATGTCGATTTACTCAGACAAGCTTTGGGGACAATAAATTGTACTTACTGCAAGGAAGACTGTTGAGTTAGGGCTGAAACATATGTCATTTCAGGCCCAGAATATCCTGCTAGAGAGGGAAGCCACATGGAGAGACTCTGGAGGATGAGAAAATATATGAAAAAAGAGTCCAGGTAGAGAAGTACTGAGGTGCCCCAACTGAGGTGTCCCAGCCAAACTCTTCAATGACTTGAGAAACCTCAATTGGTACCATGTGGAGCAGAGGCCTGCTATGTCAGTGAAAAGAATCATTAGAAAAAATAAATTGTTATTGTTTTTAGCTATTTTGTTATCTATTTCTACTTGTTATACAGAAAATAACTGACATTTTATAAAATGAAACTTATTTCTGAGATTCTAATGGAAAACTAACTTGCTGTGTGACATTGAAACTGACAGAGGCTGTTTTCTCATCTATATTATGAGCAAGTTGAACTAGATGGTCTCAGAGGTTCCTTCCAACTCTGATAGTCTATTGCATTCTATACTAAGATTAAAATAAAGGGTGCAAGTATCCCGACTGCAACAGCAGACTAATTACGCAACATGGCATCCTTAAAAGAAAGGAATTTTAAGTGGGCAGTCATGGTCTAATATAAATTCACCAGAAAACAAAACAGGCTTTGTGAAAAAGCCTTCTAGCTCAGACTCATCATAACTGATCATTTTGATATAGATTCTTCAACTCTGTATTGTATATATTCTGACGAAAAAAATTATTTGGTACAGTGATTACACAATATAATGGTGTGGATACTTCTCAGAAAAGCTGGGGTCTGCTGCTGTAAACTCATTTTATGATTTAGAAAGGAAATACATATAAAAAATAGTGTATCATAATGACATTAGAGAGTTAGAAGTCTGTGCCTATGACATATAAGCCCCCTAAAAGTACAGGGTAATTTAAAGACCATTATCAAATGTCTGTTCTGCAACAATTAAGTACAAAGAATAGGTCGTAATTTTTCTTGACACTTAAGAGATTTTTTTTTTCCTAAACTATCAGTTTTATAGTGCTTATGGTATGTCATACACTGTTACAAACATTTTACAGATGAGGAAATTGAGGCACAGACAGATTAAGTGCTTAATAAAAAACAAGTCAAAAGAGATCTGTGATTCTGATGCACATTAAACGGAAACATTTTATTTACATAATTTTCCTAATTTCCAATGACTTTGAAAATTGAGTAAATTAGGACTGCTCTCCTCTGAGTTCCATAATGTCTCTTAAGGATATTAATATTTATTCACGAATTTTATTTTCATTAATAGTGTGAATTCTACTATTATTAGTCAAGTTAGAATATTTATGCAACAAAAATATTCCAACAGCATAAATTCATGATATTGATTTATGCAGATAAGCTTTGGGGATAATCATTTGCATTGACTGTAAAATAGACTGTGCTAACAGGGCAGAAATGTGTACCATTTCAGCCACAGAAGCAAGTGCACTGCTCAAGCCTAACTCAATCATCTGTTAGAGGGAAAAGGGAGAAAGATATAGAAACATTTAAGTATCTGACTAAATGGCCTGGCCCTGAAAACAGCTTTCCATATTAAGGTTATTTGACTCTATATAATTTAATCACATTGCATTTATTATATAATATGCATATTTTAATCAAATTATAAGCATAGTGTAACTGCCTTGACTAAGATTTTTGACTATGTATATTTTAACCAAATTATCATGAGTAGACTGATAAGACAGATCACTCTTAATGTTCAGCCACAGAATGCAGTGGTAAGAAATGGGGACTCTGAAACTGACTGCCAAGGTCGTCTACGTACACCTCAGTCGCTAGTCAGGTGACCTTGGGAGAAGTTATTTAACTTTTCTGTGCCTCAGTTTCCATGTCTGAAAACTGACAATAATGATAGTAGCAACCTTCTTAGGCAGATGTGATAATCGAGTAAACTGAGCAGATGTTAAACCACTTTAGAACAGTCCCCAGCAGTGACCAAGTGTGCAGTAATTGTTGGTCATTGTTATCATTTGTATGACTCTTAAGTTTATCACTGAACTGTACTGGAATGTACATTGAGCCTACAAAATGTATTGCATAGCTTCTGCATCAAGTCAGGACTTCAACCTGGAGACCCACCTGTAAGGAGATCAGCATACATCTAATTTTCATGAATATGAGATTGAAATAGTAATCTCATTCACAAGATTAAGGTCATTTCTTCCTTGGCAAAAGAAACCTGGATATAGGTACATGACTGATGCAGACAGCAAATGTGATTTTCAAATTTTAAAAATCTGCCTATTTTAATTATTGTTTTACTACTTAACAATTTCAAAGGAACAGAATAATATTTTGGTATTTCTAACTGAAAGTAGTCAACAAAAACTAAAAAATTAGTTTAATAAAAAAAATTATTAAACTATAAATGTATGTTTGTGTGTCTGTATGAGCATATAAACCTGTATTTTTTAACACAGTTCAGGGTTTAGCTTAGGATTACAAAAAACAGTTTCAACGTCAAGCCCAGTCCTGGCTCATGACATGTGTGCTATAAATATTTGCTGAAATATTGAATGACAAGGCAAAGGAGTAGAACTTAACAAATCATGTGTAAAAACTGTTTGGCTTGATTATTCAGGGGAGTTGTGATGTGGTTTAATGAGCCAGA
This sequence comes from Macaca mulatta, assembly GCF_049350105.2. Lineage (NCBI taxonomy): Eukaryota > Metazoa > Chordata > Mammalia > Primates > Cercopithecidae > Macaca > Macaca mulatta. Next base: position 19,148,831 of record NC_133407.1, read on the forward strand.
CCACCTTTCAGCCAGAAATAGAAAGGGGCTTGGTTTGTCATTTAGGGAGTTGTAGCAGTTTGAAATAAATGAATTGCTCTGTGTCAGTTTTTAAAATTACAGTCATAGCTTTTAGTACAGATTTCATTTTTAATAATCTCCGTAAAAATCACTAAAAATATCACCCCACCGTGTAATTTGTTTCTTTCACACTGATGGCACTCCTACTGTTTATAACTAATTGCTTTTTTACATTATCTTAAGGTCAGTCTCAACAGAATGAATTTGGAGATAGCATAACTGTGAGCCACAACTGTTTAACACATCAAGAGATCTCGATGCTGAATGAATGTCTTCTTCAGAATTGCACCGAAGACACCTACTTTAATTTGCCTCTAGGCAAACATCACAATGACTGACAGTATAACTTTAAGGTTTGTTAAACATAGTCTAGGTGTTTATTTGCATCTTTCTGGAAGACAGTCCAGAAATTATGTTAGTTCTTTAATATGTAACAATTAGGATATGAAGCAGGGGAAAAATCATGTGTGGGTTTAGTTGGAATTTTTGTGAGGACATTCAAGTACTGTTTCAATCTATACAACCCAATACACCTATTAAGAGATAGCAAATACATTCAAAAGTTGCTTAGCTTCTCCACCTTTCCCAGATAGTGGCACATCATACAACCAAAACAATCAAATACATTTTCTAAATCAATCCCTAGATCACTAAGTTCACCTTAGAATAACTGTAAACAGACGAAATGGCTGAATTTCCCCCATGTTGTAGGTGAGAAATGAAACTTAACAATGGCGATAAAATTTACAGATTGAGGGTGCAAGATGCAGTTAAGCAAGTTTGTAAGTGTGTGTGTGTGACCCATTCACCTGATTAGTACATATTCTCTCCTTCCCACCTTACCAAAGATACATTACAGCCACATATGTGGCAAATGGCATTACAGCATGACAGCAATCAATGATATCCGCTATGAAAATAATGTACCCTGATTTGCCACAAAATAATAATATATGGGCAAGAATATTTATGAATTCAGAAGTAGTGATAAAAAAAACATTTTCTCTTCTCAGAGGCACACAAAATAAAGAATTCTTAAAAGTATGACCTGGCAAATAAATTTTCTGTGACTTTTTTTTAACATAGGCACAGGATTATAGACAAAGTCTGGAAGTTAGCATTCAAAAGTATAAACATGGTTAAACTATGTGCAGTATCTGTATTCTCAGAGAAAGTTTTGATTCTCTTGGATTCTGAGAGAGAACATAAAAGTTTCCAAATAACTTATTCATGAACAACACCTGACCTACCTGTTAATATCTAACTCTCTTTTGAGAAGAACTTTTTAAAATCTATGAAAACTTGGGTTGGGTCCTGGAAGTAAAACACATTCTAAATATAAGCCCTAGGCAAGAAGTGGCAAGCACAGTCATTTATCCATGGTTATTGTGACTTTTAACTCTAGATAAATGTTTTCTTCCATTCCTAGTTTTATTACCATTCATTATAATTCAGAAAGGGTTAAAGAGCAGTCTGGCTTTATAATCTTTCCACAGTTAAATTCCCATGCGAGACTATATTTGTCAATTGTCATAGTCACATATTTGTTGCTATATTTTTGGTATGTCCTTTTTCACCAGAGGTATTGAGAGAGAAGAGGAAACCAATGTATTCAGCTTGCAGGTACTTTGCCATCTTCAGAACTGACCTATTTGTAACCCAACAGTCATGTCTCTGTTAATAAGGCAAATTGAAGATTTATCACTCAAGGCCGACCTGCTAACCATCATCATTATCCTACCTAGGGCACGGTGGTAAGGGGTTTCACTGGAGAGTCCGGACCTATCCAGGAGGTAATATTTTTCCTCAAAGTAGCTTGATGGAAAAAAAAGAGCTCACTACTCTGAAAATAGTGTTGCAATTAAGTGAAAATGCTGTAGAAATATAGCCTATAAACTCTCAGCTAAAACATGCTCTTCACTCAATTATATAAGTTGGACCTCACAAAGACCATTTAGATAATAAGCTGCACCTATAACGTATGTCTCTTAACCAGCGAAAAGAAAATAGTATCAAAATAAAAACAGAATCATTATATTTCAGCAATCATTTCATGTGTTCCCACTTCATCTTATAAATGGGGAAAAGAAGGGTAAATAACTGTCCCAAAAACAAATAGCAGAGCCAGAAACCTAAATCAGTGTTCTCAGTGTGGTTCACGGGTTGGTGCCACTCAGCAAACTGTTAACAGACTGCAATAAGATCAATGATAGAAATTGAGAGTAAGGACTTAAAAACTTTTAAGCTGCTTTGATATCATAATGTCATCCAAGTGCCTGATTTCATTTTAGCCTGCAAGAGGTTGAAAATGAAAATTCGATTTTCATCTTCGATAGTCTGAGGAGCACTGCTCAAAATCAGCCCTCTTGGGCCCAGGATACTGGCGTCTCTACAGCATATTCATGTTCTCATCCAATCTATGATGATACTACATATAATCCACTTGAGAAGAATGTTGATATCATAACAGAGTCATTCAGATTTCTATTATCAAAAGTTTCATATGGGAGAAGAAAAATCACTGGGCAGTTTTGGAACTACATAACACGGTCTGTCTTGGGGATGGATTTGTATACTTTTAAAAATATGTTGGCTCCCTTATTATTTTCACAGATGAAAAGCAGGAGCAAAGAATTTCTTTTTTATTAATAGAAATCTTTAATCTCATGTCTGCAATCACTTTTTAGTAATGGCAGAAAAGAAGGAAAAATATTGTTTTGTTCTCAAACTTTAATTGCAATTTATTGTTCCATCTACTTCACTATCATCTTTCCAGAGATTCCAACAGTTCAAAAGCCCTGGAATGTCCTTTTAAAAATCCCATTGCTTCTTCCAGTCTGATCTGCCTTGTGACTGGGCCTAAAGTTGGAGATGCTGTTCTTACATGTTCTAGATTGGCTTTTCCCCAGCTCATCTTCCCTGGTTGATAGAAAGATGGCAAAGTTAGCTATGCAAGTGACTCTAACTCTTCCTAAAGCCAAATCCGGTTTGTACACTCCACAACTTTGTTCAACGTAAAGTGACATAAGGTGGTTCTCATGTTTGAGCTAAACAAGCACCTTAAATGAAACCAAGAAATACATCCATCTACATTACATACAGTTTTTTTCCCTTTTGACCTCTCCACCTGAACCTTAGCTTAGGTGTGATCAAGAATTTTTCTTGCTAAGAAAATATATTCAATATATGCTCAATTCTTGATTAACTATAGGAAGGTAGAAGATGAATACTTTTTTATGTTTGTTTTTTTATTTCTAACTTTGTTACTTTTTTATTTGGCTTGAGAACAGATCTTATCTGATTTATTTATAACCAGAAGCTCAGCACCGCCTCTTGTGGCCTGTTTTACCTTAAATTATTCTACCATCTTCTTACACTTTTTTTTTTTCAGTTGTTGCAGGGTCTCACACAAGTTAAGTGCTCAGTAAATAAAGTATAAACAGAAGATAACTATTATATATGATCACTGTGCTTTTTGTCTCTTACTGTTTAGAACTGCTGAATTATTTTGTATCAATAAACTCCAGTTTATCATCCTAGCCTTCAATCTGAATTCTTATCAATCCAGCTTCAATATTATATGATGTAGTTTTGTGCCACAGAATGCAAACATTGTACAGAACATCTTTCCTCCCCTTGAAAAATGTAAAATTTAATACCAGTCCTATATCAAAAAAATGCTACATTTTGGAGTCAAGACGGACTACACAGAATCAAAATCACCAGATCTTTGACCAGTGATACTTCTAATCAAGAATACATTTTAAACAAATGGAGAAATATTTCTAAGATATCTCTGTAAAGATTGATACAGCTAACTCATTGCCATCATTATTAGAAAATAAAGGAAGTCAAAGTACATTTCATAACTACTAGATAATTTTACTCACATCTTTGATTTCTGGTGTTGTAAAAACCTACATCGCTGCTTAATCTGTTCATTCAAGAAATGTTTATTGCACACAAAATCTGCAGGGAATACAAAAACAAATAAGACACAATCCCTTAAAATATTTGGACTGATTTCTAAAATGGGCAATTGAGCTGTTTTTGCATTTGTCTTATATCACGGTTTTCTTGGAGTATTCAGTACTACCTTGAATTCTTGGTTAAAGATACTCCAGATAAGTTTTTTCTTTATTAGAATAATGTTTCCTACATAGAAGCCTCTTATGATTTGAAGGCCACAGCATTTACTACTTTTTCAGGCATGTATCCACAAGCCTAGTCTTCAATATATTACCAAGGGATTTTGTTCATCACTGTCAATGTAAAAAGTCAACACTGTGGCATAAAATAAAGAACACTGAAAGTGGCAATCACCCACATGTCTCAACAACCAACACACACCAGCTTGGTATCTGCGCTGTTATCTAAATTACAGTATAGGCAGCTTCACTAACGTTCTTGATGTGTAAAATGCTTTACTCTTGTGCAACTTGTTCAAAGCTGTCTTTCTCTAATTCGAAGCAATTCCCCCTTTTCAGGTTTAAAAAAAAATCATCATCACAGCCATGACTACAAGATAGTAAAGAATTGTAGCAGCTGTCTGAACACTGAAAATGCTACAAACCTAAGCACTAAAGTTTTTCTACAAAGGGAAACTACCTGTGTCACAAAGTTTAAATAAAATTGAATTGTTTGGTTTTACTTATAAGCAGTATTTGAAAAGAAGGCAGATTCCAATCCCTCATCTTCATTCAGAAGTTCCCACCTATGTCATTCTATATACCTATGCTCCTTTATGACACCAAAGTGACTAGCACTGTTTAGATGAAAAACCAACCTAGTCTAGCTATAACTTTTCTTCTTAAAACATGCCCTAGGTTTAAGAAAGCAGTAGTCAGCAGAAGCAACATCCCTTCCTGTAGCTCTGTACTAGTGAGGGCATTAAATATCTTCTCATGATGAAGAGGTATATATTGTCCTGAAACTCTTCATCCTTCTGAGAAATGTTAGGCTGTAAACGCAGAGACTGTAAACACAGGAGAGCCTAGTTAGATTTCAAGTTTCTTTTGTAGAGGTAAACATAACAGTTTATAACTTCACTGTATTAATGATTTGATATCTTACTGAAACATATTTTGTACCAACATAAAATACAAAATTTTAAATAATATTAATGTGAGCGATTTGACAATAAATGAGGGAAATTTCTGGAAACTCTTTCTTTTTAATAGGTATGCCTATTGGGAGAAAATGGGACCACTCCTAGCAAACTGGATTGAATCCTGAATCAATATTGAATTTTGCTTCATCTTATCCCATATGACACCAGCAGTTAAAATCAAGAGCTGTTATTGTATCTTGCTCTCCCTCTCACACGTTATTTGCACTGCTTCACTAATTAAGTTCCCAGCAATATTGATTATATCAAGATCTTACCCTAAAACTTTCCATGGTTTCCAACTTTGCAATGAATTACGTTTTTAACTCAATATTCTTTTATTCTCCAAACTCAACTTTCTAGTCCACAACTCTCCTGTTTACAATCTATCCTACAAACTCAGGCAAAGGAGTGGACTTATTCTTCCTTGGAAGTGTCATGGAGTTCCTGATATTTCTCATCATCTCCCCAATCATTTCACCTGTAAAACTTGAAAACATCTATAAAGATCCATTTGGCTAATCAGATAAGATCCTTTCAACTTGTTGATCCCCACAGTCATTTCTATCTTCCATTTTCACCTATTCATTATGCCACCTGGTTTAAGAATAAGTAGGTCCTTTTCCCAATTGATGGCAGCTACCTCCCTTTTGTTCTGCTTGTCTTTGCTTTTTATTCTGATAGAATATACATAAAATCTACCATGTCAGCCACTAATACATGAATAATTCAGTAGCATTAAGTGCATCCACACAGTTGCACAATCACTACCACCACCCATCTCCAGAACTTTTAATCCTCCTGAGTTGCAACTCTTTACTCATTAAATTACACCCATTTCTCCCTCCTTCCAGCCTCTGGTAACTAACTGCTCTTCTACTTTTTGTATCTATGATTTTGACTACTCTAGGCATCTCATGTAAGTGGAATTGTACGGTACTTGTCCGTTTGTGCCTGGCCTATTTCACTTAGCATAACGTCCTCAAGGTCCGATGTATTGTAACATATGTCAGAATGTCTGTGGTGTCAGCACAGTGCTTTTGAACTCAGTAGACAGTCCATAAATATGCCTTGAATTTAATTTAACTCTTTATATCAGAATGAAATACAGTTACCATTTAATTGTATCAATAGGTTTATCAAGCCTTTTTACCCAGATGGGCTGGAAAGTGGACATGTAAACAATTTATTACCCCTCTAGCTGAATATTCTGCTCTGTGTGCCAGTCTTTCTGCTTCTGCATCTACAACACCTTTGCCATACTTTTGCTCCATATCTTTGAAACCTGAATTCAGCAACCTTGTACATGTATAGAATTTTATCCCTACAGTTTTTTTCCCTTGACCATTCTAAAATAAAGCAAAACAAACAAACAAAAAAAATCAATTTTCTATAATTCTCTTGGGATCTGTGGCAAATACAATTAGTTTGCGGATGTAGCCATTGTCCTTCATTCTACTTCTCTACCTGCCTATCAGTGCTTTAGCTAGGAGTGGCTTTATGACACTTCTGGCCAACAAGGCATAATTGAATATTGGCTGAGCAGATACTCTTGGGTTAAAAAAAAATCTTACTTTTCTAATCAAGGTAATAGATTGAGCTGCCACTTGGCTTTTGTTCCCCTTTGGCTTTATTGAAGCCTTTAACATGGGCAAAATTCAGGACATTGATGTAATCAGGCCATGATGCTGGAAGTTCGGCAGCTATTTTGAGACCATGAGGCTAAAGCTGAAGTGCCATGGATGTTTGCAACTTTTCAGTAGCAATTCATTCCTGAAGTATTTGTCTTAGCCTTCTTTTATAAAAGGCAAATAAACCTCAATTTCTTCAAGCTCTTAATAGATTTGCTCTTGCTTATAGCCAAGAGTCTGTATTTGTTAATCACAGTGCTCAATTACATTGCACCTAAGTCAACAAAATGGAAGAAATGTATTTTTGAAATCCACCTTGAAATTCAGGTACTTTGCCACCAAACTATTACTGATATAAGCCTGTGGGTTGAAAACATATATAGATGTGTGGATTTATGCATATTTGTGTGTATATATATATATATATATATATACACACACATGTGGGGCCATAGCTGTTTGAGACTTGGACTTTATTTGTTTGAAGTCATTATGCCCTGCAGTTTACGAAAGGAGGTTAAACTTTCAGAGGCAAGAAAGCGAAATGAGGCAGGGCTAAAGTAGAGAAGAGGCTTGATAGGAAAAAATGATTTTTCAAAGCTTCAGCCAGAAACACTGCATAGCACTGGCAGCCTGGAAATATCAAAATGGAAATGCTGAGGAGAGCTACAGAGTGATTCACACTCACAACAAGCATTTCCCAGATGTACAGCAGAAAGTTCTAAAAAAAAAAAAAAAAAAGAAAAAGAAAAAGAAAAAAGAAAAAAACACATAAAACCAAAACCAATTGTCCTCTTAAAGCTGAGTTCCCAGAGCCTAAATTACATTATCTTCTTTGTAAGTGTCCCCTTGTATGTAGATGCACTATAAAAATAGGCTGGTTGAGGTTCACATTTTTCATTTTATTCATGCCATGTAAACATTTTTTGCATCACTTGGCACTTGCGGCACATGACAAGGATCTTGTAAGCACTAAGAACGCTATTTCACTGCATAGACATCTTGACAGCATTTCTATACATCCTGGTTACCAACAGTTATGGTGGTCAATAACCATGTGTTCTGGCTGCAACTTTGCCAAAGGGAAGATCTGAGAAAGATCTTTTCATCTCTAATTCAGAAGAGTTTTCAAATCACACACACAAAAATTTGACTTTTGCCAAACTAATATCTGTTTATTATCAGTTAAAAGATTATTTTATTTACTCCAATAGCTGGCACATGATTCTAGGATGTGCAGTTGAGGAGACACTGGTCCTTGAGAACTTCCTGACGACCAGAGAGAAAAAGGAAGAGGAATTTGCCTCACTTGTACGTAAGCTCCTTTACACAAATTGTATCCATCCTGCTCCCTAGCCAAAAAGGATCTGTAAAGAGTGTCTTGGTGTTGAAGAAGTAAACTCTCCTAAAAGTGAAATTAAAGAAATAACACTGCTGGCCAAAATGACAATATAAATAGCATGTTAGACATATTTTACACCCCTCAAGAGTCCTCTGAATGAGTCTGATCATTACCTCTATATGATGGATGAGGAGTCTTTGACTCAAAGAGGTTGATTCATGATGCTCATATAGCCACTAAGTTGTAAAGAAGGAATCTGGGTTCTAGATTCTGCAAATTCATTAACAGCACTGAGAATAGCTATGTGTATAATTTCACAAAGGCCGTAAGGAGATTTAGAAGTAATCTCTTTCATATCCTTCCTTATCATAGATTGAATACTTGCTCATCATGGAAGCATCTCTTTTATTTATTCTGTCACTAATCGGAGACTAAGACCCTATGGTTACAGAATCACCTGTCTGCAGCTCACTTGTGGCTAAAATAGAGAAATGTAGCCATGCACAGTGACATGCATCTATAGTTCCAGCTACTCAGGAGGCTGAGGCAGGTGGATTGCTTGAGCCCAGGAGTTCGAATCCAGCCTGAGCGACATAGTAAGATCTCATCCCAGAATACAATAGAGAGGAGTTTAGAGCAGAAGATTTGTAAGGGGGTGGAGTGAAGAGCAAGTTGAAGAACAAAAGGATAATAGGAAATCATGGGAGAATAAGGACATGTGAGGGGGAAGAGTTTTGGGACATGGCTATCTTAGGGGTCTGTTCCTCTCTTTAGGGTTAAAACTAGTCTCACTTCCTCATTCCAAATTATCCAAGGATAGATATTATATTGAACATACTGAGTACAATGGTAAAAGTTGGGAGAACCATTTAACACAGTAAGCATTTAAAACCAAGGCCAATTTGGGGCATCGGACCATTATAACTTAAGAACTAATTGATGTGAATTTACATAAAAAATCTTGGAATTTTAAGGAAGAATATAATCAGTTTTTGAAACTGAATAAATTCAATCATAGACTATAGGAAACATATTCCTAAACCATGCTATACTATGAGGACTTAAGTAGATGTCTAAAACCATATAGCTAGAAGCTCAATGAATAAGTACTTTACATATAACACACAAACTCCTAATCTGCCATGTCAACCTGGAAATTGTGTATATAAACATGCATTTAAAGAGAATCAGTTGGTTAACTTTATCTGTAGTTCTCTCTTTATAAAATGATTTGAAATGCATATTGAATTCATGTTCCTAACACATATGGGGCACAGACATTTGAAAATGAATGATGCACAATTTCATTATTAAACACTCAGCAGGCTACAAAGACAACTGCATTTCATTAATAATAAATAATAAAAAATGAAAACACAGTAAAATATTATCATATCAAACACCTCTGTATTGCTATTTTTATGCACGAAACATCTTACCTTCCCAGGAGACAACGTCCCTGCCTGATTTTAAGTTAGGTATTTACTAAAGAAAATAAACTCTTTCAGATGAGTCAAATAAACTGAAGCCTCAACTACTGTGCCTCGTTATATTTAAAAGTATTTTATTTGGAAATAATTTCAAACACAGAAAGGTTGCATAAATAGTACAGAGAAAATGCAAGAATATATCTTTTCTCTAGATTCACCTACAACATTTTGCCCTATTTACTTTAAAATGTACTGCTCTGTCTAGATTTAGATTTATTTGTTCATCTATCTAAAAACTTTTTTTTTTCCTGAACCGTCCAAGAGTAAAATTGGTAAATCATGGTTCTTTATCCCTAATAACTTCAGCATGAGTTTTCCAGGAATAAGGATATTCACTTATATGACTATAGTACAGTTATCAGTATCAGTAAATCTAACATTGATACAATAATCTAGAATTAGCACTCCAATTTTGCCATTTAATCCCATAATGATAACAGCATTTTCCATCTTGCCATACAGCATCCAGTTACAGCGCATTTAATTGTTATGTCTCTTTTGTCTCCTTTAACCTGGAACATATCTGTGGTTGTTTTCTTTTTTCTTTTTTTTTTTTTTTTTTGTCTTTTGTGATATTGACATTTTTTAAGAATATAGGCTTTTTTTTAATTTAAGAATGCTCTTTATTTTGAATTTATCTAATGTTGCTTTGTAATTAAATTCAGATTATGCATGATCCCTGGCTGGAACATACATAAGTTATATTGTGCCCTTCTCAGAGAATCATATCCATAGGTACATGATATCCACCTGGGCCTCAATGATGATGTTCATCATCTGGTCAAATTGTTATCTAATGTTTCCATTATATAGTTACAATTTTTCAGCTTGTAACTAAAAAGCAATTTATGAAGAGATGTCTCAAGACTATGCAAATATCTTGCTCCTCATCAAACTTTCTTCCCTAGAGTTAACGTCCATGGATATTTTTTTACTTTGATTTCCAATAATTCCAGCCTCCATCCATATTTACCCCATTATGCGTCTCATTATTTATGTGGGAAGAAAAGTTGGAGCAGGAAACACACTCAACACCAACAGAGAACCCTTTATTACTTAGTAGCAGTTTGCTCACAGATAAGTCACTGACCTTCTCTGAATCTAAATTTTACCATTAATACCTGAAACATGTCTTTGTTTTTAATTTAACTATTAAAAGAATGCCAACAATGTTTTTGAGAAAATTAAGACAATGATTCACTTGAAAACAATGGTTACTTGCTTATTGCTTTTGAAAGTGGAACATTTTATAAAAATATAAGGTGTTATACTAACTCATATTTATCTAATAGAAATTCTGTGCATTAGCTAGAATAGGAATTACCCCCATTTTACAGATGGAGATTTGACCCTAAGTATTTCTTATGACCACTGACCCAGGGTTTTTCCCATACCCTACATGCCGTTTTACAAACACATACATAAAACGCACTCACACACAAATTTCAGATGCACATCCATGTGGGTATTGTCAGTTGACAAGCTAATACCTAATTCCAGAAGTTTGCTGTAGGTTAGTTCCAATGGTGGCTAGAAAAAACTTATGGTAGAAAATGCATTGCTAGCAAGGGAGAAGAGTGGGATACTTTGATAAATGGCTCCTGATGCTTTTCACATTCAGATAAGAAAGCGGTAATGAGGATTTGAACAGATCATGTATTCTTCTTTACAGATTAACCCCCCAACCCAGCATACATAAAACTAAACGGAGTAATACTGGGAGATTGGGAGGTGGCATTGCTGAAAGGTGCCAGACAGGCAGTTTGTGAATGTAAGTGGGGTGGCCAGAGCAGACTCCATTGACCTTTTAAACAAAGTCTGGAAGGAGGTGTGGCTATGCGAGGAAAGAGCATTCCCAACACGGGGAATGCAGCGTGCAAAAGAGTTGAAGCAAGGCCAAATTTGAGGACCGGCAAAGAAGCCACTGTGGCTGAAACAGTCTGAACCAGAAAAGTAACAAGAGAGGCAATCAAAGAACTGGGGGGAGGGGGCGCCTGGAAAGATCACAGAGGGCCTTAGAGGCCACGGTGAGGACTTAGGGGAATTTTTAAATGGTTTGGGGCACAGGAGTCACATAACCTGACTTATATTTTAATAGAATCAGTGGAGTTTTGTCCTATGTGATAAACCTAGTTTTGCTGAATATGATACTATTAAGTGGCATCAGGGTAGTTCATCATCCACTAGCCCTTATTTTCTCCTTCTGATGTTTTTCCATTGAATAATTAAATTAATTGTGTGTGTGTGTGTGTGTGTGTGTGCATACAGTTTGCAATATACACCTCTTAAGCCATCTCTGCCAGATTCTTTAATTCTTCAACATTGTACTGTATTTACAAAAATTTCAAAAGGCTAATTCCTTTTCTGGAATACATTATGCTGTATTTATCTGCATATTGTTATCATATCCTGGACCATGAGTTCCTGGAGCATAGTCCCATGCATTTTTTAATTCGCAGAATCTAAAATAGTTTCTGGGTCACAGATTGGACCTTATAATGTTGAATGAGTGACTATACACACATAGAGATGGGCTCTATCCATCATAAGTCCACACAGTACATTATATAACAAGTCATAGAAAAGGTTATGTTCTGCTAATAGTTAAGTACAAACACCGTGATGCTACAAAATAAAGCAAACCAGATTGCCTTGAAGATTGTCACTGAAGTACATGAAATTTTAAATCAACTTTCTGGTTTTGTAAGAAAGAAGAAAAACACTCAAATAAAACATTTTAAAAGATTTACTTTTTCGGAGGCAGTATTAGAATGCGAAGTAACAGAAAGTTTAATATGGTCCTTTGTACATATTCACATATAAAAACATTTTGGAAGTTTAAATTTCAACTTACGATAGAAAACAACATGGGTCATATCGTTGGGCTGCCGAGACATCGTTTCATCCCCACTGACTTTCAAAGATGTAGCTTCACCTCTGCAGTGTAGTTTTCACACATAAACCAACAAAAGTTTACTCACTGTTAAAGCAACCTGTGGAAATAGTGGCTCTTTCACAAAAAGGAGGGAAAAACATTCAGCAGGGTGAATCTGACCCTGATCTTTAGATGAAAAATTATAATGGAGAGAAGATAAGTCTTCATTTTTTTTTTCTGCAGACACTATGCCATTTTGTAATGTGGCAAAGGGCAACTGCAGTGAAGTGGCTGGCATGATCTCTTTTCACTTGACCCAACATAGCAGTAGATTCTCTTCTGTCATCCTTACCATCATGGATGTATAACTGTGACCAAACATATTAAGGCAATTTATATGTGTGTGTGTGTGTGTGCATATGTGTGTGTGTGTATGTCTGTGTGTGTAACATTCTCTCCACTGTAGAGTCACGGTTTGCAGTTTAAAATATTTTGTTATTTGTGATTTTAAAAAATTCCAAAGAAAAATGTTATCTACTAAGCAAAGGTTTAAAAGCTTTAAGGAGGACACAGTATCAAATTATAATAAATAGTAAATGGTGGGGTTAAATTATATGTCATTACTGTATTCATTTACTTTGCAACTATTTTATAAATATTTACTGAATGACTCCTGTATTCCAGAAACTAACCATAAGAGCTGGGATACAGTGATGAATAAAAGAAAGTCTCCACTCATGAGTGATATTTTCCAGGTGGATGAGATGGAATAAACAAGTAACCAAAAAATAAGATTATTTCAGGTAGTATCATGCACATATTCATTTGGTTTGTATATGTTTTACATATATTTGGCAATAGATCTTACCTTTTATTTTTCTCTACGTTTTCTTTTTCTTTTTCTCTTTTACACAGGAACTCGCTCTGTCACCCAGGCTGGAGTGCAGTGGCACGATCTTGGCTCACTGCAGCCTCCGCCTCCCAGGTTCAAGTGATTCTCATGACTCAGCCTCTCAAGTAGCTGCAACTACAGGTTTGTGCCACCATGCCTGGCTAAATTTTGTATTTTTAATAGAGATGGGGTTTCACCATCTTCCCCAAGTTGGTCTTGAACTCCTGACCTCAAGTGATCCACCCTCCTCAGCCTCCCACAGTGCTGGGATTACAGGTGTGAGCCACCATGCCTGGCCTCTATGTTTTCTTAATTTAACTTTATTTATCATGGCTATAATTTCTCTATTATGTTAAAAATCAATCTCATACAACTCATTTAGTTGTCAATGAGTTGCATGTCATTGATTTCCATTTCTGTAGTTTTACAAAAATAATCATATTTTTATATAATATGCATGACTATTTTTGTAAAACTAAATATCTTGTTCAATTTTGCTCATCCCTAATTTACAGATAAGACAGTAGAGACTGCAAAGTTGACATGAACATCTTTTCCCAAGGATGAGCCACATCTCTCCCTCCCCCAACCCTTCCCATATGACTTATGCAAATATAATTTTGGTTGTCGTCTGGTGTCAGATTGAATAGCATTCTAGGAAAAGGTATATGCTTACAGCTAAGACTGTATTAATAACGATAATAGCTTTTTCAATTGTGTCACTCTTCATAAACTCTCACCAAAGTCTTAATCTCCTTTCTACCATTTTTCTAATTGAACTCTTCTCAGTGAAGTCATAGTTTCTCACACAAATTTGATAGCTTGTTTAGAATAGTTACTTTGATTTTTGTTTTTTTCTGGATTCTTTACAGTTGTTCTACCTGGCTTGCTCCATCTATTTCCTTTCAAGTTTGTCTTTTATTTCTTTTCTTTCTCAGAATTTCTTCAAATCTTTCAATAGATAACTTGCTTTTGCCATGCTTGTATTGGACAATATTCCATGTTGTTTTCAAACAATTTTTTTGAGCCAATATTTTATTTGTTCATTTCTGGCTTTGAAGCACTCTTTAATGACATGGTTGGCCTGAGATTCTTTGCCATAGACCTTAACTACTACACAACTGCAATCAACCATTTTGTGGGGTTTTCCCCCTCTGTTGATTTCTAGTCTCTTGGTGTCATCAGTCTTAATTAGGTTGATTTGGTGTTCAACACAAACGGCCTCCACCAACTTGACATACAAAGCTCATAGTTGAATGTAAACACACAGAGATGGGCGTGGATTTTGTCTAAGACTGTAACTACTTTACAAATTCCCCATGGTAGCTGTCATGGATGAGGCTGGTCTTCAGCTCCTCTTGTAAAGCAGCGTTAGTGTCCACTACGCCTCCAGCAGCAATGCCTTCGTTGGGCATGGCAGTGAGTTATGGGCGAATCCCAATTTTCAATGCCTCCTCACAATAAGGCAACTTGGCAGTGAAAGAGCCAAAGAAATTCTAACAAATGTTATGAGGCAGAGTGGTGTGATAAAAACTCAAATGCTAATCAGGTGGTTTGGGAAATGCTAGTATAAAGAAATCTTAGCAGATATTTTTACCGCGGTATTTCTCAAAACCGAAGATATACTAATCAACCACGGGGCTCTCCAGAAAGGCTGTATATATTATATTTCATAAATTCAAAGGCATGTCTTTTCATTTTTTTTACAAATAAACTTTGATATGGAGATGCTTCTTATAGTTGAAGCGGAGGCTAATTGGCAGAGTTTTTTCTTAGCAGTACATTAAAACAGGTTACATTATAATCAAAAGCATCTTAGATTTAATGAAATGCATTAATAGGCAGGGCCTTCCCAGCTTATTTGACTTTTTTAAATAATAAAATATCTCTTTAAATATGTAGCAATAGAACTTTTTTTGGTAAATACAATGTCAAAACCACATTTCCGAAATCTATTTATTTTAGAACAATAACATTTCATCTTGAATTTGGAAATCCCCAAGCTGTCTAGGGGGATTCCTACAATCTTCAATTTTCAAAAGAGTTTCAAAAGTCTCCCATAGCTTTGTTACTCATTCAAAATGGAATTTGATAAAAGCCATGCAAACAAAAATCAAAACTTTATTTTTTTCACAGGAGTGATATCAAGGGGTTTTGTACGAGGGGTCTTTTAGAGCCTCTTTTATCTCCATCAGCACATGCACTGCCTATCAATCCCTACCAAAGTCATCACAAACAAATATAAAATCCAAATAAAGCATAATGACCACTTTCAGTAGCAGTCCCTTACCCTTCCTTCCACCCACCAGGAGCCCTCCTGTTCCCTATTTCTACCCCTATGAAGCAATTCTGGAGCTACCACTAATAAACACTCAATGGCCCCCAAGCTGAGTGCTCAAACAGCAGAGCCTCATGAGAGAAATAAAACTAAACTACAACTTCCATTTAGTGAACAAGAATAAAGACTGCCACTACTCAAGCAGTCTGGGGATTATTGCTATTGTTTTATTTGGGGCCAACTTCCCTAGTTCCAGCCAGTGTTTATCACCACAGAGAACTTCAGAAGCAATGAAGATACTTTGGCTAAGAGTATTTATCACCATCCAACTCAATGTAAAATTCAACTACGGCCAGATGGGAGATGCTGAATCAAGATAGTGAGTGTGACCTGCAGTGCCTGGTAATCTGATCATGGAGTCAGAATGTATTTAAGGATGCCCAGTTCACATAAAAATTATGCCTAAGGATCTTCGATGCGTTGTGAACATCCTTCAACTGTTCATTCTCTGTGATAAAACACTTGTTCAGGTACCCTAATGCCGGTGAACAGTCAGCAAACATAAAGCCAAGTGCAGTTCTGCAACAGAAGAGTAACCTTTTTTCCCATTTTTTCCTCATTAAGTTTATAAACTTGTCTTATCAGAGGTTGAGATCACTGTTACAGCAATCTCAAGGGTGGAGTGCTTTAACAGAGAAAATAAAAAAGCCGAACTAATGGCAAAGAAGAAAAATGAGAACCCATGGCTCAGAGATATCCCTGGGCAGTCAGAGGGGAAGAGAAGACAGTGAGAGTCAGATCTTCTGTACACTTGTATTTTTGGCTTGTCTAAAGGGAGCACCAAACTGATTCTGCTGTTACGTCTTCACTATTTTTCCTAAGGTAGGATAATTCTCCAAAGGATTCAATTAAATAAAACTTTTAAATTTTAAAAAATCAAGAGAGGATTCCTCTCAAATTCTCAGATCAATACTAAGCTAAACTGCCTGACGGTGTGTCTACATAAATGGGAGGGAGACATGAGGTCTGCAAGTTCTTTCTGTAAGAAAATAGTAGTATCTTATTTCAACAGAAAAATTTTGCCAGTGCACAGATTGGCGGCGGGGGGCAAAGTGGTGTTTACTCAGTGCCAAATTCTCTAACACTCTAATTACACTGTTTCTTTAACTTGGCCTTCCTGGAAACCAAACTTGGGTTTCACGCTGCAGTGATAAAAAAAGATAAACAGTCAAATCTAAGCTCATACACCTTCATTCAGTGAGTTATACATGCACCAAATATTTATGGGGCATCTACTATATCTCATGGACTCTTCTAGGTGCTAAAAATCTGGCAATGAATAAAACACACAAAAGTTTATACTTTTCTGAAGCTGATATTCTATTACACAGAGTCAGACAACAAGCAAACCATTTATTTCTCTATCTTGAGTGATTTTAGAATATGGAGATAAATAAAGCAGGTAAAGGTATATGAAAAGCTAGGGGTAAAGGGAGTGGTGATACACATGTAATTTTTAATATACATACATACGTGTGTGTGTGTGTGTGTAGACAGTTTGGTTAGGGAAGTTATTTCTGATGGAGTTACATTTCATCAGAGACCTGAATAAATAAACCAAACAGATAAATGAGGGTGGGACTGGTAGGAAAAATGTTTGGGTTTTCTTAGCCTAAGAAATAGGTAAGAGATCAGCACTGTTAGAATGCAGTACATTAGGAGAGAAGAAGGTAACACAGAAGAGAAGCAAGGTTGTGTGGATATTTATAACAGTTTCTTTTTTTACTTTGAATGAGATGTAAAACTTTTGGAAGGTTCATGGCAGAAAAACATGGCATGAATTTATATGTATTTTATTTTATTATTTTTATTTTTCTGTAATTTTAGTAGTGATGGGGTTTCACCATGTTACCCAGGGTGGTCTTGATCTCCTGACTTTGTGATCTGCCCACCTTGGCTTCCCAAAGTGCTGGGATTATGGGCATGAGCCACCGCACCTGGTCATATATATATATTTTAAAACGTTTACTCTGGCTGCAGGTTGGAGCACAGATTGTAGTGAGGAAGGGATATAAGCAGGTTTAGCAGTTAAAAATGTACTGCCATACTACAGGCAGGCAATTATGTAGGTTTAGGTCAGGATTATAGAGATGGAAATGTGAGAAATGGTCAAGTAGAGCCATTGATATTTGCTGACAAATTCTATGTGACAAGTGAGAAAAAAGGGGACAATCAAACTTTTAGCTAAATCAGTGAAAAGGATAGAGTTGTTTCTTCTTTGTGATTGTAAAGACCAAAAGTAAAGCAGGTGTGGGGAAAATAATGACTTGCTTTGAACATGTTAACTTTGGAATTCCTATTTAACATCCAAAATGAAAATGCAGTTTTCAGTTTTTTATAAGTCCGGAGTTTAGGTGAGAAGTCAACTATAGTGATACAAATTTGAGAATCATCATGATATAGCTGGTATCTAAAGAAGCAAATTTATATATGCTCCTCAAAGAAATGAGTGAAGATAAAGACATCCAGAGATCCAAGGACTGAGAGCCAGAATCCCCTACCACATTGAAATAAGGCAAAGCAAGCCGACGAGATTGAGAAGGGGTAACTGGTAAGCAATGAGGGACACAAAAGAAGAGTGTCTCGCAATCCAAGTTTTAAGAAAAAAGAGTTGATCAAGGGTATCAAATATTACCAAGATTTTGAAGTAAAATGAAAAATGGGAATGGTCCATTGGATCTGGCAACATAAAGATCTTTGTTGACATTAACAAAAATCATTTTGCTGGAGTAGTGGACATGAACACATGATTGAAGTGGCTTTAGGAGAGAACAGGAAGAATAGAAGTGGAAATAGTGAGTAGAGACTTCTTGTTTATTGAGTTTGCTTTAAAATGGGGCAGAGATTAGGCAGTCACTGAAAATGAAATGGAGCCAAGAGCTTTTTTTCTCTTAAGATGGGAAGTATTGCAGCATGTTTGTATGCTGGTAGAAATAACTCAGTTGAAAAGGAAAAAAAAATCAGTGATGTTTCAGGAGAGTAACAATTCCTGCTCTGTATAGGGAAGAGGTATGTGATTCCGTGCACGAGTAGAAGAGATGACCTTTGCTAGGAAGGACACTCATGATTCATCCACAGCAACATGAAAGAAAGAAGAGTATCAGGATATAGATGTTGGTAGTATGGAAGGGTTGGGAGGTGTTATAGTGAGATTGTTTTGAAGTTCTCTTTCCACTGATTCTCTGTTTTTAATGAAATAGTAAAGTTATCAGCTGGAATAATTATTGAGGAGTAGAAAGGAGAGAAAATGTACGAAATAGTCATCATTATGGAGTGGGAGAATAAACAGACTATAAAAATGTAATAGGTTGTGTGGCAGCACCGAGAACCCACTTAAGGTGAGTGAATGGTCACGCTGTTAAAATGAGACTGTTAGGCAGGATAGAGTGCTTTTCTCCAGCTCTGTTCAGGTGTGTACATACAGTTAAAACAAAAGTCAATTGGATATACCAGAATTAGTATTTTACTAGAGTCATTCAAAGGAAGGAGAGAGAGGGACAATGGAGTTTATATAAGGAAGGGTATAAGGATACAGACATTGGTAGTTAGGAATGGTTCTTCATGAAATAATGGCTTTTCACGAAATCTAAGCAGAGTATAGAAAGATGCTGGGACATGAGGAAAATTAGCAACAAAGAAAAACTAATAGATGCAATAGTTCATAATGAGATTTTTTTTAAAAAGTGTTGGTATCAGAATGGTCAAAGTGTTGAGCTGCTAAAACAGGAACAAATGACCCAAAAGTAAGATGCCTGAGATAGGAATTATGAAGGGTTTTAGTACTTGGTAATGAGAGAGTCTAGGATATGTCCATTGCATGTGTGACTGAGGTAGAATATGAATAAAATCAATGGAGGAGAAGTCAAAGAATGGAGAGGCCACGATGTAAAAATTTCCAAGAATATGACAAGGTCAGTACAGGATACAGTGAATGAAGAAAGGAGAGGTAGTGAGTGACATAGTCTGAAGACTCACGAGACTCATAGTGGAGGGTTGCACAGAAGATGGAATGAGAATGATCTGAAACTACAATAATGAAGGCCCATTGGCACCAGCAGGTATGCTCCCCCAATTTGAGGTGGCTTAGAGGAAGTAGTGTCTTCTGGGGTATCCAAGTTTGAATTTGAGTGAAAAAGTGAAACCCAGAAATTCAGGAAAATTTGAGGATCAAGGAGATTTTGTGTATGACTGAGTTCCAGAGAGCCCAAGGGAAGGGATTGGTTGTGAGGTCAGAAAAAGGAGTGGACAAATCTGTGAGGATTAGAGCCTGAGTGCTAACCAGACAGTCCTGGGAGTCCTGTGGTAATAGGATTAGTTGTGAAGGTCTGCTGGGCATTAAAAACAACTGTGGTCACTTTAACATGTGCTCCAGAATAGCCTGCCAAAACAAATCTGCTTAAGTTTTCTCTTTAAGGGGTTTGCTTTCTGATCATCTTTCAGAACGGCAAATACTAGATACCATCAGGTAATGTTGGACTAACCACTCACTGAGGAGTATCTATTGTTTAGTCTTTACCTTTTTACCTTCCTGTCACACGCAACAGCCAGGAAACAGGGTGTCAAAGATGAGGAGGTTTGCTCGGCAACACATTTCGTTTTTAACCTCAGGAGTTATAAGATCATACATCTCTGCTCCAAAAGCACTGACTGGGACAGCTGGAATTGTGGTGACAAGAAACGTACGTTAATACTTTTTCATTTAACCGGAACAAGGTAATCTGAGCCAACTAAAAAGCATTTTTCTCTTCCCCGCTCACAACACTGAGGAATGTCAGAGGCCCTCAGAGAGCAAGGATGCTTTATGCAGAGTGGCCTGGGAAGGCCGGAAACCACTTATTGGCTTCACAGCTCTAAACCTCTGAAACACTCATGTCTCTTCTCAGACCTTTTTATTTAGACTCCAGACATCCTTGAGTCACACTTGCTATATTAATATAGTTAAGGCATTGAATTATCATTATCGGTAGCAAAACTTCTCTCCCTGTTTTATGACACAGGTAGTTCAATAAAATGTTTTAGACCAGAAAAGAGGAGCTGTGGGCCTCTATTTCACTTCACTACTCTTTTTCAAATTCTGTCAGATGTTATTTCCTATGTCTGGAGTCTTTCTGGCTTATTATTATTTATTTTTTTGGTGTATATGCTTTACTTCTTAAGCAAGGTTAGAATTCCATCTTCAGGTTCCGATTCTCTTCCATTATAATTTCTTTTCTTTTCTTTCTTTCTTTCTTTCTTTCTTTTTTTTTTTTTTTTTTTTTTCCTGAGACAGAATCTCACTCTGATGCCCAGGCTGGGGTGTAGTGGTGTGATCACGGCTTACAGCAGCCTCGACCTCCCAGGTTCAAGAGATCCTCCCACTTCAGCCTCCCTATTAGTTGAGACTATGGGCACAGCTCACCATGCCTGGCTAATTTTTGTATTTTTTGTAGATATGTGATTTCACCATGTTGCCCCAGCTGGTCTTGAACTCCAGGGCTAAAACAATCTACCTTGCTTGGTTGCCCAAAGTGCCTAGCCAAGCCACTGTGCCCAGCTCTCTTCCATTATAATTTCATAATTACCAACCACCTCAGGTAACAGTTTATTTCAAAATTTGGTGAGTAAAGACTTATTGTATAGTTAACTTATACTGATTGCTCACTATGGGCTGAGTACTTTACACTTTGCCTTTTCAATCTTTATAATAATTCTATGAGTTAAATAAAACAGTATTGCCCAAAATTTACAGCTAAAGACACTGAAAATTTATGGTCACTGAAAACTTATGATCCAGGATCATATTGTTAGTAAGTAGAAGAGCAAAAATTTGAACCTGGATAGTCACAGTCCAGAGCACACATTTTCTTAGCTACCACAATACAATACATTGCCAGGTACTAAGTGAAGTGACAGGAAATGAAGTTGAAAGAGATGAATGACCTGAAAGGGTTCATAAGTTAGTATGGAACTGGATATTTTACACTAACAATATATCCCTATTCCTTGGCTCCAAGTGTACATCCACATACAACAATTTGAGTCTGAACCACAGTAAACTTAACTAGCCATCTGCATTGATTTGTTTACCCTTCTTTGCAAATCAATGCACAAGTGTCATGAAAGAAATATTAAGATTACAGAAATAACTTTCTTCAGTGTTTTCCCCATCTTCGAGGGATAAGTAGCATCAGGAAAGACTGACAGCCAAAATATTTGCATTCAATGTCAGTGGCAAAATCAAAAAGGACAGTTCTGCATTGTAACTCTTCCTACAAAGACAAGTGGTGAGAGAAAACCAAGCTAGTCTCATCAGAGGAATATTTCCACTCAAGTGTCAATTCTTAAGATGAAAAAACGTAATTTTTAACTTATTTATGGATTCACATTGGTAATCGCTATCTTGGAAAAGATCATTTTCCCAATATAAGTAGTGCCCTAAAAATAAAAGGCATTGTTATTTTAACAGAATATATCATCTATGACCTTGCTGCCTTAGAGGCTGCTTGTGGAGCTGGACAGGCCAGAGCACAGGTGAAGTGTATAGTTCCCCAAGCCATTCTCTGTGACAGTTGCACCTGACCCACTGAACCAGCGAACAGGTTTTCTCATTTTGCTGTTTGATTTCCTGATCAGAGGGGTCATTCATAATATGTACATACAGATGAGCCTATGAGTATGTGCGGCTTTTTCATTAATCAACCCAGATATTGTTAATTTGCTTAAATAGGGTTATAAAAAGAAACAGGAGAAAAAATAAATCCAGGATGTCATCTCTGGATTCTATATTAAAACTGTAAAGAACAACTTTGTGTTAGTTTAAGCGGTGGTAGTATAGGACGGATATATAAATGAAAAAAAAAATACTGAATTGGTACATATTTAGAGTCTATGTTAAAATTGGAAAGATGTTAGATGACTTTATAATTTCGTTACTGTTTCTTAAAGTCAAAACAACGTGTTGCTTTTAGGACTTTGGTGAACACAGCAGTGTGAGTTTCAGTGCTTTGGTGCTCATAGAAGAATTTCAAATACTTCAGAGCATTCGTTTTCATGAAACCCTTCCTCTCCCCCATACATAATGGGCACATTTCTTAAGTGAGGCAATTTAAATACTAAAACAACAGACAAAAGCTTGCAACACCAAAGAGGCAGGAAGTAGTAAGCATGGAGGAAGAAATCAATACTGTACAATTCCATGCTTTTACATATACATATTATATATGTGGGAGCATTCATGCCATTGTGTGCTGCAGAATAACTGCTGTCTGTTTCCATTTACTATCCATGAAGCAAACTCCCCAAGGAAGATGTTCGTCTTCTACTGAAGGTAATTGCTAGTTAACTGGAAATGAAATTTTCATTGTTTTTGACTAAGACAACATGGGAACTAAACGTCTTTCAAAAATTCCACATTTTACCTCCATGTGTGCCTTGTTTATAGAAACATCTGGACTTTGTGCGAATTATAAGCCTTCAGAATGTCCTTATTAGGGGTATGATTCTATTCAAAACTGCAAGGAAATGCCCGTCTACTCACAATATTTACTCAAAACTATGATACTGATTTTTCATCAGAAGTTTCCTAATTCCCCAGTTAAGGAAGAAAGAAAGAGATAGACAGGGAAGGAAAGAAAGATAGAAACTGTTCCTGTGCTAGGCCCTGTTTTCTTTCAGGAAAGGAAGAGGAATCTGGTTCGACAGCCAACACACAATACCAAACACATGAGGTGATGTTAATAACAATAACAAAAAGACAAAAATGAACTCATCACTTCCACCCAGGTGCCACATATGTGATGTCTGACCCAGAGAGAGTCATTAGCTAAGGGAACAAAATCAATGTCTCAAGTTAGAGCAACAGGGCAGAGGCAGATATGTTAAGGGTTAGCATATTAAATTAAAAGATAAAGATTTCTGAATAATGTGCTGCTGACACTAATTTTCTGCAAAATGCTAGAAAAAGCACTACTTCTGGTCTTTTTACATTATTTCTTCACTTGAGGATAATTGAGCCATTTTTACATACAAAGATGGCACTGTGAAACTCTCTTCAGCACTCCCCCACCCCTACTTCAGGGTTATAAGATTACAGGGATCTACCCAAACCTCAAAACCAACCCCATTTCTGTAAGCTGGTAGGTTACAACTAGAAGAGTATGTTATTACCTCAGTAGAGAAAAAAGGTAGCACATATCATTGGTCCAATTAACACTATGCTCAAATTTTCTGGACCACTTGACCAGCTAGGATGTTGATAAGTATTTAGCACTTAACACTTTCTTGCTTCTCTCATAGGCTCACAATTTCCAGAGGTATTGCAGAATGATTGCAGGAAAGTGACTATCATACTATGGAACCCAAACTACTACTTGTTACTGCCAGTGGAGAGTAGGAGGTCATATGACCTCTCCCCTTTCTGGATCTTTCTCTCATATTCACTTCCTCATAGGTCCAAGAGATGAGAAAAATAAAATAAAATGAATTCCACAAGGCAAATTACAAATGGCACTTTTTGCACAAGATGTATCATGTGGCGTATCAAGAGACACAGGAGACAAGATTTAACACCTTATTTCATCTATGGTGGCACAACATGTAGCTTAGAGCATTACTTTTGAATTATCTGAGGTGAAGGACCATTTATCTCCAATCCATCATGAACGGAAATGTGTTCCTACAGTTCCTGACTCATATGCAGTTCACATCACGTGCAATTCCACACTATACTCAAAGTGGTCTATACTTGTTCAATAGGACAAGGCCAATCATCACACATTTACTTCCAATTTCTGTATTTATCATAGACTAGTGACAAATAATTCACAAATTGGCATCAATCTGTGGACTACACTTTGAGTACCACTGATTTTGACTATGGGATTTGAGCCTTACTGACCTGCCCTAATCCTGGCTCCATCCCTTACTTACAAATGTGTGTGACATGGCAATTTACTTAATCCCTCTACGACTCAGTTTCCTTATCTGTGAAATGGTAACAAAACAATACTTATGTCACAGGCTTGTTGTGAGAATTAAAATTAGGTAACACATGCAATGTAACTTACCACAATTAGAACAATACCAAGCACATTATAAGCATTACGATTTAGATTTTTTACAATTATGCCACTTTAACTTATATGGCTGGCTTTGTAACTAGTATATATCAAAATATGTAGAGCAGCATATAAAAGACAGTAGAAAATATTGGCATTCTTTGTCATACCAATAACCATATTTATAATAAGCTAACATGTTATAAAAATTACAGGATATTTTTAAGAAATTTTTAAGAAATATCCTGTAATTTTTATAACAGTATTGCAGATGTACGTGTATGTGTATGATTCCCCTACTAAATACCTACTAGATTCTTACTATTCTTTATTCTTTAACCTGGCTGAAAGGCCTTGAATAATATAGTACCCACTATTCATTTTAAACTTCGTAAAAGCCCCACATTGTCCTACTCCTTTTCTCTTCTTGCAAGTCCCCATACTCTTTTCCTCTTTCCCCCTGTCAGAAATGTCCTCCCTCTGCGTTTCTGCAAAGCAAATTCATTCTATTTCTTCAGGTTTCAGTTGAAAGGCCATTTTTTAGGCGTATCCTTCCTGACTATGCTGACTAAATTAAGTCTTCCTCATTATTTTCTATTCCCACCCCTTGCTTATTTCCTTTACAGCTCTGATCACAGACTGAAATGATTTATTAATGTGTTGTTTGTCTACCTCAATGCGGATCAAGGCAGGCTCTGTGGTCTTCACTGATAAATCTCATAACCAGCTTGATACCTGGTATACAGTATATTCAGCAAATACTTGTTCAGTCAATGAGGTTGATATGGTTTGGCTGTGTCCCCACTAAAATCTCATCTTGAATCCCCACTTGTCGTGGGAGGGACCTGGTGGGAGGCAATTGAATCATGGGGACAGGTCTTTCCTGTGCTGCTCTCGTGATAGTGAGTATCATGAGATCTGATAGTTTTAAAAAGAGGAGTTTCCATGCACTGCTGCCATGTGAGACGTGCCTTTCACCTTCTGCCATCATTATGATGCCTCCCCAGCCACGTGGAACTGTACGCCCAATAAAACTCCTTCCGTAAATTGTCCAGTCTTAGGTATGTCTTTATCAGTAGCGTGAAAATGGACTAATACAGAGGCAAATTTCTCTATTCATCTAAAATAAAAGACCCATTTTTTCTTGTTACTCTAACTTCTTATCAACTTAGAAAATTCTCTAATTCTATCATGCATTCAAGATTTACTGGATTACAAGTATATAACCTCTTAGGTACAAGAGGTTAGAATAACACATTGAGTCATTCCTTTTAAGAATTAGATAAATACCATTTAACAAATTACCTTTATAAAATGTAACTTACACTATATGCAAGGACCTATGTCCCTGCATTCCTGTATGTACATATATATGTGTGTGTTTGGTGCTCAGGAAACTCAAGAAGAAAGCACAGAGAATGGCAAAAGGAGTTTTACCATGGAAGATCCAAAGAAGGCTGTAAGTTTGAGATTGACCTCAAAGGAAAATCTCTCTGCAGATAAGATAGAGATAATGCCCTGGAGGCTGAGAAAGTTAAGTCAGCAAACTTGTTTCAAAGGTTATAGAAATCAAATGAGAGACAGTATCCCAAATACCACTGAGCTTATTTGGAAACTAAATTGAGTATATTCCCATATGAATGCAGTTTGGTTTTACATATTTTTTGTTTTAATTTTGACATCATAATGATTAGGAATGATTACTGGAAAAAATCATTTTAAGATTTTCAATACAATTCTGTTTTAGCAAAGACAGAATATACAACCCAATCAGATCTGCAACTAGAAAAATACATATCGGGAGAAAATGTATATTAAAAATAATCATCTGAACATATGCATTTGGATGTTTACCTTTACTTATAACAGCTAATACCATTTGGCTAGCCAGTAAATACGAATAAAACTTTATGGCTGCACATTGATGCACTTTTCAAAATTACTTCATCAACACTATCTCATTTAATCCTCACAATACCTCTATAAAATAGACAGGTATTTTTACCTCTATTTCACAGTGTAAGCAGCTGATAGAGAACTGTTAAAGGACTTGTCCAAGACCTCAGAGCTAGTTAGAGGCAGACACGGGCAAATTAGAGAGGAGACCTCAGTAGTTTTTCCACTATAACTTTTTGCTTTCCCTAGCAATCAATGCTCAATAAGAGGAACTGGGGCTGCTCTATACACAGGCTGATTAAAAATACAGGTAGCAAGAGCTATTTTACTCTAGTAAGATTCTTGCTAAAAGATTAGTTTTGGTAACATTTTAAAGACAACAACCACTTTTTTGCAGATGATTAGAATGAAACCCTTAACATATGCATTAACAATAGTGAGCACCAAACCCAATATTGGGGGTCATATATCAGTTAGCCCAATATCTGTCACGGCAGTGCTTCTCTGCTATAGGAGCATGGCTGGGCAAAGGGATGATTGTCCCGGCTACAGTGATTGGTTGAGAGATGGGCACATATGGTCCAAAGTCAGGCCAATTAACTTCTCCTTTGGACTTTTAATGAAACTCATGGAAAGGAATACCTCTCTTTAGAGACAAGTTGCTCAGAGGGGCATGCAGTCTTGAAGTTGGCAGCCAACATGGAGGTAAAGGAAGATTCACTGAGAAAGTGGACGCCACTGAGTCATGTAGGCAGCAGGGTCATAAGGGGAAGAGGACATCGATAAAGAGGTGGAAGGCAAAAATTAATCACAGTTCGGCCTAGATGTGCTTTTCAACCTTGGCTTATTAGTATCATTGGGAGCCTCTAAATATCCCATCGTGCAGGCCTCACCCGAGACCAGTTAAATCAGACACTTTTCCTCTGTTCATGCTCATGTTCATGCCCAGCACATCCCACAACCAGTGGTTCCCCGAAGTCCTCCTGCTTTGGTAGAGGCTCTGCTGCTATAGCAGGAACTTCTAAGAAGTTGCGCCACTAAGGATGAAGTCAACAAAAGACCCATAAAGAGGCCGATTTTAGCAAACAGCATTATGTATTTTTTGTTTGTTTGGTTTTGTTTTTTTCCTGAGACGGAGTTTTGCTCTTGTCACCCAGGCTAGAGTGCAATGGCATGATCTTGGCTCACTGCAACCTCCGCCTCCCGGGCTCAAGTGATTTTCCTGCCTCAGCCTCCTGAGTAGCTGGGATTACAGGCATCCGCCACCACATTTGGCTAATTTTTCTCTGTGTGTTGTTGTTGTTGTTGTTGTTGTTGTTGTTTGAGTCTCGCTCTGTCACCAGGATGGACTGCAGTGGCGCGATCTCGGCTCACTGCAACCTCCGCCTCCCGGCTTCAACGATTCTCCTGCCTCAGCCTCCTGAGTAGCTGGGTCTACAGGTACCCACCACCATGCCTGGCTAATTTTTTGTATTTTTAGTAGAGACAAGGTTTCACCATATTACCCAGGATGGTCTCGATCTCCTGACCTCTTGATCCGCCCACCTCAGCCTCCCAAAGTACTGGGATTACAGGCGTGAGCCACTGTGCTCGGTCATTTTGTGTGTGTGTATTTTGTAGTAGAGGCGAAGTTTCACCATGTTGGTCAGGCTGGTCTTGAACTCCTGATCTCAGGTGATCCACTTGCCTCAGCCTCCCAAAATGCTGGGATTACAGGCGTGAACCACTGCACCAGGCCCACATTGTGTCTTTTTAACTGCTCCCGTGAAACATTCAGAATCACCACCCTGCTGCTGCTTTACATATGGATAGGGGTAAGGGCAATCAAAGTGGTAAATGGAAATCCAATTTATTTTATTTTTTTTTATTTCCAACTTTTAAGTTGAGGGATATATGCACAGGATATGCAGGTTTGTTACATCATTAAACGTGCTCCACAGTGGTTTGCTGCACAAATTATCCCATCACTTAGGTATTAAGGCCACTACCCGTTAGCTATTCTTTCTGATGCTCTCCCTCCTCCCCCTGCCCACCCTCTGACAAGACCCAGTGTGTGTTGTTCCCCCGTCGTGTGTTCATGTGTTCTCATCATTCAGCTCCCACTTATAAGTGAGAACACATGGTATTTGGTTTTCTGTTTCTGCATTAGTTTGCTAGGGATAATGGCCTCTAGTTCCATTCATGTCCCTGCAAAGGACATGATCTCCTTCTTTTTCATAGTATTCAATATTGTATATGTACCACATTTTCCTTATTTAATACATCATTGATGGGCATTTAGGTTGATTCCATGTCTTTGCTACTGTGAATAGTGCTACAATGAACATGCACATGCATTTTTCTTTATAATAGAATGATTTTGATTCCTTTGGATATATACGCAATGGGATTGCTAGGTCAAATGGTATTTCACTCTCTAGGTCTTTGAGGAATTCCCACACTGTCTTCCACAATGGTTGAACTAATTTACACTTTTACCAACATGTAAAAGTGTGTTCCTTTTTCACCATAACCTTGCCAGCATCTGTTGTTTTACTGACTTTTTAATAATAACCACTCTGGTTGGTGTGAGATGGTATCACACTGGTTTTGATTTGCATTTCTCTAATGATCAGTGATACTGAGCTTTTTTTTCATATGTTTGTTGGCTGCATGTATGTCTTCTTTTGAGAAGTGTCTGTTCATGTAATTTGTTCACTTTTTAATGGGGTTATTTTTTTTTTCTTCTTGGAAATTTGTTTAAGTTCCTTGTAGATGCTGGGTAATAGAGCTTTGTCAGATGGATAGATTGCAAAAATTTTCTCCCAATCTGTAGGTTGCACTCTGATGATAGTTTCTTTTTCTGTGCAGAATCTCTTTAGTTTAATTGGATCCCATTTGTCAATTTTTGCTTTTGTTGCAATTGCTTTTGGTGTCTTCATCATGAAATATTTGCCTGTGCCTATGTCCTGAATGGTATTGCCTAGATTTTCTTCTAGGATTTTTACAGTTTTGAGTTTTACATTTAAGTCTTTAATCTGTCTTGAGTTGATCTTCTATATGGTATAAAGAAAGGGTCCAGTTTCAATTTTCTATATATAACCAGCCAGTTTTCCCAGCACCCTTTATTAAATGAGAAATCCTGTCCCTATTGCTTGTTTTTGTCAGGTTTGTCAAAGATCAGATGGTTGTAGGTGTGCAGACTTACTTCTGAGTTCTCTATTCTGTGCCATTGGTCTATGTTTCTGTTCTTCTATTAGTACCATGCTGTTTTGGTTACTGTAGCGGAAAGCCAATTTCAAGCCACCAACATCACATCATGGAATGCAGGTTTGGAAAGAAATGTGCAGTAGCACCTCATTATATAGTATTGTCATCATACAGACACAATATATGTAAATAGTTGCAGAAGCATAGATAATGGTAAAACATAGTACAGTTATTATAACATGATGAGTTTTGAGTATTGCCTTTTCTATATACTGTAATTTATTCAAACACAGTTGCTCTTCAAGTTATTACTGGGTTACATCCCAATGAATCCATTTTAAATAAGAAAATATCACAAGTTGAAAATGCATTTCATACATCTAGTCTACCAAACATCATAGCTTAGTCTAGCCAAACTTAAACATGCTCAGAACACTTACATTAGGCTACAGTTGGGCAAAATCATCTGACAGAAAGCCTATCTGATAATAAAGTCTTGAATATCTTAGGTAATTGATTGACTACTGTACTGAAAGTGAAAAACAGAATGTTTGTATGGGTGCCCAAAGTACAGTTTCTACTAAATGCAAATCGCTTTCAAGCCATCACTAAGTTACGTACTATCTGTGTAAGTTTCTATGATGTAACTTTTCATATTGGTTCTATTTCAAAATCAGCTTGAAAAAATTCCTGGGAAATCAAAAACTCATGTCTCACAAGTTGGTCTGAGCTATCTGTAGCATACCCGTACCTTCTACAACTTTACTGATACATTCTCCTTATAAAACCAACTCACATTTTCTAAAAGGCTATTTATCTAGGTCGTGAATGATCCATCTTCACAATGTTAGTATCTTCTTCTTGCTGATCTCTGCCATTTTGGATTGGTTGTTACATGAAGATGGAGAAAAGTCAAATGGTTATAGTCCCCAGGCTGATACATTTCCCCTTCTCTGCAAGCCCATTGCTGTCCCACTCAGCCCTCACAGTAAACTCTCTTTCCCAGCAAAAGTGCATAGCCTTCTGGGTTTCTTTGCCCCAGTGCCTTGTGTCTAGTGCTCTAATGCTGACCACCCATCCACCAGCAGAAATTTTAAGGCTTCCACATTTACTAGGCAGGGTACTAATAAGCCATTCGATTTGCATCATTGTGCCTCTAGCTCTAAACATTCCACAGTCATCTTTAATACTAAAAAAGCTTTGATTACTTCTGAGAACACTACCCACCACTATCTAACCCTTTTCAAACAGCAAAGCCTAGAATTTCATTTCCTGCAAACAGGCACTCAGAAACCAGCTAGATGAATATGAAAAATGCATCCTTCTAAATGACAAGACGTTTTCCAAAGGGATCCCTCAAGGCTCAATTACTTGCCACTTCTTTGCTTGGTTTCATATGTTAGCATTCTTTCTCAGTCTCTAGCACAAATCATAAGGACCTTAACCACTGATAACAGTCTGGAAACAGAAACTGATCATTACCATTTTTTAAACCAACACCAAGGGTTTCCTTCCCACAAGGTCTAGGGGTCAAGTCTGACTCTTGTTTCCCTTCTGCATCTTTTGGTTAATTGTTTCAATTTGTTCCATTTCCATTCACTTTCTTTTGCTGAATCACAATTATTTGTTACATATGTGCATCCAGGAGGTTAGGGAGAACACCCAGCTGGTATTATTGGGAAGCCAAAATTTCTTTTAGGGGGAGGATTATCCTTGGCATGATCGAATAGTATCTTTTTTTTTCTTTTTTCTCAGTTTCAGAAGCTGCTTCTACCCAGAGTAACAGTGCTGAGAATTCACTGGATTGCCCATGATCAGTGGGTTCTGGAAGCAAATGGACAGAAGGAATTCAAGACTAACACAGAAACAGACCACGACATCACCGCCCTATGCATGTGGCCTCCAGACAGTAACTCGAATATGAGAAACATCACACAATAATTCAAAAAGTAATTTCAAGCACCTGCTTTGTGGTATTAAAAACCCGGAGAAAGTTATGTGTGCCCCATCGTAGAATTTTTCCTACTAGTTTTAAAAATTTATATTTAGGTTTACTAATATGTAAGCATAAAATAGAGATAACATACATGAGCACTTATTATATACCAGGCACCACTCTAATGTTTTCAAGGTGTATTTTTGTTTGTTTGTTTGTTCTCACTGAAAACATCACAATAAAGCCATTAGGCAGGTTCTATTATCATTCCCATTTTATAGATGAGTAAACTTGAAGACAAATCTGTTTGTCCTTTTTCCATTTTATGCAACGGTAATTTTAAGCAGAGCAGATATTTCAATTAGTGGTTTCCCTTTTCCCATCACACAAGAGAGATGTGCTTTGTCTCCCTGAGACATTTATTATTAGAGGAATAACAGTAAAATTGAGAGAGGGGAACAAAAATCCAATACATAAAAACAGTGCAATTTAAAAAATCAAGTTGAATTATTTGTTTGCTTATTGGCTCAAAGAAACATTGGGACTTTGCCTCCCAACAAAGTCATTTTTTTTTCCAATAGTTCCCAACCTAAATTTCTGAAATATTTCTGTTTTATTATTTACTAGGTAACATCCTGTTTATCAGAAGGGGAAACTAATGACACTGTAGCTTATCTCATTATGAACAAATAGAACTCAGAATTATTAAAGTTATTTTTTAAATAAAATAAAATCAATGCTTGGTAAACTTTTCTGTTTTTCTTTTTTAATTTTTTTTTTTTTTGAGACAGAGTCTTGCTCTGTCACCCAGACTGGAGTACAGTGGCGTGATCTCGCTCGCTCACTGCAACCTCCACCTCCCGGGTTCAAACAATTCTCCTGCCTCAGCCTCCTGAGTAGCTGGGACTACAGGTACACGCCGCCACACCCAGCTAATTTTTTTTTTTTTTTTTTGTATTTTAGTAGGGACGGGATTTCTTACTTAACTGTTTCACACATTTGAACTTGCATTCTAACGGCAATCATTGCAAGCTTATGTGCACTTCTGTGGTGTCTTCCTTTCTCCCTACTTACCGGGTGCCTTTTGGCTTTGCTTATTGTCCTGTGATCTAGAACAGTCATCTTTGAATCTCTGCCATCAAACAGAATGTTGATACATGCTTGTTGCTTAAAAATGTTCGAATGATTAATAAATGAAGAAATAAATGAATAGAGGAATCTTTTAAAGGTGACGACGATATGGAAAAATAATTTTAAAAAAAACTTTTTGTAAATGAAACTGATTGGAACATAGCCTAGTTCTCCAAGCTCTGGGTTAGTCAGGTTTGCTGGTTTTAATTCCTTTCTCCTCCAGAGTATCATATCTATCTTTACTATGGATCTTTCTTGAGAAATTTAGATCAAATGTAAAGCCTTCCTTGGAACCAATAAAACAAACTTACTTATGTTACATGTGCCATCTCCTACCCTCCTTTAAAATAACACCCAGACAAACACAGTCACATACATGTTCTCATGTACACTCATACATATTCACACACGCTTATATAAACAACAAACTATCACTATCATGTATTAATATGGTTATTATTAGTGCATGGCGTTTCTTAATTCCTTGCAAGCAGTGACCACGTTTTCTCACTCAGTAAAGCATGTGTGTGTCTGTGTGTTTCCAACACAATTTTACAGCTAGATATTTAAGTCCCATTCTGGTGCATAAACTTGTCTGGACCATCAAGTACATGTTTTTGCTTTTTCAACATCAGAAATTTCCCAGGCTCACTGACAAAACCAATCGAATGTCTGTTTCTTTTTCAAAGACGAACTATTCAAACTTATTGACTTGTACCTGCCTTCTCCCTGCCTCTCCTCTATCCCTGTGTCATCCAAATAAAACCTACCAATCTTAAAACATTAAGTATGTTGAAATGATTCTCGGTCATCCAAATAAAACCTACCAATCTTAAAACATTAAGTATGTTGAAATGATTCTCAGGTTGGGTGGCAGAAACGACAGGTATGAGTGAACAGCTTTGTCAGAGAAGATACTTCCCACTCCATGAACAAAACCACTGAATTTTCACAAGGAATTTTTAACACAGCGTTTTGGGAATTCTGACCCAGCTCATTGCTGGAGCACTGAGTAAACAAAGATCGCTTAAAAATAAAATCATGAAAATGGCATCAGCAATCATGATATTCAGACATTTTTATACCTCTCTTTTAAAATGTCAGCTCTTCCAGACAGCTGGATCCAGCCATCGGAGTTAAGAAATGTTACTATTTGTGAATTCCTCTAGCCTCTGCCATGTAGGGAGACTTCAAACAGCCATCAGTAAACAGCCTTCTCATCACTCCAGCCCAGACTGAATTCTAATCAAGGTCTTTTAAATGCCATTGAACAAATCTATATACTA
The DNA here is from genome assembly GCF_049350105.2 of Macaca mulatta. NCBI lineage: Eukaryota > Metazoa > Chordata > Mammalia > Primates > Cercopithecidae > Macaca > Macaca mulatta. The sequence continues at coordinate 19,183,039 of NC_133407.1, forward strand.
TAGATTGTTTCTTGTATGCCTCTGGCCAAATGCTACTCACTGGGTCATTTATTATTTTTAGAAAACCAAAACAATCCACACTAATAGTATAAATTACAGCACATCTAGAAGCAGGGTCCAGGCAATCTTGTTGATTTAATACTAGAACTGAAAGAAGCTTTTAATTATTCCTCCTCTGGTGATTTATTAGACACTTGGAATCTAAGAGTCTCACAAGTGGAAGAACCCAGTGTATACCACAATTAACCAATAGAAAGGGTCTGGTCTAACTATGCCTTAAAAGCCAAGTACTAAATCTAAAGGTTGTGCATAGTTGAGCCTAAAAATAACTAAAATATAGAAATTAATTTTCAGACATGAGACGCAAGATATGACTATATCTCACACAGCTTCATAGGTTCAACGAAGTCCAATTAAAACCAATAAATGACATAATAACATAGTTCACTTGTTCTCTTGAGAAAAGTCCCTCAGGAAAGTGATAGAGAAAATACCAGACAACTTGGTTGTTCAAATTCTTTACATCTATAGACAAGTCAATTAAAAAGACCTCCCAGAACACCTGTCAAGAGGCCGGGCTGTCCATCATCCCTGAATGTATGTAAGGAAAACCACAAAGTCATTTCTTTGGGCTATTTGTTAGAAAAACATAACTTTAAACTTAAAAATAATATCTGAAAGAAAAACTGGTGCCTACATTGCATCTTCGGATTAATTAAGCCAAAGTCTTGGAGGTTTGGAATTGAAGTTTCAGACAAAGCTGCTTCTTTCCTAGGATACTTATCACTGTAAATCGGGGTAGAATTGGAGAGTGTGATAAGAATGGCTGCCTTTAAAAGTCCTAACTATCACCAATTTGGGACCTCTTCACTGGAAAGAATTTTAGCTACATTCATTTCTAGGATCAATAATCTATTCCACATTAGTTCCCCATATTTTCTGTCTCTCCTTTGTCCCTTAGCTCTAGACTCTGAATCATTTTCCCACCTGTCCTTCCTACATTCTCTTTTTCCTTGATGTTATTTCAACCATCACCAAGACTAGCTGAAAGGAAACTTCAGCGGTTCCCTTAATTAGCAGAACTTTTTCTTCATTGTTCCCTCTCCTCTCCTTATCCTCACTCAAAGTGTGTGTGTGTGTGTGTGTGTGTGTGTGTGTGTGTGTGTGTGTGTGTGTGTGTGTGTGTGTTAAGGATTGATGATCTGAGGATCTGAGTTGCGGACACTGGCTTAAGAAGTTTCCTTTAAATGACTATTAGGTTGGTGCAAAAGTAAATGCGTTTTTTTGCCATTGAAAGTAATGGCAAAACTTTTGCACCAACCTAATATAAACATTTGCAAGATTTTTAAAATTTATTTTATTTCAGGCATACATGTGCAGATTCATTATATAGGTAAACTTGTGTCATGGGGGTTGGTTGCAAGATTATTTCATCACCCAGGTGTTAAGTCTAGTATCCATTAGTTATTGTTCCTGATCCTCTCCCTCCTCTAACCCTCCACTCTCAAGCAGGCCCCAGTGCATGCTGTTCCCCTCTATGTGTCTATGTGTCATCATTCAGCTCCCTGTTATAAGTGAGAACATATGGTATTTCGCTTGTTGTTCCTACATTAGTTTGCTGAGGATAATGGCTTCAGCTCTATCCATGTTCCTGCAAAGGACATGATCTTGTTATTTTTTTTATGCTTGTACAGTATTCCATGATGTATATTTACCACATATTCTTTATCCAGTCTACCACTGATGGACATTTAGGTTGATTCTATGTATTTGCTATTGTGAATAGTGTTGCAATGAACATATGCATGTATGTAGACAGATTTATATTCCTTTGGGTACATACTCAGTAATAGGATTGCTGGGTCGAATGGTATTTCTGTTTTCAGGTATTTGAGGAATCACCACACTGTTTTCCACAATGATTGAACTAATTTACATTCCCAGCAACAGTATATAAGCATTCCTTTTTCTCTATAAATATTTGTGAGATTTTTTAAAAAGATTAATACAAATTGAGACTGTCACGGACTCAAAAAATCTAAAAAAATCTCATTTTTCTTCATTCTATTTAAAGTGAAGACCTTTTTTTTTTTTTTTTTCTTTTAACAGCTCCTTGTGAACTCCCACTTTTCGGTAGTGATGTGAAAAATAGCTCACATTGAAGCCTTTTAGAATTCAGGAATTCATACAACAAATATTTACTGAATACTTATTAAGTGCCACTAGATACCTAGATACTAGGCACTTGGGATAATGTGATGACAAACTTTCTACCCAGCAATACTCCAATAAATATAGATCAACCTGTTTCACTTTCGGCCTTCCACATCTCAGTAAGGACAATTTCATCTTCCCAGGTGATCAGGCTAAGTACTAATAGGATTTGCTAGTTCACAGAGCTGCATCAGCTTTACTCCACAGACCTTGATGGTCTTTTCACCAAATAATGGAATGTCAGACCCTCTTCTAACTTCTATTGGTTAGCTATTTCAGGATAAAACTTTTCTATTTTGATAGAAAGTCAACTAAATTGATGGCCACATAAGTATTCCAAATCTATATTCAAGGAGACATTTTACAATTATCTGACTACTAATGCAGGATTTGAAGAGCTAATTATAGTTTCAGTGAGCTCTGTGTTCAAACTGGTCTACATGTGTAAAAGAAAGATGTAGCAATGTTTCACTTATTTCTATCCAAGTTAAAATCTTGATCTTTTTTTCTTATGGATGTTTGAACATATCCTTCTTTATTTTGTTTTTATCTATTGGCTTAGAACAGAGGAAGAAAGCATAATAAAATAAAATGTACTATTGTCCTTCCTGATTAGTAATAATCGAGTTGTAGGGAAAAGTGCATTAGTGTTTTATTTTTCTAACTTCATCAAAATATTTGATTAAGCATAGGGGAATATTATTTGCCTCTTTTAAAAAATCAACTTTATATTTTCTTCTAAGAGTGATACATGTTCTTTATAGGAAAAAATAGAAACTACAGAAAGTCAAAAACAAACAAAAGGCAATTATATCCCTACATGTACAAACATTATTTAAAAAATAGTACATTCTTTGAGTATTATGCTTTGTTTGTAAAAAATATACTATTTATTGTGGTTTCTGATTATAAATCTAAATATACATTAACAGCTGATTTGGAATATGGAGCATTGTATTAAAAATATCTGTGATGGCCGGGCACAGTGGCTCAAGCCTGTAATCCCAGCACTTTGGGAGGCCGAGACGTGTGGATCACAAGGTCAGGAGATCGAGACCATCCTGGCTAATACGGTGAAACCCCGTCTCTACTAAAAAATACAAAAAACTAGCCGGGCGAGGTGGCAGGCGCCTGTAATCCCAGCTACTCGGAGGCTGAGGCAGGAGAATGGCGTGAACCCGGGAGGATGAGCTTGCAGTGAGCTGAGATCCGGCCACTGCACTCCAGCCTGGGCAACAGAGTGAGACTCCATCTCAAAAAAAAAAAAAAAAAAAAAATCTGTGATTATACCAATATACCAATGTTTTTATATTGGCACGTTTCCTTTCAACATCATATTAGTATTAAAAATATCTGTGATTATACCAGTGCTTTTATATTGGCACATTTCCTTTCAATATCATATTAAATGTTATTTCTTGTCTCAATCTCTCTCTCACTCACACACATATACACTCACATTGTATGTTGCTTTCTTAATATATCCCAATTGTTTTCCAGGTTATTAAAAACATTTTTGAATATATGTTTTAGCAGAGATATAATATTCATACAGATGTAAAATAACTGAATGCTTACACATTATTTGAATTAGGTAAAATCATTTTTCTATTACAATTGATGAAATGAATATTAATTTTTCTTTAATTCACATTGCCCAGTTTTTTCATAAAATGGAAAAACATATCAAAATTTTAAGCACATTCAAATCTCCCTATAAATACTGCATATTCAACTCAGAAGTAATGTTTACACAATTTTCACCAGATGTTATATACAAATTTGTAGCCTTTTTCCTTTTTAGTTCTTCCATGTGTTACCAAATATCATTTTGTGTTCTATATAGTATTTTCCCCATTATTAGACATCTAGGTTGCTGATCAGCCTTTAGAATTGTTTTGATTACTTGATCAAGGACCAAAATGCTTTTCTATTAGAGACTGACTTTCATTTTCATGTCGAGCTATAGATTTTTTTAAAATGGCAAAAAAGTCATCAAAGAGTGACACAGCTCTGCTATAGAAAGAGGAATAAAATGATGCAGGAAGATTAATTTTATTTGTGTTAAAGTAGTTGATTTGTTCTTCAAGGTGTACAGGGAACTCTTGGCCCCAGAGATACCACATTCCCTGTCGTTCTCAAAACAGTTGGATACTGCCAGGTGTGGTGGCTCATGCCTATAATAGAAGTACTTTGAGAGGCAGAGGTGGGCAGATCACTTGATCTAGGAGTTTGAAATCAGCCTTGGTAACATGGTGAGACAATGTCTTTACAAAAACAATTTTAAATTAGCTCAGCCTGGTGGCTCATGGCTATAGTACCAGCTACTCAAGAGCTGAGGTGGAAAGATTGAGCCCAGGAATTTGAGGCTGCAGTTAACTTTGATATACCAACTGTGCTCTAGCCTAGGCAACAGAGCAAGACCCAGTCTTGGGGAAAAAAAAAAAAAAGGATTCAGAAACACAAATTTGGAGACACTGTTCATTAGGATTCTAAGTTCATGTTATAGTTCTCAAATTGATCAATCTAGATCTAGGTGTTTGGGTAATGTCTGCATGGCAATGATAATACAACTATCACTTAACAAAGTAATCATATTTTTATATTATTATATATCCTATTTGCAATTCAAATTCCACAAATTATTTTAGTCACTTTATACGAAGAAAATAAACCTGACTTCAGTTACATTTTTACAAAGAAGGATTTCTTTATCTGTCTCAAATTTATATGCATACTACAGTGTGGAATATTTTTAAAGCTTACAGTTGGTTCAACTCTTACTTCATATCCTCTCTGCTAAAATTATACTATGTGACTTTTTTCCTTCAATGAAAATAAAAAGAGCAAATGAGTAAAATCACTTAAGTCAAATATGAGGTTCCCAGAGAGTCCTCAGTAAACTGGTGAGAACCTGTTGCAGCTCACACATGTTAAGGAGGCAGTGTTCAAAAACTGTAAAAAAGTCGATGAAAATGTTGGGTTCAAGAAGTTTCAAAATAAAATATAGGGAACTAGAAAGAAAAATTGGCAGCTAAATTAAGGTAATTTCTTTTTCCATTCAGGAACAGAGGAAATACAGTAGACAGTTGCATGTACCTAACGGCAGAAGTGAAGGAGAATGTTTTGAAGGCGGCCAGGGCAATGGACATTGCGTGCACAGGAGAAATTAAGGACTAACAGAGACACCTAAGAGAATAAAGGTGATCTTTTCTAAGAGCATGGGCTGGAGGGAAACAATACATAGAGATTTAACACAAAGAATATTGTATTTTTGTTTCACGTTCACTGTAGTTTAAATAATATTTTTTTTCAAATTTTAGCCTAGAAGATCCAGATGTCGATCACTATTGTAAGAAAGTAATGTTGTATTATTTTCCCTTAATTCTTTGATAGAAGAGAGAAAATAATCCATGCTAACATTGTGAAGATGGAAAATGTTTTTTCCACTGAATTTCTTAAATTGAATGGTAATATCTAAACAAATTTTGAAGAATATATATATATATATATCCTAATTTGCTTTGATGTTATTACTTTTAAAAGGCACAACTTAATGTTAAATTTATGTGTTATTGCTCTCTGAAGTCTTCCCCACAAATATTGTTCCACTTATAAAATTTCCATTTGGTGCAGCCAAGGCCTCTTCTAAAATCTATGTGAAAATTGAAATTTTATGCAATAATTTCCACATATATAAATAGGTACTATTGAATAATCTTGATATTGACATTAGTGGAACCTGTAGTCCTATCCTAATATAAAATATCAAAAAACAATTTTAAAGGATCTTCCATTTTGACCGTTGAGAAGTTTATTATCATTAATTAGGCCTTATCTTTTTACTTAGCTCTTAGGAACTGGGAAAAAAGGAAGCCTGTGTAGAGCTATTTTAACCCAAACTCCACAAATTATTTTAGGCATCAGTGACTCCACGAACTCATTATGCCGGCAAAACTTTGGAGGAAGGAATTGGTCGACAATCTCAATACTTCAAGCTATAAGAAAATGGAAAAGGTATAAAAGGATATGCACCTGAAGCTTAAAAAGCCTGTGTACAAAGAAGTTTAATTTATTATTTTAATGACTTTCACAGTATGAGACTCTCACCAGGAGACACACATCTATGCATCTAATAAGGCTGCTGAGACTGGGCCACTCCTGAAGGACTCTCATGGCTGTTTCCAAAGCATCTTTTTATATATGGGAAAATGTAAAGTATGTGAAAAAGGCCCAAGACTGGTACTATCTATGATGTTTTCCTGCTAGTTACCTTCATATATATTCCTCAGAAAAGAAGCCAACTTTAGCCAGCAAACTTCAATTAATATATATAGGTTGTTTTCATTAAATACTTATTCATACTTTGCTGTGGAAGCATAAGAATACCTAGATAAGACATACTGTGTTTAGGATTAAAACCCCTGGAAGCTCTGCTTAGTTATAAAATATAGCCAGGGTCTGCCACAGTTAGGTCCTCTGCTGATGTTTGTTCTTCTCCCCTTTATCACCCTTCCCTGAATTCCCCTTATTCTCTGCTAATGTTTTTATGCAATTGTAAATGTTTATAAATCAATTTTTTATATAACATCATTCTACATGCATTGTTTTGCAGAATTGTCTTTGATTAATGATATATTTGAGATTTTTTAACGAACATATGCATCTGTCATATATGTAATCATCCCTCCCCCTCACTTTGGACATTTAGTGGTTCCAACATGCATGCAATAAACATTCCTGTACCTATATAATTCCACTTCCTAGAAATACAAATATTGGCCCTAAGATACATGCATTTAAAAATCTGGGCCGGGCGTGGTGGATCACGCCTCTAATCCCAGCACTTTGGGAGGCTGAGGTGGGTGGATCACGAGGTCAGGAGATCGAGACCATCCTGGCTAACACAGTGAAACCCCGTCTCTACTAAAAATACAAAAAATTACCCGGGTGTGGTGGCGGTCGCCTGTAGTCCCAGCTACTTGGGAGGCTAAAGCAGGAGAATGGCATGAACCCAGGAGGCGGAGCTTGCAGTGAGCTGAGCTTGCACCACTGCACTCCAGCCTGGGCAACAGAGTGAGACTCCGCCTCAAACAAACAAACAAAAATAATAAATAAATAAATAAGTAAAAATCTGATGAATATTCCCAAGTGGTAACACAAAAGTTTTTCTAAGTTATACTTAATAGTATATGAAAGTAACTGTTTCTGCTTATCTTTATCACATTAAATAATATGTTTTAAATTTCTATCCAAATTGATAGCAAAAAAATTATTTTTATCAATTAAAATATTTGTTGCTTTTAATTGTTGTTAAAACAACAGGGTTTTGTTTGTTTGTTTTTGTTTTTGAGATGGAGTCTCACTCTGGCACCCACGCTAGAGTGCAGTGGCGCAATTTCAGCTCACCACAACGTCCACCTCCTGGGTTCAAGTAATTCTCATGCCTCAGCCTCCTGAGTAGCTGGGACTACAGGTGCATGTCACAATGCTCGGCTTGTGTATTTTATGTTTTTAGTAGAGATAGGGTTTTGCCATGTTGGCCAGGCTGGTCTCAAACTCCCGATCTCAGGTGATCCGCCTGCTTTGGTGCCCCAAAGTGCTGGAATTACAAGCATAAGCCACCACGCCCGGCAAACAGTTGTTTTAATTTGAGCGTCAATTGACTTTGTGGTAATGTATAAATATTTTCACTACATAGTGAAGCCTTCATCATCCTTTTCACATTTTGATGTTTCATAAAGCCTTGGATTAGAGAGTCTCTGTAGGTGTCATATTAGATAGTAATCAGATCTTGCTGATCTCTTCATGATTATTTGTAGTAAAGACACTGGGTCAAAAAGTAGACAAACAAAAATAAGGAACAATCTAGTTTCAATTCTTCCCAGGCATATTTCTGCCCAAATGCACCATAAAATAAACGTATTGTATCCAACTCTTTCTGAATAACACACTAAGTCTCCTGAAGGATTATAATAAGGCAACCCTCAGATTTAGGCCAAAGCATGAAGAGAGGCCAAGTTCAGCTAAAAAGGCCTTGAGGTGAGCACAAAAATAAAAAAAAACAGACACTGAAGCCATTATCACATATTTTGGATAGACTTGCACGTAGATGAGGTCAACCTTAAGGATAGATAAGAGAGAGGAAAAATTTCTACTTAACCCAAAATGTCAAAAGCAAGGGAATCACCTGTTTATTTCTTTGTACATAGCAAGATCATAGATAGATAGATAGATAGATAGATAGATAGATAGATAGATAGATAGACAGACAGATAGACAGACAGATAGATGGATGTTGGAATAATATCCCAAATGGGATTCTACAAAAAGGACTAAAGAATAGCAATACAATGGCGTTTACTTTTACCAGCGAGTAGATTCTAGCTCAGTGTTAATTAGCTCAAGTACAGTCAAAATTACTCCTAAAAATACCTTAAAATATCTTAATCCATTTGTGCAGTATACTATACATGGTTCAATCTAAAAAGTAAGCTGTAGAATTTTGGAAGAAATCATATAGGTTAAAATTGCGATTGTACCCACTAATTTTCCCTTTCTAAACGGAACATTTTTGTTTATATGTAATCATGCATGGAAAATATGTTGTAAAGCTGCACTCAATGTAAGACCTGCCCTTTTAATCAATTTCCAAACCAAATAACACGCAACATTTCTGAATGCATTATCTCATTTGGTCCTCCCAGCAGCTTGATACAATAAATGCTATCATTAACCTCAATTTATAGCAGAAGAAAATGGGGTCCCTTGTGGTCACATTGGTTGTATTAGGTATCTGAATATATGCCACTGACAAACACACATATCTTTCACAGTAAATATTATTCACCATGTAAACTTCAGACCAATCACATGAATGTGTAGACACTACTAATTTTTTAAAGCAACACAGTCCTTGAGAAAAAGTGGCTGACTTAACAATTACAGCAGCCATGCTATTTTCATATGCATATTTGGCAAGAATGGTTAGGACAATCATGAATGTTTATTTAATAGAATGAAAGTTACTCAGATCACATTTTGGCTAGTTTTAGCAAGTGGAGGGAGGTTAACTAGGCTCTCTGAAAATAAAAGATACTACTATTTATTCACAGGGTTCTTTGGCCCAATAAATTGCCTTAAGAAAATATTCATTATTATAATCTAATTGCTTGACAGCTGGGTAACAGAGTTTACCACTAGGTCAACAAAACATAGAATAAAAGTATTTTCCCATCAGTACTTTACTGAGAGGGTTGTGAAACCACAGCACACAGTAGATATTCAAAAGAAAGAGACAGCCGGGCGCGGTGGCTCAAGCCTGTAATCCCAGCACTTTGGGAGGCCGAGACGGGCGGATCACGAGGTCGGGAGATCGAGACCATCCTGGCTAACACGGTGAAACCCCGTCTCTACTAAAAAAATACAAAAAACTAGCCGGGCGAGGTGGCGGGCGCCTGTAGTCCCAGCTACTCGGGAGGCTGAGGCAGGAGAATGGCGGGAACCCGGGAGGCGGAGCTTGCAGTGAGCTGAGATCCGGCCACTGCACTCCAGCCTGGGAGACAGAGCGAGACTCCATCTCAAAAAAAAAAAAAAACAAAAACAAAAACAAAAGAAAGAGACAATGCAACAGAGGTGAGAGAAACTGTTAGCCTGAGACCTGTTTCTCAAGAGTAATTTTGAAACACCCTTCCATGTCTACAGTCAACATTACCTGTGAATTCAACTTGCACTGATTATACTTTTATCAGGACTTTTCTCTGGATGCTATATCTACGTGTAGTTAACTCGTGGTCCTTACAAAAACAAAGATGGTTACAATCACATTTCTTTCAGTAACTTCTGGTTTTGTAAGGTTCAAACTGAAGTTCTTGAACAGGCAGAATTAAGTTATTGTGATAGGTATCATATCAGTGATTACCAAGGGGTGGGACTGGGGAAGATTCACTGGGAGGGAGACTATGGGAACTTTCTGGGGGTACAGTATGAGTCTATATCTTGGTTGGGTTAGTAATTATAGGTTACCTGTATCAAAAGTCACTGAACCAGAAACGTAAGATTTGTGTTTTTTTGTTTTGTGTAGATTATTCTTCAATGTAATTTCCACTGTGTTTTTTTCTTTGTGGGGGAGAAAAGGAATTACTATACACTCAATGCTTTTCCCCTCATTTTGGAAATGAAGGCATATACTGTGGAGTCACTGATATTTTGGAAGACGAAATGCTGCTATAATGAGTTGTACATTTTTTTCTGAGATGTAACACATATACAACCATATTTCCCAATTAAACAAGGATCATCAACAATTTTTTTTTTCCTTTTTTTTTCTTGATGTATATATTTTCCCATAAGGAATCACTTTGTTTCGTTAAAAAATAGGTAATGTGTTAGGAAGGTCCAAGCTATTAAAAATAGTAATTTTTCAAAATAACTTTTTAAGTGCAGTGATGACAAATGAGAACTAAGCAGTAAGCCAGATGAGGCATAAGTTAGAAAAATGTGGTGCTGTTTTTCTTTATCACCTCTTCTTAACCAAACCTCATCTTTTCAGCTTATTAAACAGGTTTTTATTAGGAAGATATATGAAAAGGGATCTTATAGAGACGAAGTTTTACTTTAATTCAATTTAAAGTGAAAACCAGTTATGTATTCCCTATTACCTACCAGGCATTACGATGACACAAGATAGAAAGACAGGCAAGATTGACATGGCCCCTAATTCATAGAGCATGCAGTCTGGCAGGAGCTCATGTAATTAAATGAATAATTACAGCAGGATGAATGATATAGTACTGCAGTGGATAAGAATATGGGCTCAGGAACCAAAACACCTGGCTTACATCCTAGCTAACCAAGCACTTACTAGCTGTATAATTGTCATTGCACACGTTGCCTAAATGCCTTATGCCTCAATTTCCCACCTGAAAATGAAATGGATAAATGGTATCTATCTCAGAAGTCTTTTTAATGGTTCAGTAAGGTAATATAGTTGAAGTTCTTAGAGCACAGTCTGACACAGAATGAGTGCTACATAAGTAACACAGAGGCAGAGACCATAAAGGAAAAGTGAAATTAGCCAACACTGGCATTGCCTAAATAAGCACCATCTGGGCAAGAATACTTCCCCTTGGTCAGTATCCACTCTGTTAGGTGTCTTGATTTTGGCAATGAATGTGTCAGGTTTGCAGGGCTTATACTGTTCAGTAGTAGTAAAATATATTGAAATTCTTGGTTTAACTTCAGGAAAGTCCCTAAAAACTTGACTTGCTATATAGTGTATATATATGTGTGTGTGTGTGCCTGTGTGCATGCAGGCATGTGCACCATGGATACAAATAGTGAATTATATATATATACACACACACACACTCACACACATATACACACGTATGTATGCATGCAACTGGGTACCACAGAATTTACCACTGGGTTAACAAAGCTCAGAGACAGAGAGAGAAAACATGTGACCACGAGAAGCAAGAATACAGTTTGCTTCAGAGTTAATTTTTGCATCATAAATGAACAAAATTCTATTATGGCATGAATATTTATGGGCATAAAGTACTTGTGGAAATTAACGTACACAAATATGTAAACACATATACACACCATACACACACATATGTAGCATGAGAGAGAGTAGTAAATGTTCCAATATGTGGGTATTCCTAATTGCAGAGTTTGAAGAAAAACACTAAGAAAGGGAGAAAATATCAATAATTAAACAATAAATTGTAAGAGTAATTTTAAAAAGTGTTTCGTAAAAGCACCTACCACTAAACAACAATCAGAAATGAAAGCAAAACCAACAAACCAAAAAGAAAACAAAAATGAAAGCCTCTTACTTTTACTGGAGACTAGAAGAATTACTGGCAAAGCATCCAGATCTAATACTAGTTGTTGTCAGCAGATGTGATTTCAAATGCTGTAGAGATCAAATGTAGGACATATCTACTTCTAAAGAACTTTTGGCTCACATCTAAAATAACTTAGCATATGTTTATCAATGAAATTTTTCTAATAAGAAACTGTATATGTGTTAAAATACAAGTGTTGAACTCTCTTTTTCCTGGTTTATAATTTTATCTCATAGAAGTCCATCTGTCCCTTGGTAGAAACTTTCAAGCAATAATTAATTATGTTGTTTTAAAACATTATTGGTTGTTTTTGGTTGCTGAAGCTGTGAATATTAGAACAACATTAGCAAAATAATCAAGTAAAAAATACATAACTCTGTTTGATTTGTTGTACAGAGATTCCATGATGAATAATTAAAATATTCCCACCAGACTTTTCATTTCAGATGGCAAAATGAAGCATGATTACAAAATCTTCCTTCCCATAGACCTAATTATAAGTAAAAGAACAGCAAAAATGCCCAGCTTCAATCAAGCAAAGAAAGTAGCTTATAGCTATTTAAGAAATAAATGTTTTTTTTTTTTTTGAGATGGAGTTTCACTCTTGTTTCCCAGGTGGGAGTGCAATGGAACGATCTCAGCTCACCGCAACCTCCGCCTCCCAGGTTCAAGTGATTCTCCTGCCTCAGTCTCCCTAGCAGCTGGGATTATAGGCATGTGCCACCACGTCTGGCTAATTTTGTATTTTTAGAAGAGACGGGGTTTCTCCATGTTGGTCAGGCTGGTCTCGAATTCCCGACCTCAGGTGATCCGCCCGCCTCGGCCTCCCAAAGTGCTGGGATTACAGGCAAGAGCCACTGCACCTGGCCAAGAAATAAATGTTTCTATAAATCTATATTCCTTAATGCAAAATGGCACAGAGTTCGAGTCTAATATTGATAATAAAAAACTCCTAATAATAAAAATATCTGGTTTATTTGTACCAATACACACAAAGTCAAATGCCACCATCACACTTAATGAGGAAACAAGAATTGTTCTCATTACAATGAAGAACATAATAAAAATGTGCCATAATTTTATACTGCTCCGGAGGTACTAGATAATGCAATCAGACAAGAAGAAAAAGAGTTACAGAAATGGGAAGCCAGAGCCAGAGACATATTTATCATTAATCCTAGGTGATGTGATTACACCTAAAAAAAACCCGACTATCAAATTAAGAATATATTAGGAACACTAAGATTATTCTATAAGAAAGCAATATATAACATTGCCATTTAAATGTATTAAGTATAATGAAGGCAAGAAGCAATTTTCAATAGCAAGCAAAAACATAAAATACTATATACACAATGAAATGCTGTCCAGCCATTAAAAAAAAAAGAAAAAAAAGAATGAATGTATGTCATTGACAGCAACATGGATGGAACTGGAGGTCATTATGTTAAGTAAAATAGGTCTGGCACAGAAAGACAAATACTGCATATTCTCAGTCACATGTGGGAGCTAAAAAAGTTGATCTCATAAAGAGTGAGAGTAGAATGATAGAAACTACAGGTTGGGAAGTGTTTATGGGCAGAAGAGGGATAAAGAAAGGTAGGTTGATGGGTACAAACATACAGTTAGACACAAGGCATAAGAGTGGTTATCCAACAGCAGAATAGAGTGACTTTATTTAACACCAATGTATTGTATATTTCAGCCTAGCTAGATAACTTGAATTGTTCCCAACACATAGCAATGATAAATACCCAAAGTTATAGATACCTCAGATACGTTGATTTGATCATTACACATTCTACTGCATGTAATAAAATATCACATGTACCTTATAAATATGTATTATGTATCAATTAAAAATAAATATCATATAAAACACTAGGTATGAATGTAACATAAATTTATATCACTTATGTGAAAAAATTTAAAATTCAACCACATACCATAAAATATTTTAGTGAATGAATAGATATGTCATGCACTATAAAAGGGGGACCTGAATGTATAAAGAAGCGAAAATTGTTCAAAATTAATTTATAAGTAAAATGTAGGCCCAAATGAAATATCCAGAAATTAGTGTATGTTTCTGAAAATGAACAAAACATTTGTCTCAAAAAAAGACATAAAGAGTTGCAGAAAATTTTTGAAAATTAAGATTCAAGAAGTGAGAATAGTCTTAAAAATAATTATAAAATTTTAAGTTATAAAACTCTTTTTTGGAGGAGAAGAAATAGATCTATAGTAAATGTAAAAAATAGAAGAATTCAGAAATATAAACAAAACATAAGGGAATTAAATCCATAATGACACAACCAAATTTTAAATCGGTACAGAAGAAGGAGTTATTCAATGATTACAACAATTAGTGTTGGGACTCTAGGTCCAGTTGACTGGATTGAAATTATATACATGTACATATTTGTGTGTGTGTGTGTGTGTGTGCGTGCGTGTGCAATGTATGAGCATGTATATGTGTATTTCATTGCTTACACTAAAATATAAAAATAAATACAAAAAATCTAGAAGAAAGAATGGTTGCATTTATTCATGAACTTTGAGTGGGAAAGGTATTTAAGTAGACATCAAAACCTAGAAAGCACAAAAGAAAAACATATCAGATATCATCATACATATATTTTAAGCTTCTACATGGCAAAAATATAAACAAAACCAAAATGTAGAAAACTAATTGGGGAAAATCTATGCAATGCCTTATCAAATACATATGTATTTTCCTAATCTATAAAGAACTAAAAAAAGTCAATAAAAGACAACACAAAGTGAAAAATCTGTAAGGAAGGGTAGGTTTCTAGGAAAAATAAACAAATATTTTATCCTTCTTTATGATGAAGTAGATATATAGTAAAATTAAGAGATTGTGTTTTTCACAGTTCAGATTGGAAAACATTTGTAAATACGGTGATTGTAATGTTAGCACCATTATGAGGAGAGACAGAAAACTGTACTGGGTAAAGGGTAAATGCATGGATAATTTCTTATGGGCAATTTAGCAATTTCTATTACAATAACAGAAAACTCAGGATTTCTTTGATGTAATACAGTAACTCTTAGAGAAAGCAATCCTAAGAATACAATCCTAGAGGTTCATAAAGATATTTGCAGAAAAATGTTCGTGACATCATTATTTGTATTACCAATGAAATCATCCATTAAGAGTGGATTAATTATAGCAAACACAATGTTGCTATTAAATAGAATGAGGTAGAGCTTTAAGAGAAAAAGCAAAATGAATAACTTAGGGAAGGAGGGAAGAAATCAAGTAAGGAAGTTGATATAGGCATATCTATAATAACTTTATATATATTCAAATATAAATATACACACGTAATATTTTCTAGAAAAACAGAATTGTTAATGTTAGATTTGGAAGGAGAAAATGGCACAGAAGATGTCCACTTTTCCTTTTATAGCTTTCCATAGTATTAATTTTTTTTTTTTTTTTTTTTTTACCATGCACATATATAGTTTTTTGTTTTTACTTAGTTTTTGTTTTCCCTTTTATGGCAAAAGGCTTATCTGTGCAGTAGACTATGAAACATTTTGCAGGTCCTTTTTTATATTCTTTAACATTAAAAGAAAAACACATTATTTAATACATTTAAAACTATTCCCCTAAACAATCGATTACCATTCAAAATAAACTAAAATACTCCAATTTGCGATGCTGATTAAGGCTCACTCAAGACAGATACTTTGAGAGCAGAGCATAAGCTTTGTCCCAGGACAGAGGGGGCTTAGTTCTATCCATCGCTGTGGCCCCTGTACTGTCTATTTATAGTGCCTTACATATATGAGATGCTTAGGGCAATTTCATCACATGAAGACCTTTTAAGATTGAATTATGTTTTCACTCATTTTACATGAAGTAAACTAACTGAAATTAGTTTACTGTATATAATTACTTATATGATTTTCTGTTCTGTGGACATCAATCCATATCTAGACAAAATTCACATATATTGGCAATCTCTAAAATTAATGAACCAAACCTAACTCAGTTGATCATTTCAATTTGCAAACAAACATAAAACAACCAATTATGAACCATGTTAACTAGCAGGAACAGCCATCCCTTAATTCTTAGCCATAATTTTATAACGACAGTTTTTTTAAAAAAATCTCTAACTTTCGAAAATGTTAAAAATGAACAACTAGATTTTTTTTTTTTTCTTTCAGATGGAGTTTTGCTCTTGTTGCCCAGACTGGAGTGCAATGGTGTGACCTCGGCTCACTGCAACCCCCACATCCCAGGTTCAAGGAATTCTCCTGCCTCATTCTTTGGAGTAGCTGGGATTACAGGCATGCACCACCAGGCCCGGCTAATTTTGTATTTTTAGTAGAGACAGAGTTTCCTCCATGTTCATCAGGCTGGTCTCGAACTCCCAATCTCAAGTGATCCGCCCGCCTTGGCCTCCCAAAGTGCTGTGATTACAGGCATGAGCCACCTCACCCGGCCTGAACAACTATATTTTTATGAATAAATCGAGATTCATTGGATGGATTCACAAAGGGAAACAAAAAATAAGAAGTTCTGAAGGCTACTGGAATTTAACTCATTTGCAACAGCATGTTAAATTGGATGATTCTTTAACTGAGGCACCAAGATAAAACAGACAGCAGACAGCTGAGTTGGTAGACACACCATACAATACCATTTGCAGAGTAGGATGACAGAGAGCTAAATGGCCTAAAGTCTACATTGAGGGTTAAAAATTAGTGCAAACCAATGAAACCAGGAAGGACTTGTGTTAAAGATCTGTTTGGAGAAAGCTGTTCTGTGCTTGCTTCTCAAGTTAAGAGAGAGGAGCTTCAGAGGCGCCCCTTGAGAGCTTCATATGTTCCTTTGAGTTAATATAGTTAATATGGCACAGTGAACTGTGATTGGTCCCTATACAGGAAACACAGAGGACAAAGCAAGCAACTGATGAACTGCTTTGGGCACAAAGTGGAAAGGTGCAGCTGTACTGGAATTGGCCTGCATCTCAGACTTTGTTGGAGCCAGGGATCAATGTCCCTGGACAAGATGTGGGTTACAGAGGAATAGAGAGAGTAAGGCTGTAGCTTTTTTGTCTCCTGTCCAGGAAAACCACTGGAGGCTAATGAGATTCTTACAGAGAGAATTTTAGGAGTAGATCTCCATAGGGCGCAAAGGGAGCAGAGAGCTGGAGAAAAGTCTATCATCAATGTCACAGATGTGCTTTCAAACACTCATAGTAAAGGCCTCAAAGGAGCCTAAGAAAGATCTCACGAAAGAGAGAGACCTGGTAAGAATATACAAAGCCATCTCAAGAAAGTCAAGTAGGAACTTCCCTACCTTCCTCACCTCTCCTCCCCCACCCTCTCACTTTGACACTAGCACGGTTAGAAATGAGAGCCAGCAGTTGAAGGATGAGTTGAACTGCAAGAGAGGAAAGAAAAAGAAGCATCAAGCGTCTTACTCTCAAGTCCCTTCTACTGCAGACTTGGGCTGGGAGGATGGGGCACATTGCTAATCTACATTTTTATTAAAGTTGGATTATTGAATGGGAACGGCACGTTCTAATTTCAGAATTGAGCCTCAATTTGCTACTTAAAGTAGATCCTGGTCTCTGTGACCTCATTTAATTAAGGAGGAAATTGGTGCTCAGAGAGTTTACGATTTTTTGGTTTTTGCCAATTGCTACTCAACTTATTAGTGAAAAGCAGAGAGTAAGCCACATTTTTATTATTGTATTGTAACCATTTTTAAACATAAAGAGTGGTTTGATTTGATATTTTTTTTTTAGCAGAGAGAAGTCAAGAGTGAAAAGTTCTCACGGCCTTAAGTCTACCACAAATATGTGGCACTATAATAAAGTCTGTTGATGAAGTACATAAATTAACTTTCATTTTCTGGAGACAGTAAATGCAGTGTTTTGTCTGACTATATGCTCGATGAACAATGTAGCATTTTATAGCATTTCTTTTATGCACAACCCCACTTGCATATTATTAATATTTCCTGACTAGATTAAAAGTTTTAGAAATAAATTTGCCTGAAATATTTTAGTTCAATGTCCCCTTTGGGGAATTATTTTCAGCCTTAATAGCTTAAATGGCAAGGCAGTCAAGAGACTAGAAACAAGAGAAAACAAGAATACTGAGGAAAAAAATTAATTTCCAACTTTATTGATAAAGAGATCCTACACTCAGTAAATTTCAAGTATGCAGCATCCTGGAAAACTCATTTGTTGTTTGTCATTTACTTAAATGACAAGACAGTCAAGAGACTTGAAACAAGAGGAAAACAATGGAAAAAAATTAATTTCCAAGTTTACTGATAAAGAAATCCTACACTCAGTAAATTTCAAGTATGCAGCATCCTGGAAAACTCATTTGTTGTTTACTGCATTAGCATTTCCTGTATATAGCCAACTTTGTTGAGTATATTAATGTTTCAGTTCCTGAAATGTTGTGAATAGGTTATTGTTATGATCACCAACCTAAGCTTTAAGGCCCTTATCATCTGGAATGTTTCAGTACTCCATTCTGCCAGAAATTTTGTGTTAAAGAAAACAAGTTTGCATTCTCTCCCTCTTAAGGATGCTGTCACGGAGAGTTTTGTTGGGAGAAATAAAGTGAACATTTAATCTGTCCTCCCAAAGTAAACCACTTGAATTGTAATTCCATCCAAACTCCCTCCAGACTATGGTTCACGAATTTCAGGGGTAAAATCTTTGTCATAACCTTGGAAACTGTGTGGAATCCACATAATTGACTATTTCCTGTGATTTGTCAAAATGCCATTCTTCCCAATAGACCGTTTTCCCCCCCATCATGAATGCACACACCCATAGATAATAACTTTAATTATCAAGAATATACAAAATAGACTATAATTTAATAGGATTACAAGTGTATTTTTGTTTTATTAAATTAAAATAAACAAACTCCTAGACCTTTCCCCTATCTGTCAGCATCCTGCATGCAATGAATGGAACCTATTTATTAAACATCTTTAAAAATTATAGACCTAGAAACAGAGCACTTACCTACACATATTTGTGTCACTTGAAGAATACTGATTTTCATTAAACTTAAAAGTGCTAGAAAGTTAACTTAATGCTTTTCAAAAATTCTTTTAAACAATTTCAGATATTATGTAAAAAGAAAATGAAATAAATGACAGGAGTTGGCATGATGTTTATGGCTTCCCCATTTTTTGTCTCTCTCATCAGCCTCCCGAGTTTTCATATTTCCTTTTGGGCACCAAAGGAATTCCCAACGTTCTTGGTGAAACTCCTTGTTCATGTAGCCAAAGGCATTAACTGAAAACCCACCACCAGGCTTCAAAGAACACAATTAGAAGAAAAACCTGAAATCTGGCAAGAACTTGTTTTTTATAGTGCTTTTAGTTAGAAATTTATGGTTGATAGCCATTTAAATGTTATGTTTGTAAGCCAAAGGAGTTCTTTCATGTAATGTTTACTTTGTATACAAAGAGCTTCAGCACCACAATAGCATATATTTGCTTTTAGAGAAACTAAGAAATGTTTTAACTAAATTGTGTCTGTAAAGAGTTCTGAAGCATGCCCCTGCTAATGCTCATTAATAATCTCTAAAACTGATTGGTCCATGATAGGTCAGGTTTTCTGAAGGTATAAGAATGAATTGCTGGCCAGGCGCGGTGGCTCACGCCTATAATCCCAGTACTTTGGGAGACCAAGGCAAGTGGATCACCTGAGGTCAGGAGTTCGAGACCAGCCCGGTCAACCTGGTGAAACCCCATCTCTACTAAAAATACAAAAATTAGCTGGGCATGGTGGTAGGCACCTGTAATCCCAGCTACTCGAGAGGCTGAGGCAGGAGAATCACTTGAACCCAGGAGTTGGAGGTTGCAGTGAGCTGAGTTCGCGCCACTGCATTCCAGCCTGGGTGACAAAGCAAGACTCCATCTCAAAAAAAAAAAAAAAAAAAAAGAATGAATTGCCCTTACTAGGATTCACAAATTCACAATATAACAGAAAAGATGAAGAAAATGAAAGCGTAACTGGAAGAAAAATGTCTCAGTCCTACTATTTAGCCATACTTAAAAATATGGCTTTGGTTGCCTC
This sequence comes from Macaca mulatta, assembly GCF_049350105.2. NCBI lineage: Eukaryota > Metazoa > Chordata > Mammalia > Primates > Cercopithecidae > Macaca > Macaca mulatta. Next base: position 19,203,206 of record NC_133407.1, read on the forward strand.
AGCAAACACACAAAATATTGAGGCCCTACTATGTGCTAAGTCATCTGATGGTAATTTAGGGCACTTGTATTCTCTCTGGAGAAGCAACATGCAAGTAAATAGTTATTGTGATTGAGAATTGTCTTATGTTAATATGGGCCAACTCCAGTTTGATGCAAGTATTCCCCCTGTTTCTTGAACGTGGCTACACCCCTATGCCCAGTCAGCCACCTGGCAAATGGGGCTGGGATAACAGACCTAAAGACTCATAGAAAAATCAACATAACAATAATCATAGTTTTAAACTTTGCAGTATCCTCTTAATAAAAGAAGAATGACATTGTTTTAACATATATCTTCACTTTTCCCTTCTCTATATATATAAAAAAATTGGCTCCTCTGGCCACATGTACAGTCTGGGTGTATAACCAAACCATTTTTCTAATTAGTTTGAAACACTTCTCTTACTCCAATTAATCATTTTAATTATGCTGTCAACATCTGTGTCAGGACTTCAATCAAACCTGTTTCCTTAATGGCCTCCTCTGGCCATGGATTGTCAGTCTGTCCCTTAAAACATCAGACCCACAAATAAACCTGGTTACATGAATTTTCTGGGAGTCTCTAGTAAGTTTCATTAGAGCCTGGTGAGCTTTCCATTTGGATGAAAAAATTACACGCAAGGCAAGTAAAATACACAGATGGAAATAGCTGTCTCCTATGACAGGGTTTTTTATGGAGATAGGCATTTTATGTCTTTCAGAGGAATCCTCATAAAAGCAAGGGGGAAACTAAGGTTTTAGGTAAAGTATAGCTGAGAGTAAAAAACAGTGAGAGAGAAAGAGTGGGAAAAAATTCCTCCTCCTTCGAAACCGCTAAAATGTAGAGCTTCTTGTTATTAAATATTCCTCAGTCAAGAAAACTGAAATCTATAGCATTTCTGTGACAGAAGCAGATAAAGCCATGAGTTTTCAAGAGACCATTTATTCATTCTTAGTCTTTCTGTTCTCTTCACAAGGGAAATTATAGACAAGACTATCAGGTAGAATTCATTGAATAAAGAATGCAAATTGCTGCCCCTTAGCTCTAGAGATCATTTAAAATAATAAAGGAAGTCTAGATGAATGGGAAGATCCCAGTCAATAGCTCACTTCCACCATAACTAACAAGTCGGCCTTGAAGGAAAACAGTACAGCAGTAATTTAACTTCAGGGTCTTTAACAAGACAAATATCGCTGCTATCACAGTTGGCTAAATGGTGTACTCAGGATGACTGAAATTCTACAGAATTTGATAATTAAGAATCTTACAGTCCTTTGTGGAAAGATATTTTGTTGAGCTACAGAGAAATCTGTAGGTCCTGGGCTTGAGTTAAAGGTGATAGCCACTGGGAGTGTCTACACACTGTCTTTTCTGAAGAAGTTCCTTGTGGAGAAAATGACAGGATAACCTATTTTATTTATTTCCTCTATGTTTAAATATTGAAAAATTTAAATCATCCTTTTTGGAAAGAGAGAAAGGGAAATATGTACATAAAAACTATCAGCTTAAGCTACTCCCAGAAAAATACCAGTGACTACTTCAATCCCTTGCTTTGTGGTCCAGGTGCCAAATACTGGTAAGTATATACAAAAAAAGAACAGTCACCTTTCTAATGGGTAGCCTGGTTGCACATAATAGCTAATTGATTTTGGACTGCATTTAAGACATTATCCTCAAAAAAGGTAATATCATTTATAGACACAAGAGTCTTATGAAACTAAAAATAGTAGCTATGATTGGGAACTTGCTCTCTACCAGCAATTCCCAAAAGAAGATTCAAAACTGCTGAACTGAAGCAGAACCAAGGACAATTTCAATTTGCCCTTGTTTTGTTAAGAGAAATACTAAGTTTTTAGGAGTGTCTGTTCTACTTTTCAGGAAATAAGCTACTGCTATTGTGTGATAAAATTCTACAGACCACATGGTACTGTGGCAGTGTTCAAAACTGTTTAGCACTCCATGGTGCCTAGCACAGCACCTGGTCTACAACAAGCCTTTACAAATAATGGATGAATAAAAGTGATACGAAAAGGCTTTCCTTACAAATATGAGGGAGCTCAGTTTCTTTGCTTTAATGAAAGGAAGGACGATGTAAGGAAGGAAGGAAAGGAGGGAGGGAGGAGAAAAGGGAGAAAAATGTAATTTCTTCTGTCTGGGGTCAACATAGGCAATAATATATACTTAGGAAAGAGATCTAAGTCCAAATGCCAGCTTCACCACCCATTATTGTATGCCCTTAGGCAAGTACTTGTACTGTACTCTCTCCCCATTTCTGTATCTATAAAATGAAAACACTATTATTTATGTTTGCAGTGAATTATTGTAGCGAAGGGCAAGGATAATAGCGGCAAACTACCAGAGTGCAGCCCAGTCCACTACATAGCATAGCAAAATAGGGAATGCAGAGAATGGTCTCAGCTCAAATTCTGGCTCCGTTATTACTAGTTGTGACCTTAGGATCAAAAGCAGTGGGAAAGTTAAATTTATGCCATCATACTTGGTTCTTCATTCTGTAAAGGGACTGTTTTCTAGCGGACAATGAGTTAGAATTGGCTCTCCCCGGTGCCTTCAGTTCACCAACATTCCAGCCAAGACCTAAGTCGTATTCCAGTTGAGAGGCATGTTGTCTTCCATTTTGAAGTTAGGAGCATATTCTTCTGTGATTTGATACTACATACAAAATAAAAACTGTTCATAAATAAGGGTAAAATACTAGCCGTCTATTTAAGGGAAACTATAGTCTATTAATTTGACAGATATGTAAATATTTTTTTCAAGTAGCAAGTTTATTTTGAAAGATCCAAAAATAATTCACTCAGACTGAAGTCGTTAATATGTCAAATTGCATTGTTCTTTTTTTGTCAATTAATGTAGATTTCTCAACATGATCAGTGTCGGTACAACTAGATAAATAGAAAACACAATATTTTCTTATATAACTGGCTCTATCTTAAGAAATTTCTTTTACAAAACTCCCCAAACAGCATTATTTATGCACATACTTATTTGTTATAAGCCAATCCCAAAAGATATTTCACTCAGAGCACAACTCATAACCTCTATGTACACATGGAAGCTCTTCTTAGGTTGTTTTTATACTACCACATTAGATCAAAAATATGGATACAAACATATTACTGAATTGAGAGATATATATAGATAGAAACTTTTCACCATTTCAAAATTATCCTACTGAATAGCAACTATATAAGAAACCAGTTGCACTAAAATTCTTTCCTAATAGCCCAACTTTTAGAATAGCTTAAACATATAATACATAACATTCATCTAATTAGAATTTCAGTCCCTACTTTCACACAAGCCAGTAAATCAGATTTTCCATTAAAAACTTTTATTTGGCGTTTTTGTATCTTATAAACTTAGAATCATATAATTTCATGGTGAGAAGTGGCTGGAGGATCTTCCTCAACTCTTTCTCAAACAAATGAACTGTTTGTATAATGTGTGAAAAACTGTGTAATTCAATCACTATGTATAGATTTTAACATATACTTACCTGATTATATAATTGACCAAAGTATGAGTAAAACATAAGTTTCAAGGTAATTATATTTTTTATAACTATGGAAACAAATCCCTACCCACATGATAATATCCTCAGCATATAGCTATGTTATACTATAACTATTTTATCCATTGTGTTTTCACAGTCCAGGCTTTAAATTAGCTATTTATTGTACTGTGATTCTTAGAGATACTTTAAACAATTCTGTTTTCAATTATTCTAAACTTTCAATGCCTTATTCAAATAGAAATGAGAGGTGCCAATAATAGACACAATGGGTAAGGCACAGGTAAATTAATTTTTAGCATATTCCAAATAGAGAAAGGCGGCCGGGCGCGGTGGCTCAAGCCTGTAATCCCAGCACTTTGGGAGGCCGAGACGGGCGGATCACGAGGTCAGGAGATTGAGACCATCCTGGCTGACACGGTGAAACCCCGTCTCTACTAAAAAATACAAAAAAACTAGCCGGGTGAGGTGGCGGGCACCTGTAGTCCCAGCTACTCGGGAGGCTGAGGCAGGAGAATGGCGTGAACCCGGGAGGCGGAGCTTGCAGTGAGCCAAGATCACGCCACTGCACTCCAGCCTGGGCGGCAGAGCGAGACTCTGTCTCAAAAAAAAAAAAAAAAAAAAAACAAATAGAGAAAGGCAACTGGCTAAAAATATAATCAAACCAATAAAAGATATACCATTATCTGTCCATTTGGAATTAGCCTCAAAATTGGTTTTATGATTGGGCAGCTCTTCCATATATCTGTGAGTAGTAGAAAGAACTAGGTCTCAAATCTCCTTGGATGATCTAGTAAATCAATTGATAAGAAAACCAAGTATCCATTTTCTGCTCACATCTGAAGCCTCCATTTCTGGAAATAACTCAAAATTCAGCACAGTCTATTCTTGATTTATTCCACATTATTACTTCAAAAACATCTTTCCTTATCACACCAAGAATCGTTATCTTACTTTCAGACTTCTCTAGAGTCACCAGCTACCCAAACTGTATCTCCAGGGATGCAATCTGACTAAATATATGATGTTTTATGAAGATCAAGCAAGACGGGTGAGGTTGCACATTCAAGAAAATATGTATCCCTTCAGTTTTAATCTAATTAAATGAAATCCAATTAGTACTGTTTGGCATCATCCTGAAAATGAAGAATTCAGTCCTACATTTTCAGAATAAAAAATGACTTTAGTTTGTCTTCCTTGTTTGAGGGTAATTATTATTTTAGATGGTGGGAGATGAAAAATAATAATTTCATATATGTTAAATAGGCAGAAATTCTTACAAAGGATTATAAACCACTAAAGCCAAATGCATGCTGTTAGTTAAGAGAAGTAAGAGGAGGAGAAGCCAAGCGGAGGTCTAGGGACAAGACCATAGAGCCGGGGGTCATCAGTGCAATGTTCCAGACTCTGATGGGCTCCCAGAGAAATGAGCAAGCTCAGACAATTCACCTTACTTCCTTGAGCTTTAATAACCTTGCTGGTCAAATTGAATATTTATTATATGACTTAATATAAAAAAGTAGAAATAAAAATAGATGATAGAATAAAAATACGTAAAAGATTTATAATGTTATGCTTGAGATGGCAGGGTGGTATGGAAAGGCCATGCATTTTGGAATTAATACAAATGAGTGTTCAAATCCTCCAATGAGTGACAATGGGCAACACAATGAAATTTCCCTGGATCTCTTTTTCTGACCAAGTGGTGATAAAGCCAACTTCACGAAGATGTTAATAATTAAATGAGAGAATATACAAAACATTTTGATTCTTCTGTATTTCACAATTTTGTATGGAATTACCACTTATAGGCTTCATTACTTAAGATTTCGTTTATTTATATCTGCATACGTATAACAGCATTTTATGTGTATATTAATTTTTATATATGGATTTTTATTTCTATAAATACAGGGATTTTTCGTATTTACATGGATTCATTTTCCTTTAACAAGCAAAAGGATTATTGCTAGTGGCTAGCTTTCCTTAATCATTGCAAGAGTGGTATGGAACTTATGATAATGATACTTCACGTGTTGAAAACTAATAAAACAGACAAATATATTAAAAATTATTAAATTAAGTTTAAATTAATTTGAAAAGCATTAAAGATAGCATTTTATCTATTCAAAAAGGATTTAACTTAAACTTTTAAACAATGATATATATATATATAATGGGGAGGAGGGATAGAAAATCTAAAATGTACTTTATTTGCTACCATTTCTGCTATGCCACTGAAATACTATGATCTAATAATCTTGTCAAACTGAAAAAGTGAAGCACATAGAGAAAACCAAGATATTTCACATCTCCTAAAAAGTAGAATTGGTTTTAGGGGATTTTACGGTAAGACCAGCTTTTCTTTTGCTATAATAGACTCAGGCAAAAGGTATTCCTCTCTTTTAAGGATACTTGACTTTTGAACAGAAGAAAAGATTTGGCATTTTGTCAAATCTCACTAGTACAAACTTGGAACTGATGCTATAAAGAATATGATGAACACATATGATTTTGAGATTCATTAAACTCAATGTATTCGGCAACTAGAGAGGGTATTCAAAATCCTTCATTAAATCCAGGGGAAAGTTTTAATACACAATTTTAAAATTAGACTTTACAGAATTGCATTCTGTCATAAGGTAACACCCCAATGGCAGTGTCCATTGACCAAATAAAAAACTGAAAAAGTAGATGTGCTAAAGGAAGACAAGGCCAGCTTCATGGGCATGAGACTCGTACAAAGAGCTCTTCAGTTAGAGGGCCACCATACTTAGTTTAATTATTTGCTACCACTTTGGAAATACTTATTTTTGTTGTTGTTGTTTTAACCAGAAGTCTCACATTATCATTTCGAACTAGGCTCCACAAATTATGTAGCCAGTCCTGGGACAAGACAGACAACCTCTATCAAAATATCTTCCTATATGTGCTTGACATTACTTTGATCTAGGATTGTGCTTTAATAGAAGATATCTATCAGTAGAGACCTGTCCTCAGCAAAAATGCACGGTAATTTTTGTGTCTGACCCCATCTCGGTTTTTTTGCACAGTATTTTCCCTTGGCAGCCATCTCCTTAGGTGCAAAGGATGCTACTTCTCTCATTTCCCTCCTACCTGCAGGCAACAAAATGTGCTGCTCACCCTACACTGATGCATAGTCAGACAACATACTCTGTACTCTCTTGTGACTTTAAGGCAATAGTTCATCTCTTCTCAAGGCATTTCTATTATCCTTCAAATCTTCCACGAATGTATTCAAATTTTTTACTCTATTAAAGGGTAACGTAACTTCTGAGACTTGTGAATAACATATTATTTTAGATAGCAGTTCTTGCCAGAACTCCAGGAATTGTACTTGTGCGGCAACTGCTTATTTCATACCACTGTTCCCCTCACTAAAAAGATATGACTGTTCTGACCACATCATTCTATTCTTCTTTTTAAAAAAAAAAAAAGTGTTAAAGTCTACTTGAGATCTAATCACTCTGCAGTGTCATTAGGAGTTAAATAACAGCTGTAAAGCTCTCTTAATCCTTTGCTTAATAATCATAATTAATGATTGCAAATAGTACTGTCCAACTATTTTTGGACAAAAGATCAGAAACTCAGATCAGAAATTCCACATCTGCGAGGACCTGCAGCCACTTCCTGGTGCTCAGACCAGCACACGAAACACTGAGAGAACAACGGATTTCTTATTAGGCATACTTTAATGATCCTGCCCCCAAGATTTTCCTTTGTAAATGCCATTTGTCTTTGTCTTCAGGCAGACAAGGATAATGAAGTGAATTCAGTGTTGGTGAAAACAGAACTTGGGCCTAGAGTTTGAAGAATGAGGTTTCCCTACTTATCTCTAGAAGAATTATGCCATGGGCCCTAGAGAAGTCAGGCTTCCTCTACTAACTCATCCTTTCCACAGCCCTGTCAGGGGGTACCACAGGTGGGGGTGAGAGGGCAACAAGAGTTAGAGGATCCTGGAGTCTCCTGGCTTACAGTGGCTGACCTCTGAGTGAGGTCTGCCAGCAAAGATGACAATTAGTAGCAAGGGTGGCAGAGACAAACAGGTGAGGCAATCATTTGAAATTAGCAAGGAAAACACCTGCCAAGAATCATATCAAAATTGATGATGCTGTTTCGCTCAACCATAACATGGTGACAAAATTTGTTCTAAACCGTATCAGAAGTCTGGAGTAATAGCTGATATAGTGGTTCTTAATAACTATATATTTAAGAGACATTACTCATGCAAAAATAAATTATTTATATAATCATAATTGTGACACAAATTATTTATGGAATAAGTATGAGGAAGGAAGGAAGGAAGGGAGGAAAGAAGGGAGGGAGGGAGGGAGAAGGGGGGAGGGGAGAGGGGAGGGGAGAGGGGAGGGGGGAGGGGGGAGGGGAGGGGGGAGGGGGGAGGGGAGGGGGGAGGGGGGAGGGGAGGGGGGAGGGGGGAGGGGAGGGGGGAGGGGGGAGGGGAGGGGAGGGGGGGAGGGGAGGGGAAGGGGAGGGGAGGGGAGAGGGGAGGAAGAAATTCTAGACGGCATAATCTAGACCAGTAGACCAGTAACTCACACATTAGCATTTATCAAAATTATGTGAAGAGCTTTTCACATACAGATTGCTTGACTCCACCCACTGTGCTTCTGATTCAGTAAGTCTGAGGAGAAATCTGAGAATCTGCATTTCTTACAAGTTCCCAGATGGAGCTAAAACTTCTTGTCCAGGGACCACACTTTGAGAACCACTATTCTAAACCTTTACAGGAGAGATTCTATTCTGTAGTTTACAAAGGCCATATTGTTGGGCTGAAGGCAAACCAATTACTCTTTTTTTGTGCTTTAGTTGACATCAATCTGTAAATTATGACACATCTTATTTGCTTTTATATAACTCATAGATGAAGTATAAAATACATTCTAAACCTCATTTGTGATATTTAAGATGCTAGAATTGATACTTTATAACTGGCGTATGAAAATGAATGCAAATCAAAGATAAAAGAGAAGTGGAGCTTGGTTTAATAAAAAGTATAAAGAGAGCCAATCACAACACAGAAGAAACAGCATAGACCATGGCATGCAGATTTTGTTCCTGGATCCCTACACCTTTAGCTGGCCTTAGGTCTTGAGACTTTCTGTTCACTTGATACTGCTGAGCCTCAATTTTCCCATCTCAAAAATGGAGAGGTCAAAATAGATGAGTCCGTTCCATTTACAACATTCTAGCCAAGGTTATAAGGTAGTTAACAGAGTTGTTTTCCAAGTGACCTGCTTTTTCCTAAATTATAATTACCAGAAACCATTTTGCACCACAAATGTAATTTAGAAAGATCAACCTTATCAAACATGTCCCCTAACTAGGCTACTGGAAACACAGTGTTTGCAGATTCGAGTAGTATTGTAAGGTTGTTTTGTACGTATGCTTTATCAGATGGTTGTATTATTACGTTAGTCTTTGATTCTGTGCAACTTCATATCACATTAGAACATCTAAAACATAACCTTCCCTTGTGTATTCCTATTCCCGAGTCTTTTTAAAAAATTAGATACAGAGTCTCACTCTGTCACCAAGCCTGGGTTGCAGCAGGATGATCATAGCTCACTGTTCCCTCAACCTCCTGGTCTCAAGCAATCCTCTTGCCTCAGCCTCAGCCACCCAAGTAGCTAGTACTAAAAGGCTCATGCCACCATGACCAGCTAATTTTTCAATTTTTTGTAGAGATGGGGTCTCATTATGTTGTCTAGGCTAGTTGCCAACTCCTGGCCTCAAGCAATCCTCCCACCCCTGGATCCCAAAGTGCTGGGATTATAGGCATGAACCACTGCATCTAGCCATATATTCCTAAATCTTATGGATTAGTTGGGCCATATAGGTACTATTTTAGTACTTAAATGGTGACATATAGAAAAAATAATTTTGATCAATACGGAGAATTTTTTTTAACACTTTGTATCAAATATCCCAAGGACATTATGCCGGGTGCTAGAAATCTTCCAGTGATAACAATATATTCATTAGTTTACAAATATTTCCATAAATGACTATCAATTTTAAACTGAAATCATCTTTACAAAATAACAAAAGGGATAAGCTTTGGGAGTTAAGAATAATTAACCATATTATATATAAGTTTATATATAAACATTCTAGAGTTAATTTTAGAATTTTAAACATGTTACAATGAAATTATAATGAGAGCATTTTTAAAAACAGTTTCAGATTTGCTAAAAGTGTATACTTTAAAACACCAAAGAGTATTAGAAGGCTAGGAAATAGGAGAAGGTACATGGAATTTGACTTCATTTTATTTCGAATTATTTAAATATGAATTTGACCCCCCAAATCAACATATTGTCCTTTTTATCTTTCCTAAAGGAAAACATGATGGAAAAGCAGGCAGTGTCAGGACTGGGTTTGAATGTCTATACCAATTTACCTTTGACAATTGCTCAACTTTGCAAGCTTCAGTTTTTTTAATATCGAGTGACTAATAATTTACTTTTAGGATTAAATGACAAGATGTATCTCTGTATAAGAATATTCACATATGTATATTTCGTTTCATAATTCCTAAGACATGGTAGCTGATGAATAATTTAGAGGAAGTGATGCTGTTCTTAGAGGGGCTTAGCTTTCCTATAAAGCAATCCTTCGGTTCCACAGTAAAGTCATTGCCATCAGGATCTTTGGGGTTTAGGCTGCAAACAAAATCTCAAGGTTGATTATGTTTTTTTTTTTTTCATGTAAAATTACGTAAGCAAAATCAGTATTGGCATGTGCCAGTAGATCTTAATTGAGCATTTTATTTTGAATACTTGTAATTGAGTTTTATGGAAAAGCTGACTCGTGATAAGAATTGCGCCTTGAAAAAACAAAACAAACAAACAAAAAAAACAAAAAAAAAACAATTACCATGCTATAGTTTGGATCAGAAAGCATCCTTGAGCAAAATATGTTGTACATGCATGCAAAAGTACATCGACTCCTAAGCCTATGAAAATTAACAGAAAGCCTGTTTCAAACCGTGCTTACCACACAAAACATGAAGAAAATGTCAAAATATTTTTTTTCTTACTTGTTTGAGAACTATTTTTAGATAGTTTTTGAATAGAGAACACATATTTGTTAAAGATGCCGAATTCATTCCAGATGGAGGCTTTGCTATGAAGTTATGGGATGCAAAAGATCTGGTTTTCCTTTGTTAAGAAAAACCGGAAAGGCTGATCAGTTGAAAAATTAAGGTCTGCCAGGCCCAAACCTAAGAATTTCCATGAATATTTAATGATCATTTTAATACATTTAGAACAGAGTACCCCTCAAAAACAAAACAGAATAAAAAACGAAATGAAAAAGAGGGAGGGAGGCAGGAAGTGAGGAATTAAGAGGAAGGGAGGAAAAAGGAAGGAGGGAAGAGAGAAAAAGATATCTTGACAAATTTCACAAAGGTATCTTTTCGTCTCTTTCTATTCAGGCTGACCCCTGTTCCTGTCTTCCCTGCTAAGTTCTGAGCTGGGTGGCTGTGAGGCTTTGGAATGCTCACACTTCAGACGTGACAGACACCCAGACACCGTACACTGGGCAGTCCCAGAGTTACGAGTTTCTCCCACATACCAAATACATTAAGTAGCAGTAGAGTGCTTAGAAGAGCTTTGGCACCAGGCCACTCTGTAACAGGAACTTGCTTGGCAAAGAGCTGCTTTAAGCACATTTGCTGTGTATGTGTTTGTAACAATTTCTTCCCCTTTTAGACCCTTGAAACTGACATGGCAGGGGGGTTCTTTGAGCATATCTGCCACTGACCAAAATACAGATCAATGCTTAACCTTCTAGAATGTACCACATGAACTGTATGCATAATTTCTGCTAATTTATTATCTCACTGCTTGCACCAACAAGCATTATATGGGCACATACCACACAATTCTCTTCTGTGATGAACTGAGACTTAAAATATTGTATCAGTAAGCATTATCATTGGAGTCTGAATCAAAACCAGGAAGGGGGTAAATAATGTTTGCTCTATCACAAAACTGGCAAAATTCAATAGGATAGTCTTTTGTAGGAAGAACAAAAACATCTACAACACTGACAGTGCAATCTAATTGTAACAGTTAACCACTGAAAAAAAAAAAAAAAGTCAAACATAACTGAGAAGCAGGCTTCATTTTCCAGTATGTTAACAGCAAAAATAGCAGACCTATAGTCAGGAGGAAAATGCCTGCTATTAAAACATAACTGATGAATGTTACAAAAACCGTATTTGTCATCAAACAATGCTTCCATTGTAAAACAATTCCAACCTATGCATGAAAGATTCCAAATGCTAGTACAGCATTCAATTTGATACTGGAGTTTTATCATATCATTTCATGCGAAGAAGAATTATATACTCAATCTGTCTGACAGCTTTGCATATAAAGAACAGTTTCTGCATGACAAATGTGGTGAGCTTATTAAGTTACCAATACACTGCCAAGCCATATTGTCTCAGCAACAGCAGACCCAAAATATTTTCAAATGATTCTTTAAAGGGCAATGCAGGAAAGCCTGAACAACGACATGTTCTGACTTTAATAAAATTTGCAATTGCAGGAGCATTTACCTTATATCTAATTAGAATAAATCATCCATAAGCCTCATTTAGTCCATATTTAGTCTGTCAGACTTCTATTTTTTGAGATAGTTGAAAATATTAGTTTTTGATTTATCATCTACTGCTTCACAGCTGCAAAAAAACCCATTAAACTATTAAACTTAATATAAAAACAGAACACTGTTTCTTAAAAATATAGAGACATGAGAATATTTATAAGCATTCTTATAGGACAGGAAAAATCAGCTACTAAATAATGCAACATATTAAGAAAATACTTGATTAAAATTAGGAATAGCAAGTAATTTAAGCAAACTAACCTCTTAATCTTTTTCATGTTAGTGAAGACATCTTAACTCTCAATCTTGGAATGAACCTAAAGGATTAAGTTATATTTGTATTGCAAATAGGAACTGTGAAAAGCTTAAATAGTAATAATGTATAATAAAAGCAAAAGGCTAATGCAACAACTATGACTTTACTGTTCACGGCACCATTATTAAGAAACATTTGCTAGTTGTTGGGTCCTATGCTAATAAGCACTTTAGACATAATTTTTAAATTTTCATTCTTCATCAATTCTCTAGTATAGTCCCACTGTACAGATGTGGAAAATAAAACATAGAATTGTATGAATTGTATAGCTTGCCTATGGTCATAATGCTAGATGCAAGCAAGTCAGATCTCTCTGATCTTGGAAGTACTGAGCACTTAACCATTCTGTTTCACTATATTTTCTTGCCTCTTGCTCCACTGAACAAGAAATTTTCTTTGCATAAACAAATACTAAATAGGATTTTCAGAGTACCCTATAAAGAACTGTCTGTCATATCAAAAATCATAGCCTAATCCTACTAGGAAAATAAAGACAACTTTGCATCCCTGTTCTTACTTGCTAAAGATGCTGAATTCATTCCAGATGGAGGCTTCATTACACTGTAGCAATGGAGACTCAACGACTCAACTTAGTCACGTGGATCACTCTTCGTTGAATATTTCAAGCCTCACCCACCCCAGTTCCAAAGGGAAGTTGTTAACTGAGAATAGGGACTATACTAAATTGCCTTAATTGTAGCTTCACTATAAATTTAAATTTTAAACTGCCCAGTAGGTTGAAAGCAGTTTTGTTGTTTTCCTTTTCCCTCAGTCTGGTCCTAGAGTTAAAGAAGAATGGGTTAATGTAGTGGATTTTCTTTTTTTAACTATACTTTTTATCAAGCCCCATGAATTCTTAAGCCACTGTCTCAGCACTGAATGTTATACGTGCTGATGCTGCATTATAGTGCTACTGCTTTCTAATTGGGCATAAACCCTTGAGAGGGCACTGGACTGGACGCAAATGATCACTGACTAGTTCACCTCTGGGAATAAAGGAAATAATCTACCAGGTAGGATCATGCCGTGAAAGAAACAGGCAATTGATTCAAAGATGGACTACATATAGTTTTAGAGTTTGCCAGAACCTTTTCCCTTAATTTCTGTCCGATATAAAAGTAACATATACAAATATTACTATACATACAGATTGTGTACACACGTAAACAAATTTAAGAGGATACCAAATGAAAAAAAGTACATGGTTACTAGGTGAAAGGTTAGATTTTCCTGTTTCTAAAATGTTTCAATATTTTCTGCTACTGAAATTTTTCTATATTTAAGAGACTAGCTGAGAAAGCAATAACTAGTAAAATCATATGCTAGTCTACAACAATGGTATGAAGTCATCCCAGAATAATGCCATTATTTAATAATACTTTGAATTCTCATTTCAAAGTCAGTCTGCTAATGATTGCAGGAACATGAGACATAAGCAAAACTCCCTTATTTATTTTTCAATGTTATCAATTATGTATTTGGGGCAAGATTCTGAAAAATAGCTTTTTGTCCTTGTAAGAAATATAGTGCCAGATTCATCTGATCATTGTTTTATTTCATCAACATTAATTTGAAAAACTTGAGGAGCACCAAATATGTGCAAACACTCTTGGAAAGAGGGTGTATATCTGGATGTTTCAAGTATTCATTTCAAAACTTCAGAACTGAAGGAGGCATTGACACCACATTGAGGGTGCTGTTCTAAATTTCAGTAATAGCTTCCGGAACAATCATGCCCAGGCAAGCTGCCTTTGGTGCCTAGGGTAATTCCACATTATATTCAGGTCAGCATTCATTCTTGAAAAGATATTCATTTCTGAGATAAAGCATGTTCCTCAGTTAATATTTCTAACGTATTTGAGGATGACACAGAGTGAGAGCAAGAGAGAACTAAAAAAACAGTAACATTTCATTTGTGAATAAAGACCTTAGGAAAACAACAAAAGGAGGCAAGAGAATGTTCATGACTGCTTCTTGTCATTTTATCTCCAAATGCATCACTTCCTAACTTGCCATTGGTTCTTGATTATCTTGATATTCTGATACTCAATGGATTGGGGATAGAAAATGTATGGAATTTAAAAGAGATCAATCAGTCAGTGTTTTCAGAGCTGATCTGAATAAACTGAAACAGAAGAGGCTAATCAAAATGAAGCAGTCACAAAGACTGTTACCACAAACCTAGGTATACTTCAGTCCTTTCATCAGTAGAAGGCAGCAACCAACTATGGAGGAGCTGTGGAGTGGAAGACACCATGTAAGTTGCTTGTCAGGGATTCTGATGACCAGATACTCCCCCAAAGAGTTCACGGTCCAGTTTGAGAGACAAATTCTGTAATGGACGTAGTATGTGGCCTGAGCTCTAATAGATGAACAAGTCAGTTTCAGAAACAGCACAGGAAAGATGTGACACTTGAGAAAAGCAAAGAGCAAAGAGGGGGAAAAAAAAAAGGAGCTATGAGCTATCCTGGGTTTGAATAAGTTTTGTGATTTCAGAAAACTCAAATCACTATTATGGACAAGGCCCTGTGAATCTGGATAAAAACCTTGTGATTTCCATGGGCAGGATGAAATGTGTGTACCATGAGAGAAAAACAGTCACAGAAATCTGGTTAGCCACTCGAGGCTGAGAAGCCTGCCTGTAACATTCTACGTAGATCACAGAAAAAGGAATGATGTCTCAAGTCTGGTTTCCTGGAAGCAAAGTCTGAAATGAGGATTTGTGGGTAAAATGTATCAAAGAAGTGCTCCCAGGATAATTGGTAAGGAAATCATGGGGAAACAAGACAGAGAAGGGAAATAAGCCAAGCAAGAGTACTTTTTCAAGTGAAGTTCAACGAAGGATAACTTTAGTTTGGTCCTACTGGGAAATTACAGACTGTAAGTTACATATTGGAGTATGTCTTAACTTAAGGAAAGGGAGCTGGGCTCTTATAAACACCAGGGCGGAAGTGAAACTCACAGGTACCTCAGGTCTCCAGCTGTCCTAAGACAGTCCTCTGAAGAAAGTCACAAGTGCTACCCTGCACAAGTCAAACACCCAGAAGCTGAGAAAGGGAGTGCAGGAATAGTAAAAAGGGATTCAAAGAGATATGGGTAAGAGCGCCAACACCAGGCAGCGCACAGACTGATGGAAAATGGGAGAGGACAGGCTTATCCCATCAGCATAATCAATGCAGTTTCTGGGAAAATTTGTGGACCACACCCTCTAGGAAATGTCCAGCCAATACTCTTGTCCCAGCCCCAGCACAACTATGCCAAAATAGCCCCTAAATCACTGCATGAATATAAAAATACAATTAGAGCATGCAGGAAGGGAAGGTCACTACTAGCTGTGAAATTCATATGTCTGCAAAGCAATTTTATTCCAGTGGCACAAGCAATTCAATCACCACCCGGGTGCTGCAGATTTAATAGCTTAATTTTCTATGGACTGACAACGTCCACCCTAACAAGCCCTTTGTGGAATGCCTTAGGACAAGGCTGCACAACACATTATTTGGTGCTGTGTGCTTATATAATTATTCCCCCACTAGAAGCATTTCACAGGGTGGGCAGGGAGGAATGAGTTAGCAGGGGAAACTTAAGCACTGCTTCAATATTTAGAGAACATAAGGTATTATTATAGGATTAATAAGCAAGGCTAGTTCAGCAATAGGGAAGGCTGCCAAGGGAGACTGTGGAATTGCTATCACTGTAGATAATGAAGGCTGAGAATAGATACCCACCCAGAATGGATTTTATAGACAATAATAAGCTATCCCACTATTCCAGAAAAGGGCATGAGCTATGTATTTCACTGTAGGGCTCTTCCAGCCCAAATGATTTCATAAATTAGATAAAGTAGTTTAGTTTAAATTATTACTTATTAAGTATTACTTATTCCAAAGTGTATCCAGTACAGAGATAGTTGAATGCAGAAGCTGTTGAGTGACAAACATAACTGGAATTACAAACATACTGCTAGCACCTACAAACAAACACCCACTCTGAAAACAGGAATCCAGGAAGGCAGATTTTTGTTGTGTGGAGAAATAGAGACCAAAATCCCACACAGTGGTATATTCAAACGTAGGTATTCAGGGGTCAAAAATTAGCAATAGTTGCCAGTGTCAGATCTGTGCTTTGTTCAAACACTGTCTGATGTCTACGTGGTACAGACATAGAGCTCTGAATGCCTGGTCTATTCTGGCTATAGTCCCTAGTGATGTCATAGAGTAAGATGTATATTTCACAAAGATTTGAATAGTTGCACTGGATAAATTGTTCTAGAAGTTGGAGAAATGAACAAGATTTTAAAGTATCTTGTGAATATAACAAACGTTTCAGATTTTTCACGTGACTTTTTTTCATGTCAAGAACAGAAATTCCATTAGGGAGTAAAAGACCAGTTTACCACTCAGATGCTTGAACTGTGCTTAAATATGCATTAAGCTTGACTCAATGCACGGCACATCAAAATACTTCATTTTCTTTTTTTTGTTTGTTTTTTGTTTTTTGTTTTTTTGAGACGGAGTCTCGCTCTGCCACCCAGGCTGGAGTGCAGTGGCGCGATCTCAGCTCACTGCAAACTCCACCTCCTGGGTTC
Source organism: Macaca mulatta (assembly GCF_049350105.2). Taxonomy (NCBI): domain Eukaryota; kingdom Metazoa; phylum Chordata; class Mammalia; order Primates; family Cercopithecidae; genus Macaca; species Macaca mulatta. The sequence continues at coordinate 19,220,321 of NC_133407.1, forward strand.
ACGCCATTCTCCTGCCTCAGCCTCCCGAGTAGCTGGGACTACAGGCACCCGCCACCTCGCCCGGCTAGTTTTTGTATTTTTTAGTAGAGACGGGGTTTCACCGTGTTAGCCAGGATGGTCTCGATCTCCTGACCTCATGATCCGCCCGTCTCAGCCTCCCAAAGTGCTGGGATTACAGGCTTGAGCCACCGCGCCTGGCCCAAAATACTTCATTTTCTTTGAATAGGTAATCATGAAAATCTATATCTAGTTAATATTCTGTAGTACCCTCTGCCCAAAGAAGAGTCAAAGAGTAAGATACTTCTCTAAACCTTATTCAGTTTTCTATAAGCTATTCTGTGATTTAACTCCTAATGGAGTATTTCTTTCGGTTTCATTATGAGTCTTTCAATAAATGCTTTCTGTGGTTTTCACTGTATATCAATTAGACACATGCTAACTATAGATTCTCCTGTGATTTTTAAATTTTTGATTCCAATCTTAGAGTAACACAATAAATTACTAGAACTTCTCAACCACCTGCTCTTCCAAATTTTAATTATATCATGAGCTTTGAAGAATTGTATATACATTTTAAAGTTCATATACCTACAACACTTGTAAATGGGTTATAAAAGTATGGATGTAGTTATGCCCTAAAACCAAAAGGGTTATCTTACAATCCCCCACCCTCTCCCCAACGAAAACCAACTAGAGAACATTTAATTGAATTTTAGGGGTAAAAATACACGTTATGGAATTAAAAGCCAAAAACATATATTGTACCTGTATAGAGGCATTAAACACTGAACCTTAATTTACATTTCAGAGTAAAGAAACAATACTGATTTAAATTGAGGAAAATTAATAAAATCATAACTAAGTATGCATTTGATGGAGATACCCCAAATTATATTCTATAGCCAAAAATGAGTGTTTTTACATCTGAACACTCTTTCATGTTTCAAAAATATTTACTCAGTGACTAGTATGTGCAAAACATTACACTTAGAATTAATAATGCAATAGGGAGTTAAAGACTGCCCTCAGCTTTATAGGGCTTTTGGATTAATAGGGAAGGAAGACTAATAAAAATAATCATGTAAACAAATGTGAATTTGAAGGTGTGCCAAGTAAGCAGTGCTCTGAGCAACCCAATTGAGGAGGTCAGGGAAGCTTTGCATAGTAAGGAAGACCTGAGCTCTCATTAGTAGGAAAAATAGAAGTTAACTAAGTAAAGAAAAGAGAGAACAATTTTCTAGGCCATGAAAAGACTAGCAACATTAACTACCAATAAATTTACCTGGAGGTTGAGGGAAAAAAATGACATATTCTAAAGTTCTTAAATCATCTAACTATTGCATGGAACCTGTGGAAAGCAACAGACCAATCCTAATTCTGGGGTGAAGGGTTGGGTGGTAGGGATGGTGGAATTGAAAGAAATTGTGTAATACTAAATGTCCCTTTTTTGTTTCATCCCACAAGCTTTAAAATTTCGTTTCAGTTTATTCACATTTACAGAAAACATATCTATCACTTCTAACAGATAATGAAACAGTTAATTGTTATCAAAGACTTTTCATTTCAATATTTAAAGTCATGCTCACCATTTTATATACTCTTGTGCTCAACAGAAAATTTTCTAAGTTTTAAAGTCTAATGTACAATAAGCCAAGAATTTTACAGTAATAGTAAACTACTTAAACGTGCCACATTGTTTAAATGGAGAGGCACTCTGCAAACAGTTGAAGGAAATGCACTGCATGATGCCATTAGCTGATAAAAGAAAAAGGAAGGCATCCAACAACTAAGATGCCAGAAACTAAGATCACTTTATTTCATCCTCAAAAAATTCTAGCATTCTACCTGCCTCACTCTAACGTGATCAGTAATGGCTCCTTGGTGCTAATCTTGATGAACTGAAATTGCAACAGTGAATTACATGTAAATACAATCTTTTATTAGGACCTAGGAAACAGGGCATGCAAACCTTGGATAAAATAAAGACATGATGGCTAAAATACTCCCTTACAGTAAAACGCACTGCAACTCTATGTGCCACTCAGAAATGTGTCTGTGCAATACACAAGACTACACGCCATCAAATAATTCTCATTTTATGATGAGTACTTACTCCAAAGTTATAGCTTAATATTTTCAACAAATATACAAGTCCAACTCAGCTAGGCTAGGCTATTAAGCTATTGTATTTCCAGATTAGAAGAAAATAATGATAATAGTGATAATATTAAGTAACAGAAGGGGAAGGAAAAGGAGGAAGGGAGGAAGTAGGAGGAGAAAACTGTCATTTGTCCTCCACTCCAAATTTGTAGGGCATTTTTGGAGAACACTCTATCACATAGAGGTAGCCTTAACTTTTACAATTAAATATATACATAAGACTTCAAAGCAACAGGAACAATCATGATTTTTTCAGGCATAACTTACAAAAATACAGCACAATTCTTAGTAGCATAGTGCCTTAATCATCATCAAAATAAACACTAATATGAAGCAAGGGAGATAAAGAGAACCTGGTAGAATACATTCAAAACTAAATCATGTCCTATGGTGAATAATGAACAAATTAGAGGGTGCGCTTTGGACTTTCAAGTTTCAGGTCCTTAATGTAAAGGCATTTCTTTCCCCACTCCCAAAGCCTTCCTTAACATTAATCTCCTAACTTTTTCAAAAGGGATTTTTAAAATGCTTCCTTCCATATAGAAAAGGATTCTAGGCTGGGTGCGGTGGCTCACACGTGTAATCCCAGCACTTTGAGAGGCCAATGCGGGCGGATCATGAGGTCAGGAGATCCAGACCATCCTGGCCAACACGGTGAAACCCCGTCTCTGCTAAAAATACAAAAAATTAGCCAGGCGTGGTGGTGCACGTCTGTAGTCCCAGCTACTTGGGAGACTGAGGCAGGAGAATAGCTGGAACCCAGGAAGTAGAGGTTGCAGTGAGCCGAGATTGCGTCACTGCACTCCAGCCTGGAGACAGAGCAAGACTCCATCACAGAAAAGAAAAAAGGATTCCAGTAGTAAGACTGAAGCATTACTCTCTAATCACGAAACTCTATACCAAACACTGAGTTCAGGATGAGGGAATACAAGGATAACCAAGACCTTTACCTGTGCTGCCAATCACTCAGAAGCTAGTGAGGAAGGTAGGTAGTCACATAAACAAATATCTGGAATAGGTTCTAATGACTAGATTTATAATAGGGGTAGTTACATAGGACCATGGAAACATAAATAAGCAAGTGATTAATTGTGGATATTTGGGAATCAGAACTACAGAGAGAAGACTTATTTGTGTAAAACCTTTAAATGGTAATAAGATGCTTGCAAGACATAGAAGGTGAAGAAGCTCATTTTAATAAACAGAATGTAATTAGCAAAGCCATGGAGACTTACTGGGGATCATAATTTGGGGAAAGAACAGGTTTAGAGAGTTTATGAAAAGATCGGTGGGTGGAGATAAGAATGAGGCTGAATTGCATGCTTTCCAAGGAGTTTAGTCCATATATATTCTGTAGCCAGTGAGAAGACATGGGATGCAATTAGTAAAAAGGAACAGGAGTGAAACTGCATTGTATAAAGATAAATTTAGTGGCAATGAAGACATTAGATCTTCAAGGAAAGCCTGAGATTCAGAATGACTTCTTAGGGAAAAAACACCATACTCTCAGTGGTAGATTATGACAGTTTAATCTACAGCCAAGTGTAAAATTAATAAAGCAGGGATGGAAAGGTGATTCAGGATTGCCACACCTCATAGTCCTATCCAGGTGACCTGGGAAAATTAATGAAAGTTTCTATAGCACAGGAGAAGAATGAAGTTAAAGATAGTAATAGTTCAGGCAACCTGGTGATAGATTTTTGATGCCTCAACTTAAGACAAAGAAAGATTAGGCTAATAGTATGAAATTGCTAATATTTAAAAGGGTTTTTAGTAAAAAATGACAATTTTACATAATTTAAGCCATAGATAGCTAATATTCTAGAAGAACACCTATGAGTTTGGATAAATATACCAGGCATGTCAATTTTATATATATATGTGTGTGTGTATGTATGTGTGTGTGTGTGTGTGTGTGTGTGTGTGTCTATGAATTTAATGGGATAGTTTTCTTTCAACTGAGTCTTACATTGGCTTCCCAGGCTTACATTATTATATTTCACTTTTTGAATGGATAATATATTAACATACTTTTGAAAGTTAATAAATACAAAACGGTATAACGATAAAATCTCCCTTTCTAATATTCCTCAGCCCACCTATCCTTGACACCCAGGAATAGTTTGTTACACACATTTTTTGGTGTTTACTAAGAGCAATAAAATGTAAAATATAATCTTATTTCCCACCACCACCTTTTTTCACAAAGGAAATATAAAATACAAATGTTGTACATTTGGTCTTTTTTTTCCCTTCACAAAATATTTTGGAGATATTTATAACTTAATACCTAGAGTGTTTCCTGATTCTTTTCCGCAGTTACAGAGTGTTCTGTTTTACAGACATGCTATAGTTTATTCAACTCGTCCCATATTAATGGACATTCAAGTTGTTTTCAATATTCTCTTGTTAAAAAGAATGCAGCAATCCATCATTATATGCATGTATCCTTTCATCTGTGTGCAAATACGATAAAGTTCCATTAATTGGGATCTATTTTTCATAACAGAAATGACATGAAATCAGGGAAAAAAAATAACAGAGTGGGGAAAAGGAAAACAAAGGGAATAACGAGAGTAAAGAAAGAGGAGAGGAAGGAGAGAAGGAAGGCAGATAGGCAGGCAGGCTGGAAAGAATTACTAGGTAAGCAAAGAGAAAGAAGGAATGAGAAAAAGAAAAAGGAGAGAAGGAAAGAATTAGGAGAGAAAGCTCTTGTCTTCTTGAGGATATTACAAGGGAAGTGATTAAACTTTAGTGCAGGAGGTTGTAAGGGCTTAATGGAAGGGCACATGGGAAACATCTTGGAGCTCTACAATGCTGGGAGAGCATAACAAGGAAGTGACTCTTCCTGTTCAAACAATCCTACCCACTCCAGCAGGACAGAAGAAATATATTCCACGGCCAAACATGAAGCACAGAGAGGCCCAGGACATGGCCGTTCCAGATTACGTAGCAAGCCAGTCATCCAGGCGGAGGCCACATGTTTTGAAAGAGAACCAGTTACATGCAAAGACCTGGCTCTTACGGCAAATGTTAATCATATTAGCCCAAACTGTGCATAATCCATAAATAGCGACGAGGCTTGAACAATAAGAAGCTCACAAGAGCAGTACAAACAGAAAGGAACAAAAAAAGAAACTGAATAAGGAAAGAAGAACCTAGACCAGACCAGAATACTGTGCTTTTCCCGTCAGCCACAGTGACTGCCGGTTCAAACTGGACCCCTCCTGAGGAAAATGAAAGGTTGAAATCAGTGTTCATGACTTACTTTATAGAAGTGCATTTAAATTCATTGCACAGTAAATTCTGTGTTATTCCCACTCCAGTGAATTCCTTTGTCCTCTTAATAAAGTGAGCGTTAAAAATAAAAATAAAATAAAAATATCTCTAGGTATGTTAAAGACAATAATTTAGCCTGCAGTGAATTTTTTTTTTTTTTTCAGAGTGGGCAAATCCAAGAAAATAGGACCCATTTGAGAGCCTTGTTTGAACAAGGGTAATATCTGAATCGGTATGTTATTTTATTGGCCTCATCAGTGTTTTCCAAAAATTCCTATAATGGCATAAAGTCTTAAAAAGCTTAGTTCATGCCAAAAATTGCTTACATGCTTAAATAAAAATCATGCGGGATGTAAGAAGGGGTTTGAATTATATGAAGAGATACTAAATTATTGATTTTTAAAATTTCATCTAGAACTCAGTCCATCTAAGGGGTGTGTATATGTGTGTATGTGTGTGTGTGTAACTGTATGTGTACAATATCAGAAGGAATATACATTTCAGAAGAGAAGATAGAGGGGTGTCAAGAGCACCACAGACATATTACATATGGCTTCTGATGTTTGGTTTTTTTTACTGTTAATTTTACTATGTGCGCTGGAGTTAAACATGCATTTTTAGGCCATATAACGATCCAGATAATGTAAATAACATAGATTTAAATTTCAGCATTTTCTAGTTACCCTAGTTACATGTTTGCCAAATTATTAAATCGGTTCTGTCCAAAAATTCAAAATATAACAGTAATAATACGAGCTAGTTTACAGCTTTTTCTCTTTACTATGGTGGTTGTAGATAATCCTGCAACTAGCATAAATTCTATTGTTATTATCCAAAAAATCAACTTTGTGTGAAAAATAAGCTGAAGTACATACCTGATTTTACTTCAAAAAAAACACATAAAACACAAAAATAATTTATGTCTGTTAATTTGTCAAGTGTGTGTGTGTGTGCGCGCGTATAAAATTTGATATCAGAGCAGCACCTTCAAAGGTGGAGATTACACCAGTGACAATGTGTCTGAGCTTCAGTCTCTCTTGATTTCTTGATTTGCTCTTGACATTAACAGCACCAACTTCTGCTTGGTTCTGATGGATGAGACTAGAATTTTGTGGTCTCCATCTCCATGGTGATGCCAAGTCCAGTTCTTGGCACACTGCATGCACTTAAATAACACTTATTAGACGAATGGATGACTTCTAGCAAGAAAGGTCAAAAGCATAATCTTCAAAAAATAGGCTGCCCTAGAGTTCTAAGCAGCCCCACAAATTCTCCATACTACTCATTGAATGGCTAAGAGGTGCTACCCTATTTGACTTAAGTAGCTAAAGAGCTTATGGCAATCGTTTATAAACCCTCTCCTTAAGTATCTTCTAAAGCCCATGAAAATTAACTCCAAGGAATCATCCACAAATCCTTTGCATATAGTGGGGTTTTCTTATATGACAACTTTCCTGAAATAGAAAGACCAGTGTCTGGAGTATGGCCATTTGTTTGTTTGTTTGTTTTTTATATGTGAAAACTAATTAGCATGGCAACTGACTTGATCTGGACTAGGTACTTTAAAAGAATTATAATCAAGAATAGCGGCCGGGCGCGGTGGCTCAAGCCTGTAATCCCAGCACTTTGGGAGGCCGAGATGGGCGGATCACAAGGTCAGGAGATCGAGACCATCCTGGCTAACATGGTGAAACCCCGTCTCTACTAAAAATGCAAAAAACTAGCCGGGCGAGGTGGCGGGTGCCTGTAGTCCCAGCTACTCGGGAGGCTGAGGCAGGAGAATGGCGTAAACCCGGGAAGCGGAGCTTGCAGTGAGCTGAGATCCAGCCACTGCACTCCAGCCTGGGCGACAGAGCGAGACTCCGTCTCAAAAAAAAAAAAAAAAAAAAAAAAAAAAAGAATAGCAAGACTAAGGTTTTTTAACTCATAAAATGTACACTTTATTTTCACCAGATCTATTTGAATGTTAGAGGATGAGCATTTTAATCATGTCTACAGCATGTGGAGGATTACATTAGGTGATAGAGGCAGCAGAATATTATTGTATTTTATGGCATCCAAAGTGATTATACACTCATGTATGGATATATAAATAAACATAAACTCCGGATAAATTAAAAACACACACACAAAAAACACAGAAAACATTTTTTACTAGATTATGAACTCCTTAATTTCTCGTATCCTTAGTTCCTCCTATGATGTCTGGCTTTTCATGGGGATACAGTAAATGCTGGTTGACTCAAATAAGCCAGATGGTAGAAAAGAAGAAAATGAAGAAAGAAAACAAATGGGAAGGACAGAAATGAAAAAAATAAAAGAGAGGAAGAGCCTTTCATAGATGGAGCATCCTACAGAAAATTCTATATAGCCCTAAGCTCAGTGCCTGGCAAAACCATTGTTATTTCTTTTTCTACAGTTTTATCACATATTCTTGTACAGTCTCATTATTAAGGGTATGATTGGGATCCATTATAATATCTAGTTTTGAAAAATCATTGCATTAAATAACACACCACACATGCTTTTTCTTCTTAAAAGGAAACCATTTAGAGCCACTTAGTGTTTATTGAGTGAGCATGCACAGCACTTAGAGAGGACAAGTGGGCCCATAACTCAGGACTTCAGTAGTTACCGCCCTCAGCTGAATATCTCTAGCCAGCTTGGTGGCTTTGACCTTCATAGATGTACAAACTGCTTTCATTTTTGGTCTTGTAATTTATTATTTGGATTGATGAAGGAGCTCTGGTTAAAATGCAAGAAGTATATGGAACACTGCTTTCCAGAATAAAATTGGTGCTCATCTTACACAGAACATTAAAATGACCCTAGTATTTCATAGGGAATTGCAAGAGGGAAAACTACATATGTACGTATTTGAGTCTTCATGTCAGCAAAATATAACAAGTGGAGAAAGCTCACAACGTGAGTTTCTTTATTTCATCCTTTAGAAACAACTCAAGAAAATTATCGAATTTAGCCACATAACATGCATTGCAATCTGATATCTTTGTGGGTTCAAATTATTGTCGTATTTTCAAATATTTTATAAGTTGCTTACAAACTTAACTTTGAAGTAACTGAATAGAGCACAACATTTGTTAAATGGAAAGCAATGAAAATTTGTCTTATATTATTTTTCAACAGGTAATACTGTCAAAATGATTAGTATTTTTAATTTCCAAGGAAGTTGCTAGAATTACGTTATTTCAATGAAAGGGGCTAATATATCATAAAAGTTTGGGAAATCCATGTCTAGTACAATAAAATACTTAAAGCAAGGTAATTATGTGTAGGTTATTCAGGTTATAAGTGAAAGAAAGAGCTCTATGAAATTCTATCTTAAGGTTCCTGCCCTATGACCTGAGCAGGTGATGTATGAGTCATTTGGTACCTTCATTAGCTAATCATATGATATCTTAACTCAATGCATTCCTCAAAACTCACTGTTTTGCGTGACATAGAAACAAAATTTAAAGATTTTCCCCAAATCTTAAAAACAGAGTACTGGAGCCATGGCTCATATTTTGCCCTCTGACTTCAAAGTTTATTCTTTCAAATAAGTCACATTATATTTAACTGACCTTTCTATTAAGGAGTATTTTTATCTGCATTTCTGTACCTCTTAATAGCCCTCCACTTCAAAAAAGGGCCACAGTTATTTATTCAAATTCTTAATAACTAAAAATAATAGCTTTTCTGTAATACAGCTCTTATGACTCCAAGCTGCCTGAATAGCAAAATTATGAGTTCACTAATAAATAGCTAACACAAAATAGAAACTCAATCTGCTAGCAAATCCTTCCTTTAAAAATATTCCTCTGTAAGTGAATACATTCTCTTTTACTATTATTTCTTGGGATTAAATATCTCCAAGTTACCTATGTCATGTTTGTCAATTTTTCTCTGTGATAGTATGAATTTCTCCATTAATATGCCATAGAATGTTTCTAGGAAGGAAGATGATCCAGCTTTTATTCTGTATTCATTTATTTATTTTTTTACTCAGTCAATGGCTACTTTCTTCACCTTTGGAGAAAACATTTTTCATGACATTCCTTTAGAGCATTTAAAAGGAGTTTGATATTTAAGAGTTATAATAAAAACAGGCAGTCTGAACCTTTTAGAGGTCTCCGAGAAAGTTCTCTTATTTTGTAGAACTTCTGTTCCTTCATATTCGCAGCTGACTGTAGTCTAATCTGAGAGTGAAATTAACTTCTTGATATCCATCAGCAACAAAGCTGGCAATTTGTGCAAAGGTGATCTAAATAGCCCATTTAATGTCTCACCTGTGAAAATAAAAATCTATGTACTTCGAGGAAAAGGACTTGATGAGGTAGGTCAGTTGCCTCCTTTTACATGGCAGACTAAATCCCAGAGAGTTTAACTGACTCGAGTCTGATCTCAAAGATTGTTATGGTCAGCACCAGGTTTAAAACCCCGCTCCAGAATCTGAAAACAGATTCTTTCTACCATGTGTCTGCCAGAATATTAGCACAGAAAGTTCAAGAAGGCAGTGTTTTAAGGGGAAAGGGTGCTTACTATGTCCTTAAGAGCTTTGATATGTGCTGACATGACCAATTTAAATATAATAGAAGCAGGTCTAGGTATTAGATTTAATTACTATTCTAAGTACTTTGGACTTAGATCTGGGAGAATACTGCCCAGACAAAGGAGTATTAGAATATGCAAATAATGATTTTCTAGAAACAGATCAACTAAACTTAAAAACCCAAATTCCATATTTACTGTGCAATTTTAAACAAGATACTTATTTTACCTATCTATAAAATGGAGATGAGAATAATATCAATAGACATGGTGAGGATTAAATAAGGTACTGTGTAAATGGTCCAGCACAATGCCTGGCCCACAGCAGATGCTGGCTTTGTCTTATTTTCGCTTATGCCTCCCTTACGGCATCTCTGCATCTTTTTCTATACAGTCAAACCAGTATAGATAAAGGGGAAGTTGCTCACAAAAGAAGGCAGGCTGAGTAGGCCCCCAGCTTAACAGAAGAGATACAACTAAAATAAGTTAAAGAAGTCCTGCCTTTACTTTTAAGCTCATATCCCAAACCCCATAGAAATGCACTGAATGAGGCAAGGGAAGAGCTTTGTGGTTGTGTGACATGGAATTGGCATGGTGCTGGAATGCTGTGAAATGGGAAACGTGAATCCTTTCCTTAACTTATGTCAGTTTGTCCTAAACTGTACTTCCTAGTTTAGCATCTTCATCTTTGGTGATCTGGTCTCTGGCTGGATCCTAAGCTTCAACATCTACCACCTATATCCCTTAGCTTCTATCGCTCAAGCCACGCTGAAGTATTTGTCATTACTTAAATACCTGGTCCTGTTTTATATCTCTTAGATACATGCTACAATGCTGTCTCAATAGTCTGTAACTAGCAATCCTACTTGTTCTTCAAAATTCAGTCTAAATATTGTTTCCTCTAGGGTATCTTCCCTGAATCTGATTTTTTTTTTTTTTTTTTTTTTTTTGAAACGGAGTCTCGCTCTGTCGCCCAGGCTGGAGTGCAGTGGCGCGATCTCGGCTCACTGTAAGCTCCGCCTCCCGGGTTCACGCCATTCTCCTGCCTCAGCCTCCCGAGTAGCTGGGACTACAGGCGCCCACAACCGCGCCCGGCTAATTTTTTGTATTTTTAGTAGAGACGGGGTTTCACCGTGGTCTCGATCTCCTGACCTTGTGATCCGCCCGCCTCGGCCTCCCAAAGTGCTGGGATTACAGGCGTGAGCCACCGCGCCCGGCCTGAATCTGATTTTTATACTCATATGCCCCCCTAGTATCCTATTCATGCTGCCATTAGAGCACTAATAAAATTGTAATCATTGATTTGCATATTTATTACTTACTATAAGTCTCTCAAGGTTCCAGATCTTGTCTCATTCAAGTTGGCATCCCTAGCACGTAGCACAATACCTGGCCCACAGTTGGCACAAGATACATGATGAATGTGTGAATAAATTAATTAAATGTCAAAGGAAAGAAGCTAATCCATGATGACCTACATTGGTTGTGACTTTTGGCAAATCATAAACTCTGTCCAATCATTCAAAGGTAATCATTCGGAAATAATTGCTAATCAGTGCCAGGGGAGGATATGTTCCATGGGAAGGCTCTCTTGTGTTTGATGAGTTAAAACAGTAAGGACCTTGCATTCTGAGGGTGATACATTAACCAGAGTGATATGTTAGCCAGATACCAAATAAGGCCATCCATTTGACTTATGCAGTACATCTGATTCTTCCTGCTGTTGCTCACAGAACCCAGGTTAGGGCTTCTGCATCTCTGTGAATGATCATTTTGTCTTGCAACAGACACCTCAGTCTGTTACCTCAGTCACTACATTTCTAGTTTGCAAAATTCTTGGCAGCCTAGTTTATAAACCTAAGAAGAAGTAAACCAACTTAGCCCACAAAAATATTTTAAGATGCTTAAAATACAAGCTTTTCTTTGAAATACAGTGAAGACACCAGATTATTATGAATGTTCAAATGGTTGTTTTTTCTAGTTAGATTGATATGAACAGAAAAAGAAACAGGAAATTAATACCAAAGACTTGCAGGACAATAGAAAAGTGTTTAACATGATCTCAAATAGGGTAATTTGATCTTTCCTATTATTATCTTGTATGTACCTACAAATCAGAACAGGAAAAGGAATTCTTGGGAAAAAAATTAACTAAGATAAAATAAGATTGCATTCATCACTGAAGTTCAACTACAAAGAGGTTAAAGCTGTCCTGTAAACTCCAGATAAAAGGCTCATAACTCATTTCCACTGGAGGGTGATAAGACAAGCTGTTCTTTCCATGAGTGGATGAAACGAGTGTAGTCTTGTAAGAAGAAAACTAAAGATGAGTAAAACAAACTCCTTCTACTACTGGAAGATGAACTATACAGTTTAAATGATGTGACATTACTGTATTGTTTGACCTTTTCTGATAAATAGGTAGAATTATTTCTTCTCAAATCTTCACTGTGTAAATACACAATTTCTTTCACATTTTATAATTTTTAAATTCGTTAATTATTTACATAGAGTTTCTTTTATTTTTATGTATTTCTGTGTGTGCATATTATGGGTGTTTATTAACTATTTTCTTTTCCATCCAATTAATAACAGCTTATATGTGTTTTGCCTCTGCAGCTTCTGAATGCCTATAAATTTATTACACATTCCTTCCGTTGTTGCAATAATGATAGAATAGGTGAGATTTTCATGTATAGATTATTTAAAGCTTTTAGGTTCAAGCAATGCCAAAAACCAGAGAGAAATACCAAACAAAACTCAATATGCTACTATAAGTCTCCGAAAGAATATCATATCTGGAGGTTAAAAAAAATAAGAATAAAAAAATTCATTCACCAATTATGTTGGTTTTCTGAATATATAATTGTTAAACTCTATCATAGCTTGGTTTACTAAGCCAAAAACAAATTAACAGCCTGCATAAAGCTTCCTAAACAAGAATAAATGTCACAGTCTGCAATATGAATAGGCTTCCTTTAAGATCTATCATATTTTGACTTAAGGCTTTTTCAAATATTTGACAGAGTTTTTACTATACTGCTTTTATCCCTAAAAGCATTTTGACAAAAGAATAAACTAAAGCTAGCACACAAGCAAGGGAATAATTTACATACAAATTGGGCATCAAATTAGAGTTTTAGAAAAATTTTATGCTGGTATGTCAATATCTCCAATATTCATTGTTTATATTAGAATCACTAACATTTCTACAGGTGAATAGCAATGGTATTAACATTTTTCACTTATCCAACAAATGTCTCTTGAGTGTACAGGAATTAAAGGTTAAGCCACATCGCCACTTACACAAGCCTCATTTCCAATAAGTATATAGTCCAGAATAGATGATTAGAGAAGTTTATAATAGCTATTAAATAGTATAGCTCAAAATATGGAAATCAGTAAAATATGGCCCAGAGGCGAGACAACTGTTTTTGTAACATAATTAATTTAATAATTTAATTATAATTTATAATTTAATCAGGACAGATCCACCTAAACTCATTTGTTTAGGTATTGCCTAAGCTTGCTTTCATGTTACGTAGAGCAGAATGAATACAGTGGAAAGTGCATACATAGCAAGCAGGAAATATTTACTATCTGGTCCTTTACAAGAAAGTTCACTCATCCCTAATGATGATAACAGTAACTACCATATGAAGTTCAAACCAAATGACAAAATTGTTCATAGAAGAATGATATTTTTGCTAGGGAGTTATCATTTAAGCTGAACTTTCAATTATTAGTAAGAATTTTAATGAACAGATTCATTGATAATAGCCATCCCAGAAGAAACAAAACAAACAAAAAGTCGTATCAAAGACATACAAGCAATGATATTTGATACATTTAGAAAATACCATGTTGTAGAGTTTGGTTGGGTGATAGGCTGGAAGAAGTGAATTCTAGTGAGAGTCACATGTCTGATATCTGGCAGATTCACCGCAGGACAGTCATACCAGTTGTTTACGGCTAGACTCGGCAGTGATGGCCTCTTTCCTGAATTTTTTTACCAGTTCTTAGATATTCTTAATATCATCCCTGATAATACCTATCAAAACCAATGAGAGGTAGCCAAGAGAGCATTTGAAGGACAATTTATAGTCTAAAGTAAATTTATCATAAAACATAAAAGATATAGCATTGATCTCAAGAAGCTAGAAAAAGAACAATAACAAAACCTGAAGTATTCTCACATGTTGTTTATGGGAAAGTGAATCAGTAGAGCTGTGTCAATGATAGTGGTAGGGCGGAGATGCATTTAGCCTGATCTATAAAAATTCAAGTGTCCTTTCGACTCTGCAATTCTACTCCTAAAATTTGATTCATGGACATGCCCCTATACATGTACCAAAAGATAGCAACTGGTGTGTTCACTGCAGCATGATTGTATGATCAACATTGGAAACAATCTTAGTATTTATGAAGTTTAATGTTTAACAGTATATCCTGACTCTAGAATACCATCTAGTTGATAAAACAATTATGTAGATCCACGAGCTCTCTCTCACACACACAAATGCCCATAATATGATAAAAAAAACAAGTTACTGAACAATATCCATAGCCTTACAATTTTCTTGGAAATTATATTTTTGTATGTAGCTAAATGTGTATATACATGTGCATAAATATATGTATGTGTGTACATGAATGCATGTGTGTATGTGTGTATACATGAGAAGGGGAGGAAAAAATATAACGAGGATGAGGTTTTGAAGTATATACAAAACTGTTAAAAGTGGTTGAACTTTTGCAAGAGGAATCTTACATTTTACTTTATATATTTATGGTTTTTCTCAACCAGAATATTATTCTGTAGTTAAATGAAATAAATGAAGAACAAATAAAACTACGACAAATATCTCTGAATGTATACATTTCCTACTATTTCAGATATGAAGTTATTAGATGAAAGCTTATAAACATTTTAACGTTATTGATAAATAATGCCAGACTGTTTTTCAATGGTGTCAATAGTATCTAATTTATCTGTTTTCTTTTTCAAGTTAAATGTTAGCAAGGACTATGTTGAGACCAGAGATTGGCATGCTCCTAGGCATAAAAGCTTCAGACTATAAACTTTGGAGCTCTACATTTATGGCCACAGTCATTTAGAATGTTTCCCAATCCTGGGTTCCCCAAAGCTAAATCTAAATGGAGGATCCAGTGATTTTTGGCCTATTTCTTACTGATCTCATGCCAGCTACTGGCATCACTTTACTGAGCAAAGGCACATGACATTTTTAGGTACTTAAGGAAAGAGCAACTCTAATTCAGAAAAGCACGACACAAGACAACACTCATGTTCGATACATGAAGTTAGGCTTGCTTCACTTCATATAACCCAAATTGGGACACAACTTGAATACTTAAATCAAAGTCAAGGCCACTTGAGAAACCAGCTCCTGGCTTCAACCCCCCAGTAGGTTTTGTGCACACCATATCTGCTTCCCTCCACCCCTGTGCACCTGAGATAAAAACAGGATGTAATGCTGAAACCCAGGGTACCTGTAATTAAACCAGGGTCAGAGCCATGGTCTCTTAACCTTTAAGCAACAGCTTTATCCCTCCCTTAGATATCTTTATAAACCTCAGCCTCTATCACAGTGATGGAAAGCATGAATTCTGGAGCCACACCAACTCTATATGCCTGCTGCCTTCCAGCAGTGATCTTTAAGTAAGTCAGACGCTCTTTTCCTTCCTGACTGTCTGAAGATAGGCCGCCATCATGAACGGCACCGTAACTATCCACACTAGAAAGTTCATGACCAACCGACTACTTCAGAGGAAACAAATGGTCATTGTTGTCCTTCACCCCGGGACGGCAATGGTGCCTAAGACAGAAATTCGGGAAAAACTAGCCAAAATGTACAAGACCACACCGGATGTCATCTTTGTATTTGGATTCAGAACTCATTTTGGTGGTGGCAAGACAACTGGCTTTGGCATGATTTATGACTCCCTGGATTATGCAAAGAAAAATGAACCCAAACATAGACTTGCAAGACATGGCCTGTATGAGAAGGAAAAGACCTCAAGAAAGCAACGAAAGGAACGCAAGAACAGAATGAAGAGTCAGGGGGACTGCAAAGGCCAATGTTGGTGCTGGCAAAAAGTGAGCTGGAGATTGGATCACAGCCAAAGGAGTAAAGGTGCTGCAGTAAAGGCTACCTGTGTCCATTTTGGATTTTTCACGAGCAGATTAATAAACTAAAAACTTTCAAAAAAAAAAAAAAAAGTAAGTCAGACTTCAATTTTCTAATGTGTAAAATGAGGATACTAATAGGATAGTGAGTCCTATCATATCTTTGTTCATGGAATCCAAATATTCAATCCCATAACATACGAGAAGGTATTATTGCCAGATTAATGAAATGACCAAAGTTAGCTAGCTGGCTAATAAGTTCAAGGAATCTGGAGCCAACTGCCAACCACATTACATCTAAACTTGTAGGACACAGTATCATGGGATTTTTACCACAAGGTTGCTATGAAGACTGAGTTAAACACCAAGAATAGGGAGTTGCATAAAGTATGATGAGTATATAATGTTGCCTATTATCCATTATGACTTCTGTTACTATCACCACTCCTACACCTCCACCACCACAGCACTGCAAAGCAGACAAAGCCAAGAAAGAAAATTTGCCAATGACCAAGCAACCAGAAGATGATAAACAATAACAGAAAGGATATTTCTGTGTATTTGTTAAAGGATAATCTATCTAATTTGTGCTGACTACTCTCCACTCATCCCAAATTTTCCTTTTGCCGAAAGTCAACTGCTAAACCCTGGGAGGGAATAAGGCCAAGACTTGAGGCCGGCGTTCAAGAGAGACTCTGTAAAAGTGATTGGATTTATATTAAGCATACTATCCATCTATAAACCAGTCACCTGGTTTGCCACACATGGCTAGCTCTGGAGACCAATGCTGTACTCTAGTAAGCATCATGCCGTTTTAACAAATATTGACAACCTGAAGTCTGTGTACCATAAGGTATAGAATTTTGTTCCTACATGAGAGTTTTAGGATTTCTGAGGGGAAAAAGTGCTGTTTTGCGACTGGAAAACTTGAGGGCAGCAGTGGCCACATGACCCTTACTAATATCGCGACATTTAACCTGGTACTGTTGCAAATAAATCATGTCACCATAGACTCCAGTGACCTATGCCTCAAATTTCCTCGTTCAAGGCAGAAGTCCCAGACCAGAATGTGGAAAAGCAATACACACAGTGCCTTCATGCCCATGGACATGCAAGTTACTCTTGGCAAATATAGTTATTGTGGAATTAACTTCCTTTCTCTACTCGAGGCAGTGAGTTTCATAATACAATGGCAATAAAAGAAAGCAATCAGAGCCGAGGGCAGTGAGGACTTTTACATGTTTCCTACCTCTTTCTTGTTGTGCATTAAACAAGACCAGATGTTTCAACAAAGAAATGAAACCAAAGTCACACTACATTTGATTTGTGGGACCACCCTTACTTGAAATGCCATCTCATCGTTCCAAGGTTTGAAAAATGATGTGCATAACAAGCAAGATAAGAAATGTGAACATTCCTTCAAAAAAGTCATTCATTATATGATCCACAGATGGTAAGAAAATGCTTTCCAAGTAGGGATAGAGAAATGTAACGATTATTTGCTTAGGGATTGAGACAAGGCAGACTCTCTCATCCTTCTCCATGCCTGTGTCCTGAAATGATGGAGTACATGTGAATGGCACTGCAGGGGCAGTGAAGTTAAAGGTGAAAAGCAGAACTGAATCCACAAAAGCCAGGAGAAGAGTGAGCAGAGCAGATCAAAGCAAAAGATCTTGGGATTATATAGAGTGTCCACAGTTTCCAGGGAAGCACAGTTCTACGAAAGGTTAATACAGGCAGTCACAGCACATGCGCATTTAATTTATGGCACTTCAGCTCTGTATTTGTGGATGGACTCCTTAGGGGAGAGAAAAAAAAGGAGAGTGAAGGGAAAAGATGACAGAGAGAGAAAAGGAGAGAGATTGACAAAGGGACAGATAGAGACATATAGATATACAAAGAAAAGGAGAGAAAAAGATACACAGATATAGATGCAAAAAAAAAAAAAAAAAAGAGAGAGAGAGAGTGCAAGAGTACAGAAAGAATGAGAAGCAATTAGTGATTTAAATTTGTGGTCACTTACTAATTCCACCACTATTTCATGAATACCTTTATAAAAAAAAGTAAACTCAAGTCCTGAACTATGAATCTGCCTTCCCCTGATCACTCTTGGTTCTCTTGTGTCCCTACGTAAGTGAGCCTCTTGTCAGGTTGAGATCAGTTCAAGCTTTTAAAAATACAGCATGTATTCCTCAAAAAGCGCATTCATAAATTATCTTATGTGCAGCAACAACAACAAAACAGAATGCTAGAAAAAAAAAATAACTGGCTGTGTTGGATTTTAAATTTCTGATAGTTGCCTTAAAATTCAGAATGTAACCCCAGTATTAGATGAACACTAGACGTGTTATTCTCCACAAGACTATGTGTTCACAAAGTTTGGGAAAGGGTGGGTTCAGGAAATTTAAACAGGTGTCCTGCCTTCAGACCTTCTCAAATCCCTTAGTATACTATCCAGCATTAGGACTCTCTACCATGCAGGCGGACTATGGGAAACCAAACTGACTTGATTATAGAACCCTTTTCTTTTTCAGAGTGTGCTTCAAAGCACAAGTACGCTGTGGAGCACACTTAGGAATCTCTGATGCAACTCAAGCATTCTCACTTCCAAATAAGGAAAACAAGCCCTCTCTAAGGGCATACATCTGGCTATCCAAATGCCGCAACAGGATGGATGGCCCTGATTGATTTAATGATTGCTATGGATATGTTTTATTTCTTCATACCCTTATTCCTTCACCCCTAGGTCACTAAAATGGCCAATCCCCCTAATCTTGTCTTCTGCTAGTCAAGTGTATATGTTAAAATCAAGCAAACCTTTCTAAATGTAGATTTCATTGCAATGCTCTTATGCCTGTTACTCTATAGTGGCTTCCAATAGCCTATAAGAGTAAATCTCAAACTTTCTCCAAATACATGAATTAAATAGTAAATCTCAAACTTTCCCCAAACACTTGAATCTAAATTACATGGCACCCCAGGAACACATGCCATATTCACATATCTTCTAGCATAATGCCAAAATTTTTTGGTGGTTTGCATACTGTGGTATGAGACACAAACTTAGAATATCAAGTGCTTATTTCTCAACCAATCTGGCAGTGCACCTCACACTCAGACCAATTTTCTGTTCTACCTATATCCTTCTCTCCTTGAAGGCTGTCTATAGAACATGTAGCAGTCTACAGAAAACATTATTAGACTCTTCAAACCTAGGCTGATCGGAGATCTCAATTTCAATTCATAGAAGAGCTATTTTGGAGAACTGGAGAATGATATTCTCCTGTCAGAGCTCTCCGGAGACAATAAGAGAACCTAACAAACAAACCCACCTCAAATCTGTTTGCACATAAAAGATAATGTCTAGCTTTGCTTATTAGCTCTGTTTATCAACCAGTGCCATGCTCACTGGCCCCATTAACCTACTGAATCAAGGTTATGATTTGAAAAGAAATGCCTATGACATGGACCACAGGAGCAGTAGCACTCAGGAGTGATAACACAGTAGCACTGTTGATATATAACATCAGAGATAGATTTGGACTCACTGGGAGTTGGACTGTGCAAACTAAAAGCTTTTATGTTTTGTTTTGGTTTGCTTAGCTTTGCTTTACTTTTATCTAATAACAGAAAAACTCAGTGGAAATAAAACACTAGTTAATCTATGTAAGAAAAATAGAATAACAGATGAACGTCAGAGCCATCAACATGGACGAATATGCCAGATGCTGCTCCCTGAAGTGCCACGTGACAATAAATTTTCATCACATCAATTTACCCCAAGGAGCACATCTTGAGTGATTTTCCCCTCCAGCGTTAGCCTAATAACAACTTGGAAGGTGGGGCTGAAGGAATTCACTCCTGTGACTTTCTTTGGTTTCATGTTCATCAGGAAGAGAAAATCTTCCCATAAAACAAACAAGCAAATCTTAAAGTGTTAGCACACATATATGATTTACAGGCCTCTCATCCTTAACCACGGTTTTCAGAATTTCACTAAAAATAAAACATTTAAAAAAATACAGAAGATTGAAATCTCAGATTCAAGTGTATTTAAATATTTCAGTGGAAAGGATCCAATTCTACCATACATGTATTTCCCATGCATTTAATAACAGTTTCCTGTGTTTCAAAATCCTTAATTATTGAATTATAAAGCCTGAAGTTTTACTAGAAAGACATGTTTGACTTTGCCTCTCCAGATATGACCTTATCCGGGTCCCCCCAGCTTATTCAGAAGATGACCTACTTTACTGAGATTAAAGTTTTCAGACATGATCTATTTCTACTCCATCCCAACACAAAATTTATCTTTGTTCTTATCACTGTCTCTTTCTTCCTCTCTTAAAGAAAGAAGTGATTATGGATTAGGTTTTCTAAGGACAATTGCTCCATCTGTGCCCTTGATCTGTTCAATATCTGCCCCCTCGACCCAGGATTTACCTTTAATGGCATTTTTTTTACCCACGTTCTCACATCTCCTATTCTTCACTGCCACCTCCTCCTTCGACTCAGATCACAAATATGCTCAAGCCTCCCTATTTCACAAACACGTTCCCTTAATTATGTTATCCCACATCAGTATCTGCCCCTTTCTTTTCTAATTTTAAATCTCAAACTTTTTTTAAAAAGTAGGCTATACTAATGCCTGTAGTTCTCACTTCTAAGTTTTCACCCCCGCTTCACCTGACCTCCAGCTGAAACTATTTTCCTGAAGATCAACAATGACCTAAAATTATTAAATGCAATGCATCTTTTTCCTCAGTCTTCAGATACCTTAAACTCTTTCCAATATATGAAATCACTAACAACTCCTTTTGGCATGACATTTCATATTCCCTTTGCTATAATAATATTCATTTCTGTTTCTTCCATCTCTCTGACAAATTCTTACCATCACCACCCCCACCGCATATTCCCTAGGATTCTATCTTTCAATTCTTTTATTTCTGTAATATCCCTCTTAATCTTGTTTGTGCTATGATGATCACTGCCAAATATCAGCAAAATGACAAAATAAATCATAGTACCCACCTTATAAGTTATTGTAAGAATTTAACGAGTCAGTACATTATGATACAAATACCCCCAAAGGGTTTCTTGTTGCTGTTATTGTTTTCTCAATATTATTAAATCTAAATATTTAAACTTCAAGATAAATTTCTAGCAGACTTCTAGACAGCTACAGATGGCTGACAGACTAATACACACTTCCAAATTCACATGCCCAAAACTTAACTCTCTGTCCTGTCTCCAAAAACCTGTTCTTTCTCCTATACATCCTCTTTTCTCAGGTGGAAATACCCCATTTTCAGTGTCATTCCAGCAGGAAGTGTTTGGACTCACTTTAGAAAACTCTTTATAACTTCACGCCCATGATCAAAGGACTGCCCACCCTCTGCCAATGCGGCCTCCACAGTTCCTTTTCACTTTCAACAGAGCTGTCCTAAGCCAGATATTAATGTTCTGCTACCTGTGTTATTTCTATAAATTCAATCCCAACTTGTCTCCAAGTTGTCTCCTTAGCTCTCCTATCCTAACCAATACTAGGGTAACAGTTTGAAAGCACTGTCAGATAATATCACCTGCACTGGAAGAATAAAAGGATTAGAGTTCATCATCATCCGGATAAAACATGTCAGCATTCTTACCATGGCATTCAAGGTCTTCCAAGCTTCCAAGATCAAGCTTTCTTTTTTTGTTGTTTTGTTTTGTTTTGTTTTGACTGAATTTTCTTTCCTAATTTTATTTTCCTGTTTTCTGACACTATGCTATATTTCTTTCAGGAACATACATTTCCAACTCCAGACCTCTGGCCATACCATTCCTTGAGACATTTACATGTAATTCTATAAATTCTTTAAAATTCATATCAAATGGCACATCTTCCATGAAATTTTCACCAATATTTCAGACTGACAAAATCTCTAAATTTTTTTTAGCCCTGGGAGGTTCCTATATCAACTCTAACACTAACCATATTCTACATCACATAGTAAGCATTTATGTTCTGGTCTTAACACCATGTAGTGATTTAGCTCCCTTATGCATTCATTGTTGACTAAGTGCTTTCTATGTACCAAACACTGTGATATACTCTGGAAATGTAATGTAAAAATAACTCTGTCTTCTCCAATGAGCTTCAGCCTAGCAGAGCGCTTGATATATGGCAGGTGCTGAATAAATGTTTATAGAATGGAATTGTCCCCAACCATACAGGTGAATGAAGTAAAGCCACCATGAATTCAAACACTTCCCAAAATCTCTATGACAAGTTTGTAACTCCATGAGAAGTTAAACTCAACATTTATTTGTCTAAGTATTTATTCCAATTGCCAAAACGTACTGCTGACAAGCAGTTAAAAATAACAGAAATTTATACTACTTAACGGGCTTACAAAATGCTAGTTCAAACAAAAAACAACTTGGGTTTCCAATACATAGAAAGTTTTAGTGGTGAGGAATCTAGTGCATTTTTAGTAAATTTAACTCAAAAGCAAAAATGTGAGGGGTAATTTTCTTGATTTATGTAATTTACCTATTTATGCATTTACCATTCATTCACTCATTAATTTTTATATAACAAAATGAATTTAATACATACTATTAAATATCTTATATGAATAACAAATTATTTACAAATCAAGTTGATTTATGCTCAACACACTTGCTCTGTGCTCTCTCATATCATAGACAAGCAATTAATTTACAAAGGATTTGTTTTCCACACTGCCAGAATAAAACTACTTTTGGACTATTGTAATATTATTCTAACCCATAAATAATATGTTTTTCTTTTATTTTTTCTTGAAATCCTACCATCAAAGGCAGTCACTTACTACATGTCTGTCACTCTAAATAGTGTCTCTCATCTGTTCTTCTCAGGCTTTAACCTTCCACTGAACATCATGGTCCCAAGGAAACAACAATAACACACTGTGGTGAATCACTTATATTTTCCTGGGTTTCCCTGCTCTTTAGCCACATAATCCTGACCTCTAGAAAATCCCTCTCTCAATATAGACCACTATGTATAGTTGGCCTATCATGGTGAGAGATTAGGGGGCTACTTTATAAATAGAGAACCACATGCTTACTCCTTGCTCAGTACCAGCTGTAAGTGAGCTACTTAAAATAGGACGAACATACAAATGTAATTGCTTATATGCAACGCAGAAATATTTACATTGGAGAAAGTTGGATCTTCCTCCAACTCTCAACTTATAATTTCTGTAAAGTACAATGCATTGAGGAGCTCTATGACCGGCTGTGGAAAGAACATCAATGCAGGTGGAAACATTTGGTCAGTGGAGGGAAGTAATGATTGAGAGGACAGATTTAAAGCTGCCTGAGTTTGAAGAATGAAATGAAAATAGTGGGCATAGAACTGGCAGCAATTTTAAACAAGGTCAATAAATTAAGCAGTGAATACAGTTTCAAAACAGTGAGTTTTCTTGTAATTGTGTGTTTTTTCATTAATTTAACAAATAAATTTAAATGTGGCTTTGCCATAGAAACAAGATGCAAGGCTTTTGGTTACGTGTTATGGGGTCCACAAAATGAATAAGACTCAGTGAAGAAGAGGAAAAAGGTTAATTTTAATATCAGAAGCCTTAGTTATAAAAGGTAGTGTGTAAGCAGAACATGGAAAGTAGAAACAGGGCAAAAAGAACTGAGAAAGACTCCAATCAAAGGGGAAAACATAATCAAAGTCAAGCAGATACAGCCTCAGCTTGGTCAACTGAAAGGAGCCTCTGTGGGGAGGCTCTTCCATAGGAACACTCTACTTTCTTTGGAAGTAATTAGTGTTTCTTCCTTATGTATATGAACATGACATAGCTCTGGTTCTGGCAGAAATGTAGAAGGAAGAGAGGAAAAATCTGAGGTTCTGCTGTATTTCCCTATCATACTAAATATCACTTATTTATCTTATTATTATCCAACATTACTTACTTTCTGTGAATTAAGGTTTTATGGTTGCAAGTGGTACTAATTGATTCTTGTTAGTCAAAACAAAACAAAATCAAACAAAAGCCAACCTGGTTAACTAAAGCAAAGGAAAATCTGAGGAGGCAAGCTTCTGAGAAGGAACAAGAGAAGGTCTGGGGACCTAAACTGAAGAAGCCAATAGTCTCTTTTAAATACAAAAGATAACATGGATAAATCCACATATATCTTCTTGGAAAAGAACAGTTGCTATTCCTAGATTGAGTCAAGAGTCCACCTTGGGTCCAGGTGCCTTGCCCTTTGATAAGCAATTGAACCAAACCCATATTCAATGGGAGATTAGTTTTCCAACAAGAAAATTAGTATGCAATTATGAAAACAAGGAAATACTAGATGCTGTACATGCAAAATCAAATATCCATACTGTGTGACTTTCAGAACAGAGATTTTCTAAAAGTCTAAAAGAAAAGACATGTCAAACAACAGATGGGCATGGGAGTGTGAAGACACATGTGCCATTGTTTCTTCATGTGTTTTTAGAACAAGTAATGAATGCTCCCTGGTCTGTTGACGTTCATTCTTCCTTCTGACTATTCTGTGACAGCTGAGTCAGTGGGACCCAAACTCTGAATCTATACAGTTTACTATTTTGATAACTTCCTTCAGGTAGTTTTAAAATAAAGCACAAACTTTCCCTAAGCAATTTCCTCTGGAAAATCACTTTACTTAAAGAGCATGTGCATAATTAACTTCAGGTGTCATCAGTTCAATTTTGGTAAAATGGAAATCTGGAAACAACTTCAAGGATCAACAATAGATAAGCCATTATGATTTCATGCTCAGGTAAACTCACGGTGCCTCCTGAAACACTATGAGAATTCCAGAAATTTGGTGGGCATGATCATCAAATATCAATGTCATCCTTGCTATGGTATGTGTGTGGGTGAGGCTGGTCAATGTATCTAACTTGAGTAGATTCATTTTTGTTATCAGAGACAAAAGGATTACTACCCTGGCATACAATTTGGCATAAGAACTGGGAGAACAGAACCAGGTCCGGACATAAAACTGAGGGGCAGCTGGTTATTCACTCAACAAATATGTATTGAGCACCTGCTATATACAAGCCATTGTTCTCGACTCTTGGGATATAGCAAAGAATGTAATAGATCAGATCCCAGCTCTTGTAGATCTTACATTTTAATAGGAAGGCAATTAGCAAACAAGTAAGAAAATAAACAACAAAAATACGCAGTAACAATAGGGAGTTGCATTGTAAGAAATTAAAATATGGTGAAACAATGGAGATTGACTGGGGACTTCTCTTAAACTAGGTGGTCAGCAAAGACATTTAAGCTGGGGTCTGATAAACAAGAATCATCTATGTTAAGATTAGGCTTAGAGAGTTGGCCACTGAGAAAGAGGGAGGAGCTCTTGCCAAGGTCCTGGGGCTTGAAAGTTCTGGGCATATTGGAGCAATAGAAAGGCCATTGTGGCTGGAATTTGAAAGAGTGAGGAGGAGAAGAGGTCATAGAGCTGGGCAGGGGCAGAGAAGGTGGCTGGTAAGAGCAAACTTGGTGTTTCAAGAAGCAGTCACTGAATATATATATTGTGATGGTAGAGAAATCAAGAAAACACAGTCAAGTTGGTGAAGAGCCATATCTGGGAATTTGAGGAGTGAAAAAGGAAGGCTTCAGCAAGGGACTAGATTGCATTCAGGAGGAAGATGGCTATGAACAATGCAAGGGATCCAGACCCCACCATGAAACACAGCACATAACACAAAGTGGGTGGTAATATCTGGTGGAATAACCAGTTAATGAGTAGGGACTAGGAGAGAACTACAATTCTATGAAAACTCAAGGGCAACGTGGTTTCCTAGGGGTGCTCTTGTGGAGAGTGCTGGGGCATTGCTGGTATTTGTGACCAGATTACCACATTCCCATACATGGACAGGTAATTTATTTCTGGAATCTTCTATATGGCGAGATTAAAACTGTAACAGCCTTCCTTAAGTCAGTCAATATAGGGGCAGGACTTCGTCAGCATGATTGTGTTATCAGTTGATCCAGCTGTAAAAATCTAAAGAAGGCAGAGGCAACACTAAAAAGTGGTGAGTCCAGATAATAGTCTCCTAGTGCTTTTAAATCTATCTTCGCTCAGAGTTTCACCACTCATTCCAAATATCAGTTTAACTTAGAATATACTGCATAAATATAATCACCATTACTTTAATATGTACAAAGTACCATCCACTGGGCAAGTTGCATACATTATCCCTAGTCCTTGTAACTAATCTCCTAGAGAAAAAAACTGAAACCCAAAAATTATAGCACATGATTAGAATGTTTTTATGATCGCTTTTTTTTTTTTCTATTATAACAGACTCTACACAAAAGCGAACAAATACCGAGTTCTGTATGTGATATGGTTTGGCTCTGTGTCCCCACCGAAATCTTATCTTGAATTGTACTCCCATAATTCCCACATGTTGTGGGAGGGACGTGGTGGGAGATAATTTGAGTCATGGGGGCAGTTTCCCCCATACTGTTCTCATGGTAGTGAATAAGTCTTACGAGATCTGATGATTTTATCAGGGGTTTCTGCTTTTTGCATCTTCCTCATTTTTTTTTTGCCGCCACCATATAAGAAGTGCCTTTCACCTCCCACCATCATTCTGAGGCCTCCCCAGCCATGTGGGACTGTAAGTCCAATTAAACCTCTTTTTCTTCCCCGTCTCGGTTATGTCTTTAAAGTGTGAAAACAGACGAATACTCTATGAAAAGGAAAAGAGTTTCTCTATTCCCCCTTATTCATTAATGAATATTTGAAAGCATGTTTTGTGTCTGTTAATGCAGTTAAGTACACAATCCATTTAACTTATTTGATGCTTTGATATGTATTTTTCTCTCGATATGTTCTTAATAATGTATTCCTCTCAACAGGACTTATTCTTTGCAGTTTTTATCAAGAAGTGTCATCCTATGCTATAACAGTTAAAAAGGGAAATTCAATGAAAGTTCACTTGAAAAGGTAAGCAAAATAGGCAGGTTTTATAATGCAGATATGTGACTCTTAAAGTAAGGAAGGGGCCTAGAGGTTAGGGTTGAATGGATTCTCACTCTACATTAGCACCTGAACCTGCTGCCAAGCACCACACTTCAGACTAAGATAATACAAAAGGGAAACACCTCACAACACTGTGAAATATTTCTGAGCAGTGAACCTAGCCTTTGAATTATTTCAATTACCAGGTTCATAAGAGTCAGACACCAATGGAAGGTCGTGACCTCAACCTCACAATGAAAGGGCTGGCCCTGATGACTTCAAAGTTCCTTTCAGTTTTAGAAAATTCTATAGCTCTGCTTCCTAGTGAATGAACAAATAAACAGCAGGTAAAGTGTTCAGAAAAGTAGACGAGTCTCCACTGGGGTGTGGCTTTGGCTGTTCCGGGATCCACTACTTGGCTGTCATGTTGTTCTCTAGCCCCGAGGCTTTAGGAAATAGACTTTTCAGCACACACTGAGATCATTAGAATCCTGGAGGCAGAGTCACCTTAATTCATCTGAGACTAAGGTATAACCCAGAAGACTAATTTGTCGATACACAACAGAAAACATCCCTTTATGATCAACATATTCACATTTTGTAGAAATAAAAACATAAGAAGTTTGCTGATAAAATGTAATTAAAAGATAAAGAAAGCGACCAGCAAGAAGCATTTTCTTCCCCCAGACCAGGTTAAGAAGTGAGAATGAATCCCAGCCACATAGCAGAGAACTTCTCTCTATTGGCAAGAAAGTTTAGACTCTGGGATTCAAATTTCTTCTCCCTGTGCCAGGGCAATACACATCTATCCTACTGTCAGTACCTTCTATGGTGTAATCTTCCTTTAGATGTATTTTAAAATTACTAATTAAATTGGATATTCATATACACCTGGATAAATATTATTTCAGCATCTATTGAAACCAATTCATTTTAACTCTCAGAAGACAAACTATATATATATGTGTGTGTGTGTTTATACATATGTGTGTGTATATATATGTGTGTGTGTGTGTGTATATATATGTTTTGGGGGGGGGTTGCCAAGATTGTGGGGACAATCCACTGTATTCTCCCTGAAATTTTCTTTCCAATCACATGATGAAAGTCTGAAGGCACCTGAGCCAGGGAGGTTAAGACATAAACAACAACTTTTGTTATTTAAATTATGAGCAAATTAAAATCTAGGTAAATGGCTATTTTGTATACAGCAATAATCAGAAAGTACCACCAGTGATACATTTCAACAGGTCAGGCACAGTAGTTCACGCCTGTAATCCCAGCACTTTGGGAGGCCAAGGTGGGAGGGTTGCTTGAGCCCAGGAGGTCCAGATCAGCTTGGACAATATAGTGAAAATTCATCGCTACAAAAAATGTTTAAACATTGGATGAATGTGGTGGCATGCACCTGTAGTCCCAGCTATTCAGGAGGTTGAGGCAGGAAGATCACTTCAACCCAGAAGCTCAAGGCTGCAATGAGCCATGACCATACCTCTGCACTCCAGTCGGGACAACAGAGTGAGACTCTGTCTTCAAAAAACTTTTTACCCAGGCGCGGTGGCTCACTCCCGTACTCCCATCACTTTGGGAGGCTGAGGTGGGTGGATCACGAGGTCAGGAGATGGAGACCATCCTGGCCAACACGGTGAAACCCCGTCTCTACTAAAAATAGAAAAAAATTAGCCTGGCGTGGTGGCGGGCGCCTGTAGTCCCAGCAGCTCAGGAGGCTGAGGCAGGAGAATGGCGTGAACCCGGGAGGCGGAGCTTGCAGTGAGCAGAGATCCTGCCACTGCACTCCAGCCTGGGCGACAGAGCGAGACTCCATCTCAAAACAAACAAACAAACAAACAAAAAACAAACAAAAAACAAACAAACAAAAAACAAAACTAAAATAAAAACTTTCAAAAAAATTTTAATATTGTACTTGGTGATAGAGATGGATATGTCTTTGTGTGAAAAAAGGGTTACGTGAAAATAAAAATGGGCTTCAATATAGTGTTTCCTCTAGCAGTGCGATTTCACCTCTGCTGTGCAGACCCACAACATCAGCATCTCTTAGGAGATCCCTAGCTCTCAGGACCCATCCCAAACCTACTGAGTCAGAAATTCCAAAAGAAAGAAATATAAACCAATGTTTTAACAAGTCTTTCAGAGGCTTCTTATGCATGCTGAAGTTTGAGAACAAATGGCCTAAAATACAACTTCAGAAACAGATCCCAGATAAAACAGTCAGTCGGTCATTCAAGAAAGCAAACAAACAGAAACAAACAAAAAGGTAATTCAAACAAGCAAACAAAGAAAATATGCCCAATTGTCTCATTCTTTCTGAAGAAAATTCCTCAAAACTGGGGAGATCCACACTAAAAGATCATTAGAGCAAAACAGGAAGCGGATGTCAGGGGCCAATTGCATGTAAACATCAAACTAAAACCTGGAAAATAACATTTTAGACGTTAAGAGGGGTTAAATTTCTGCTAAACAAGTTTTCTACACTTTGAGACTTTTCACTCAAATACTCGTTAGTTACTAATTGTTTTCTTAACAGAATCCTCATTATGTTGAAGACAATCTTAAACCGTAAGTAAAGCATAGCATAGATAGAAGAAGAGTAAAGCTCTCTTGTTAGACTTTTCCGATAAATTATCACTCTCTATTATTGTAGCTTGATATCCTCACTTTTGGTAATCTCATTCATACTTATAACTTCAAATGTCACCTCCATGGAGACAAAACTTAAGTCTCTTTTTTAGCATTGGATTCAGATCATGCTTCAGTTTTCTCTTTCTATTTGTCTAGAGCACATCTTTATCTGGATGCCTCATTGTTATATAACTAATATATTTAAACCTGGATTAATACCTTTATTTTCAGGGTTATCACAGACTCCATTTTTCAAATCTTCATATCATCTACCACCTTTTGGCCTTTCTCTGGTCCCACATGTTTTGTGCTTCCCTACCTACTCAGTATTACCTTGATTTCCTAAATGTTACCTTTCTGTTTCATTGCATTGTGTAAAATACTAGCAATCAATCAAAGCACTTTCTATGTATGTTACTTCTCTCTTTACTAATCAACCTGCAATGGCTTCCTTCTACGAATTGCATCAAGATCCTTACTTCTTTGCTGGGTTTCCTCTTAATTTCTTATTATCGTTTTTTGGAAACAACTTAATTTTCAATATTAATTATTTGCAGTGATAATCAATGCATATTCAAACGTATTTAACAATACCTGCAACTCCGAAACTCACACAACTTTTTCTGTATTTTTTATAAGAACAAATAAATACAGATACAAACATAAACGTGTACAAACATACAAAGATTTCAAAGAAAGGTTTGGAATCATATTATCAAACTGCTCCATAATATTTTAAAATCTAACAGTATGGTATTTTCCTCAGTCATTATATCCATGTTCATTGATTTCATGGCTGCATAGTGGTGCTTTGTAAAGATATAACATCTTTCATTTAATCTATTCCCTTATCGATGGACATTTAGATTGCTTATAAACTTCTCTGTTAAAAGCAGTGCGACAATAAGCATCTTGTAGATATACACTTTAATCCCTTTTCAAAAATCTCTAGAATTGGTTTTGCTATATAACAGGGCATGTATGTTTTTAAAGCTTTTGATACATTATCTCTCACATAAATATCCAAAATTCACCTATTCAGTAATATTCCCCTCCCCTAAGGATGAACAATGAGTGAAAGTGACTGTCTTCCTATATCTCAGTCTACTCTGGTTGTTAGGAAATGTTTAACTATTTAAAAACCAAGTAGGCAAAAATAATATCTCCCTCTTATATTAGTTATCATTTCTTTGGTTATCAGTGACATATATTTTTGAGCGCTTGGTAGCTATTTCTGTTTCTTCATTTATGCTTTTTTGTGTCTTTTATTATTAGAATGTGTTCTCCCTTTTTTTCCTATTGAGTCATACAAGCAAATTTTATATCTAGGGTATTAAACTTTTGTCATATATAGTGCAGGCCTTTTTTAATAAGACTATTTGCTAGCTTTTAATGTTTCATTGTACTAGGTTTTTTGCTATATGAAGATCTGTAAGTACAGTTGCCCCTCATTATCCATGGGGGATTGATTCCAGGCACTCCCACCCTCATACTAAAATTTGCAGATGCTTAGATTCCTTATATATCATAGTGTAGTGTTTTCATATAACTTATGCACATCTTCCCATATAATTTAAATCATCTCTAGGTTACTTATAATACCTAATACCATGTAAATGCTATGTAAATAGCTGCTATACTATATTTTTATCTGTATTATTTTTATTATTGCTTTATTTTTAATTTTTTTTTTCAAATAATTTCTACCCACACTTGATGGAACCTGCAGTTGATAGAAACCATGGGTGGTGGAGCCCACAGATGTGGAGGGCCAATCATATTCATTTAGTCAAAATGTAGGCATTTTACTAAAACAATAAAGAATTAAAAATCGATCATTGTTTGCATTCATGGTTATGCCTTTCAAATGAAACTTACAAAATCACTTCCTTACCCCAAAATGAAACCATTATTCACTTTTTCTCATCTGCCCTCTTAAAGCCTTTCTGTCATTGCTGTGCTCTGACTTTAGAACCTTATGCCTCTCTGATGGATTGTTTCATCTAAGCCTGTTTTGTCCTTATATTGTCCGTTCCCAATTCCAATCTGTGTTATGTTTCTACTTTTATTCTAGCAAGAATACCTTCTCTTCCAGCTCTTACTTAAGCAATATACCAAATGCCCAAATATATGCCCACCTCAAACCTGGCCCAAGACTGTCTTCTCCCTCTAAGGGTCTACTTGCTCCAACAGTCCTTGCCCTTTCTCCTCAATTTGTCAATGTCGCACGACTTAGCATTTGATTACCCTCCTTTGTTCATGAGTCCTCTCTGTTTTCTCAAATAAATTATCAACTTCTGAGGGGCAAGAATCACGTTATAACTACTATCTTGTCCAAACCACCCCCAACCAGTTGTGGCCTAAGGGAGAGCTCCAGAAACATGTATTGATTGAAAGAGCATTTTATTTCACGTTCTAATATTCCAAGTACCAAACTCAATGTTAGTAACTATAGGATACATGATGAGTAGGTACAGTACTGGACTACAAGGTCTTAAAATTCAACATTCCACAAACACTGAAAAATCTTATTTCCCTTTTTCACAAAACGTCATGAGACCAAACGTACATAAAAGGGTGGGAGAAGGTAGATGTACTGAGACAAATGTTTTATATTGAGTCAATGTTGCCTTGAGAGTAAACATGTGAGTAAGCAAAAAGAAACCAAATATTTCCCAGAAAAAAAAAATTGCCAAACATCTTGAGGAGAATTTTACCTTAACATTTTTGTCTGAGCTTTAGTATCTTTATAATTGGAAGTGAAATATTATTTTGAATTATCAAAAAGGAAGAAAGCAAACTATAAGGGCAGCACAGATAAGTATCAAGTAGGTTTTATTAAGTTTCCTGAAGATTATAAAATCAATTAAAGGATGTCTAGGGTAGAGAATTAGACTATACATTCTTTATTCAGTAGGTACTGACTAGCACTGTTGTAAGATCTGAGGGCAGAAGAAAGATGAAGTGGAGGATCCTCCATTCTGAGAGCTAATAGGATATACCAAAAGGAAGGAAAAAAAGGTTAAGTGTCCAGAATATATTGCTCAGTGAGTATTATTTGAGTTCAGGATGTGGAACAGCCACTTTCATGTAGACCAATCATTCAGTCAATTGACACTAAACACCTACCACATGCAGGGGGTGGGGATCACACCACTTGAAGACCTTTGAGATTGCCCTTGGGTTTTCAGGATGAAGAGCTTGGTAAAGGCAATCATAGTAATTGAAGGAAGATTAACAAAAGGGTAAAATTAAAGTTTAGCAATGCTAAATGTGAGCAAGTTTGAAGGATATTTGAAAGTTCAATGCTAAGCTGAAAAAAACTAAAAACTCTATTCCTTCATTTTCCAATGAATAGTCCGAAGAATTATCTAGTTAAAACCCAATACCACACCCAGAGCCAGTGCTGGCCTCACTCACAGCATTTTTAAACATGAGATTTCACTCTAGAAGGCAAGGGCTGACACTGTAAGCTGGCTGCAGGACAATGACACCTTTTCTCCCCTCTAATTTATTTACTCCAGGGGACAAAAGGCATCCTAGAAACTTAAATGAGGAAAGTGCAAGTATTGTGAAATATAGCAATGTAAGAACCAGACAATTTTCCAATATATTCATCTCAGACTATACGGTGAGTTTTGAATAGAGTGCTGAGACAGACTTGCACTCCCTTCCACAACAAAATAACAATAAAGAAAATTCATGTAAGAAGTATAAGAAATACTGAGAGCAAATATCTATAAGATTTCAGTCCAGCTGATTGCGGAGATGGATGTGGAGAAGCATAATGGAAGTGCAAAGAAATGTTTCAATGAAAAGCATTGATCTGAGCCATCTTAAGGATTCGTGCTCCATTATATTCACGTATCAAGTCAATTCCAAGCTTTTCAATTGCCCTCTCCTTACCATTATCACTAATAACAATCTCTTTGAGTTAATGGTTCTTATTTATATTTTATCACCTTCATAATATGTTAATACACTGGCATTCTTCACAGAACATTGAAACACATTACTATTAGTCTAATATTGATCCTCAAGACATTTTTACCAAATAACTAAATATTCTTATAATGGGAAGAAGTGACAAGAAGCTGAAATATTAGAAAGTAAAGTAACTCTGAGGAAATGTATTAAAGCAAGTTGTAGAATCAAAAATTGGACCTCCCACAACTATTACTCTACTAGCACACTCAGAGTCCTTTCACCTAACCACACTGTTTTTGTTTCTGATTACTAAATTCCTTTTCCAGACTTTGTTAAAATGTTTCTACTTGCACTAAATGTATACTAAGCATAATATACTAACGATTTTTTTAGCGTGGGTTAAAAAATGGTGAGTCTTCCAGTAGTCAAAAAAAATGCTAATTTGACTACAGTGTTTTTTGTTTTTTTTTTTTTAAAGTTCATCTTTTCAGGTCCTTGGGAAGGAAAAACTCCCTAAGTTTCCAAAGCATGTGAGATTTGGCCATCAACTTGGAAAGATATGATTAAGTTCTGTGAAATATGACTATGTAAAGAGGATTAACTACTATCAGAAATACACATTCTTGGTCTCACTTTTCTTCTAGGAGAAGAAACTGTTGAGGCTTTATGATCTCCTGTCTTCTAGACATATTTTAGGTAGTAAATATTTCTGTGTCATCCCAGCATCACATCTTAAATAGGTTAACTTTTGTATTATTCTTTTTATTGTCATGCTCTGACCTTGATTAACATTTGAATTAAAAGTGAGAAACATATCAAGTACAGGGGAGAAAAAAGAAATAACAACAGATTTAACCTAGGTTCATTAGATTTACCAGAGTCAGTTTTTCCAGCTCAATTGATAAACCATGACATTACTTGACATTGACTAAGTAGCACCAAACAACTTCAACAGATGAGGGTTGTTAAGAAATACAACTGTACACATTCCCAAGATAATAATGCAAAAGTAAAAATTCTGATGCCCAAAGTCTTTGGAAAAAAATAGGTGTTCTAGGACAAAAATATTTCAGTGGGCTTTGAAATTTATTAGGAAGAGTTGGGCTGCTTAACATTGTCCTTGACTGCTGCTGCCCTTTTAACTTTGTATGTAAGGTGGCAGACAAAGGAAGCTCACCTTTCACACAAGAGCAGCCCACAAGTAATGAGATTGTAGAATTGCTGACCCCAAGCACTTGTTGGGATCTATGATAGTGTCACAAAGGAAGGAAGACATTCCTGTTTCTGCCAAATGTGAGGGTTCCCTCTCAGCTTGCACTTCAATCAGGAAGTCCATCTTCTTACCAAAAGAAGCAGAGTATAACCTGTCATCAAAACACAAAGGGGCAGGATAACTCTGCAGAGCACAGAATTTTGGGGCCAAGGAGAGACGTTAATCCTTGTGTAATACAAAACTCATCAAGGCAATTTTCAGTGTTTTAAAGGAAGCAAACTTAATCAGAAGATGAAAGATTTAATTTTTAGTATTTATATAAGTACCTTGAATATATATTTTAGAATTATTCATATTGGCAAAATGATGGCAATAAAATGCATGTCCACCTACAGGCAACACTTGCATAAAACGTGGTACAAATAAAGTAGGAACAATTAATCTGACAAGAAAAAAACAGAAATATCTAACAACTTGGTAAGAATATCTAAATTACGTTTGTCATTGAAAAAGTAGTTAACCTGTTCAATTTGATCTCATATAACATATGTCAGATTGCATATTTGCAAGAGCATATAGAATTCTGTAAAAGACACACACCTTTCTATTAATACTGGTTATTTCAGAGAGCTCTTGAAGACCTGTGTAGTGTATTGAGGGAGATGATTAACATTTTCCTGCTGTATATTGAATTATTTCCCTAGATATGCAAAGTATGCATTAATTTGAAATTAAAAAATTCCTAAAGTTTCATGAAATATATATATTATATATAATATTATTATATATAAATTATATATAATCATTATTATATATTATATGTAATATATATTCTATATAATATGTAATATCTATTATATATAAAATTATATATTTTATATATATATATAAAATTTCCACAATTGGGAATAAGGACCTCAACGCAATAAAAAAGTATGATAGAGGAAAACACTGCAGAAAAAACATAGGAGATTCAGCACAACTTGGAAAAATCAAGAGAAGTCCAAACCAAAATCACAGTTTGTAACTCTTAGCCACAACAGGGTTATTGTTTTCAGATATCCCTTAGCGAGAAAAGCTTTGAAGCTTACATCAGAATTTCATCTAACATCATCTTGCATTAGTTTAGATACGTCTTTATACCCACGTAGTTAATTGTATAGGGAAATTGTGTTTCGTTTTCTATCTAAAATGGGAATTTTGTCATTTTTACCTGATACTTGAAGTCCTTTCAAAATTCTGAGTTAAAAAAACCCATCTGGGTATTGCTTTGAATAGGTATATGGCATGGCTGGTCACTCTTGGACTTGGTTAGCAGTTCAATATTTTTATAAGAACTATTTTAGTCAAAACCCTGAATTTTGAATAAACAAAACTGACAAAAAGATGGGCCTAAAACTCAGACCATCTCCCAGTTCTTCAAGCTAAGTTAATTTCCTGATATGTCCAACTTTCTGCCAACCCATAAAAGGAAGCCACATATAAAGGCTGATATTCTTGGCAATTGCTGAGGAATTCCCTCTCCAGTCTTCTCCAGACCACCACCACTACCATTTAATCCTGACATACTTGCTTACTTTCATCCCCCAGTTCCAAATCCTGGCTACTTAGTCTGTCTTTGAAATCCACTTCTGCCCCTCACTGAGTTGGCACGTGTATTGACTTTCTTGCTAGCAACTTATAATGCAGTACTATGTTTGGTTTTTTTTTCTTCTTTTTTTTAAATTACAGTTTCTGACTTAACTCACCTTGTGTTTTATGGTTTGTCCCATTAGGTAGGGATGTAACCCAACTCAAGCCAACAGCCTCAGGGTACTAGCTAAGTGACCCATGTGCTTAAGGTGAAAAAGGTAGGACCCCAAGAGATTGTATCTATGTGGACAGGCAAAAAAGATGTCTTTTGACATAAAGCATCAGAAGATGACATTAAGCAACTCTGGTTCAAAACAGCATTGCCTTCAGCAATGGAGCAATGTACAAGACGCACAAAACAAGATAGACTAATACCTTCTGAAAACCTTTTCTTATGACGTTAATGTGCATCATAAACCATACTATATATATTGCAGGACATTCAGAGATGAAAACTGTGGTCCCAGTTCTCAGATTGTTTACAGACTAACTCTGACACAAATATGATCCAGAAGAGTGCAATTATGTTTGAAAAGCCAAAAATAAATTTACAACTAAGCAAAAAAACGATAAAATCAAAACCCAATCCCACTGTACCTTGTAAAAAGAAAGAAAGAGAAAGAGAGTGAGAAACATATAAAAAGCAATCAAACAAACAAACAAACAAACAAAAAACAACAAGAAAAGACTGAAAGCTGGGAGAACAAAAAGAAGGAAGCAGAATTTAAGGATCAGAGGACAGAGAGACAAGGCAAGTCCATAGCAGAAAACTTGAGCATAGAAGAAAAAGGGGCAAGCATGAAAGAGCTAAGGGAATAGAAGCTACAACAAAGAAATAAAAACATTTGCCCTGTGAAGGACAATCTGGGAAAGGCAGGGAGATGGAGAAGACACAATGTTAAAGCAAAGTTACATCAGACAGCCATCCTAAATAAAACAAGGATGGATAAATGCATACAATGAATTTGGCAGAAAAGATGGACTACGAATAATAACAATAACAGCTAGTCTTTTATGGGCCATGTTGAAATCTAGACACTCTTTTACCAGGCTCCTCCCCTCTAACAAAGGCTTATGCTAGCCCAGAGGAAGTAAGCATGACTGCACCCACACCCTCAACTGACCTGCTCCTTGGGTCCCCAGGCACATTAGTGGCCTCAAACTTCACTCTTGTTGAATAAGCAATTGGTACTGTGTGGTTCTCATGGCAATACAGCTTTGCGGATTTCACAACTAATGTTGCTTTTTCCTCCTCAGAACGAGATTCTTTCCACACAGAACAACAACAGCATTGCTCCTGGTTATATGTGTGAGCATATACAGATCGTATATGAATATGTTATATACAGAAAATCATAAATACACATTAAAACTTGATTCCAATGACTCTTTCTGAAAAACACCCCTCTTTCCAATCAAAAGCATCAAGAAGGCTTTTATACAGGTTCTCCTTGAGAACTAGTGATGAGTAAGTCAAAACAACGAAAGCAAATGCTGGCTATTACTGAGTGCCGCAACAAGTGCAAAAACAAAATAAAGCACTAATTGTCTACATAAGCATCAGTTTTCTTCCTAAGAGACCAAAAGTCTCAACTACAGGATTCCTCCACATCAAATTATGTATTCACACTGACGTTCTCCCCAAACATGTTTCTTCGGTTTGTAAATGACCTTTTCCTTGCCAAACAGCTCTTACCCATTGCCTTTGAAAGGAAAACAAGTTGTCAAATTCCAGAAATGTCTGAAAGTACATTGAGCCCTGACACCCTTAATTTTTCTCTTTAGTTCATTTTCTCTTTCTTCTTCTCTGTTTTATCTTTCTTGGTGTTTCTTATAAATAACTAGTTACATTAACGTTGTAGAACTGTCAGCTTTTTTTCTTTCTTTTCTATGCTCCTATTGACAGCCTCATCACTAAAAGCTTTGAAGCTCATTAGACTCTTCACAGTTTAAATGACGATTATGAAATTATTTGAAATGAATTAGAATTAATCAATAAGATTTCCAAAAGATGCTATCAAGAATGACATGAAAAGAGAGTAGATAGCTAACTTGCGTGATATACTGTCAGTGTATCTCAGATCATGAGAAGATACTATAATATTTGTGAAAGAAAGTAAAAGAAATAGTAGTTACTTCTATTTTGGTAAGACTCACCCCTTTGTGCTACCAACTAGCAGCAAAATAAAATAAAATAAAACAAAATAAAATAAAATAAAATAAAATAAAATAAAATAAAATAAAATATAACTGGGAAGAACAGGAATGTGTCTTCTTAGGACCACTTTGCCCCTCCATGTTTCTCTGTGGTCGTAAAGCCTCAGACAAAATCTAAACCATTAAAATAACCGTTAAGGTTTTCAGGAATGTATGTGCGTGTGTGTGTTGTTGTTGTTTTATGTGTAAGAGAAACCATCAAAGCTGATTCATTGCATCTGCTGATGAAATTCAGTGAGATCTGTCTGAGGGCTGGGAAGAAAAATTGAGTAATTAGATGGAGAATCAAAACATAGGGTGATTATGAGAGAATTCTCCCTCCAGCATTGGGGGATGGTGTGAATTTTCAGGTATGAGGATATATATGGGGCTACAGAGAGAAAAAATTCTTTCCTGAATAAGATGGGGGAGGATGGATATGTCTAGGCTTAGGATCTTGATTTTCTTGTAATACTGGGATAAGAATGAAAATGAAGGAAACCATCACACTTGGCTTATGGCTGGAGTAGCAGTATCTTCAGGTTGCCCAACCACTTGTGAGAGTGATGGTGGGCCTAGCTGCAGTGTGCACACCTGTAGAGATATGTGTTCTTTAAAAGGCACGTAGATTCTCTAGGACTGAGAGAGACTTCTAGACACCAAGAGATGTTATCCTAAGTAAATAACCATGGGAACTGGAGAAAAGGAAGAAATGTCAGTTTTAATGCATATAAAAAACCTATGTCCCTATTTTGAGACAGAAGAATTTAGAAAAATTATGCCATATAATAAGTATTGTGCCACTGATTTGCCTCTTGCCTACTCCCCTAAGAGGGTGCCCTAGGGAAACACCTGTTACATTTAAGCTCTGTCTCTAGTAAACAATTTCACCAATTACGCAATAAAAAATTCTGTGAACCTGGCACCCAGACCTGGAACTCCCAGTTGCTCTCACTGCCAAAGGTCAATCCAATGTGTCTGCTTTTGAAATATTTTAGCCAAAGAATGTTAATGACATTTTCCAATACACTGTGCTGTTCTACCACATGTTCCTCCCCGGAAATTTGGGATTACTAAAATACAGAGATATCTTGAGTGCCAAAAGGCCACAATAGTGAAAGATATGGCCAGCTTTTTAGATGCTGTGACCATCTTAAGGACCTACAAAAACACTGGTGCAAGGAAACAAATGCATTGCCTCCAAACTCTGAAAAGAAAAACTACAAAACCCAAATCAATTAACATTTATATGCATATCTACAAAACATAACACATTGTCAACTTTATTCATTGTTCCACTTAGTCTTCTAATAATCTCTTTGTACCTGAAAAAGATTTGTAGATTAGGTTTTTTTCACTTTGCAAGAATATTCATGTATGCAAGATGTTTCCAAATTCACAGATACATATCAATTAAATACACTTGGACTAAGAGTTTCAGAAGCAAAATTATAAAAGTTTTTTCAACACATTATTGTGAAATAATTAAATCTGGTGTTGAATGTTAGTGCACTTTAATATGTGTCTTTGGATGTGGGATGGAGGCCTCAAAAAGTATCTGTTGTTACAGGAAATAGGAAAACTTGAAGAGAAGTTCCTTAATGTTCTTTCATCTGTTCCCACTGGCCTTTTCTTGTGTTTTTCCAGCTCAACAACAAAGTTAAACATGAGTCTGAAAGAGAAACTTCCATTGCTTACATGAAGCCAAATTGTCCTAAGCAGGTAAATCATAAAGTTTAAAAGTAGTGGTTAATTGTTTGAAATAAATTGAGAAAAGGATATCAGAGTTCTATTCTTTCCAGGATTCTCTACCTACCTTAGACTAAAAATGCAACATTCTTGTTTCTAAAGATGCAGCCTGAATTGGTGTACATTGGTAATGGACAGGAGACCAGGGTTAATCCATGAACTGTCACCACCCTCCAAGGGTAGTCCCACCAAGTTAAAGAAAATAAAATGTTGTTTTCTTATCTTTCAAGAAGAAATTAAAGGCCATAGGTCTGTCACATATTTATTTGTTGAGTATCCCAGAAAACAATCTCTGAAATTTTACATAAATATGGAGATGAGATGAATTATTAGCAAACAAAGTCACCAAAATTATTCCAAGTCTCTTAAATACTTCAAATACTTCACCTACTCAAAACTAGTTAAAAAATATATTTGCTTGAATTCTAAGTTACTTAATTGTAAGTTATATATTGGGTGTCAGAATACGATTTATATGCTTGACAAGTGTTAAAAGAAGCAACATGAGAATTTACAGACATCAACAATAGCTTCAAATATGACTCACATACATAAGGAAAGCATTCAATATATTTTAACCAGTTCCAGAAAACCAGATAGCTAGTATTGTTTTCCGTTTCACTTTTTATTAAATGGTCATCAATCAGTGAAAATGACTAAGTAGCAGTACACAGGATTAAAAAGCAATAAGATGTCTCTAAAAAATCCTTATTAAACTCTATGCATGATCAATATGCAGCTTGAAAATTATCAGCTAAGAGTGGGAGGAACACAAGATCATTTGCATCTAGCATATTGAATGTAATATATACCACCTTCTTAACCTCACAATATAATGATAGGAAAGTTAAGTCTAAAAGAAGTTTAAAAATCAGCTCCTAAAACTATTATTATCAATATTTAAAATATTGTTAGATTTACTTTTCTCCTATTATACCTTTCTTGGCGCACAACAGGAAAGGGCACTATTAGGGTGCCCTTGACTAATAAGGTATGTAGTCGAGTCTCACTTTTGTATTTATCATTCATGAAACAAAATTCTGGGTTCCATTTACTTTTTATCTTCCTTGAGAATTTGATATATTTTCTTTAAGTCTTTGCATATGTCTATATTTGGATTCTTTATGCTTTTATAATATTAGGAACATAATTCCCTGTTTTAACCATTTGATGTATTATAAACATTCCCCCATCACTAAATATTCTTCTACAACATAATTTTCAATGATTATGTGGTGAAGAGCTATGCTTCAGCAAACAGAAATGGCTTTTACACATTTGAGGAGCTCCTAAACTCTCTTCTGTGTTAAAGACAGACTACCCGCCTCAGAGCTGAGTCTGTAATAAAGTAAATAAAAACATGCACTTGGGTTTCAGAAATGATAACATTGCTACTTATTTATGAACCACCCTCTCTTAACAGCTCAGCAACTTCATGCCTTCCATAGCAGAGGCCACTATGATATATTGTTGAGGTCAGGGTTATTTCATTCATTTCGCAAATGAATAAATGAACACACAGACTGATATGAATAGAAACTCATTTTCCTAAATGATTATCTTCCTTGTTTTATACTCCAAATATACTCAGAGAAGCAAGCCTAACAGCAACTTATGGACTAAGTGATATGAAAATAATGTATGATTTTTCAAAGTTTAAATAATAATTTAAAATTGTATATGTCATTTGCTTTCATTAATTCAGCTAACAGGAGCTTTTTGAAAAACAAGAAGGGAATCTTAAAAGAAAAAGTAGAAAAGATAATATTCTTGTTTCTATGTTCTTGGGAAGTTATTTCCCTCCTACAATACCCTATACTGTAGTAACCACAGTATTCAGTTCCCACGTTTTCTAGGCTACTATTCTGAGACTCAGAGATTGTAGGTTTTGCAGATTTGTAGGTTTTGGATCCAGTCGAAATAATATTTCATTAATTGTTATATTTACACCGAGTACTGATAATCATTCATGAAACTAAGGTTGTCAGTATTTTAATGTGGCAATTCTAGTCTCCTTCATTACCTCAACTGGTTTAGCCAAACATGCAGAACCACTTAGCTCCACACCACCTGCAGACAGGAAGTTAAATGTGGAAAAGTATAGCATCATACTATCGCAATTAGGTTTTTGGATACACCTTAATTTTACCCACTCAGAAGAAAAATTGTAACCACCACAACAAAGCTGGAAAAGATCATGATTAAAGAACGTCTGTCATTTTGTTCCACTCCTGGGAACTGCTATCCACCCACTCCCAAGTGATGGACATGTTTCTCTCAGTGCACTGGATTTCGATGTATAAAAGGATGAAGACAGTTATATTTTTCAAATCACCAGAGAGCCAATAAAGCAGCATTTGATCTGCTCTGTGGAAAGCATCTGGGAACCAAAGAAAAACTCATGAATGACACAAAACCGAGGTCACCTGAAGACACCACTAAGATACCAAAGCAGGCTCAGCTATCTCACAATGGAAGGGATCCTAGTGAAGGAATCCAACCTAGAAACCAATGCATTGACATACAAATCAGATAATTCCACCACATAAGGATAGGGTCTATTATCTTTCCTTTATTATCTATACTTTTGAAATTTGTTATTTATTAGGAATTGGTTTTGAATTATTAAAATTTTATTCCTGATTCCACATAATATATACTCCCTGATTAATCAACCTACAGGGATAAAACAAAACATTTTTAATGAGACCAGATTATCTGCCAGTGTCAACTTAAAAGAAAAAATAAAAACAAAACCAAGCAAAATTTAACTCATCTCAGTCCGCCCCTCT
This sequence comes from Macaca mulatta, assembly GCF_049350105.2. Classification (NCBI taxonomy): domain Eukaryota; kingdom Metazoa; phylum Chordata; class Mammalia; order Primates; family Cercopithecidae; genus Macaca; species Macaca mulatta. Next base: position 19,263,603 of record NC_133407.1, read on the forward strand.
CTTTTTCTTTTTAAAATTACTTTTGTCTAAAATCTGAAATCTAAAAATAGACAATTCCATGAGCTTTTTCAAGACCCTGAAAACAATCACATATGAATAGTGGTGATGATTAGTATGACTAATCCTATAGATTTATTATTTCTAGGAAGCTAGAGGTTATTAGTTTTTATTAACAAATATTATTTCAAAAATACTGTATTAAATCACCTCATAAAAACCAGACACCTCTTTATGATAACATCTCTGTTACAGAAATAGAAGAAGAAGTTGTATGTCCTTGTGTAGCTTTGTAATTTTTAACACTGGTAAGAAAAGAGCAATATTTATATAACATTGAATAGCATCATATATCCAAATATCTTTAAAAAGCAATATACTGCTGCCTATTTTGCCATCTGTAAGTTGCTGATTCTTATTGTCTGATACTCTTCTTTAGATATAAATGGGCTGAAGGTTTTCTTACAATTGTTCCATAAAGTAGTAAAAAAAAATTATAATTTCAAAACAGAAATGAGAAAGTCACTTTTGCTTTTTGAATGTGTGCTCAATGGGAATAATTTTCATTCTTCCACTTGAATTGGTTTCAGTTCTATTCAGCACCTATGTGTTTTCTAATTGAATGGCATGATCCACTCCATATTTTAAAAATGGTATTATATGTCTGTTTCCGTTTTCCGAGAGGATATTTTCTAAGCTCATCCAAAATAGTTCAACATTTTCCCACTACTGCAAAAAATAGCAACACGTATCCTCAACACACGTATTACACCACATGAATACATTTTCGCTTTTGGTCTCCCTTCAGTTCCATCTGCACTCTTGCTGTGCAACAGCTATAGCATAAAAACGTCTATTCTCACATGCTTTTGATATTACACTATTTAATCACATACAGCTGTGGCTTATGAGACTGTTACAAAACAATTTCAATGTAGTACTTGAAGCCAATTTTGAATAAACATCAACCATTTACTCTGAATAAAAAGTTTGACATTAAAAAAGTTTTATTTTAAAAGAAAGTACTTTTTTTGTTGTTGTTTTGGTTTGTTTTTAGAATTTGGCATAGACATAATTGTGACTGAACTCTCTCTCTGCCAAAAGACTGATAATGTCAAAAAGGGTTGTGTAAAATCTTATTAGTGCAAAAATGAAGTTTTCCAGAAATCCTGAAGCCAGAAAGACCTGGAAAGAACTTGCATCCTCCCTTCTATATTGTGTCCCTCCCTGCAAATGACCCCACCCCCAGCCCTCAGATACATTTTATTACTTCATGTAAATAATTCTGTGCTGTAATTTTGTGCTATATTTTTCCAAATTGAAAGAAAGTGAAAGGAAAATGCTTTAGAAAGATGCTGCTAAATATACATGATATTTTCCTTATGTTTGACTCATTCTGGAGAAAAGAAAATACCATGAACTTTTTTCTTTTCTACTCCTTTTAAGTAGGCACCAAACTTAGTGTTGTAAAAACAATGTCTATATCATGGAAAAAAAAAATAGCAAAACATGCATTGGAATTGTATCCAATCCCACTGATAATGAAGGCTTGGGGGAGTTAAGGGAAAAAAAAAAAAAAAAAAAAACTGAGAAACAAGAATGGCCCCTTCCTTCTATTTTCCTCTTATTTGAAACCAATTAAAAATTCTATACAGTCTAAAGTGAGACAAACAGGATTTATCATAGTTTCACGCTATCATAGTTTCATGCTATTGTATTACCCCCTTGAAGCGAAAGAAAATATTTGTAGTTGTACCTAAAAATTCCATCGCTGGAAGATTTTAGAAAACCAGTTTTGTATGTTTCAGGCTTTCAAAGGAAAACAGAACTTTGGAGTTTTCAAGGCTGTTTTAAAACAACTGGCACGTTACCAACTCTGGATATCAATGCAAATCTGAGGCAGGAAGTACTAAGGAAATTCTAAACTCATTCCCTCCCTCTGCAAGATTTTCTACATTTTCATGTGTAAGGAGTGTGTTACAGGGTTGTTTTGTTTTGCTTTTGAAGGATCTGTACATTCACATCTTTAAGAATATCCTTCGCCCCATAGAAGCCTCTCTTCCTTCACTTACTTGTGTTTTCAAGTGTTTGCTCATTCTATGGCACAATCAATTGTGCTTCAGCTAGACTTTTAGAGACGGGTGGCTGCAGATGGTTGAATATTCAGCCTGAAATCAATGTGCAGTTGATTAATTACTCCTTACCTGGCCCCTTCTTCATACCAGGCTCTAAACACAATCTGAGTACCACCAGTCAAAGAAATTCTGTTTAGGTCCACTAGTCTGAACCCCTTTCTTCAAGACCTTCTGGGGGAACCGGACGACCAAAGAAGGGAATTCAGTAAACTCATGTGAGAGCAACATCATTAGAAACTGTGCACTGGATTGGTAGAAACATAGTGAACTGGTAAGGGTGTGGAAAAGGAAGAAAGAAGAAACTCGCTGTGTATGCTTAAGTGACTTTTTAAGTTTTATGAAGATGACTAAAGTTTTCCAAATATATGTGAGAGAAGTATCTATTTCTCAGCTGGAAAAAAAATCAATTCACCAGGCTGTAACCAGGTTTTCTTCTTTTAAGCTTACCTAGTTCAACGAAATTTTTTTCAAGAACCCCCTACTACCCACTCCCACACCTTTCCCCCCATCCCCCCAGCCCTGCACCTTCCCCCCCCACCCCACCCCCACCTGGTAAGTACCTCAAAAATTCAGAATGAAATTCACCTGGAATCTCATAATTCAACAGCAACAGGTTGCTTTTTTTTTTCGGAAAGGGTGATAAAATATTTGAAAAATGTTGGATTACAACTAATCAAACATTTTATATTTTGTCATTAAGCTAATGAACTATTTTTTGAGCCCCCTTTCTCTAAAACTTGCTGATTATTCTGGTTGCCCCTTCCAAACAGCAAATTTGCCTTGATAAACTATTTTTTTCATCCAGCTGTTTCTTATTTAAATATTATAAGATGTCACTAAGATTTCTTCATTATTCCTTAACCAAAGTAATGTTCCTCCTTGAAATTGCTTCTTTTGGTAGGAAAAAAAAATTCATCAAAAAGAAAACTGACAAATGACAATGTTTTAAAGATGTGAGGTGTGAAAGAGGGAGCATAGGATGATAATATTGTTACACATTATAGCTACGAGTCAACCACTGGGTTTTCATCTTAACTTACATGTATATTTTTCTAATATAAAACATTTTAAGGATTTGAAAAATTATTTGAAGGAGCATCAACATTTATTTTTAAAGAGGCAAAGTTGAGAGATTGGTTGCAATGCAATGTTAAATAACAGGAGCAGAGAAGGCAGGGAAGTGCCACAAGTTCTTCTAAAACTTTACTATGTATTCCAGGGAATGGAAACATCTGCATTTCTTTCTTTTTTTTTTTTTTTTTTTTGAGACGGAGTCTCGCTCTGTCGCCCAGGCTGGAGTGCAGTGGCCGGATCTCAGCTCACTGCAAGCTCTGCCTGCCGGGTTCACGCCATTCTCCGGCCTCAGCCTCCCGAGTAGCTGGGACTACAGGCGCCCGCCACCTCGTCCGGCTAGTTTTTTTGTATTTCTTAATAGAGACGGGGTTTCACCGTGTTAGCCAGGATGGTCTCGATCTCCTGACCTCGTGATCCGCCTATCTCGGCCTCCCAAAGTGCTGGGATTACAGGCTTGAGCCACCGCGCCCGGCCTGCATTTATTTCTTAAATCTCATTTTCATTTTGTTTTATCATTAAAAAATAGCAGAGGTATTTATCATTACATAAGAAGAAAGAGTTCAGCATGTGTGCATTCTCTGAAATAATATAGTAATAAACATTTCAATCCTTTAAAATCCCATGAAGATTTTCCCCCAAAAAAACTAATGATAGCAAACAGCCTTTATGGATTGGCAGGAAGAAAACCCACCTCAATTAAGAGAAAAATTTAAGATATGTTATCACCAGAATGTGATTTTGACCTACCGTAGAATTCTATTTTCATCAAATGTAAGTGTTCTTGATATATCAGCATCATTTAAAATAGTTATGAATTTAAAATTAGATTATAACTCTAAGCCAAGGCTACAAAGAGTGGATTTTATGAATTCCACCCAGGTTTACCAAATGAATATAAGCAGCATGTACTTCATTTAAAATTATTATAAATTATATTTTGAGGTATAAGTGTAAAAGGAACAAAAAGAGATATGGAAATAACCTAATTGTTTTCCTGTTACACTGAAACATGATGGTGCTTCATTGTATACTGTTAACCCTGTCAGAAACTCCCCAGCACCCCCATTTTAAAATATGATTGCACATTGACTCTTCACCTCATTTCCTCTCTATGCAAGTTTCAAAACAGGGCACGTTTTCACATCTTCAGCTTCCAGAAATGCTATTAATGTCTGTCATTTCAGAGCCACCATAACAATATAGGACAACTTCAAAGCATTGTCAACGTTTTACAACATAATAATCAATATGAACTACCATGATAGGCAAAGTAGCTGATCTTATATTCCCTACTATCCTGATCTGATTATCCAAATATCAACATAGAATGCCTAATGGATCTAACTCTTTAAAAATGTTCCAGAAGTTGATGGCGTTGGCTAGCCTGAGAGTAACAAGATCCAGATGCTGCCTGTCTATACAACACTAAATTACATAGAACTCCAAAGCAGATATCTAAAATCTCCCTATTTTTCAGGCTCTTCTCTTTTCCCTCACTACTCCACTCTCCCTCTTTAACCCCCATCTTTCTCTCTCTCACACACACACTTTCTACTAGTATAGCTCATCCAGCACCCTGTGTCTTTGAAAAAAATGTGCATAACATTCACTATTTCCTGTTAGTAATAGGTTAAAAGAGGTCTCAAACAGAAAAACAATTATGTTATTCATTTCAATCTAAAGTTTCTTTTCTGAATATACATCATAGTAGAAAACAAGAACCCAAAACAAACTATAATTTTTGAAATGAGTAAAAGGGATGGAATGTCTGATATTTTTCATGCAGCCTTTGAGTTTATTGTTTTTGTTTCGTTGAGGGATGAGAAATGACTGTAAATTTTCCCCTTTTAACTTGTCCTTGCTCTGCCATTTCCTTGACGAATGGCAGGCAGCATTCTCTACCTAACACCCCCAAAGAGTTAAAACTCGAGGCACCAAGCAGGAGGGCTAGTCTATTTAAGCATCAGCAGCACAAACTAAATGCTCACAAAGGCAAATAGCAGTGTGAGTCGACCTTGGAGGGGCAGGGTGGATTATAAAGCAATTGAAAAAGAAAGAAATAAAGCAACAATCTTTCATATAACACTGAAAGTCAGCTTGCCAGTCTGGTATACAAATAGGCATTGTTGGATGAGACAAAATAAATGAGACATAACTACAGCATGAATTACCAAACCCTAATCACATCACCGAGTCCTGGTGACAGCACAGATCATTCAGGCATGCCTTGTTCACTCTCGGCATATTTATTTATTAAGGAGATGGTAGAGTCTGGCTAATGCTAATGCAACACAAAGTAATTATCACCCATAGTCTCGAGGTGGTCACTCCGCTAACATGTTTTCCCCTAATCAAGTCCAATGTAATTGACAAATTGGAGCAGTGATTTCACACCTGAGAGTCTTTCATGTCTTAACTGCAGGATAAAGTTCAGGGTAGGTACTGCCCACTGCTTACTTACGTGGGCTTGCCTCTGGGCCCCTAATGGTCATTTGAGCACACACACATAAAGCCTAAAGTATTTAACCAATTCAAGTCCAACTATTATCAGTTACATTTCATTCCTTTTCAAGACTCAGGCCTCCTCATGGCAGCTACACAGAAAACTAGATCTTCTAAAAGTAAAGAACATGTATTGTAAAGCTCCGAATGCAGTCTATAGCATGCTGATCATCTTCAATATAAAATAAAATATGCAAGGCAAATTAAAAACAAAAATAAACAAACTCTCAGAGACTCTGGTAGGAGCCCTATACCTTCTCACACCCTTCTTTCATTCTATACTCTGTGATTAAAAGTTTGAGTTACCCCCACCCTGGCACGTCCTATCCAGTAAGAAAAACCCTTTAGAGCCACAAACAAAGAACAGCTCACCAGAAAAGCCCCTGAAATTATATTCTTGTGCCTGATAATCACTGTTGTGATCTGCTTTCTAAAATCCGTGCCCATCTGCAAAAGACTTTCCTGATATCAGGACCATTTATGCTGCCAAATAACAACAAAGGAAACTGAACTCAAGTGAAACTATTATCTCTCCTTAAAGAGAAAGCTACAATTTGGGGTTTGCTGCTTTCTTCTTAGGTCTTCTTCTGCCTCATTAACTCCATTGGTATGTCACTAATTTCAAAGAAGCAGGAAGAAGTGATGGGGGTGGGGGTTAACTAATAATTCACACGCCTGTCTGTTTCCCATCCCAAGTACAGAAGGATACCACACTGATTGCCAGACGGTGGGTGAAGCCATACCTTGGTTTGGAGATAATGAGGATAGTAGTAAGTGTACTGGGGGTACATTTGTGGCTGATCCAGGCGTTTGCCCATGTAGCTGGAATCTTTATCTCCGAGGCAGGGAACTGGATGACAGGGTATAGTACCCCAGGCCGAGCTTCCTCTTAAACCACTATTCCTGACAGTCCCGGTGACTGATGAGGCTTGAGACTCCACCACTCGCTAGTTCCAACACAGCAAGATTTTTTTTTAAAAAACAAAACAAAACAAAACAAAACAAAAAACACACACCAAAGGAAAAAAAAAAAAAAAGGTGAGGAGTGAGATCTGTAGAAAAACACCCACACACAGCCTTCCCAGATCTTGCCTGGCTTCCCCCAGCTGCCGGGGTCCACTTGGGATGAGGCAGTTTGTTCTCTAACCGGGCTGTCTGTAGTGATGTCAATTGCCAGCGTTCGTAAAGGGGGAAAAAATCAAAGTCCTTTTAACACAACTCCAAATCCTTGCAGATCAGCTTCCTGTCTCCTGGTTGTCTCCTTCCCCACCTTAAAGAAAAAGAAAAAAAGAGAGAGAAAGAGAAAGAAAGAAAAAGAAAAAAAGAAAGAAAAAGAAAAAAAAAGAAAAAGAAAAGGGAAAAAGAAAAAAAAAAAAAGGAAAAAAAAAGGAGAAAAAAAAAAAAAATCTTGTACAGCTTAGTTGCTGCTGTCTCCCTCCCAGAGTGACATGGTGTTCGGGGCTTGTCCTGTCCTTTCATTCACTTCCCCTCCTTCCAGCCGGTGGGTGGAACCGAGAGAGCCTCTCCAGGGAGCAGCGTACGCAGTCCAGAAGGCTGCAGTATTTCCTCCAAGAAAAAAAAAAAAAAGGCTGCTTCAACCCCTGCTGCAAGCAAAGTTCCGATTCCCTCTGCTGGCTATCTCGAATAGCAAGCGATTTTTGCAGCAACGCTGCTGCCGCTGGAACTGAACCTGAAGAACTCAAATGCGGGCGGTGGATTATTTCTTATCCGTCCTCCATCTACCCCACACAAGAGCTGCTTTTTGTTCCTCTTTTTGCCAAGTTCCGAGGTAAGCCACCCTGCTGAACAAAACACAGAAGAGAGGGAAGAGAGGACGAAAGAAGGAAGGAGGAGAAAGGAAAAGAAATAAAGGCAGAGGAACTAACCTTGCTGGTTAAAGGGGAAAAAAGTAAGTCCCGGATGCTTTCAAAATCTGTTAACACACTAGAGCCAGACGCATCCAAGAGCTGATTGAGAAACTAACCTTTTACTACCTGGAAAACCCGGTGGATACTAAGTATTGAAGAAATTTTGGAGTCTACTCCAGGACTACTGTTAATGCCACATGTCATCAGATTGGACTGATCAACTGAATATATCAAAAATAATAACCCTTTTTATTACATCCATTTTGTAAAAAAAAAAAAAAAAGAAAGAAAAAGAAAAGACATGACCCCTTAGGTTTATCAGATTTTTTTTTTACAAATAAAATATGTTTCTCCCATTGTCTCTCTCTTTATGATTATTTTGATGCACTGATGCTTTAATCACTTTACATCTAAAAAAAAAAAAGAACAAAAATCATAATTACTTGGCGGAGTTTTTTCCCACCAATGATAATATTCTGTCATGTCTATCAGCTGCTACATTATAATACAAATTGTTTCAGAGAAAATATATTTCCTTAAAGGGCCCCTTTTCAAGGCGGGCGAGGCTAAAATTAGATGTGCCAGCTGTGTTTTGCTGCGAGTGCTCACGCATGCCCAAAGCGTGGGCAGACCAGTACTGAGCTCTTTTCTACTTTGTCAAGTCGGCTCTGTTCTCCTGAGCCCAGAGTCGCCTATTAAGATAAAAAGTCCCTGGTACAAATCCAGCTTCCTAGTCAAGAAGAACAGAGAATTTGGGCTCGGTGCACACATGGTGTCCATCCACATACAAGCCGCACCACCCCTGAAGCAACTGGCTTCCACAGAGGGAAACTGGTTTCCGGAAGCTGTGTGAGTTCATACGTGTTCCTTGGATACAAATAAGGATGGCAGATAAATAGTTTTATGTTTTACTTTTGACAAGAATAACAATCAGAAGGAAGGAAGGATGGAGGGTGAGAGGGTAAGAGAGTTAGGAGGCCCTGACAACATGGTGACTGAGAATATTAAATCAACCCCACCTATCTCTTAAATGTGTTATTTGGGGCCTCAGTTGTCCCATCGATAAAATAGAAATACTGCCAACTCTCCCGGCTGAAGGCAGCACGCTGAATCAGATACTTAAAATGACACTGATTTAAAAATCCTCCAGTGGCGTCACATTTCTCAGACAATAAAGTCCTGACTCTTTGGAATAGTTTTCAGGACACTTGACGAGCTGTCTGGCCCTGGCTTTCTACTCTAGTCTCGGACCTTCAACTCTGCCCCTCACATCCTACACCGGAGTCACTCTGAGCTACTTTCAGGACAGGAACAGGCTCTCAGAGCCTTCTGTCATTCCCTCTTCCTGGAGTGCTCTCCCAACTCCATCTCCACCTCTCTTACCCTTAAGCCTGTCCTTCAGGTCTCAGTATGGATATCATCTCCTCACAGTAGCTTTCTCTAAACCCTTCCTTCTCTGCTGCACTTTCTATTTGCCCTCATAGAAGGCTTATTCTACATGTATTTGCATGCTTATTGTTTGTTTCTTCCAAGATGTTCTAAACTCTAGGAGAGCAGGTCACATCGTTCTCATTTGCCTTTATATTTCCAAAAGCTTGCATAGAGTTGAGCACAAAATGGGTGTTCAGTAAATGTCTGAAGAACAACATGTTAAACATAATAAATAATTTTTCAACCTGACTTACATCCCTTTTTCAGTACATTTCAGTCCCTTTTACAGTCAAGAATTGACCTGGGTGCAGGATATAGAGGTACATAAATCAGAATAAGGTCCTTCTTTCATCGAGTTTGTATTTAGCGGGCAGGGGGAGGGGGGACAAACAAAGGGATAAACAAGTAAATATGCAGTATAATGTCAGGAAATACATAGTGCTGTAAGGAAATATGAAAGAGAGTAAAGAGAAACAAAGTCACAGAGATTCTACTTTAAACAAGATAGGAAAATGCTCTCCAAGGAACAGCCTTGGAAAATGCTTTCCTAAGGTCAAAGCAAGGGTGTGAACCATTCTCTGGGTATTATGCACTGTGAGAATACTTAGTGTTAATGCCTTGGATCCCATCCAGACTGCCTGGGTTCCAATCCTGCCTCTTCTGCATTCATCTCCCTCAGTTTCTTCATCCATGAAATATCACTATTCACTTCATACATTTATTTTGAGAACCAACCCAGATAAACACTTGAAGCTTTTAAAACACCTTGTAACATGTTGGATCTGCCTAACAAATGCCAGCCTGCATATGGGGGAAAAGCATCCCAGTCATAGGGAACAGTAAGTACAGAATGGCCTGCAGTGGGACTGTGTCTTTGGAATGTGCAAGATCTGGCACAGAGAGGCTGAAATGAAGCAAGAAAGGAGTAAAGACCATAAAATGGGGTTAGGGAGGTACCCTTGGGCCAGATCATATAAACCTTAGTAAAGAACTAATATAGAAGCTAAATAACTGATATTTAACAGTACAGCAAGGACTCTATCCAAATATTCAGATTCTACATCTAGTCATCTTCAACTATAGAATGCTGTCATTTAAACAACCTACTAATGTTCCTCCAAGTTCTGTCTCGTAACACCAAAACCCAAGATTGCTTTGGCCCATTCTGTCACCATGGGCAAAGGTGGTCTTTTATTAATACATGGTCTAGATACTCCTTAAAGGGAAAAGAATACTGTCTTATTTACAAATGAAAGGCCAAATAAATAACTCCTCAGCCAAAACTGATATAGCCCATTATCTGTAAAGTTCCCAGCATGTGTTGATGCTATCGGCAATTTCTACACAAAATTGTTACTTTTTTAAATGCTATTTGATTTCATCGGATTATTGTAACGTTTTAGGCATAAATTGTCATTAGCTTAAAAACCTTCATTGCACCTTTAAAGCTTTTCTTAAGTAATGCAAAGTAGGTTTACCACCTGTGGGAATTGTAAAACCTGTGTTTTTATTTTTTATTTTCTTCCCTCAGAGACACCAGTAGCCATGGCAATTCAGGAGGCAAGATACATCAGAAATAGTTTTTATATCATTTCTGCTCTGTTGGAGCAGTAGCCCTTTCCATTTAAGTGATCAAGTTAAGGTAGGAGGTAGCTGGTTTAAGGCATTCTCTAAATCAGAAGACAGCTGCGTCCCATTTGCCAACTAACCAACAAATTTCATACAAATCCAAGAACAGTAAACTGCATCAAAGGGCATAGATTCTCACTGAGTCACATGATTCACAGAACAGACAGAAGAGGCACTGATTGATTGATTTTTATTTTTTATTATTTTTTGAGATGGAGACTTGCTCTGTTGCCAAGGCTGAAGGTCAGTGGTGCAATGTCAGCTCACTGCAACCTCTGTCTCCCAGATTCAAGTGTTTCTCCTGCCTCAGCCTCCCAAGTAGCTGGGATTACAGGCGCCCACTACCAGGCCAGGGTAATTTTTATATTTTTAGTAGAGATGGGGTTTTGTCATGTTGGCCAGATTGATCTCAAACTCCTAACCTCAGGTGATCCACCTGTCTCGGCCTCCCAAAGTGCTGGGATTACAGGCTTGAGCCACCATGCCCGGCTGAGGCACTGATGTAGGACAAGTTTTTGACTAAGGGGCCTGAGATGATGCCTCAGACCTGCCATTGGGAAATGGGGAAGCGATGGCACCAAAATGCTGAAATGAAGGTCACCTGGGTAGAGATGAGGACGCTCTTCCAGTTCGCTCTTGACGTATCCACTCAGAGAATAACTGAGTCCTTTGTTTAGATGATTTGTGTCTTAAATTATAAAGATTTAGTCAAGGTTGGGCTCAGTGCCTCACACCTGTAATCCTAGCACTTTGGGAGGCCAAGGCGGGTGGATCACCTGAGGTCAGAAGTTTGAGACCAGCCTGATAAACATGGTGAAACCCCGTCTCTACTAAAAACACAAAAATTAGCCTGGCATGGTGGTGCATGCCTGTAATTCCAGCTAGTTGGGAGGCTGAGGCAGGAGAATCACTTGAACCTGGGAGGCAGAGGTTGTAGAGAGCCAAGACTGCACCATTGCACTCCTGCTTGGGTGACAGGAGGGAAACTCTATCTCAAAAACAAAATAAAATAAAATAAAATAAAATAAAATAAAAAGATTTAGTCAAAAGCAAGAGAAAAGAACAGAAGTCTAAAGACAAACCATAATTCTACTACCCTAAAATCTACATACATACCCTTCTATCTTTAAGAAGGACATGCATGACCTTGAAAGAAATTTTTTAGATCTTGGCATTTTATGCCCACTTAATTTAACTTTATGAAATCCCTCTCCAACACAGCAGTTGTCAAAGGAATGTTAAACATAAAAGTTGTTTAAATAAAAACAAAAAGATAAAATGGTAGATTTCAAATTCCAACATTAAGGTACTGTTACAACTTTTTATTATCTCAGCAGAATATTTATCAATAGTTTAGGAAAACACTCAAGACAAATTAGGAGAGACAACTAGTGATTCAAGTGTGTGTGGTCCAAATTTAAACAATAGTTGAATATAAAAATATTTATGTAAAGATGATTAAAATTGGCCTTGAAAGACAATATCAAACCTCAGGACAAAATTATACCATAATTTAGTTTGAGACATTTAATCAGGTAGAAAAGCAAGAAGAATTTAAAACAATGAGAATTATTAATTTCTACAGAGTTTTATTGAATACTTACTTTGTGCCTAAATAATCGAGGGTACCAATATAAATATTATTGTCCCTGTCCTCAAATGGATTTAACAACTCTATATTTCTAAACACCAGCCATTCATGGATAATCTTTGTTTTTTTCTCATATCTGAGAACCAATTGGTAGCAATAGTTATTAAATAGTTTTCTTTAAATTGACTTAATTTTTTTCTGAAATATGTACTTTGTTAGAAAGCAAAAATGCCCATGAAGGCTTATGTCTATTTTTCTTCTATCATCTTTGCAAAAACTACACAGCCTGTATCCTCTGTTTATATTTCCATTTTTCATAGCATTTAATACTTGTAGTAGGGACATCCAGTTCTTTGTTACCACTGGGATTACCAAGATTCACACTTTCTCACTCCACTGAAAGTAGGCCTGGCCATGTGACTTGCCAAAGCCAATAAAACATGAAGCAGCAGCGACACATGTAAAGACGTTTAGCTGCTGCTGTTTGATTCTTCTCTAGTGGAAGCACGTGCTGACATGAAGGAGCCATAAGAAAGGAGCATCCTGGAAAGCTGAGGGCAGCAAATTTGGATAGCTGCCCGGACTAGCCACTGTGGACGTCTCATAATCAAGAAATAAACCTTTGCTACAGTGTGCTAGTAAAATGTGGTGATTGTTACCACAGATTATCCTAGGCCACCTGTTTAATACAGCAATACTTATAATTTGGTTATACATTTTTGGTTTTCTTATTTGGCTATTTCTCCCGCTAATATCTAAGCTCCACAGGGCAATGAATTTATTTAACACATTATATTCTGACACACAGAACAGTCCTTGGGATTTAATACACACTCTTAATATTTCTTAAATAAATAAATGGAGTACTTCCCTCTTATTCATAGGGGATACGTTCCAAGACTCCCAATGGACGCCTGAAATCTTGGATAGTACTGAATCCTATATATAATGTTTTTTTCCTAGGCATACATATGTATGACAGATTTATTTATTAACTAGGCACAATATGAGAATAACAACAATAATAATACAAAAGATAATTATAACAATATACTGTAGTAAAAGTTATGTAAAAGTTATATGAGTCTCTCTGTCTCTCAAAATGTTATACTCTACTACTGGTAACCGAAACCTGAAGCCACGGAAACAAAACTGGGAAGAAGCTACAGGGGCAGGAAACTACTGTAAATGGTTTCTCTAAAATCATCTCATTTATGTGCTAGTGGTTAATGGACACTATTTGGTGAAAAAATAAAAGGGTAAATGAGGCTTATGCCCAAAAGGTAAAAAAATGTTAGATTTTCTGGGAGGAGCACTGTTAAAAGTATTAGGTATTCTGAAGAGGGAAAGGTTTTTGTAGACTGACTGTTAAAAATGGGTACTGGAGTTGATGAGCTAAAAAACCAAAAAGTTTGAGTGTTATGAACTGAATGCTTGTATCCTCCCCAAACTCATGTGTTGAAATTCTAACCCCAGTGTGATGGTATTAGCAAGTGGGACCCTTGGGAGATAATTTGGTCAGTAGAGCAGAGGCTTCATGAATAGGATTAGTGTCTTTACAAGGGGAGACAGTGAAGAGGTGATCTCTCTTTCCTCTCTGCCATGTGAGGATACAATGAGAAGACCTGCCATCTGCAAACCCAGAAGCAAGCCCTCATCAGACACCAGGTCTGCTGCCGCCATGACGTTGGACTTCTCAGCCTCTAGAACTGTGAGAAATACATGTTTGTTGCTTAAGCCACTCAGTCTATGGTAATTTGTTATAGCAGCCTGAACTAATTGAAACAAAAAAGAAAAATATACATTAATAGATGGCCTACTACACAGTATATACTACTAGGAATATAAATGTTTCCTCAATAAATATTCACAAGTACCTGGGAAATAGGTACGATTTTTCACTCTTTACAAGAGAGAAAATTGAGAGGAAGAGGATGTAACTACCCTATCCAAGTTTTCCAGTCACAACATGGTAGAGGAATAATCCTGACTCATGTCTGTATAGGGCCCACAGGCTTAGTCCTCAGCATCATCTGATGGCAATCTTAAATGCTTTATTTGAAAATTGGATAAGATAACCTTCGTGTTTAAAATGGAAAAACAGTATAAATAAAAGTCCTAAATAAGTCAATTGTGTCTGCATGGAGACAGACAGAAAACTGGAAAGAAACAGAGAGCATGGCTTTTTATCACATAGCATAAACTCTGTTTGGATGACAAATGTGATGGTTAATTGAACCTGTCAACCTGGCATAGCTATGGTGCCAGTTGTGTGGTCATCCACTAGTCTAAGTGTTGCTGTGAGGTATTTTTTAAATGTGGTAAACATTTAAATTAGGGCACTTTGAGTAAAGCAGATTACCCTTAGTAATGTAGGTGGGACTCGTCGGTCAGTTGAAGGCCTTAAGAATAAAGACCAAGATCTTTAGAGAAGGAAAAAATTCTGCTCCCAGGCTGCTTTTGAACTCAAGACTTTTTACCAACTCTTCCCCAGGTCTCCAGCCTGCTGGCTCGCCCTGAAGGTTATTGTGGCGACCCTCTAGCTCCCACAATAATTGTGTGAACCAATTCCTTGAAATCTTTCACATATATATATATTATATATATGAAGTATAGTTCCACTACTTTGGAAAATCCTAATATAATGAAAGATAAATAAGGCAGCTATAAAAGTCAGTGAGATGGACACTCTAATATATTCCTAATAAATGTCTATAATGCTTCTTATATAATTTAAACAAAATATACAGTCTTAAAGATCATTTTCCAGTCATTTCAGTTCTAAGAATCTAAAATAGATCACCAGATAACATTTTAAGTGTAAGTAGTTGGAGTAACCTGATGCCCAGGCCCAGCAGGTTGGTTAAATAAGTCACCAATGAATAGATTATGATTCAACCATTGAAATGATACTGAGAAAACATTTATCAATATGGAAAATGTTCAGGTTGAATGACGAATGGAAAAAAATCAGAATATAATATTATACATGCAGATTTTCAACTATGAAATACAAAGAGAATGGAAGAACAATACCAAAATAACCACGGTGAAATTTTTCCTCTGTGGTTAGTTATTTTGTGATTTTACTTTTCTTTTTGATAAATTTTGGCATTTTCTAATTTATCTTAAAATGAACATGTTATTTCACTATTTAAAGTAAACATTATTTTAAAAGAAATTTTAGGATAAGTATATTCCAAAGCATAGATTTTTATTATTACGTGAGAAGACATTTTTAAAAGCCCAGAGGTGACAGAAAAATAAATTGTATGTGTGCTGTAGTAATTTCATCTCTATCTGAACCAAACATCAGTTTAAGAAAAGTTTGTCTTTCTTTAAAATCTGGGAGCATTAGTTCTACATCCAAATGATGTCAAAATTCTCATTTAAGACATAAAGACAAATATCACTTAATGATATAATAACAGCTACCAATGAATGGCAAAGGATAAGTCTTTGAAAGGTTTAAACCTGCATAAATATGAAACATTTTCACTTTTAACATTCTAATTCTACCTTTGCACTTGATATAGTTTGGATATTTGTCCCTGCCCAAATGTCCTGTTGCATTGTAATCCCCAGTGGGGCATGGTGGTAGATGTTTGAATCATCAGGGCTGATCCCTCAAGGCTTGGTACTGTCTTCATGATAGTGAGTTCTCACAAGATCTGGTCATTTAAAAGTGTGTGGCATCTCTTACTCCATACTTTTGATTCTACTTTTGCCATGTGATGTGCCTACTCCTTCTTTGCCATCCACTATGACTGTAAGCTCCTTGAAGTTTCCCCAGAAGCTGATGACAGACCTGTTTCCTATACAGCCTGCAGAATCATGAACTAATTAAGCATATTTTCTCTATAAATTACCCAGTCTCTGGTATTTCCTTATAGCAATACAAGAACAGCCTAATATAGGACTTTTGCCATGTACTTCTCACTAAACTTACATTCTTTCAAATATTGATACATCTCTTGACAGTTTATTTATAATGTGTTATAAGAATGGTGGGTTTTTTTTTTTCAGTCTCTCACTATGCCTTCTGTATGTTTTGATACCACGAATTCCACTACTTGTAGCCCATTGAGTGAATTTTGTCCTGATGGAGGTGGTAGGTTCCAAGCAGTCCTTCTCACAAGCATGCCTTCTACCATGATTAGTACCATCAGCGGAGCAGTGCATTAGAAAACATGAAACTGAAAGCCTCAAGGTAGGGAAAAATATGTAACTTCTTTGCCGCGAGGGAAACACATTTTTTCTGAAAGAAATACCTTCACTTTTATTGACTTCTAGCTTCCAGCTGCCAATAGCTAAGCAAATATGGTCGATATGGCTAGATTTGATTTGGCAGGGTCAATTCTTCTCCCCAGAAAAATGTAGAGTGGCAGAAGTTCATGCCAAAAGGCTAGTAATTAGAATTGCACATAAAATACAGGAGAGCTGGTTAAATTTGAATTTCAGAAAATAATAAGTTTTAAAATATAAGTATGTCTAAAATATTACATATGGTATGCCTCAAAAAAATTTGAACCATACTTATAAAAATTATTCATTGCTTGTCTGAGATTCAAATTTAGCTGGGTATTTTGTATGTTTACAGCCTAAATCTGGCCACCCTACTCCCAACTGATGTACTGAGACACTTTATAGGCCTTTCAGAGGACACAGAGGATTTGACGGAGTCTCTAAATTGAATGACAATTGACAATGGTTAATATTTTCTATCCTTTTTACACTTAAACTGTGTAAACCAAAAGTGTCCCCAAATTAACTGCCCTTTAAGAGAGACTTAAACCACCAGTGGTGTTTCTGATATAAAGCGATACAGTATTCCAGGAGCTCTGTTTTTGTTACAGTTTTAAGCTGATGTCTTTCCTTTTGGCATGATGGAAAATTTAAACTGTTTTCTTAAATTGTTATTCAACACAACAAAGTACTATCCAGAATGACAGAAGTCCAGATCCCCGTCCCTGATATCAGAAACGTACAGTTTAGAGAGACCAGAAAAATATGCAAAACAGAACAGAAAAGGAGATGAAGGGCAATGCTTCCCAAACTGTGGTCCGCAGACAAGTGCTGACTGGCAGACTTACACATCCCTGACCAGTGAGTATAGGGATAAAGAATTCATGTCTAGCAACTTTATGGCCATTTGTCTAAAGAACTGTTTGTCTCTTGTCTATAAGTAATAAAGGTTGGACTTGGATTTTGGAAGTCTGCTTTGTGCTTTTTCACTTTCTAGTAATTTTCATTCTATTTTTACAAAAATATCAGCTGGGGTCAATTAGGGATTAAAAACACTAGTCTTTCACCACTGATAGAAAAGTGCTGAAATTTCTCTTATTTTCGTTTTTACACTTCTAGTGGTAAAAAAGTTGCATTGATGTGTTTTCTTAAATAAAAAATTAATTTTTTAAATTTTTGTGGGTAGACAGGTGTATATACTTATGGGGTACATGAGATATCCAATTACATTTAAAAAATTATTTTAAAATATCCAGTTATTATTAACTATAATCAACTTATTGTTCTATAAAATAGTAGGTCTTGTGTTTTCTGATCACAGTACAAAGAGTAAACCCACATGAACTACAAAGAAAAAATTTAATTTCCTCACATTTACTTTACTTGTTTTCTTAACTCTGTTTTCTTTGTCTAGTCCTCAGTCTCTAAGCTACACCACATCTTCCTGACCCCGAGGAAGAAATTTAAGAGTATCAAACCCAAAATCAGGACATGCAGGGTTTCTTGGCTGTAAGTGACTGTCCCTGGCAATATCAATCCCCCAGCTGGAGCCTCAGTTGCCCTGTGTGTAAAATACAGGTTGTACTTAGTCATTGAAGGTCACCTTCTGATTCCAAGAGTCCTGGATGGCTACAATACACTTGCTATTAAACTAAGATGAGCTTGTGTCTCTCTGCCTACAAGGGTACACTCACTGGCCCCAGGGGGTGGCTGGCGAGGCTCACATCAGCAACATGAGACTGTCGCACCTGAGCCAGAGGGTTTGCCAGACTCCTACTCCTTCCCAGCAGCTTTACACCCGACACCAAAAAAAAAAAAAAAAAAGCACCACAAATTATGTTTTGCCTTGTAGAGATGACATCCCCGTGAACAGCACTAAATCGTGGCCATACAGTTCGCCTGACCCTTATGCCAGTGCCTCAAAAACAGTTAAACCCTTGGTAGTCCAGATGCTCCATCCGTCCCACTAGGGCTTCAGTATTCTCGATGTTTATGTTCATTATGCAGTCAGGAAATGTAATTATTCTTCTTTCTTTAAGTAAGTTTATGACCGAAGGTAATGGGGGCACATAAATGGACTGACTGTTTACTGAGACTCATAAATGCTAAGAACACAGACAAATAATTGTCACTGGAGATTTGTTCCTGTAGTGTGGAATCTTTGCTTTTAGCAATTTCACTACTAAAAGTTTACCCACCTTGAGGAGAATTATTTAGCAGGAAATAAAACTTAGCACCTATTTCATTCCCTGCTCCTACAACTCTCATCCTTTCAGAAAATCAGCTTTCACATAAAATATGCAGAAGGTAGCTTGTTATATAGGGCCGGTAAAGCTAAGAGGTAATTAGTACAAGCTAAACCTCTAAAGAATGCCAAGTTTTAACGTTTGTGAGTTCTGGATCAACCTTAACTAACATGTTCTCTGTTTTCCTCTGTGAGAGATGTACTCTGGTACTCACCAATTAACAAGAATCAAAAACAGAAATGTTAAGAAATGTGTTCTGTCCAACTAGTAAAAATGTGGCAAAGGTTAGCATTTAGCAAGTATGATGAAATGCTTGTACCTCTTAAGAGTTCAGAACAGTATCCATTTATGGCCAGGATGGGTTGTACTGAGCTCATTTTAGGAGGTTTTCTGGGAATGTTTACTACTGTGTGGTAGAGAAACCAGTATGAATGTGAGGCCCCTGAGACTTTGGGACTCCTGTTTATTTTATTTTATTTTGTTTGTTACTTTTTGTAGAGATGAGGTTTCATTATGTTGCTCGGGCTGGTCTCAAACCCCTGGCCTCAAGTGATCCTCCCACTTCAGCCTCCCAAAGCACTAGATTACAGGCTAGAGCCACCACCCTGGTCTTGACTCTTGATCTTAACTGCCATAGTGATGAGTAAAAGGTGACATTATTGGGGGAAGGAGACAGTGAGAGACCCAGCCTGGAGATAGCCTGCCTCTGACCTCTTCCTTCTCATAGTGGGCAGCTGCATTAAATTTGACAGTTAAACTTGTCTCACCCCTTCCAGCTGGGGCCACTCTCTCATATTCCCCCACATGCAGCCTCTTAGCCAGCAAAGACTGCAAAGTGAACCACCCTAACAAAAAAAGAAAAAAAAATTGTTTTCTTTTGATACTGACTAAGATTTATTACCCAGGTCACTCTTTTCCTTCCTCTTTCCATCCAACGGGAAAGAGATGTGAGAGTTTTTCAGGATTAGCAATGTGCTCTCAAATAGCAACTTGCAGGGACGGTACAGAGAAGATTCCCTGGCACCCACTTTGGGGTGTGACATGTGGGAACCCGAGGCCACCATATCTTCAAAAGGCAGCAGCTGGAAAAGAAGGTGTCTGGCCCAGAGGTGCCTCCATTATTCCTCCTTTGGGCTGGAAATGTTGGGTTCTTAGTCCCCCAAAAAGGCAAATTCTTGAGAGGGATCAATAAAAGAAAGTCAGTTTATTTGCTCAATGTGATGGACATGGATTCCCCCCAAGCCATGATCTAGTGTGAAATGCTTTATTCATTTATTTCTAAAGGGCTGTGCGGACCTTATGCCAATACTCGGGTTTACAAGGGTACAAAGACCAAGATAAATTCATCTATTCCCTCACCAGTCATCCTCCCAGGAGAAAGGTACAAATGTTACCAAGGACAGGGATTACAGGCAGAAGATCCCTGTAACAAATGGACCTGCAGAGTCTATGGTTCTGATGTATAGTTGTCACACAGGAACTAGTCAAGGCCTGTACAACAACAGCTTCTTTATTTTTGCTGCAAACTCTAAAAATTAGCTTATTTTTCTGGTAAAGAAACAATGCTTATGTCAAGGCCCCTAGAAAAATCGAATGGTGTTGTTTCATAAGCTCATAATGGAAGGCTCTATCCATTATACAGAGGGATAAATGTATTGGATTCAATATGTTTGGTTTGGGAAATCTCTTTTTGTCACTTCCAGTATAACCAATTGTCCATTATAGCATGTCTTTGCTAAGAGTAGCTGATGTAGAAATATTTAACCACCCCATCCATAAACATTTCTTTTCTCCCAGAGCAGGCAAGGGCTGAGCTTCTCAAGGCCCTAATATTATTTATTTTCCAGAGAAGGGATATGATTTTTATACCAGGTGCAGTTTTCCTTTGGTATATTTTAAATTTTCTGCTTTGGAAATGATTCCTAAAGCTAAGATTCTGACCACTTGCCCTCAATAAATATCTGGTGAGCCTTTTCCCCAACAGATGGGAAGGGCCTCCTGATATGCCCCTGGCCTAATTTCAATTTGGGTAATTGCATTCTGTCGACTTGAAATTTCCTCACCAGTTTCATCTGCCTGGGATATGATGTCCCATTCTTGGTGCTGAACTGCCTGGCGTGCCGTTGGAGACTGGGAACAGCTGGTGCATTCCACCCCAGAAGTGAATGCATTTTAGTGGCAGGTGCAAAGGTTTTCTTCTGCAGAATACAAATTGTGCCCTAGGAATAAGCTTCATGAATGCTTTTTATTTTTGCAATAAATATAGGTACCAGAAAACCAGAAATATAAAAGTATCAAAAGCATAAATATGAATTGGGAGAAAAATAAGAAAAATACACTTCACTGAAGCCAATATATAGTGTGATCCTTTATACTCCATAAATCTTAAAGTGCCTCTAAGTTTGAATTTGGATAATAAGGATAAATAATTCACATGATGCAGGCAATCATTACTCTGCCAATGTATACATATTACACAGTTGTACACACACACATATATGTATATGTGTGTGTGTGTCCCAACTCTTACCTGCTGAGAGCCTTCATCAGTATGGAATAAAATTGCTTTCCCCGTGAAACCTCACGAGGCATCCTATGCATGCCTCAGTACAGTAGGTCACACATTTAACTTTAAGGATATTATTTGCTGCACTAAAGTAGAATCTTAAAAGGGATCCTATCCATTTCTGTTTCCCCAGTACCTAGAACTTAATACTCAATAAATGAATTAAAATATAGACTACATAGGCCAAATCCAATTTGTCCCAGCTCTGACTCCCAAAATGCTATTTCTAAGGGATGTAAATCACCAGGATCTCTAGTAGCCCATGTCACATCCCCTTGGCCACTTTAGCTCTAGGGAACAGCTCCATGAAAGCATAGCCTCACCTTGCGTAAAGTACCCTACCTCAAGCAAAGGCCACATAGTGTTCTATTTCTGTCCCAGGACCTTCTCCCAGAGTTAGTTTTCAGAGATGCTGGATACCTGGGTAGAGTGTAGCCTGAAACTAGAGAGCAATTGCACCAATGCGGCACCAAAGAGTGTACAAAAGGAGCTGGTGGGGAAATGGGCCTGTTTCGCAGCCTGCAGGCCGACAACTCTGGGAGTCCTCTGCACCTTCTCTGGAAGTTTCAATGACACTGGACCGCCATGACCAACTTTAGGTTTTTGTTTTGGTTTGGTTTTTGCTGAAAATCTTTTAGCAGTGACTTTGACAACACACTATTATATGGGATTGTCCTCCTTCCACCATCCCCACTCACTATCTCCTACTTCAGGACATCACATCCCAAGCAAACTATCTGTACCCATGTCTTTTCCTCAGACACTGATTTTAGAGTAACCTAAACTGTGACAACTTGGGACATCACTATGCTGATAGTCACACTAGTATACTGTCCCCATAAAAACACATAGTATGCCTGTTCAGCCACCATTTCATTTTCTTTCCTATCATGAAACAGATAAACAATATGCCAAGAGTGCTCTGTTACATACAGGCTGACAGATTATATGCTATGCTTATGCCAGGAAATAGGAAGAACAAGACTGCTGCAATGTGTATTCTGAAATACTAAATGTTAGCTCTAAATGTTGTGTTTTACCAATGACTCAGCAATTATTTTCAAAGTCTTATAACTAGCGGAAAAGTCTAGATTCTGCCGTATTTTAGCCTCTGCAGGTCACCACACATTAGCTTAGAGGCCCCAAGCCCCTGTGTGACTCAAGCTGACTTGAATTCTAATTTGTACTATGCAGCAATCCTGGCGATATCATCTGCATGCTCAGCCTCATGCTGCCTTAGCCCTGGGGATAGAAAAATATTTATGCAGTAAAACTTGTCAGTACCATTCTTGTTTTGTGTGGATCATCAGTAGGTAGTGTTATAACCTAAGAGAAAGGTCTTATGAAGTCCATAGTCCACCATTTTAAGCCTATGCAGTTTACGAAAGTTAGGGCAGCCTAAGAAGGCCAGGCTACCCCTGAGTTGACAGTTCTATATTCACTGTAGGGAGAGCCTGTTGGCCCCATGAGATAGAGAAAGGCAGTGAATGGGTGAACTGCAGAGAATCTCATCAGTTCTTTGGAACAATTTAGACACCAACTTCCATGAAGTATTCAAACTGAAGCTAGAATCTGACTTAGGAGCTGGACTGGGGCAAAGGTTAACTGAGGGCCTCTCTCAGTTTCAGAAAAAGGACTCTCAGACTTTAAAAACTCTATAAGAGAAGGCCTGCAGGACACCTGAGATCATCTTTCTTTGATCTTTGAAAAATTGTTAATTTTTACTTGACTGTAGAAGCTCTACTTTACTATAAAATGTTGAAATGAAAAATTATATAAAAATAAACACAAACATTTACACATATAATCCCATTTGATTCTATCATCCAGAGGTAATTGCTATTAATATTAAGTCCATTTGCTTCTGGCATTTTCCCATATGAATATATAAATATATATTTCTCATTTTCTCTCTCTCCTTCTCTCTCATGTGTGAGATCTAGATAAAAGCATTTTTTTTTTTTTTTTTTTTTTTTTTTTTTTGAGACGGAGTTTCGCTCTGTCGCCCAGGCTGGAGTGCAGTGGCCGGATCTCAGCTCACTGCAAGCTCCGCCTCCCGGGTTCGGGCCATTCTCCTGCCTCAGCCTCCTGAGTAGCTGGGACTACAGGCGCCGCCACCTCGCCCGGCTAGTTTTTTGTATTTTTTAGTAGAGACGGGGTTTCACCGTGTTAGCCAGGATGGTCTCGATCTTCTGACCTAGTGATCCACCCGTCTCGGCCTCCCAAAGTGCTGGGATTACAGGCTTGAGCCACCGCGCCCGGCCAAAAGCATTATTTTATTGAGATTTTATAAAATTTTCATATAATTCTTTCTTCTGACAACAGATTGTAAGCATTTCTCTTGCAGACAACATTTTTGGAGTATGCAGCATTCAATGATATTTGATGATTCTCTGTTGATAGATGAAAAAATTATTTATGTTTGTTATCACAAGTGAGACTATAACTTCCAAGTATCTTATTTATCTCTTTCTAGGAGTCTTGAGACTTCTTTTGGTGTGGATTCTGGAACTCCTTTCTGAAGCAAGAGGCAAATCTCTCTCAGCAGAGAGTGCCAAGACCAATCACTTAATCATGGCAATCCTCCTCGGCATGTTAATTCCAACCCTGATGCTACCAAGATGGCTGCAGCAGTTTCAGTCATGTTATTTTAATCCACCAACATCTAGAGGTATCTATCTTTTCCATCTCCATCTGTTAAAAATGTAGGATACTTTTACCAGAAGGTCCTCCTCTAGACTCCTACTCATGTTTCATTGGACCAATTTGGTCCCATGGAATTTCTTAAGTCATTTACTGATGAGGGAAGTGGAATTATCATGACTGGATTAGACTACCTAAGATTCACCACTACTATAAGCCCGGAGAAAGATCATTTTCTCAGAGCAAATGGCTGCATATGACTGAAGATAGGAATGAACTATAAAACAAAATTGGAGTCCTCTAGGAAAGAAAAGGGGATTTAAAGGGAAACGATTGGGTAGGTAAAACACAATAGTCTCCAATGCCAAATAAACTTGGTTTTGTTACTCTCCCATCTACTTTATCATATTTTTTTTTCCTTGTTACCTTTCTCACCTTAATTCATCACCAATAAACCTTTTTAAATCAAATTTTCGCTGGTCATCCATAAATCTCCAAGAAATTAAGTGATAATTAACATTACAGTGATAATGAGCTTAAGGTCTTGTTTCTTCTTGAAGGCTGGGAGGGTAGGGGAGGAGTGAATGATGAGAAATTACTTAGTGGGTGCAATATACATTATTTGGGTGATGGTTACACTATAAGTTACCATTATACAATATATTCATGTAACAAAACTGCATTTGCACCATTTAAATGTATACAAATTTTTATAAAGAAAGCTCTAGAAGATATAAACCTTTTCAAGATCTATAGGAATAAAGCAGTAATGGGGATATGTCAGGCAAGAAAGGATTCAAGACCCAGTGTACTCCTATGACCTCCTCACTTTATCTCCTACCACACTACTCTGCACACTCTGTTATGGCCACATCGGCCTCTCTGCAGTTCCTCTAAGAGGCCAGCATTCTCTCACCCTGGGGCCTTTGTACTTTACTTCCCTATGCCCACACCAAACTTTCTTCATATAACCATGTGGCTTAATTCCTCCCTTACGATGAGTTTCTGCTCACATGCCACCTTATTAAAGAGGTTTTTCCTGACCATCTTATGTGACATAGCAACTTTACTTCATTCTTTGTCCTATTACCCCAGTTTATATATGCTTATGGCCCGTATAACCACCTGACATGGTATGCATTTATTTATTGTCCTTCTTATAAGTAATTATCCACGAGACAAGTGTTTGTATTTTGTTCACAATTTGTTCCTCTGAGCCTAGTATAGTGCCTGACACATATAGGCATGTCATAAATATGTGTAGAATGAATTGATGGGTGACTGCTGGCCATGGGAAACTTAGATGACCTTTCCATTCCTTAACGTGGATCACAACAGAATTCAGGAGGTACCTAATCCTGTGCAGGCATCTTTCTTGATGATAATCAGTGATACCCATAGTAAGCCCAAGTAGGTCAATGTTTTTCTTCTTTCATCTACTTTCCTCTAAGCAAGACCCTCATTTTTAGGGTGAGCTGTTTACATGAAAAGCTGAACAGCATCTATTATTCTAATAAGAAATAAAAGGCAAATCCCAACAGAGTAGTGACTGAGACTCATCCTACAACTTATAATACTCTAATTAGAAAATGTGTTTTAATTCTGATTCAAATTGATGTGCCAGAAATAGTCATAAAAATATATGTCAAAATCATGAAGAAATAAGGTAATATAATTAGTCAATAATGATTTAAAAAATAAGTTTAGTATGCCTTGGAATTTCCATTTGATGTGGTACTTAAACCACATGTGCACAGAATGTTTCAGAGACTTCCAGACAAAATGGCAACATGAATACTAGACATAATTGCCAGCAGAAAGACATGGAAAAGTCTATATACAAGATTGAAAGGAAGACAGCCAGACTACAGTGATAGGCAAGTGAGGGAACAGCCTATGTGCGACACAAATTAAAGAGATCCCCGCAGAACCTAGTAACGTCCACTGTCTGTGTGCAGGCAGTGGTGGTAGGTGAATATCTGAACCCCACTAGTATTGCTGGGAGGACTGTGAGACAGGGACCACGAAGACCAGCCTGTCCAGGCCTGTGCTAGGTGAGAAAAGCCCAGTCAGCATGGGAAAAGAATCATCTTAGAGCGAGGTCACCCTTGCCCGGCAAAGAGAAGGACGCTGGTCCCCTACCTTTGAGTTTCCTCACCAAACTCAGAGGATAAACTCTTCGGGAAATTTCTCAAGCTAAGGAGCTTGAGAAAAAGTGGTAAGATAAAAGCATAGCAAACACAAACAGATTTCTTTTCTGAAAAGAGCTCTGCAAACTGCCCCTCCATCTCTGACAGAACCCATTTTAATTCTCAATTCTGAGTATTGGGTAACAATTTTGATTTGTGAAATGCTATGTAACTTTTGCTTTAAATATCACATTCTCAACTAGCATTTGAGGATGTAAGAGATCCTTTTATTATATGTGTTATATTAAGTGAAAAATGTATAAAGGAGTAGGTGATTTAGGATGACAACCTCAAAATATTTTATACAACTAAACACACAAAAATTGATAGAAAAGTGTGGCACAGATACACAGTTTGCACTCAGCATCCATGGGGGATTGGTCCCAGAACCCTTTGTGATACCAATATCTGTGGATGCTCAAGTCCCTTAATAGTGTAGTATTAGCATACAACTTATGCACATCTTCCCATATATGTGAAATCATCTCTAGATTACTTATAATGTCTAATATAATGTAAATGCTATGTAAATAGTTGGAATACTGTATTGTTTAGAGAATCATTACAAGAAAAAAAAAAAAGTTTG
The DNA here is from genome assembly GCF_049350105.2 of Macaca mulatta. Lineage (NCBI taxonomy): Eukaryota > Metazoa > Chordata > Mammalia > Primates > Cercopithecidae > Macaca > Macaca mulatta. The sequence continues at coordinate 19,290,305 of NC_133407.1, forward strand.
TACCTTTATAGCACAGACACAGCCATCCATTATTTCCTCCCAAATCTTTTCAATCTGTGATTGGTTGAATCCACAGACGTGGAGTCCACTGATATGGAGGGCAAACTGCACTCCATATGGCAATGGTATGAAAACCGTGAAGTTATTTTTATTCTGACTATTTCATACGTTATGTGAGAAGAAACTTAACTGGCCTTTTATTCAGGATATATCCAGAATCCAAACACTATCTACAGCTGCTGCCACCCTGACCTGAACCATCATCATTTTTTTTTTTTCTCAAATTGTTGCATTAGCCTCCTAATAGGTCTACTGGCTTCCCTTCTTGCCCACTGTGTGCCCCATGGTGTAGTCTTTACACAGCAGTGAGAGTGGCCTTTCAAAGACATAAGTCAGATTTCTCTGCTCAGAACTTCCCAGTGACTATATATCACCCGCATTTCATAAGCCTCTCTATTAACTTGTCAGACATTATGTTCTGCTACTGTTCTTGTACTGACTCTTGTCCAACCACACTGACCTCCTTGTGGGTTCTTAGATTTGACAAACATGTTCTTCCCTTTGCACGGGCTGTTCTTGCTGCCTAGAATTCTTCCTTTAGTTAGCACTGTCTTCAAACCTTTAATGTAACCTTCTCAAGAAATCCAGCCACCCCCTCAACACACCCCCTCCTCCTTCTAGTCTTGACAAATGTCTGCAAACTTCCTTCCCAGAGCCACGTTGCAAGTTCCAGGGGATGGGTGTCTCATAAAACAGAATGTGAAGGATACTTTCTGAAATTGTGTGGAATGTGAAGACCTCACTTTATTTTTCTCCATAGTTCTTATCACCTTTTAATACATTATATCAATTACTTTTTAAAAATTGTCTATCTTCCCCTCTAGGACTGTCAGCTCCATGAGGGCAGGATTGTCTGTTGTGCTTACTGCTATAACCTCAGTTCCTAGAACAATGTCCGGCACATAGTACACGCTAAAGAAAAAATGAATCACAGGGTAGTAGAAATAAATGTGATTTTAATTTTCTTCTATAAACTATATTTTCCCAATTAATATTAAAACTAACAAATGAATAAAAGGAAAAAAAATCACATGTGCTCAATTCATTGCCTTTATGCTTATCCTGGAAAATAAACGAAATTTCTTTTGTATTCATACTAAAGAACAACTAAAGAAAATCTGTACACCAATAAAACATATCTAAACTCTGCAGTTATTTCCATGGGTTGTTCCCACTCCCACTGATTTTGGTGTCGTTTCTGATCAATCATGATGGTGAGAGATGACCCAGTTTCATAACATCTGAAGCTATTCAATTTTTCTATGATACAATTTCATCATGGGCCAAGTCAAATGGTCCAGCAGAGAGATGCTCTCACATTCTCTTAAAAGGTTACCCTTTTGCCTTTCTTTTGAGATATTGTTTCTTAGACAGGAGAAAAATTGAAGCTTATATCTAAGAGCAACACTACATGATGAAATTTTTTTTTTCTGTGTTGCCAATCCTCCTATGCCCACACAAGGGAGGAGCAATTCTGAAGACTTAGACTTTCAGTGCTAAAAATGTTAGTGATTATAAATGAATCTGAACTCTATCTTTAAATCTGCTTTTGAGGATTTTTTAGATCAATTGAGGCATTAAGAAATTTAAAATATTGATTATTTGTAAAATATGTCAAAACTGACTCTGACAATGCTACATAAAACCAAAGCAACAAATACAAACAATAAGTAAGACATGTTTTCTTTGCAACTCTTAGCTTTATTTAATGATGCAGCAGTTTCCTCTATAATAACTCCAAACAGAGCAAAGACAAACCAACCACACAGGAGAAAATGAATCTGGTCAACAGAGATTTGGGACCCACCTTTAATCCTTTAATAATGGCCCAGAAAATAATTTATGTCTTGCTGTTACTTCATATCTGGCAATTCTACCAAAGACATCATTTTGTCCTCAGCAGGGGCAGTAATTTTTATGCTAGCCTCTGTGGATAGCTTTGTATAATTTATGTAGTTTTTAATATTGGTAATAGCAACTAGCTGGCTAAGGCAATAAGCACTTTTTAACATAGAATAAAGAAAGAAATCTCTCACATTTCAGTTAACTAACTGAATTCAGCATGACCAGTATGGCTGTTTCATTTGACTGTTGCTCAAAGAACATTCATTAAAAATGTTTCATTGTTAATATTTACAGTGTTCACACTATTATAATGAATATACCGTTCACACTAATATTGAAAAATTAGGAAAACACCAATCTGCAATAGAATAACCCATTACACTAACCCAAAAATATTGTTTTTATCAAATTGGTGGCCTTGTTCTTCGGTTTTTACCTTTTGAAATGTGACAAGTACCAGAGAAGTAAAGAGCAGGAATTAAAGATGGTGTGATATACAAGATCATGGATGACTGGCCCTGTGTATTTAAAAATCCTTTGAAATGATCAATAACTTCTCTGATTTTACACTTTATGCTGAAGAATTTAAAAATATATGAACAAGAAGACACTATTTCCAATATATTATATGCCATTCTAATAAATCATAATGCTCATTGACAAACTATTGATAAATATAATTAATAACCTCTTCTCAGACACAGCATATAGTAATTGTGTGTAAGAACACCGTACAGTTGTCTTGGACTAAATATGTTTTGGAAAATATATACAGAATCTATCAAAAGTCTATCCCTGTGATTGACTTAGAAGCACGTAGAATTATTACAAGTACTTGTATATATTCCATTATTTTAAAAACAATAAGCACTTTAAATAACATTTTTAGAACTAATTTCAAATATATTAATCAATGATCTAAAAATGTGTACATCTAAACATAAACTTCTTCCTACTTGTCATTTGGTCATCAATATTTATACATTTCCAGATTTCATGCACATTTTTTCCCTATGTTTCAATGTATCTGAAAGCAGGTTTGTCACACAATGGACAACATAAAAGCACTACATTACAGTTTGGTAGGAAGCTTTTTTTTTCCTTCCTAGTGGAACACAAACTAATGATGGATCTTGCAATCAGCATTTCCCGAATTCAACAAAATGCATTGTTTCCCTGGGTGAAGGCCTGGATTTGTTTTATAATGTTATACTGAAGCACCTGATGTTGTACTGAAACATCTGAAAGTGGTTAAACACACTCCAGGACAGCCCACCGAAGGGCCCAAGTTCATGCATGCATGTAAGACACTTAGTACAGTGCTTGGTAAAAAGCGAGCGCTCAATAAATGACAACTATTGCCTTCCTTTACATTAGCTTGGTTCAAAAGTAATTGCGCTTTTTTTCTATTAAAAGTAATGGCAAAGACTGCAATGACTTTGGCACCAGCCTAATATATAGAGAGAATATTTGGTTGTGTGTAGCAAATTCTGTCTCTGCCCCTGCCAGAACTCCTTTAACAGGTCCATGTTCTCTTCCTCCCATCTTTTCTGGAGACTTGCTTCTAGCTCACAGGAACCACCTCACTCAGAGTTGCCTGAAAGGTTATAACACCCTACCCCATCCTACATCCTCCACTACAGGACCACCTTCCTGACCAGGAAGTATAAAAGCCCAACTACTTTGCCTAAAGGCAGGCAATGCTTATGCTCCAGAGCTCCCCCAGGGACCAGGCTGAAGCTAGAATTCCGAAACCACTTCTTTGGCGAACTCTTTCCCCTATTATACTTGGCTTCCCTCACTTCCTCCCAGGTTTCTCCTGAGAGCATTCCGTCAATAAATCACTTATACAGGAACCACCATCCCTGACGCTGCTTATAGGCAATCCCACCTAATATGTTTCCTCAGGTTTCTGCTGGGTGTGGTATTTATGTTTTCGCTGGTTTCTACAATGTGTTTGGCTAGCATAATCATGTGAAAACAACAACCAGATGAACCTTGGGGAACCGTATCTATGTAGTTATACGGCTGCCCTTAGGGGCTCAGAGGAGAAACAGATATGCAAATAGACAATTACAAATGATTAAAACGCACATATAAAAAAGGTGTGATTGAAGTACAAGGAAAAGTGAATAACTAACACTTCTTGAGAATTCAGCCAAAGCTTCATTGAAGAGGTAAGATTTGAGTTAATCATGAGGACATGAAGATGCCTGAGATTTGCTCAAGTAGACAAGGCAGAGAAAGCTTAATGGAAAAAAAAACATGCCATGTGTTAACACTCAGATTTGAGAAAGCATGGTGTGTTCAGAAATCTGCAAGTAGTTTGGTGTGCAGGGTATAAGATGTAAATTGGCACAAGATGAGGAGATACACACAGCATACATACAATTACATATATATAATTCATGATCATTACATGATGGAGACCTAGTAAAACATAAGCAGAAAAATGACATAATTCAATTTGTTTCATTTAATTTTAATTATTTGTTTAACTTTGTGTAAAGCATACAGAATGAAAAACTCAAAACATAGAGATATAGAAAAATTGGGTTTTGTAAACAGGATTCTAGTGAAGGTGTGGAGAACGTGCAGGAATGGAGTAGAACCTGCAGGGAGGGAGACCAGGTAAAAGATGCCGGAATGGGGTGGAAGGGCCAAAAACTCAGGGTGTTAGGGAGACACAGGATCCTAAAGAATGAATCTAAAATTAACTCTTATCATAAGCAGATGTACATTGGACTTGTTCCATTTCTTGCACTTAGTAGGTAAGCGGTAGTAGGTAAGACTCTCTAAGTAAGTTAGTAAGTAAGCACTTAGTAGGTAAGACTCTTTAAGACATTCAAGAGAGGCTAGAGGATGGAGAACATGTGAGAAAGGTAAGAATACATTCTTGAGCAAGTGAACGGCTCATTCATCCATCAGACCCAATTACTCATGACAGGTCCCTCTGTGAAGTCAAGAGACATTTGTCTCTCCAGTGGGGTGAATGTTTCTGAATCTCCAGCTTTGTAAAGTCATCTCTATGCAGTTGATATCTTGCCTGTTTTACTTACATTAAAGGGACTCATATCCTTTGATTTCTCAGTAAATCACCATTATACTTTAGACAAGCACATAGCAATCTATTCTAATATCCCAGGGAAGAAGTGAAAAGGATGTGAACTAAAATAGTGGTCGAGGGAAAGAAAAAGCTGGGTAAGGGAAGAAATACTGAAAAATGTGGTTGATATAAAGAAAACAAATGCAGATAGTTATCATTTGGATGCAAAGGAGAAGAAAATAGAAAATACCTATTTACACCACCTTAAAAATCCCCATGAATAAAAACACCTCAGCGTTAGCACACTCAAATAATATTAAATAGCCTGACGCTGGTTAAACCACAAAAGTGTATCAGTTCACAAAATTCAAGACAAGCAGATAAGGAAAAGGAGAATAGGGACATAAACAAAAGCTATCTACTCAAACCATAAAAGTAAGATATGAAAGTTTAGGCTAGATCTGCAAACCAAGAAAACAAACAAAAAAGGTACTATTTTCCCTTACAAGATTTCATTGTTAGACCACAGTTGCACCAACTACAGCGGTGAATCATGGCTATACGGCATTGATTCTACTTTATTGTCTTTTAGGATGAGCCCTCTGTATTATTACAGCTATGGAAGCAGGCTTAAATCCAGCCAATGATGAAGCCTTGCCCCCACTGCCAGGAATTAGCAGGCTCAGCTGTGAGGTGAATTTTCCTATTAATAAGTAGGTTTCCTGAGGAGTAGAAACTTTAGTTGGTGCCGGGCATGGTGGCTCATGCCTGTAATCTCAGCATTTGGGAGGCCAAGTGAGGTGGATCACTTGAAGTCAAGAGTTCAAGACCAGCCTAGGCAACATTGTGAAACCCCATCTCTACTGAAAATACAAAAACTAGTCGGGCATGGTGACTCACACCTGTAATTCCAGCTACTCTGGAGGCTGAGGCACAAGAATTGCTTGAACTCGGGAGGCGAAGGTTGCAGTGAGCACAGATCACACCACTGCACTCCAGCCTAGGTGACAGAGGGAGATTCTGTTTTTATTTATTTATTATTATTATTATTATTATCATTATTAAAAATAAAAGAAAGAAATGAAACTTTTCTTTAAGCGAAATCTAACCTATTTTGACCAGAGGGGATACGCCAAGCAAAGATTCAGCTCCTGAATGTCAAATAAGAATAGACTCTGTTCATGACTGGCCTGGCTTTATTTCACGGATCTGGTATACCCATCTGCCAATTTCTGTGAATACCCTCCAATAAAAGGCTCACAGTTGCCCTACTCTGGATAATTACCCTCATCCAATATCTTGTCTGATTCCCCCCTTTCAAGGGAGAAATATCTTATAGGATGGTATACTTTAGAATGCCTTGTGGATCAGGACTAGGCCCCTTGTTTTTACCTGAGCACACATCCTTACTTGACTCTTTTCCCTTCCCTTGCTTCCTTTAAAGTATTTTGTTCAGTTTTTTTCCTGTAAAGCATTCTGTGATAAATCACATACACCTGAATCCCAGTATCAATCTCTGCTTCTAGGACACCTGACCTTACACAAATGGATTAAAAACAGCATGGCTGGTTGTAAATAAAAACTGACAACTGAGATTTTCATCGGGAAAAGAGAATATACCATTCACTGATAATATTCACAATCATAATGATATTGGCAGGAAAAGAGATGCTTATAGTTGATTAGGTCTCAAGATAACATAACAATCCAACAGAGGGGAGTTAGGCAGTAATTATCCGTGACAACTGCAACATCATAGCAGCAAGACAAACAATTACGTGTTTTCCTTCAAATTTGTATTACAGTAATTCAAGACTTGTACTGCATCACTATAGCTGTATGTCATTAAGTATGTGACCTTGAAAAAATTGCTTAATCGCTCTGATCCTCAGTTTCCCTATCAGTGAGATGAGTTTAAGAATGTCTTCCCCTTATAATCATCATGAATATTAAATGAGAGGCTCCCGTAAAGCAATTTGCATAGTACTTCGCTCTCTCCAAATATTAATTTACTTTCACTTTACTACCTTGTCACCATCAATTAATATTTCTTTTTAAAGTACTGGCTGCATTGTACTTTAATCAACACTAAGATTTAATCTAAGTTTATTCTTTTATCATTGCTCAAGGTGATGTGATTAGCATGAGTGACTATTTCTCATCCTGCTGAAGACAAAACATGAAAAACTGATGGGATTAGCTTAGTTACTGTAATGGACATTTGTATTTTGCCTGCCCTGTGTCTCTTTTACTCTTTTGTTTCCATGCTAATTTTCCCCTGAGAAACTATCTATAATTCTGAATTTGTATTAAAGATAGTCTCCTACCCACACAAGCAGTGGGTACCTGACCCTGATTCAGCTGAACCAATCAGATTCACTTCCTGAAAATGTATGTTTTACATGAGCTCAAAATCAAAAATAACTGTCATGTCTTCCTCAGCACTCTGGCGCCTTGAAGAGAGTCTTCACTGATTCCTGTCCCTTGGTCTCTCAAATTCACCTTGTCTTTGAGAGTGCTTTGATTTTCCAGTCCACATATTACTTCAAAAAACTGCTGTTACTGCTATTAGCCAGGAATAGTCTCTGTTGCCTGCCACCACAGGGCTGGACACACAGTGACTCTAAAATTTAAAAACCAATAATTTAAAAAATGTTAAATGATGGATTTTGACTTTCTAAAGTAGAATGGCCTAAAGAAAAGGCAACCAAACAGAGTGGTCTCAATTTTATATGAAGAGAGAAATGTTATGATTCTTCATAAACATGCATGTTTGATGTTTAGGGACACTTGCCAGTTCAGATGGCAATTGATTACATATCTTAATTTAACAATTGTATGGAAATACATTACAGCTGTCAGAAAATTTCAGATACCCCTTTATGTCACTTTGATATTTCATTTGTGTGTTTTGTAACATAAACTCCTCCCTCAGGCTAAGAACAAATATATTAACAGTTACTATCTTTACCCTTCAGGTCAGAAACATAAGTATTAAGATGATTGTCAAATTGTAATTAAGTTAGGGTAGGATTTTAAAATATTGTCCCAGAGCTTTTGAGTACAGATGAATACCTACAAAACTAACAAAGATTATTCCACAGGGTATGTCCTGGTACCTGTTGTTAATCTGCCTGATATCATATTAAGGGAATTAATACGGTGGCAGCAGACACTGAACCGTATCAGGATGATTCTCACAGGTAACAGGAGCGTCTCTTACAGACATGTCCTCCACCCATCTTAACCCATGTCATCCCACACCTGAACTGCATACAAATCTGCTTAGACTACATAGGCAAAAAGGAGACCAAGGTTTCTGGGAAATTCTTGGCAGGCTAGCTCCTAACCCAGGGAAATCTAGGAGGTCCATAGTATTTTGCAGACCAAGTACGGGTCCCTAAACTGCTGTAACATTTTCAATAGATCTCAGTTAGATTTTAAGCACTGAGAGCTCCAAGTTCTCCCCCGCAATCCCTCACATCAATCTGTCTCTCTCAGAGAAGCTCCTTCAAGATACTTAAGCTTAAAAAAAAGTCCAAATCTCCTTGAATGGCACACATTTTATCTGAGTTGTGGTGTGCTTTGTAAACATGGAAGATAAAATGACTTGGCTACCTGAATGCTTTGTTCCTTGAGAAGAAATCATTCTCTTTCCCCCCTTTTGGCATATTGATTACTCATTAATCCAGCAAAACAAAGGATTAATTAATCTCCATGGTTCAATGAAGAATAAATTAGCACAGTTTAAAATGGGCCTGATCCAATATTACAAATTGGAGGAACTATTCCCCACTCTCTCTTTCCATTCAGTTCTCCAAACTTCATCTCCAGAGAATGGCATCAGAAGGCTAAATTTAGTTTGTGTGATATTTGGTATTCAGTCTCCTTCTTTAGAATTCAGTCCCTTGAAGCTACTCATTGCTTTTCCCAAAACCCACTTTAACTATTTTGAAACACGTGAAGAGCAGCATTTTTTAAAGTGCTTTAGATATATCACTTATCTGAAACAACCCTTTTTTATCTAGAAAACAATCTTTATAGCCAGTTTTTCAAAAATGAAATTAATACAATAGCTGCATACATTCAGACATTTACATACTTGTCCTATTATTTCCCCTGGTACATTAAAAGGGCTCTTACATACCATGATACTCAGTCAGCAGAATTTTATTTCATAAAACATGAGTAAGGTACAGTCTCTCTGAGTATTCCCAAAGAAAAAAGAAAAAAAAAAGTGTGTAAGTGTGTGTGTGTGTGTGTGTGTATATATATGTAAATTTTTGTGTGCGTGACAGTCTAGCTCTGACACCCAGGCTGGAACTCAGTGGTGTGTTCTCAGCTCACTGCAATCTCCTGTCTCAGCCTCTCAAGTAGCTAGGACTACAGGCATGCACTACCACACCCAGCTTTTTTTTTTTTTTTTTTTTTTTTTTTTTTTTCAGTAGAGATGGTGTTTTACCATGGTGACCAAGCTGGTTTCAAACTCCTGACCTCAAGTGATTTGCCCACCTGACCTCTCAAAGTGCTGGGATTACAGGTGTGAACCACCGTGCCCGGCCAAGCATAGTATGTTTTCTAATGCAATATTTTTTGTTGTTCTAAACTGAGTACTTTGAAAGCTATAAAACAAACCCATGTCAAATTCTCAGAATGCATTAAAGGTTAGGAATCTACACTTGTAAAGAAAGTATCTCTATTTGAAATGTCAATATCTAGGATATGATGTCCCCACTGTCCTCTCTCCAGTTTCTGTTGCAATTATATCAGTTTTTTTAAAACTATGTATGCAGATTTAGCCTCTAGGTTCTTGGCCAAAATTCCTACAAAACATATAACACTTGAAAGAGTAGAGAAAGAAAACCTCACCACCAGTCTTGGTTTTCCATAAGCTAACCTTTATTGTAAGATATTCTAAGACAACAATTTCATTTTCTGTTTGTCTCTTTGAAGGGAGATGATAAAGAATTTTCGGCCAGGTGTGGGGGCTCACGCCTGTAATTCCAGCACTTTGGGAGGCCATGGTAGGTGGATGACCTGAGGTCAGGAGTTTGAGATCAGCCTGGCTAACATGGCAAAACCCCATCTCTACTAAAAATGCAAAAATTACCCAGGTGTGGTGGTGGGTGCCTGTAATCCCAGCTACGTGGGAGGCTGAGGCAGAAGAATCACTTCAACCTGGGAGGTGGAGGCCACAGTAAGTCAAGATTACGCCACTGCACTCCAGCCTGGGTAACAGAATGAGAGTCCACCTCAAAAAAAAGAAAAAATGATGCATGGGATTGATGCTACATTACTTGAAAAGTTCAGTGAATGCTGCTGAGTTTCAAATGTATTCCTTTGCCCAGGAACCTTTCCTCAATTTGCTATGGAGAATTGTTACCATAACAATTCATAAAGGAATGCATGGATTTAAAGGTCTATCTTTTTAAAAAAATAATAATTTTATTACAGGGACATTTATGTCTTCCTTTAAAGATTCTGAACTTTAGTTTATGTCAGGATTACTTGTAATCCTGGTGTTTTTGTAGAAACAAATCTTGCTCCCATGTACTAAATTTGTAGGGAGGGCCCTGAAATTCTGTATTTCTAATGCATGCCAAGCTAGTTTTGTGCTTTGGATCTTTGTCTCACTAATAAAGTACTCTTCTGGTTTGTGTATAAAAAAAAAAGAAACAAGTGAATTTTCAAGTATAAAGTTTAAAATGATAAATGAAAAGCCAGCTCTTTTCTATAAAGATTAATAAATTAAACTTATATTTCTTATTTCCATAATATAGTATCAACATAGTAAAATATAGTGTCAAGAAGAATATCTGTTGCAGAGGGAAATTTCAGGGTGTGTTCTGGCAATACAGTATAAGGAAAAGTTCAGAACTGGGAGTGAATATATGTTGTTTCTTATTCCAGAATACCCTCCCCACTTATATAGCTTAGTAAAATCCCCCCAACTCCCTGAAGGCCAGCCTCCTCAGCTGAAGATGGAGGGGTATAGACCACATGAAATTTAAGGTCATTACCAACTCTAAAATTGTATGACTCCATAATTCAGCTGACCACTCCTGATGACATAGTTAAAATGATGTTGGCACTGGATCCCATATTTAGAGACTAGGTAACTTTGGCAACATAAGGCTTTCCTTTTTCTTTTTCTTTTTTTCTTTTTGGACAGAGTTTCACTCTTGTTCGCCCAGGCTGGAGTACAATGGCACGATCTTGGCTCACCGCAACCTCTGCCTCCTGGGTTCAGGCTATTCTCCTGCCTCAGCCTCTCGAGTAGCTGGGATTACAGGCATGGGCCACCATGCCCGGCTAATTTTGTATTTTTTTCTAGTAGAGATGGGGTTCCTCTACGTTGTTCAGGCTGGTTTCAAACTCCTGACCTCAGGTGATCCCCCCGACTTGGCCTCCCAAAGTGCTGGGATTACAGGTGTGTGCCAGCGCACTCAGCTCATAAGGTTTTCAAGGAACGAAGTTGGCAACTAAATGAGAAAGGCAAGTGGAACTGTTGTGCTGTTGCTGGAAAAGTGCCACTCAAGTTTCCCCATCGATGAAGCCCCAAAGCATCCCAGGTTGTGCCCATAGTCACAGGGGCCTAGAGGCCAGTATTCACTTAGGATAATTCGTTTTGAAGGAGGATAGGGCTTCACTAAAAGGCTCCCCTATCTATATGGCTTTGTGCTTAGAGGGACCTGGGATCAGAATAGGGTTAAGGACAGACTCGACTGGTAGGGAGGAGGGATTCTGTAAGTGGAGAATGAAACCCATATTCCCTCCTTGCCTTTTAATTTTGAAGATTAAATGAAATAATTGTTGAAAAGCAGTTAGCATAATATCTCATATTACTGTTAGCAGTTGTTATAAACCTTTTTGACCTTCAGACAAAAATGAATCTGCATTTAGGCTCACCTACAGCACATGTTTTAGAAACACTAAATCATTCCAACAGCAAGTCAAAAGATTTCTCCATAGGTAACAATTTATTTCCTTAAACTCAAGTGTTTTGTTTTATTAAAACAAACAAAACCAAAGTAATAAGGTTTCGTTACTGCTTTCAACTGAGCATTTGTGTGAATGTAATTACAGCCATGCTCCATAAATCTGACAGCCATTTCCAAACGTGATTGGTAGATTTTATGCAAGTGTGTGCTCTGCACATTCTGCTGCACTGTTTGGGACACAGATGATGTACAAATGCAATAGCACTGAAATTTAAAGAACCACTTCGAAGGCCCATGCACAACCAAAACAACCTCAAAATACACGCTCCAGGCCTGAAATACCCACAAACTTTATGTTTTTCATTGGTCATGCTGGGCAGGCAAGCCTCTGCTTTCTGATCTAATCAACTTCAGAATGACTGTGAAGCCAACAGCTGTGTCAGAGCAATTGGAAAACTGATTCAGAACAAAAGGGAAGACCCATCTCTCTGGGACTTCTCTCTCTAAAATATACACGAAACTTCAATGGAATGTATAAATATTTCATTCACTATTTTGTACTACATTCCTCCCATGATTTATAGGTCAGACCCATTACTTTTAAAAGTACATTAATGTCCTCTTAAAGGCATCTCTTCTAATGCCCATCTCCCCTACTTAATGGGCCTAAGGGAATTGGAACCCTAAGTAGAATCTCTGTCTGTCCTGTATAACATCACAGGCTACCAAAATATAAACTCATCGATTTTTATTTTGTAGAAGTGTACCTTCCCTCAGGAGCCACTATCTAGGATGTTTTCTGCCTTGTGTTTTCTTTTGTTTTGTCTTTTCTGATATATGATATTTAAGTGGAATGGGGGTGGCTTCTGAAACAGTGGCATGAATAGGTAAGATGTCTATTAGTCTATTTTTGCATGACTATAAAGAAATACCTGAGATGGAGTAATTTATAAAGAAAGGAGGCTTAATTGGTTCACAGTCCTGTGGGCTGTACACCAGGAATAGTGCTGCATCTCCTTATGGTGAAGGCCTCAGGAAGCTTCCAATTATGGAGCACGGGGAAAGGAGGTACATGGTAAAAACAGCAGCAAGAGAGAAAGAAGGGGGATGTCCTAGACTCTTAAACAACTAGATCTCGTGTGAACTAACTGATGAACTCACTCATCAGCAAGGGAAAAGCAGCAGAGAAAAATAGAGGGACGGGTGGGCAGATGAAGGGCAGGAAGAAGACAGCAGATGAGAAATGGCCAGAAGAAGCTGGGGGTCTGCCATCTAGTTCACTGATCCCTTTGCAATCTCACAGTTGAGCCAGCAGTGTAAAGGTTATGGCACAGACTTTGACTTTGCAAATTATAAAAAAAGAAACTTCAGTGTTCAAGTAGGTTAAAATAAATGAAATATGTGAATAAGCATAATCCCCATTTGGTAATTTTCATGTTCTAATGGTGATCATACTTAAAAATTAGAAAGATATGAGTGGGCTAGAACACTACAGGGTATCTTCTAAGTCTGGAAATACAGAATAAAGAGTAAGTTAGTTACATTTTTAATAATATGATCAATATAATTTTTCTTAATCTCCAGATACCTTTTCAGCTAAAGTAGTGCTAAGTTTTAAATAATGGGTTCAATTGTTCATTGGGAAAAAAGCACAACAAATAATATATTAAATTTCGTCTATTACCAGCCCTTTTAGATACCCTCAAATGTTTCTGTTCCCATAAATATAAGTAGAGTTTCACTGATAGAGAAGAAATGCTTCAGAATGGATTTGTATTTCTCTCATCCAATGAAAAGTTTCCGGCATGTGTAGATCCCTGGTCAGTTCTCCCTTGTGTCCATTCCTTGCCATCCCATCTTCCATTAGAGGATGACTCAATGTGCAGCCTGTTTCCCAGGTTTCTGTGTCTACCAGCATCTGCCTTGGTTCCACCAGTGGGCTTCTGCCTTGGCTCCATCTGGCTGAAAACTAGAAGCAGGAGGATGGAAAATGTAGGTTATTTACTCCTTCTTCTCTGCTTTTGGAGGCTTCTCCATTAGAAGGAAGCTTCTCTGTAGTTTTTGCTTCTACTAGTGGACTCTGGTTTGAGACTCCAGCAGCACAACCTTTTCCATTTGCCATCAGCCCTATGCTGATATTCCTGCTATTGATAATTTTTCAGTGGCTTCCCAGTACCCTGTTTGGCGTCTCAGTTCTTAACACCACCTGGGTAGCAAATTCCCTGCAATAAGTTTTTTTTGTTTTTTTTGGTTTTTTTTTAATAATTGGCATAGATTCTGTATTCTTGGCTGGGCCCTGACTGATGCAACTCCACTATTTATTTGTCTTAATTCATTTAATATTTATTGAGTACCTATAGAGGCAGGTATCATTTTAGTTGCTAGAGACAGAGCATTGAACAAAGCAAGAAATATCTCTGTTCTCACAAAACTTTATAAGTTTCAGGAAGATAAAGAATCAAAAAATGCAAAATAATGGTAACAAGTGTAATGCCGAACATTTTAAAGCTAGGCGATATGAGGGTGAAAAAGTGAGCACTACTTTAAATTCGAGCATCAGGGAATGCCTCACTGAGCTGAGATGTGAAGGACTAGAAGGAACCAGCTATGTGATGGAAGAGGAAAGAGTATTTCAGGCAGAGACAGAGAAACTTGAGCTGGAAGAAGCTTAAAATAGTTGAGCAACAGAGAGGTGAGGAAGGTACAGCTCAGAAGAGTAGGCAGAGGTCAGAAATCAAGGTAGAAGACTGATCATAGAGGTTGGAGTTTGAATTATATTTTTTAAAGTGAGATGAAAAGCCATTGGAGAGCTTTTAGCAGGAGTGGGGAGCACAGTTTAACTTAAAGTTTTAGAGGATTACTAGGACTGCTTTTGGGAAGAGAGGAATCTAGGAAAACTGGGGTGCAAGCTAGGACATGAGTCATCCCTGCTGCTGGGTGATGTGATTGGACTCAGGTGGCAGCTGTGGAGAGGGAGGCAGTTTATTAGATGTCAGGTATGTTTTCAAGGGAGAGGAGACAGGATTGTTGATGAATAGAATGTCAGGGTAAGAATAAAAGAAAAAAAAAAGAAGGACAATTGCGGTTTTTGGGTGAGCAACTAGGTGGATCCTTAAACCAAAACCATTCTCAACCATACTTCTGTCATGCCTTCTTACTTGAGTTAACTTTCTTGTCTTGATTTCAAGTATTAATGCCTGAAAATAAAAATGATACTTGTTTCATTGACTAACACTTATTTTGAAAACTTGAAACCTCTTGAAAATGTTGCAAGGGTATACTATAAATGTCCCTATTTTCCTTTACCTAGATTCACCAATTTTAACATTTTGCTGCATCTACATGTACATACACATATTTCTGATGAAACTTTTAAAGCAAGGAGCAGACATGACATTTCCCTTCTGGATTATACAGTATATCTCTTAGAACAAGGGTATTCTCCTGTAAAACCATTATATTATTATTATTATTATTTATTTTATTATTATTATTATTTTGAGATGGAGTCTCGCTCTGTCACCCAGGCTGGAGAGCAGTGGCGCAATCTCAGCTCACTGCAAGCTCTGCCTCGCGGGTTCACACCATTCTCTTGCCTCAGCCTCCTGAGTAGCTGGGACTACAGGCGCCTGCCATCATGCCTGGCTAATTTTTTGTATGTTTTAGTAGAGACAGGGTTTCACCGTGTTAGCCAGGATGGTCTCGATCTCCTGACCTCGTGATCCGCCCACCTCAGACTCCCAAAGTGCTGGGATTACAGGCGTGAGCCACTGTGCCCGGCCCCCTGTAAAACCATTATATTATTTTCATTCCCCAAAATGTTGACATTAATGTAGCATTATCTACAATACAGTTCCTACGGAAATTTCCTCAATTGTCCCCCAAAAGTGTTTCTTATGGTCCTTTTACAGCTTTAAAAAAATCCAGACTCTAACGAAGGATCATTTAGTTTTCATGTCTCTTTAGTCTCCCTTAGTCTAAAATAAACCCAGTCACTTTTGTGTGTGTATGTGTGTGTGTGTGTGTGTGTGTGTGTGTGTGTGTGTGTGTGTGTGTCAGTTTCATGATCTTGACATTCTTGAACAATTCAAGCCAGTTAAGCTGTTCCTCAATGGGGGTTTAATTTTTTTTTGTGCATGTGATTAGATTTAAGATAAGCTTCATTTGGCAGGGTTACTACACAGGTTATATTGTGCTCCTTCTGCTATATCATGTCAGCAGGTACATGGTATTATTTGGGTCCGATTATAGGTGACATTACGTTTTATCACTTGGTTACAATATGGCATTTGGCTTAAAACAAAACAAAACAAAAACAGCACTTAGTAACTCTTGCCAACTGCTACCATTTTTTTGTCTTTTTTTTTTTTTTCCTTTTTGTGGAGAACGGGGTCTCGCTATATTACCCAGGCAGGTCTCGAACTCCTGGGCTCAAGCTATCCTCCCGCCTCTGCCTCCCTGAGAGTTAGGATTACAGGCATGAGCCACCGTGCCCGGCCAACTGCTACCATTTTTAACCAACTCATTCCATTAGAGAAATCTGCATTTTCTGTTTAATATATGAGAGTAGCCACTGTACAGAATGCATATAAAAATGTCCACTGCCTTTAAGAACTTTGTATTCAAGGTGGATAGCCCTCTGGAAATATAGGGAAACTAATAGCAGGGACAGTGAAAATAAAATGGGTGTGTCACTTGTCTTAAACAGGCTGGTTTCCATTGTCAATAACTTTGGTAAGGCATTGGAACATAGTATGAGTCGAAAATGATATGCAGCTCTATATTTAGATGATCACAGAAAGTGGACTCTTCCATGTGTAATATCATTCATTTCCTTGAAATAAGTGCCACCAGCTAATTCTGAGAAAGGACACTCATATGTAGCAAGCAAAAGTTTATGCCAATATGATTGATATTCTTCTATTTGTTTTATCATTCATCCTCAGAAAAACCTTTATTTTTTTCATGTGGAGTAATGGAGACTCAGAAAGTTTCTACATGTTTCAATTGGTCTCAAAGTCAATATGATCCCATTTATTATTTGAATCAATATGTATATTACTGTAAGATCCAAGTACTTCCCAGTCATCCCTTGCAGCTCCACTCGGTAACAAGAGTCATCACACTTTTCCAAGATTACTGTCATGGAAGGGAATGGGAATAAACTAAGAAGTGAATTGGAATATGCAAACCCTGTTTTTGTTTTACCCTTTAAAAAAGGGGGAGAAAGAAGTAGATATTTACTCCCCTTTCCTTTTAATTGTAATAATTTCTGGAACGTAATAAATAATCAGTGAAAATTTTAAATAAAACACTATGGTTAAAACCTCAATATAAGTAAAAAGAATTATGTAATAAATTCAAGTTTTAGTTTCTAAAAACATTTTGATAATCATCTCTGTAAAATTCTTTCCTATAATTTTTAATTCATGGGAGTAATTCTTGATGCTCGTTTGGTATTGTTAAGCTTATTTAATGGTTTAGCACTATGTACTTAAATCCAAAGACATTGACTGGTTTGCTGGTGAATATGGTCTATAGGAAATTGGTCTATACTATTAAAGGCAAGGGAAACATTGGCAGGAACAGTAGATACATGTTGTTTGCAATTACTACTGCTGAACTATAGGTCAATAACAGTTTAGGCAAATAATAACTGTTGAGTATTCTATGTAAAATTCTTGAGAGGAAACAAAATCAAATAAAACAGGGAACCTATCCTTAAGCAACTTATAATCTATTTAGCTCTTAACTTTTTGATCAGAGAATCATAGCAAGAAATAATCCAACAGATTTTTTCAACACATTACAGTGGGACTGAAAATTCCCTCGGTTTTTCTTGTAATTCTTCGATCATTTCTTCAATCGTCCTCAACTTTCTCAGGAAATGTGTCTTTAAAAAAATTTTTTAGCAAGTAGTGAAAGTTGAAAGCTTGGAATAAAAAAAACAAGACGCATAAACATTTTCTTAGTGCAATCAGTTTGGGTTTTTCTTTTGTTCGTCTTTACCACTTCCTAACCTGTCGGGAATATTACAACCTTATGATTAATGCAACAACAAGCTTTAAGGAAAGAAAAAAATTGACCCTCATTCTTCAAGTTTCCTCACCTTTCAATTTGAGGTAGTTGTCTGCTTTTCAGTCATTTGATTTTGCTTTTTTTACTGTTTATCTTTCTCAAAGCATTATAATTAGGTAATAGATTAAACATTTATAAAATATTAAATATTTAATTTTAAAAGAGAAGCATTTCCCCTCAAGGATCTTAAATTCTTTAAAAAATTGGCTCTCCAGTTTTCATAATATCTTCACATGATAAGCAAAAGGCCAAAGGTTTTGATATTCAGGAGGAGGAAAGCTTAGATATGCAGAATATTTGAATAAAACTACCCAGCCCATGGCATAATAGTCAGAATGGCAGGGGGTAGAGGGAAGAGAGAGAAAAAGAAAGATTATAAGACAAAGACAGGGAGAACAATAGAGGCATTTCTGAATTCTCCTTCATTCTGGACTTTACTGAAGTATGACTTTTCATATTTTCTTATAAACATAAAGCACCAGTTGAAAATGAATAAATACAAGAACACTGAATAGATACCCTTCAAAACAAGATATTTGGGTTTTAGTCTAGCTCAGAAATTACCCAGCTCTACGAATTTAAAAAATTTTTGGATACTCTCTATGACTTTTTTTTTCTTTTTTTTTTTTTCTTGAGACGGAGTCTCACTCTGTCGCCAGGCCTGGAGTACAGTGGTTCCATCTCGGCTCACTGCAAACTCCGCCTCCCAGGTTCAAGTGATTCTCTTGCCTCAGCCTCCCGAGCAACTGGGACTACAGGCATGCACCACAATGCCCAGCTAATTTTTGTATTTTAGTAGAGACGAGGTTTCTCCATGTTGGCCAGATGATCTCAATCTCTTGACCTCGTGATCCATCGGCCTCGGCCTCCCAAAGTCTATGACTCTTTTGATGAGGAGACGGAACAACCCCCTTTCCAGCTCTAAGATTTCATGACTTCATGATTGAAAATTTATAGAATTGTCTTTCTAGTAGCCCACTGCACAAAGTGCTAGATATAAAGTATGCCTGACCTAGGGAAAATGTGGAATTATCTGATATGGCTTCATAATTTTCAAAATAAAAGCTAGGTTTTTCCATATATTTATTTCTTAACTGTGTGTGTGTGTGCACATGCATGTGTGTGTATGAGTTTGTATACCTTTATATGGAAAATAGTAAAGCCCTACCAATCCTACATCCTGCAACAAAGTTAATTTGGTTATAACACTGTTGGTGACTGACTCTTGGACCCTAAAACTCCCAGTCAGCTGGCTAAGCTAGTTAACCCCAAACACATCATTAAGCTCTCAATAATATAAACAAACATTATATGCATTTAAATTTTTGGTTCTTACTTATGCTACTATGTTGGAATTTTGCTGATATCTCTGAGTCTGTGTGTGTGTATTTATCTCAGCAAATATAAATGCAAGGGTGGTTGCTTCCTTTCTTGCTGTGATGTACAATGACTGTTCTATGTTAAATGTGAAAAAAAAAAAAACTGTCAATAGAAGGGTCGGGATACAGGCTACTATTTTAAAGATGCCACTGGACTTTCTGGATGCCTCCAAGTCCTTTCTGTTGCAGGAGCATTTCCTGATCAATGGTTTCATACCTGCAGGACAGTGATCAGATAGTCCCCAAAGAGCTATCATTGAAAATCCATTTAAGAATGAAACATATTCAGATGAAATGAATAAATTCTAACATCTAACTACAAGAAATTCTCACAGATGCAGTACAAATGGGCCTTTAAAACAATTCTTCATCCTAGTTTCTTTCTCAGCATTTTTATAGACAGAATTTTTCCCTCTCCCCAGTTGAACAAGAAAGAACAAAAGTAGATTCCCCAAAGGAGGAATCATTCGTACTAAGTTTCTTGATGTAGGTCACCTCTGATGTGTTATTGGTTGCATTTCAACAGCTAAATTTCCCATGTCAAGCTTTCCATTCTGATGGTTCTGCACATAAAGCTATTGCTTTCAAATAGAATAATTGTCTAAATTCCCTGTTTGAATGTTGAAGTGTACTACATGTTCTACAGATGCTCAATACATTATGGGTAATGTTAGTAGCGTGATAGAAAATGGCACAATATTTTAATTTGAGGTGTCTCTGTGTGTGTACCTTTTAATATGTTAACAGGAAAAGAAGTTTCTCATTAAGCTAGTCTAATTTAAAGAGAAGTAACTATCACCTACACTCGAATGATTATAAATGTATGACTTTTGTTTTCAGCCTCTGATTTACCACACCAGTTTTCCTATCCTTTTTTCATCTCCAGATATCAGTCTTATAAATATCTCTTGGGTCTATTTCCTACTCTCTATTCCAACTGTCACTGTCATGGTTCAAGCCTTTGGCAAGCCATTCTTCACCTCTAAATCCATTCTCTACTCTATCAATTGTTTCTAAAAATAGATTTCGTCAATTTACTTCTGCATAAGAACAATCCCCAGTTCCTCACGGCCTATAAAATAAAATTTAAACACCTTAATGAGGCATTCAAAATCTCTGATATTCTTTCACCAACTTATTTATTTAGCCTAATTTATTCATGTGCTCATGTAATCATTCAGCAATAGAATGAAAGTACCTCCCTAAGATATTAAGTGTCCCACTAGAATATGAGCTCCAGGAGAGTAGGCATGTATATATAGTTGATTTTATTCACTAGCATTCACCAAATATCTAGAACAGTATTGGCATTAAGTAGATGCTTCAAAAATACTTTTGATACAGACAAGGGGGCAGAATAGTGGGTAGAAGAGGTCAGTTCTTGGGCAAAGGCCCCACCTTCAAGCCTGGAAACCACAGCCCTAAATGAGAACAGTTATTCCTGTTTTCTTGCTCAAATGTTGCTTTGTCCAAAACCATCCTGGCCCGTCATGTCCCCCAATCCTATACCCATCAAAATCCCAAACTCCGCTGGCAGAAGAGCAAAGCAGTATGGCAGAAAAAGAAAGAAGAGAAGTATCTGAACATTGAGAGGAGTTCAGCTGGGGACAGTTGAACTCCAGCAGAAGATTTTCTTCCCACTCCATCCCCTTTCCAGCTCCCCATCCCACTGAGAGTCACCTCCATCACTCAATAAAATCTCTGCACCCTTCAAATCCATGACTTGATTCTTCCTGGATGCTGGAGAAGAACCTGGGTACCAAGAAGGCAGGGTGTAAAAGGCGGTCACCTTGACTCTCCACTGAGTTGGTTAACACTTAGTCATCTGCAGATGGCAACTGCTAAAAGAGCATTAATTGTAACACACTCCTAGATGCTGCCATGGGGCCAGAACCCAAAACTGCTTGTCCCAGCCCCAGCACCTGCTCACCTGCATGCTGCCCCTCCTTCAGGGGGTTTGAGCATGGCAGCTAAGTGAGCCACACCCCTGTCACAAATCCCGTGAAGGAGGCAAGGGAATTCTCCCATCTGACTTTGAGAATTAGTGAATTCAGCAATACTTGCTGAATGGTTATTATATTTCACATAGCTTGACATCGAGAACTCAGTGATTGAAGCCATTGTCTTTATTTTTATTTATTTATTTATTTTTTTGAGACAAAGTCTCGTTCTGTCGCCTGGGCAGGAGTGCAGTGGCTGGATCTCAGCTCACTGCAAGCTCCGCCTGTCGGGTTTACACCATTCTCCTGCCTCAGCCTCCCGAGTAGCTGGGACTACAGGCGCCTGCCACCTCGCCCAGGTAGTTTTTTGTATTTTTTAGTAGAGACGGGGTTTCACCGTGTTAGCCAGGATAGTCTCGATCTCCTGACCTCGTGATCCGCCCGTCTCAGCCTCTCAAAGTGCTGGGATTAA
The DNA here is from genome assembly GCF_049350105.2 of Macaca mulatta. Lineage (NCBI taxonomy): Eukaryota > Metazoa > Chordata > Mammalia > Primates > Cercopithecidae > Macaca > Macaca mulatta. The sequence goes on from NC_133407.1 coordinate 19,312,066, forward strand.
CAGGCTTGAGCCACCGCGCCCGGCCCCATTGTCTTTATTTTTAAGGAGGTAGCCAGGTAAATTGACATTATAGTAAGTTCAGTGTGCATATGTAAACATTAGTCTGGTTTCTGTAGTGATAAGCACCTACAAGTAGGGTCATAGTTTATTCATCTCTATATTCTTTGTTGTTAACTAAAGATTTATTAAATGTTGACTAAATAAATTGATCTAAGAATGTAATTAAGGCAGAATATCTGAAAGTTGTGATAAACAAAAATAATTCCCCCCAAACATGTTTAGATCCTAATTCTAGGAATCTGTGAATATGTTATATTATATGACAAAAGGGATTTTGCTGATGTTATTTAAGGTTAAGGACCCCGATATGGGGAAATTATACCAGATTATCCAGGCAGGCCCAATCTAATTACATAAATCCTTAAAAGTAGAAGAGGAAGGAAGAAGAGTGATTCAGTGAAATGTAATTTGAGAAAAGAGGAAGGGAGGCATGGGCTAAGGAATATTGAGGCCTACAGAAGCTAGAGCAATTCTCAGCTGACAGCTAACAAGAAAATGGGGACTTCAGTCCTATAACTGCAAGGAACTGAATTGTGCCAGCAACTCAAATGAGCAGGAAATAGAACCTCTGAAAGAGACATAGTGTTGCCTATACTTTGAGTGTAGCCTGGTGAGAACATTACTAGACTTTTGACCTATATAACTGTATGATGATAAATCTGTGTTCTTTTAAGGTGCTAAATTTGTGGCAATTTGTTTGGCAATAGTAGGAAGTAAATACAGTGCTCATTTTTGGAAGGCTGGCCAAAGTGAGTCTCTGCCATGAGTTCTCGTGACCAAAAATAAAATGATTATCCTTGAAAGTTCAACAATACAACTTACCTAGCAAAGAACATGCACAGATGGAAAATCAATTACACAAGACAAAAGAAAACTGTTCTTCACAAATGGAATTTAGATAAAGCCATTTTCCAAAATAATGACTGCTGATTGGATCAAGAGATTTAATATCTTAGGACTTCAAATGTACTATGAAAAATCTGCACATATGTAGCCTTTGGAGTATGTATCTAAATAGTTATGCCCTTGAAGTCTAACTTTGACATCAGGAAAGTTCTGAGTTACAGTCTTCACCTCAGTCCAATGACCAGAGTGGTGCAAGAACAGTACTTTACAGGTAAAGAAGCACAAGGATATAAGTCAAACAGAAAATCTTCTTAGCCAGGAAAGAACAAGTTGACCCAAGACTGACATTTATATCTGTGTGAGTCATTCACTGCACAATGGGCAAGTTGTGGCTAAAACACAGGCCACACTCTGCTCACAAAGCCATGTGCTCTGTCATAGAGCAGTGACCTCTTGGAGGAAGAGGCCCCTTGAAGGCAACACCGTAAAGATACACAGGCTTTGCCTGACATAACTACAGAAGTTGTCCTTTATGAAGACCACTGTGAGAATGGTATTCCCTAGAGCTGTGCTATGCAGTGGCTCTAGACATCTTTTTGTAGTTTGCTTGCCAAGAATTGTCTATACAAGCTATTTTATCAAGGAGGGTGGCATTTTCCAATTCTTGCAATGGTGTCGCACATGCTAACGGTGATCCTGGTTGAGCCTGATACTGGGAATGGATACATCTTGACTTTTTATGCTATTGATACACAAAGTAGCCAGTAGCCAGGTACAGAAAAATGAACAGGGAAGCTAAGGTCTGGATTTGCCAGTGTTTTAGGACAAATGAAAGTGATCTCTGTGTCCTATTCACAGGAAACCATATGGAGATTATAAGCCTCTGTCCCAAACAAAGGTAAAGAAGAGTTCAGAAGTTTTAGTCACCCAGCAAAGGCACATACTGTATGTAGCCTATTCTTGGGCTAGAAGCCATGAAAATGAAAAATCCAACCAAACCCATTCTCTATTCTCCTCCGGAATCTGCCTGCCTTGAGTCTTTGTCCAGTGCTTTCGGTTACTTGTTCTTTGTGTTTTGCCCAGCGTTTTTACTTTTATCTTCAGAAAGGCTGGTCTAATAGGAGCTATTCTGCCACACTAGGAGCAGACTTTTCACTAGCTTTACTTTTCTTAAATGTGTCCGGGTGTTACTGGTTTGTGCCAGAAATGTTAATTATAAATAGCACAAGCATGACCACGTACCTTAGCGTGCATATGTAAGCCTTTGTCCTGGCATACCATGCAGTTTAGCGTTTGTACTGGACTAAAGTATTCTGGCTTCAACAATAGAAAATATATATAGTCACTCTACATATAAGATATTTTAGCAAAAGAAAAACTGTATCTTCCAGAAGACAAATGAAGAAAAAAACAAAAAAGGACTCATCAGATAGCGAGGAAAGTTTGCTTCGATACTTATCTACCTTTTACCCAAGGAGAGAACATTATGTGTTTGAAGACACCCTTGGGACAGTAACCTATTTCTATGTTAATTATGATAATACTCTGCCTAAGCACTCTTTTGTTGAAATTTAATCCCATTTTCTCTCATCTTCTACTTTGTATAAATTGATAGTGTGTTCTTTTCTTCCTTAAAATTACCCTTTATATACTTCAAGAGAATTAGGAAATCACCTCTTAGCTGTATCTTCCAGACTGAGTAACCCCAATTTCTCTTTCTCCATCAGAAGTATGCTTTTACTTCTTTTTAATAATTTGACGTGCTGTCCTCCATTCTAAACAGCATTCCAAATAGCTTTTGGAAAATATAAGCCTGACCCTATCACCCAACGATTCCACTCACAGGCACATATTCAAGATAAATGGAGGTCTGTGTCCACACAAAGACTGGTCACAAAAATGCAGACAGCAACTTTAACCCAAGTATCTACTTAGGTGTATATGGAGGAGTGGGGATTTAGGGTCATGTTTTGCTTTGGAATAGAAAAGGGATGACAGAACTCCCTGGGGAAGATAGAAATGTTCTATATGTTGATGTGGATGGTAGTAACATGAACATACATGTAAAAATAACTTAGTATATATTTACTAAATAAATTAATTTAATATTTATAGTAGTATATATAGTGTATATATATTTACTAAATTACTAATTTAATAAATGAGTAAATATATGCTGTTTCTACATGTCTATATATAATGAAATACATACATACCTATATGTGTGCATATATACCTACAAATACATGTATATAGATGCCTACGTGTGTGCTTATGTGCATATGCATATGAAAGCCAAACGTTGCTTCACAAAGTTATCAATGATGAAAGATCTTGAAACTTAAATCCGTAGCCTTCCAAACTGTTCTTTGCATGACAGAACAGATTGACTTTCTAACAGGATGGACAAAGAGAAAAAGCCTCAGAGACTCTTGTGGAAATAGGGACTGTTTAACAGCAGGTAGCTGAACACACCAGTAAGACACCTCCAGAGGTGAAAGCCCATCTACTGGGAGAATGCTGTCCACAGATGCTTCACAGCACGTCTGCAGGTGACAGAAGAGTCGTCAAAACACTCAGCAATGAGTTATGCCAACTTGACTAAGTTCAATATCTCTGGGTCTCTGACCTAAAATTTCTGGTTATGGGAGTTGCTGTAAGCATAGAACAAAGATCAGGGGATTGAGATAGGATAACCCTGGAAGTATGTCCATCCCATAGTGTTCTCTTCCTAGCTATGTGACCCCCAGAAATTCTGTTCACCTCTGAGGTGTTCAGTTGCCTCATTAGGTAAATGGGATAATGTCTAACCTTTTCTGAAAATTAAGTGAAATAATATCTAGGAAGTGCTCAATAAAATGGTGGCAGAGAGAAGAAAAATTAATAATACCTTAAAATTTTCATCTGTATGAAATCTATGAAAAGATCATAATTATCTTACCAATTTGATAAGTGCTTTTATGGAAAATCCTGGATTTTACAAAAAAGTCAGCATTACACTAAGCACTGAATGCTACTAGATTGAACGTAGTTCTAACAAGAATATGGAGCCTCATAGGAGTCAATTTCAATTTGGTTCATGGTCAATGGCCAAACCATTAGCTAGAGCCAACCCTCTGTTAATTCTAGTATCTGGCCACAAGTGAGAACAGATGTGAGCTCATGAAAGGACCACTGCAAATCAATCTACCCAGACCAGAGAATGATTCAAGCTATGACCTGCTTACCATGGATCAGTTATATCACCATGCATAAAGAATAGGTTTTCTTATGCCCAGGGAAAACTCAGGAGACTCTAGAAATGGCTGGTGGAAAAGATGTGACAAGGAAAGAACAGCATCAAGATGGCACAAAGGAGCTGCTACTTTTCATTCTCTCCCACTCCCACTCAAAAATTTAAGCATCTGGCCAGTGACCAATAAGAGAACTGCTTGTAATTGTTGATAATCCAAACTCATTTGCATAGTTTCCCATCTGTTGGAGACAGTATAACTGTGGCTTTGTATCCTGCCTGCATCTGTGACAGACAGGAATAACTAGAGAGAACTGGCATTTCTACAGCGCAGCTACCCTCCAATATGAGACCACTGATTTTTATCCACTGACTTTGCCTCCTGATATATAGACCTCTGGTCCTTTTCCCAAGAGACACCTAACTAGTTTCCTAAGGAAGATTATATTTCTTCCCAACTTTTTGATGTGTCATTTTCTAATCAAAAATTTTTCACTGAGCATCCACTCAGGACCTTTTAACATACAATCATAAAACACTAGAAAAACAGGGCTGGGCGTGGTAGCTCATGCCTGTAATCCCAGCACTCTGGGAGGCTGAGGTGGCTGGATCACAAGGTCAGGAAATCAACACCATCCTGGCAAATACAGTGAAACCCATCTCTACTAAAAATGCAAAAAATTAGCTGGGTGTGGTGGCAGCCACCTGTAGTCCCAGCTACTTGGGAGGCTGAGGCAGGAGAATGGTGTGAACCCAGGAGGCGGAGCTTGCAGTGAGCACTGCACTCCAGCCTGGGCGACAGACCCAGACTCCATCTCAAAAATAAAAAATAAAATAAAATAAATAAAAAAACAAACAAACACTACAACAGGTGCTTTAAAAGAAAAAATATTTATATGGGGACCAAGAAAGCCTAGAAAATGAAGCATACACTGTTTATAAAATCTATATCCACTGGTGTCCACGGTGAAAGAATTCAGTGTCATGGCTTTAAAGAATAACCATAATCCCTGCGTGGTGGCTCACGCCTGTAATCCCAGCACTTTGGGAGGCTGAGGCAGGCGGATCACGAGGTCAGTTCAAGACCAGCCTGGCCAACATAGTGAAACCCTGTCTTTACTACAAATACAGAACATTAGACGGGCATGGTAGTGGGTGCCTGTAATCCCAGCTACTTGGGAGGCTGAGGCAGGAAAGTCACTTGAACCTGGTAGGCAGAGGTTGCAGTGAGCAGAGATCCAGCCTGGGCGACAGTGCGAGACTGTCTGAAAAAAAAAAAAGAACAACTATAAACTGATGACTTCTACATTTTTAATCTCCAGTCTAGCCCTCTCTCTCAGATTCCAAATTCAATTGGTGATGATGACAATAATGATAATAGCTAATAATAACTAAAAGTATCCAGTGATTAATGTATTTATCTATAGGCATATATGTCTATAGATGTGTAGATAGCTATATATAGATATATAAAAATTAATCTCTATATATCAATTAATTAAACAATTTAAGACACTTGTTAGCTAGATGGTGTTATTGACAACAAATTAATCAAATGATAATATAATTTGAAAAATTAAAATTGGAAGCACAAAGAAGCCAAATGGCACTTTCAAAGTAACATAGCTGGCCAGGAAGTTGCAAAGGTTAAGAGTTGAACCAAGACAGATTGGTTCTCATGTCTACCTGTGTTCTTAATAACTCTACTTGGATGTCTAATAGACATTCATCTTATCATATCTAAAACCAAACTCCTGGTCTTTTTCCAAAAGCTTGTTTCACCCACAGTATCCCCATTACTGTATATGGCACCTCTATCTCTCTAGTTTCTCAGGTCATAGAATTTGGAATCATCGTTGACGCTTTTCATTGTTTCACACACCATATCCAAGCTATCAAGAAATCAGTTCACCTCTATCATTAAAAACATCCAGTATCTGACCGCTTGTCACTGCCTTTACTGCTACCACTTTGGACTGAACCACCCTCTTCACTACCTGGAATGCTGTATTACCCTCAGATAGTCTTCCTGTTTCCACTCTTGCTCCCCTAGTCTAGTCTCCAAAGAGTAGCCACACTGACCTTTCTAAAATAGAGTTAGGAGGCTATATTACTCTTTTATTTAAAGTCACTGTTTTTTCCCCCATCTCACTCAGAGTAAAGCCAAAGTCCTTGCAATGACAAGTAATACCAAATCCCATTAGCTCTCAAACCCCAACTACTTCTCTCACCTTATTAACCTCCTCACGTGGCCTTCACACTCACTTCAGCCACATAACCTTCTTGTTAGTCTTCAGATACTCCAGGCACAATCCTACCACAGAGCCTTTGCATGGGCTATTTTCTTTGCCTGGAATGTTCTTTCATTCTAATTTCCTTACTTCCCCCAAGCCCTGATGAATTGTTACATTATCCATGAGGCCTGCCCTCACTAACAGTATGTAAGCTTACTACCTGCTCTCCTCTATCCTTGCCCAGTCCTTTTTCCCTACTCTATGTGTTCCTTTATCTGTAGCATTTATCACCTTTGAATTCAACATATATTTTACTTCTCATATTTATTTTTAATTTTATTTTTAATTTTTGAGACATGGTCTCACTCTGTCACTCAGGCTGGCAGACACTGTTGCTATCATGGCTCACTCACTGCAACATCAACCTATGAGGCTCAAGGGAGCCTCTCACCTCCCAAGTAGCTGGGACTGCAGGAGTGCATCACACTGAGCTAATTTTTGTATATTGCATAGAGATGGAGTCCACCATGTTGCCCAGGCTGGAATCAAAGTTCTGTGCTCAAGTAATCTTTCTGTCTTGGCCTTCCAAAGTGTTATGATTACATGTGTGAGCCACCACACCTGGCCTGTGTTTGTTTTATTTATTTATTTATTTATTTATTTATTTATTTATTTATTTTGAGATGGAGTCTTACTCTGTTACCGAGGCTGGAGTACAGTGGCACGGTCTTGGCTCACTGCAACCTCCACCTCCCGGGTTCAAGTGATTCTCCTGCCTCAGCCTCTTGAGTAGCTGGAATTACAGGTGCCTGCCACCCAGCCTGGCTACTTTTTGTATGTTTAGTAGAGACGGGGTTTCACCATGTTGGCCAGGCTGGTCTCAAACTCCTGACCTCATGATCCACCCACCTTGGCCTCCCAAAGTGCTGGGATTACAGGCACGAGCCACTGCGCCCAGCCCCCATATTTATTTTTCATGTCTGTCTTCTCTTACTAGAGTGTATATGCCATGAAGTCTTGGAATTTTTGTATTGTTACTGCCATAGCTCAAAACCCTAGAATGGTATGCAGCCTGCAAGACTATTAGACTGTTAAAGGCTCGGAGAAGTTCTTTACAAAGATTTTGTATATTTTTTCTTCAAAATAAAATCTCTCAAATTTATTGATAACAAGTCCATTTCTCTCCCATAAAATAACCACTAAAATCTCATCATATTAATGCTTCAAGGGAAGGAGTTTGGTGATGGTTGCTGTGGAAGATACAGGAAAAACATATGTAAGATTGTGGTCAGCGTTCCAGAAACAGCTCAGGATATAATTAAATAAAATTTGCTATAATTTGATAAAACCACCTTTGATATAATTTGATAGAATTTAAATTTTTGCAAATATAAACAGCAAATTACTATCTCTGGTGTTATACTATTGTTTGCAGTAGGCCACAGACTGGGAATACACCAAATCAGATTCTGAACACATATTTACTATCATGTCCAATTTAACCTTCATAGGCTTTTCTAAATGATCCGAATAGTGCACCTATGTGAGCTATGTTTTATATCAAGGTTTTACAGTACGTCCCAAAGGAGTCAATTAAACTAAGGAATTATCAAAAAGAAGTAATAGAGTTATAAAAAGAAAGGAAAGAAGGAAGGAAAAAAACAAAGGCTTTGTGATATATGTAGATTATACAACCTATTTAATTCATTCTTAAATAGAAAATTAGGTTTAGGTTTCAAATATATATCAGTACTCAAGGAATATTTAAGGAAAAGAACTTTGGATTGAGACATAAGTTTTAGTTACGGTTCTACTAACCAGCTGGGGGGATTTGGGGATGTTATTTCAGTCAGGCTTTAATTTCCTAATCTGTGAAATAGGGGGACTGTAATAAGTCTCAGATTATTTTCAACTGTAAAACTCTTTAAGGTATTTTAAATTGAAATCTGATGAAAAGTGATAGCCATCAATATTTCTGTAGGTTTTAATAACAAGATTACAATTATCGAAATGTCTACTTACATGTTCTTTTGATAATTATTTGTCATAACTACTATTACAATTTAAGTTGTTATGGTATAACAGTATTAGAAAGCATGATTTTGAATTTCTGAGAAGGATGTTGGTATTTGAAAATTTTAACGTAGAAACAAGAAGCCATAATGAGATAAATAAAAGTGATTAGTCACAAAATACTGCTGAAAACAATGAAAGAAGACCTAATAAATGGAAAGGCATACCATGTTCCTGGATTATAAAACCAATAGTAAAAAGATGCCATTTTATTCCAAACTGACCCATAATTCAATACAAATTTAACTAAAATCCCAGGAGGATTTTTAAAAAACTGAAATTGACAGGTTGATTCTAAAATGTATACAGTAATGCAAAGTAACTAGAAAAGACAAAACAATTGTGAATATGAAGATCAAAGTTGGAAGAATTGTGTTATCTGATTTCAAGACTTACTATAAAGTTACAACAATTAAGACAATGTGATATGGAAGAAATGCAAACACAGATTAATAGTGCATGTTGAAAGTCCAGAAATAGATACACACAAATATGGTCCATTAATTTTCCACTAAGGTACGAAGGCAAATGAATGGATAAATGATAGTGTTTTCAACAAATGGTGCTGGGATAGTCAGGAATATAACTGCAGAAAATTAAACTTGTTCCTTATTTTGCACCCTGTATAAAAATTAACTTCAAATGTAAACTGTAAATTGATAAAGTTCCTATGAGAAAACACAGAAGAAAATCTTTTAAGAAATTTCCTAGACACAATATCAGAAGCATAATACATTTTTAAAAAGATGACAATTAGGCTTCATCAAAATTAAGAACTTTTAGTCCAGGCACGGTGGCTCATGCCTGTGATCCCACCATTTTGGGAGGCTGAGGCAGGTGGATCACATGATGTCAGGAGTTTGAGACCAGCCTGGCCAACATGGCAAAACCTCATCTCTACTAAAAATACAAAAATTAGCTGGGTGTGGTGGCACACACCTGTAGTCTCAGCTACTTGGGAGGCTGAGGCAGGACAACCTTTGAACCTGGGAGACAGCGGTCACAGTGAGCCAAGATTGCACCACTGCATTTCCGCCTGGGTGACATAGTGAAGACAAAAAGTTAAGAAGTTTTACCTTTTGAAAGACATTATTAAAAGAATGAAAAGACAAGTCAGAGATTGGAAGAAAATATTCACAAATCACATATTTGCTAAACTGCTTATCAAAATGTATAAGGAATTATGAAAATGTAATAATATTTAACAAGCAAGGGACAAACTATTTGAACAGACATTTCACTAGGGAAAATATATAAATGCAAATAAACATATGAATAGCTGCTTACCATCATTATGTATTAGGAAAACACTAATTTTTAAAAAAATCCACAGTATACTACACTTACATATCTATTAGAGAGAGAGAAAGACAGGAATACAAGAAGGCAGAAAGAGAGAAGGATGGATGGATGGAAGGAAGGAGGGAAGGAGAGAGGGAGGGAAGGAGGGAGAAAGGGAGGGAGGAAGGGAGGGAGGGAGGGAAGGAGGGAGGGAGGGATGGAGGGAAAAGGAGAGGAAAGGGAAGGAAAAAGGAAAAGAAAGGAAACAAAAGAAGCCTGACATGGTGGCTCGCATCTGTAATCCCAACATTTTAAGAGGCTGAGGCAGGAGGATTGCTTGAGTCCAAGAGTTTAAGACTGGCCTGGACAGCATAATGAGACTTCTTCTCTCAAAAAGAAAAAATTTAGCATGCACTTGTAGTCCTAGCTACTCAGGGGACTGAGGAAGGAAGATTGCTTGAGTGTGGGAGGTTGGGAAAAACTTACAAATGAGAGAGAGAGAGAGAGAGAGAGAGAGAAAGAGAGAGAGAGAGAGAGAGAAAGAGGAAGGAAGGAAGGAAGGAAGGAAGGAAGGAAGGAAGGAAGGAAGGAAGGAAGGAGAAGAAAGGGAAGAAGAAAGAGAAGAAAAGAAATAAAGAGAAAGAAAGAGAGAAAGAGGGAGGGAGGGATAGAGAAAGAAAGGGAGGGAGGGAGGAAGGAAGAGAGGGAAAGAGAGGGAGGGAGGGAGAGAGAGAGGGAGGGAGGGAGGGAGAGAGAGAGGGAGGGAGGGAGGGAGGGAGAGAGAGAGGGAAGGAAGGAGGGACCGAGAGAGAGAGAGAGAGAGAGAGAGAGAGAGACAGAGACAGGAAGCAATACCAGTTGTTGGTGAGAAGGCAGAGCACCGAAAACTTTCATACATTGATGTTGAAAATGCAAAATTGTCCAGCTATTCTGGAAAACGATTTGGCAAATTTTTTTAATAAAGTAAAACATACTCAACCATGCTATCTAGCAGTTCCACTCCTGGGCATTTACCCAAGGGAAATAAAAAATTATATTTATATAAAAGCTTACACAAACATCTTTTAAACAGCCTCATTTGCAATTTTAAAAAGGTGGAAACAATTCAGATATTCCTGAACTCAAAAATTCATTAAAAAAAAAAGTGGTACACACATGCAATAGAATATTACCCAGCACTAAAAAGGAATGAACTACTGATATATACAATAACATAGATAAATTTCAAATGTATCACAAATTAAATAATCTGAATTCAAAATGCTATGTATTTTATACTTTCATTTACATGACATTCTAGAAAAAATAATTAGCTATTAACAAGACTTGAAGGTGGAAATAGAGGTTGACTAAAAAGTGGTATGAAAATTTGGAGGCGGTAATGGTTACGTACTCATTTGTCAAAACTTATAGAACTGTACCTTAAAAATAGAGATTTTTTAATTGTATACAAATTATATTTTAATAAAAAATGAAAAATATGATTAGTCATTTTTCAAATCTTGGCTTTTCCATGATTTTTTTTTAAACCTAGAAATACACCAAATCTACTGGGAAAATTATTTTCCTAAAAACAGATTCAGTGTTATTAATATTACTCTTTGGGCAATTCTAGGAGTACAATGATGGAAGCTAATATTACAGAATTTAGAACAATAAAAAGGATATACATGTAAAGTACGGTACAAGCTAGATGTTGAAAGTTGTCTAAAATAAGATAATGAAGGCAAGTGCCCCTACAAATCAATTTATTTTTCTAAAATTTAGAAATGTATATAGATAATTCAATAAAAAATGTGCTAGCGAGACTCCGTCTCAAAAAAAAAAAAAAAAAAATGTGCTGCTCTTTAATCCATGGAATTACATGAATGGCTAGAATAGTAACATCTGTGAGTCCTGCTGTCAAAATGTATTATCATTGTACAAGAGTTGCAGAGTTATGTATTCATTTTAAACTGCGAAAGATATAGTAATCAAAGTACAGTGTAGAAGATAAGGGTAATGGAGAGAAATACTGTGTATTAGACAAGACCTATCTGATTATGCTCTTTCTCTTATCTGGCCCCTTCTCTGACACTGTGCATTCCATACCTCATTATATACAGAATCACTGTAAACAGAAGGTGAGGAACAAGGACAAAGGACAAAATATTCTTAAATAGAGAAAGGAAACTATCAAAAGCTTCATCTCTGCTTGGAAGGTAACTATTATCCTGCAATCCTCTCTCATTTTTATTGAACTTTTCAAGTCAGTATGGATTATTCAAAGTTTTTCAAAGGAATAATACAGAAAGGACCACACTCGGTATGAGAAATGCTACTCATAAATAAATAAAAAAACAAAATCTAGGAATATATTTGTTTATTATGTCAGGAATTCAGGATGCCGTGTTTTACACAGTCAAGAACTCACTGGAGAAAGAAACTATGAGAGAAAAATTAATATTATCAAAAGGCCCTTCTTTCTAAGCCACACTATTTGTAATGCTCTTAAAGAGTCTTGAATATTATATAATCATGGTGACTGAAATCACAATTTGCTATCAATTCTATATTTAAAGAAAAAACCTGGGTGGTTTCCCAGCTCATGTTCAACTAATAAAAGAATTATCTGCATAGCTGGAGTATTTTTCTTATACTTTTACTTGAAGACATTTTCAACAAAATGTCACCCTATGTTCTGATCAAGCAAAGTATAAATTCCCCATGACATATCACTGTGTTAGTTGGCACCAGCTCAGATAACAGGCACTTTAAATCACTGACAGCAGTTCAAGTCCTTTGCCCCACATATTTTGGATTTGCCCATTAAATCTCCTTAAATTGTTGTTCTGTGAAAGCGATTCAAAAATATTGCATTTCTATACATAGTTTCAATCAAATGTTTTCTTGAAAAAAAATGTATAGAGTGATAGCACAATTTAGACATCTATTTGTTATTCACTAACTTATTTATTCAGCTAATATTTAGTGAATATGTAATAATATGTTCCAGGCATTGTTTTAGGAACTGGAGCAAAGCCAACATAGGACATGCTGCCTAATGGGGAAAGACAATAAACAGCACAAAACAAACCAAATTAAAAGAATCAACAGGGACGATAAATACATCCACTAGACAACAAAACATCTAACAGCAGCCCAATTTAATATCTCTGTACAGCAAGCAGTTTATATTTTACATTGCCAGTACAAAACATGCACAGCTAACTGAAGATATTCTGCTTACACCTCTTCTCATGAACGTTATTGAATTCAAATGAGATTCAAATGTGCTGACCTGTCGCATAGCTTGCAACAAATCACTCTGAATTATTTTAATCTTTCATCCAGGACTACTAAAAATTCTGCTCTCTTCTATGCTTTCACCTTCATATAGATAATAAATTACATGATTTCCATTGTGTTACCTATTTTGGTTGTTTGGATTCAGCTTTGTATATTTGTTCTCTCACTTCTTCTTACGGCTCTTCAGTAAACAAGAGAACCCCAAGCAAAACAGCTTGCTGTTACAGCCTCATAGTCTTATTGTATTGAAATAACAGCCATTACAACAGGATTGAATAACCAAAGCTGATCAATATATACTCTGGTACTGGCAACATCACATGACCTAGATGTGTTCACCCTCTTCCACCTTTCCTATGTCAAAATTCACAACCCAACCTCATCAAAGATGAGGAGGTAAAGGGAAAGGAATCATGCCTTTTTAAATCAGGTATCCAATTTGTGGCAGTTTCCAAAGGCTATCACTAAGATGCTCAATTTGACCAGGTCAAATTTCATTTGTCTTGTACTTTTATTACTCTCAAAGCTAGTAAAACGTGTTTGCAATAGAAATAAGGAAAACAAAAATGACCTGCCCGATTGGCTTGCCAGGTTTTTAAAACTAGATTGATTTTGTCCTTTTGAAATAAGCAGCTAGCTTGACAGCTCTCTCTTCTACTTTCTCTGTTTAAAGATTGTTATACTTTTTGGACTCAAGGAGAAGTGTTAGGCTGGATAAACGTAGAATATAATTCTATTCATGGTGATGACACCATTTAACATTTATTGAACACTATGTGCTGGAGTAGTTTTATATGTTTTTATTTTGGTATCTTATTTAATATTGAAAACAACTATTATTACAACTTCTGCTTCTGTTCTCTGGTTAGACTGTTCTCCCCCTAATTTACCTTCTACTTTCTTTCAATCTACTGCTTTCTTCAGCTCATTTTTTATTTAGCTTACATCCTGTGGTTCGTTATTTTAAAAATGCACTTGGAGAGCCATAACCTCTCTTACTGCTCATCTAGAAACTCAAACAAATCATTGAGATTATACAAGTAACTGAGCTTGGCTGAAGTCCATCAGAAGGATAGCTGGGTTTCCCTTGTAAATTTATGATCACTAATCTTAAACGGAAACATAGCACGGGCTGGCAGTCATGGTACATTTCCTTGGCCAATTCACTTTCACATTGTCTGCAACAACATCAACCTTTTCTACTCTTTTCAAAGATCTAATTTCTAACCCTTCCACTATGTCTTGCCCCCTTAATCTCAGAAGACCCTACCTTATACTTTAGTGAAAAAAGTAGAAGCAACCAGATGGAGATGCTGTCAGCTCCCTTGTATAAAAACTACAAATTCACTGAATGGGAGCTACAACTACCATTTCTTTGACCTTCATGATCCCTTAAGTTACTGCAGTGGGGTGCCCTTTCTGCCATCCCAGCCAAATAAGTCCTTTTATTTCTTCTTCAGTTGCTATTATCTTCTTGCTTCTTAGTAACTTTTATGCGTCTCATCTTTCATATATCCAACCAGTTCTTCTCAACTGGATCACGTTCATCAGAATTTAAACATGCTCAAGCCTCTCCCACTTTCAACTATCCCTTCACCTATCATCCTAAGTTCTTTACATTCCTTCTTTCATTTCATAGACACATTTTTTTTGAAACAGGGTACTCCATATTTAATATTTATTTATACCCTCAATCTACTTGATATTGGATTAAAAGCCCATCTGTATGGAAATAGCTCTAGCTGGGCACTGAGAGGTAGAAAACACCTGCTCATTTTACAAAGACAGCAGTGGCAGAGCTGAGGTTTGAACTCACGTCAATTTGATTCTAGAACCCAAAATATTAATTCTAGTAAGTTTGACAGCATTTAAAAAATTAACCAGGCCAGACGTGGCAGCTCACGCCTGTAATCCCAGCACTTTGGGAGGCTGAAGTGGTGCATCACCTGAGGTCAGGAGTTTGAGACCAGCCTGGCCAACATGGTGAAATCCTGTCTCTACTAATATTACAGAAAATTAGCCAGGCATGACAGTGGGCACCTGTAATCCGAGCTACTCAGGAGGCTGAGCTACTCAGGAGGCTGAGCTACTCAGGAGGCTGAGGCAGGAGAACCACTTGAACCTGAGAAGAGGAGGGTGCAGTGAGCCAAGATCGTGCTGTTGCACTCCAGCCTGGGCAACAAGAGCAAAACTCCACCTCAACAACAAAAAACTCCATTTAAAAAAAAATAAAAATAAAAATAACCAATGTTCATCCAAATTACAAAAACATTAACCTTTTGATCTAATGATTTCAGTCTTAGATATTTACTTTAAAGTTATGTTTTCACAACTGCAGAATGACATATGTACAGGTTTATTCATTCTTCATAGCAAATATTTAGAAACAAATTAAATGCCTCTAAATAGAGGACTGGAAAAATAGATTATGTTATATGGATAAAGCTGAATACTATATAATTGTGTAAAACAATGAAGAAGCTGTCTGATAACTGATACAGAAATATGCGAAGATATGTTAAGTTTTTAAAAGTGAGATGAACTTGTATGCATGATTTGTATAAAAATGAGGGAAAATGAGAATACTTATATTTTCTGACTTTTGCATAAAGAGACATATGCAAACATTTATAACAAAAGTGTTTATCTCATGTTGGTGGATGTTTCGAACTGGGAAAATAGGAGAAAGTGAGCAGGCGTGTGACTTATCACAGTACACCATTATATGCCTTTTGATTTTTGAACCATGATATTTTGATAGATATTTAAACATTGAATTTTAATTGTTGCCATATGGATTTTCCATGATGAGTAGAAAAATACTCAAGCATGATGTAAAACATTATTAGTATCATAGTTCGATTTATGTATTTGCTGTTTCACATCACCCTCTATAACTTTTCCAATAGCTTCCTCCTGCAACCAGAGTAAAAGCCACCTTTTTATCAAGGCCTATGAGGCTCTATCGGCAGTAAATTCATCAAAATATATGCAAAAGTATTTCCAGAAATGACAACATGATTTTCCCAATTAAAAAAGTACTGACTCTTTAGAAAAATGGATGAAAATTACTCATACTAAGCCATGTTATTGTGGATTTCAGATCACATATATAGCATTGAGAATTAAGTGTCATCTGATTTCTGAACATCAGCATTCAAAACTGGGAGACAATGCAGAAATGCATTCCACATTCTAAGAAGAAAAATGATTTAGAACTTAGAATTCTATATCCAAACTATCAATCAAATATGAATGAAGAATAAAGCAAAATTAACCTCTCATATAACCCTTTTTGGATTATTGGAAGATATATGCCCCCTAAACAAAGGAGTAGTAAGCAAAGGGAAAGGAAGACATCAGTGCCAGAAGACAGAGGATTCAATGAAGGAAAGAAGGAAGAAGAAAATCTCCAGAACTGTAGAAGGAGATCCCAGGACACCAGCTCTGCAGCAGGTTAGGTGAGCAATTGTCCAGAGTAGAACAGGAAAACTAAGCAAACAACAACAAAAGTGAGATTATTGATTTCAGGGTATATAAGAAATTACAAAAAAGAATGTATAACACTAGTATAAGACATGGCACAGATGTTTGTTAAGTTTTTTGTTTTATGAACCCTAAATCATCATCTAACAAAACATTGAGATATAGTTATTTTTAAAGAAGCTAGAGAAGTATGTCTACGAATGTGTGAGAGTTAAAGCTTAAACTTCTATAACAGAAAGAACCAGTAGATAATATCAAAATGGAAACATTAAGACATAGAAGGGGAGGTATATTACTGAGAATGATTCAGAGAGTTCTCCAGGAAATTACTGGAACATTTCCAAGTAGTTGCATCCTAGAAGCAGCAAGCAAGGGCAGAACTAAGAACTGCCATTTTTTCTCATTTTTACAAAGATATATTGGATTAACTAAAGACATGAATAGTGATAAAATATTGAAAATTAGAGAAGGAAAGGAAAATATCCTCAACATCTAAACTTGAAGTAAAAAATATTAGCCAATAGTTATGTCTCTGTCTTCGTTAAAGAGGAGAAAGGAGAAATTTAACAACCTTATTTCTTTGGCATTCCTAGAATGATATAAAATTTATAAAAGATCTGCTAAGAAGTATAATTAATATTCTTCTGGGGAAAAATTGAGAGTTTATTCATTCTTCATAGCTGTTTTCTAATTCATCTTCCATTCTTAGACTAGCAACTCTCACTAAAATGAATGGTAGCTATTCGAGTGTAAGAAAAAGGACAATATATTCTTCTACAAACTGAGAGGTACTTAGTGAAAACAATGAGGAAAGGGATTGTTGCTGAATTAAAAATAATTTCTAATGGCCACATAGCATTCTTAAAAATTAAATAACACTAAATACCTCATTATTAACCAGCATTATTACTGCTTCGGAGGAATAAAATAACTTTCAAAAATTTCCTAAATTCACAAGCATTTATATGTTAACTAAACTTGAATATTACCGGTGGTACACACTAACATTATTTCATCTCTTCATATATTAGTTGTGTTGGGAAAATTTTTATCACCACCTCATTTTATTTAAATTCTCAATAAACTCAAGATTTTAGCTGCAATATTACAGTATTGTATGATTTTTTAAATTATTACTAAATTTCTTGAATTTTGTGCTCAATGATGAAACAAAAGGACTACAGTTATTGTAGTTACTATAAAGAAGAAAAATGTTTCTTCTAAATTAAAATATTATTAAGTAATTCCCTTTCTCTTTTAGATATTATGAGGTTTCCTGTTTGGGGTTTTCTTTGGTTTGAGTCCGTTTACTATAATTGTGGCCAATTTATTTTTAAAATAAGATTTTTTTTTTCATTTCTAAACATTTTAAAAAGTTTAATTTTGAGAATACAAAGAAATTAAAAGAAGAAAATAAATCACCAGTGTTTTCTCCGTGGCTCCTCTGAACACTGACGCCACATGATGAGACGGTAGAACTTCTAATGGCCTAATTGCCTGAGATACTATTTGGAGTAAAGTTCTCCAGGAAAGTAGGAGGACAGAGCAATAAATAAATCTTTTTAAAATTAAACCACTAAAATATCAGGGATATTTTGTTTCTACAGTAACGTCTAGCTGATTCTGACAAATTCCACCTCCGACTCTAACTCTATCAACCTCTACAGAAGAGGGAAGAAGAGAGAGAAGGAGAAATGAAGAGAGGGAAAGTCAGCCAACCTGGATCCATTTGCTCTGTAGAGGAAGATTTTGATGCTAACCTGTGCCACATATACTAAAGCATGAAAAGGCATAAAGATGATCCTAGTTCTAGGGTAAACTATAACCAGGTCTAGTATTACAAAATGAAACAAAAACTCAGACCAAAAACTTCTGAGATAATGTGTCAGACAATACAAAAGGTATTAATAATTGTAGTAATCATCAACAATGGCTGAGGGGACTATTTAATACCAGATCCAGTGCTAACCATTTTGCAAATGTAAACATATTTATTTGCAAAACTCTGAGGCAGATACTAATGGTATCTCCCATTATCAAATGAATAAACTGTGACACAGGGTGGTATGTAATTTTGCAATGTCACATAAGTAGTGAATAACAGAGTTGAGATTTAAGTCTAAGAAGGCTGACTCCAGAAAATGTGCTCTCATCCGCTAGGCTATGTTGCGTTATAAGTAATTAGAGGAATGCAATTTTTCATATGAGAAAACGACACATCAATGGAGTTACCTGTAAAACAGATGTAGATATATATATAGTAATTTATGGAGAATCCAATCCCATTGCTTGTATTTCCTTTAAGCCTTGTTGACTTCCTTATATTTCTGACATGTTCTCCCACTAGAAAATAGATTCCTTTCTACAGGTAAAGCAGTAAGTGACAGAGGATGAACAAGATAGAGAGAAAAGCAAGGACCTCTGTTGTTGCTACTATGTCCTCTTCCATTTTGGGGGAGGGAAGGAAGTACAAAGGCTAGGAGTTTTGAAGACAGAAAGATCTAAATTTGAATCCTGGATGTTACTGGGCAACTCATTTTATAAATGAAGAGACTGAGGTTCTATAATAGTATCAAGCCTTGGTTTCCTCATTTGTAAAATAGTAATTTAAAAGTCTACCTCAGAGATTTACTATGACGTTAAATCAATATCTTATGGAAGGTGCTCATCACAATGACCAACTGAAACAGCAGTGAACAGATTGCTAATAAGAAACCATCATATTGAAACGTGTTTGGCAAAAAGGGAATTTATTAGTTCCTATGATTGCTGCTTTAAGAAGAGGCTGAAACTATTTACAACAGCAAGGACTTAGAACCAACCAAAATGTCCATCAATGATTGACTGGATAAAGAAAATGTGGTACATATACACCATGGAATACTACGCAGCCATAAAAAAGAATGAGTTCATGTCCTTTGCAGGGACATGCATGAAGTTGAAAACCATCATTCTCAACAAACTTACACAACAACAGAAAACCGAACATTGCATGTTCTCACTCATAAGTGGGAGTTGAACAATGAGAACACATGGATACAAGGAGGGGAACATCACGCACTCGTACCTGTCAGGGTGTTGGGGGAAAGGAGAGGGAGAGCATTAGGACAAGTACCTAATGCATGCACCTAGATGACGGGTTGATGTGTGCAGCAAACCATCATGACACCTGTATATCTATGTAACAAACCTGCACGTTCTGCACATGTAACCCAGAACTTAAAGTAAAAAAAAGAAAAAAAAAAATGCTTCATCTGAGGGGCCCTCTGTGCCAGCTTCCAGGGGCCCTGAGGTTCTGGGCATGGAGGGAGCTTCCGCGGAACGACATCCACAACAGGGGCAGGTATAGAGGGAAGCTGGCTGCTCCTGCCAGGCCTGAATGCTTCCTCTTCCTTCTCCCCTGACTGCGTCCTGGGCCCCTTGGATGGAGCCCCCAGGCTGTGTCCAGGGCTGTATAAAATGCTGATTGGAATAGAAGCGGAGGGTGGAATGAGAAAGGGGCAGGGCGCGAGCCGCACTGCATCCAGGGAAAAGGGCGGAGCTGAACTAAGCAGCCTTGTGAGTGGCTGGAAGTAGGAAATGGGAGGAAGTGAGGGGGACTTTAAAGGAAGAAATATTTCATTTTAATTTATCCACTGCATGATACTGCAATAAAACTCTCCTCATATAAATAAATCTCTGAAGAGGAAAAAAAAAAAAAAAAAAAAGAGGCTGAATCAGTCATCTTGTTCTGGTCTCTATCTTTCAGCTCTGCTTCCTTCAGAAGCATCTCCATTCTCAGGCACGTGGAACTCTCGAAGAGGCAAGATGTCTCCCAAAGTCTCCAGGACAATACTCTAACTAATAATTGTCCCCAAGGAAAATGAAATGCCTCCTTGCCAGGTGGTCAAAGGAAAAATCTTAAAAACGCTTCTGACTGAAATTGATTGATATGGTTTCATGATGTGCCTATGTGTAGTGCTGTATTGGCCAGACCTAGATGATATGACCACCTTGAGAACAAAAATTGTGATTAATTCTACCCCAAATCACATCCCCAAATAAGAGAAGAATGAGTCCAAAAAGGGAAAAGAGGAATGAATGATGCATGAAAAGAACTAATATCAACTAAAAGCAAACATTTATATTATAATTCATAAATAAATAAGGGGAACATTATGGAATTAGTAAAGTTCTTCTTGTCAAGATGAACTGATATTAATTGGTTAGACCTTAGAATACTGTTAAGGCAATGCCAAGAGTTCTTTCTCAAAGCACTAAAATGCATAAATAGTAATAGTAATGAAGTGTTTTACAGAATGTAATTTTATAATACGAAAATACTTAATTTTGACCAGGTTAAATCAAGCTAAGCATTGTAGGAATTAATGTATTTATTTATACTAAAAAATTAAAATCCTTGGAAATAATTTATATGTATAGCATGAAACATTTTATCTTAGCTAAATTCCATGGCCCTCAGTTAATTTGGGAGTAATGCCCTCGCTGTTTTATTATAAGTTTTCTTTTTTTTCTGAGACAGAGTCTTGCTGTGTCACTCAGGCTGGAGTGAAGTGGCACCATCTTGGCCCACTGTAACCACCACCTCATGGGTTCAAGCGATTCTTCTGCCTCAGCCTCCCGAGTAGCTGGGAATACAGGCATGCACCACCACGCCAGGCTAATTTTTGTATTTTTGGTAGAGATGGGGTTTTACCATGTTGGCCAGGCTGGTCTCAAACTCCTGGCCTCAAGTGATCTGCCTGCCTTGGCCTCCCAAAGTGCTGGGATTACAGGCATGAGCCACTGCACCGAGCCCCAGGTTTTCTTTTTAAAGAGCTACATTCCTTCCAACAATATTCCAATGAGCCAAGCAGCTTACAAATGTAGGGAAAAGCCCACAACTCACAAGGCTACTTAGGGTTCTTTGGGTGGTTAAATATAACATGACAAAGCATTTTAACAAACTATATTGTTTTTTGTTGCATATTGGAAATAACTACTAATCATTTAAGAAATACTAATAAATAAATGTTTTCATTTTCCAATTTTATGTTAAACAAGGATTAGGAAACAACTATATACCCTGCAGACCAAATCTGGCCTGCCACCTGTTTTTGCAAATAATGTTTTATTGGAATACACACCTATCTATTTACGTATTGTCCATGCTGTTTTTTGCATTACAATTGCAAAATGGAGTGGTTGTGGCAGAGACTATATGACCCACAAGTCTAAAATATTTACTATTTAGACCTTTATAAAAAAAAAAGTTTGCTGACTCCTTATATGGACAAAATAGGCAAACTACATCAATGACTCTAGGTCAAAAAATTTTCGGCTTTGTAATATAGAAAAGCAAAATGTTCTTTTCCCTGGTTCGATAATATTATGGCAGCTGTTTCTACAAGCCATCAATAGCATCTGTGTTTTTAAATGATTTTGTATTTGTTTTGCTACATCATGGAATGTACATTGTAATTTTAAAACTGCATAGAGGTTTCTATGGGTCCTCACATAATTTGTAATCTAACAGCAAAAATACTTGCTTCTGAAACACTGCAATGATATTTGAGGACAGAATACCAGGAAACACCAATATGATATTCTGATGAATATTTATGAGCACCTCCACCTGGCCTTCAAGTTTTCCATGCTTCAGTGCTAATGTATTTGTGTCTGCATAGAGAAGTGTGTGTGTGTGTGTGTGTGTGTGTGTGCGCGCGCGTGTGTAGGTTGAGGAAAGGGAGAACTATTCTGATCCAACTTTTCATAAAACAACCAGATATGTTATGTTCAAATTATTGCCCTCCTTCCCCACTTTTACATTCTAACTGGAGATCATTATGGATTCATCAAACTCTTATGAGCATCTTTAGATCCTAAGTGTAGAATTCTCTTCTGATTCTTATTTACTCACTGTCTCCACTTATGTAATTTTCTCTCCTTTCTTGGAACATTTTTTTCTATTTCTCTTACATCATTTCCATTAGCACACAAGCATGCTACATTAACTCCCTCCACTTTATACTAATTTATTTCATTATCTTTAGAATTACACTCATTGAAAGACCTTTCTGTATTTGCTCTATTCCCTCGCTCTCTTCCATTCTCTCTTGAATTCATTCCAATCTGATTTTTGGCCCCCTGCTTCATGCTCCATTGAAACTGTCCTCAAGTTGTTAAAGACTCCCACCTTGCTCAAATTTACATTCAATTCTCAATCTTTATTTTACTCAGGCTTTCAGCAAAACATGAATGTCTACCAATACCTTCCCCTTAAAACACCTTCTTTGCCTGGCTTCTGAGATACCACTCTCTCCTTGTCTTCTTCATAGTTCTCTGGACGTTTCTCAGTCACTCTGACTGGCCTAGTCCTATTTATCTGACTTCTAAACATTGGAGTTGCTCTAGATTTATTCATCAGATATCTTCTCATTTTCTATACTCCCTTTCTAGGTGAATTTATCCAGTCTCATGATTTTAAGTAATTTTGTTATACTGATTAACTCCTATACTGGTTTTCAGTTTTCAATTGGCATGAACAGCAGGATGCCTTTGCTGTCTTTCTCAGGGATATGCAGCTGTCCTTCTCTCTGCTGTAATCCCATAATCTAGTCCACAGGGACCTTATTCTTCTGGACGTTCTGTAGATCACCATATTGGTCTACCACACTGATGGCATAGTGCTGTTTACACCTGGTGAACATGAAAAACAATAAACTTTAGGTGACTTACTGGGACACATAAATGCCAGAGGATAGCAAAACACCACAACAATTCTGAAGCCCACTATCTGTGAAGTTTCTAAGACTCCAGTGGTCTGGAGCAAGTTGAGCTACTTCTTCCATAGTCAAAGACAAATTGTAGCAACTTGCACTACCTGAAATTAGGAAAGAGGCAGAGTGCTAATTTGGTATCTTTGGGTTTTGAAGGCAAAATATAGCATGTTTCAGTATGCTGTTCCAAAAAATGTAAAGGGTAACTTTAAGGCTGCTAATTTAGCTATCTTGGTTCCCAAGGGAAGAGTGGTTTGGCCAGGTAACACAACAAGAGTTCCACGTGACTGGAAGCTGACACCACCACTTGGTCGTTTTGGGCTCTTTGTACTACTGAAGTAATAGGCAAAGGTGATTAAATATTGCTTGGGTACTCAATGTAATTTGCCAAGAGGGAATCAGGTTGATGTCATCCAATGGTGGCAATGAGTAATATGTCTGGCACCCAGGAAATTGTTCAAGATACCTATTCATGTTTTTATGTCCAATAGTATAACTTATTGGAAAGCTACAAGAAAACATAAAGTCACAGACACTGAGAATTCAAGCCTTTCAGAACTTTCTGAATTGAAGTCTTCATTTAACCCACCAATTTAAAAACAGTTCAGATGAAGTACTGACTGATGGAATGAGGAATATGTGATGGGTAATGGAAAGAGGAAGTTATAAATATCAACAACATCCTCATGTTCAGTTATGGAAATGGGGACTGTAATAGAAATTTATATATTATTTTATCCTTATTGTCTGTTCATTAATAATATATTAATTGTCTCACCCTCCTCATTTCTTTTATCACATAAGGACCTTTAAATTACAGAATATTCAGGTGGGACATAAATGAATTAGAAGAAGACTAAACAATAGATAGAAATACTGACTGTTGAGTTTGTCTCTTCCCTGTATGGGAGATCAGAGAGGGTCATGGGTATATAAAGAAAAGTAAAAGACACACTAAAAACCCTTCAATAGATTCCTATCTTGTTCTGAATTAGATGCAAAGCATATAACTTGGCTGGAAGGTGACTACAAGATCTGCTTCCCGGAAAAATTTCAGGCCTCAACTCTTACCAGTCCCCTTCATATACCCTCGGCTCCAGTCACATAATCTCCTTAGTATTCCTCGAATACCCAAGCACTATCCCAACTCAGAGTCCCTGCACTTGCTGTGACCTCTGCTTGACCCATTCCCCATTTCAATGGGGTCTCTACATAAATGCCCCTTATAAGAGGCCCTTTCCTGATCACTCTCTCTAAAGAACCCCATGTCATTTCTCTCTAACCTTTACCCTACTCTATTTTTCTTCTTAGCATACCACCATATTACAGATTAAATCTTTATTATGTATCCATTATTTTTGAAAATATTTTATTTTAATATTTAATAATATTTATTATTAGATTATTTGTATTCTCCTGTCTCCAAAATATAAAATCCACAAAGACAAGGATGCTATTTTTGTTCATTACCTAATATAATGTCTGGGATACAGTACCAGAATCAGGATATCTTTTTACCTTGCACCACCCATCTACCCACTATTTACTGTTGAGGTAATCAAGGGATTCACTGATGTCATATGTTATGCTGCTCAACAAATTTAACCTTGTCAGATGAGCGCAGTATCAAACACAGCACTGGATTCATCATTTAATAAGTGACACACTTACAACTCTATAAAAACAATGCCTCTTCCTCGGTGCCAAATTTAACACTTGACTACTTGTTCACCTTTTTCAGAGTATTTACCTACTTACCAACTCTTGCACCAGGATCCAGTGAAAAGAAGTGAAAAATTAGTGTCCCATTAAGAATGAAAGGCCAAAGGCTTCCTCTAAATATTATCAGCTTGTCAAGCCTCTGGTCTCTGTTTTTACCTCCCTAAGAAAACATATGCCTGCCTACGTACGCTTCTGTTCCTGACATGAGCAAAATCATAGGCTAACTCATTGTCACAGAAGTAGGTTGTACTTGTGGGTATTATGGGCACATCTGTTCTCTTGTGTTGTTTTAAGCTGGAAAAAAATTACATCATTAAATATTCCACCCAAATGATTCCACATGTCCATGTTCTGCAGAGATGGAGGTATGAAAATACAGAAAGACAAAACGAGGATGCATCTGCTGTATCTGATTACTCTCAAGGTTCTTTTGTAACTCAAACCTGCTGTGAAACTATTCAGAGAAGAAACGACTGTTGAAATAATTTGAGGAAAAATATGAAGCATGAACACTTCAGGACAGGTTACTGGTTGCCCCAATATCTGCTCAATATTTACATAGGGTTAGAATTTTAGTTGGCACATGATCATCAAGAGGAAAACATGATTTATCATTTTATCTTTGTGATTAAATATCACCATGTGACTATATTCTAGCCAATGGACATGAGATGTCATGTGTCAGCTTTACAGTCAATGGATGTGAAAGGTGATGGGTTCTTCTTACACTTTTAAATGTGAGGAAATCTATTCATAACTTGCTTAAATGGCTATTATTTTGGATGTCTCTTACAACTTCCAGACTGTTACCCAATACATTCAGAATACTCTGACAGACTCAACGTGTCATCAAAGCCCACTTCTTGTGAAATAAAGTATAGAATGTAAGAGCACAGATTTAAGCCAATCTTTGGGTTTGCATCTTGGTTCACCATTTATTAGCTGTGAAACCTTGGTGATATGATTTTACCTCTCTGTGTTTTCAGTAAAGTCAGAAAAGCAGTAGTGCTACCACACAAGTTTGCCGCTAAATGCAATGAGCTACAATCCTTTACATGCTTATAACAGAATGTGGCACTTAGTAAGCACTCAATAAGCATTATCTAATATTATTTATTTAGAAATTACCCAAGGCAAGTCATTTATTCAGCCAAGTTTGCATCATCACAATGAAGCTTTCTTTGTGTCATAAAAGTTTCATTCCCTTAGCAGTTTGTCTGACAATCCCTGCTTGAGGGAGAACTGCCTTTTCTGAGAAAATTTTCTTATAAGCCCAATTAAGATAGGTGAGTATGTTGGGGCATGAGTGGAAACTGCTGCCAAAATTTTTAAAATGTGGTTTGATTACTCTGAAGAGAGCCAGAAGAGATATTTCCTTTAACCCGGGGGTGTGTAAAGAAGGAAGTGGCAAGTCAAGGAAATGGTAGCAGGCTGTGTGACATCTGTCATCCTCTCTCTGGGGCAATGAACTACTCAGTGAATTTACTCAAGCCTAGTATGGTGTATTAGTCTGTTTTCACGCTGCTGACAAAGACATACCCGAGACTGCGCAATTTACAAAAGAAAGAGGTTTAATGGAGTTATAGTTCTACATGACTGGGGAGGTCTCACAATCATGACGGAATTCAAGGAGGAGCAAGTCACATCTTAAGTGGATGGTGGCAGGCCAAAAAAAAGAGAGCTTGTGCAGGGAGACTCCAATTTTTAAAACCATAAGATCTTGTGAGACTTATACACTATCATGAGAAGAGCATGGGAAAGACCCATTCCCATGATTCAATTATCTCCCACAGGTCCCTCCCACAACATGTGGGAATTATGGGAGCTATAAGGTGAGACTTGGCGGGAGACATAGAGCCAAATCATATCATTCCACCTCAGCCCCTCCCAAATCTCATGTCTGCACATTTCAAACCAATCATGCCTGGGTAGGTCTTCAGGTCATCTCAATGCTTGGACCTGGGCAATCCAGTCAAGTTCAGGTAAACATCCGCTTGCAGATGCCCTTCCCACCTCCCCATCACCATTCCAGGGAAATTGACCACATTTTTCCTGGTGTTTCCCTTGTACCATGTACATGCCTCTTTCCTCTCAGCTACTATGTTGTACTGTGTTGCTTTTTGTTTTTTAAATACCTTTTCTCCTATTAGAATGTGGATCCTAGTGGTAGGGATTATGTTTTATTTCTCTCTGTACTCCAACTTATTGCAGAGAATGCAATTGCTTGTTGAAGGAACTATATCAAATAATGTGCAGGTTTCTACTTTTCCACTCATATTCACAAACAAAGAGAAGAAGGTAGTGGGCACAGCCATCTACGATGATAAGGACGATAGTGAGAGGCAGAAAAACTACAGCTGTTCCATTATATGCCAGTTGTGATGATCACAATAACTTGTCTAACATGTTATATTTTGTCAGTTGAACCTCCCAATGCCTAATCATTTTTTCAAAGGTAGACTTAGTTTAGTAAGAGCATCACGTTTATTCAAAATACCTGTCTATATACTTTTAGTAGTATCTTTTTTTGCACTGCTCAATAGAAGCAGATGAAACATCTTAGAATCCCAATTGGGAGGAAATCTTTAATTCCCACACTACGTTATCTGCTACATAGATCATCACCTTTCTTCCACTTCCATAAGCTTTTCAGGATCTCTTGACTTATTCAATTTTTTAAGATGAGTGGAAATCTTGCTTAAAAATATATAGAAAACATATGTTAGTCATTTGGGACCAGGGAGGGTGAGACATTCATGGGAAACATTTAAATGATGTGTAGATGATGAGAACAACTATCCCTCAGCACTATTGACACTGTACCCTTCAAGGAATCAGGGCATTTGGAGAGATTAGAGAGATTGGTTAATGCTTTCATATGTGTAATTATGTGGAGATCAATTTTTTAGTTTACACGTGGGTACTGGTAATGCTCACAAGAAAGAAAATAATGGGAAGTATAAAACAAAATTCTCGGGCTGTGAGCTCTCCAGGGAAGAAAGATGGATTTATGATTTGCTGTGCCCCTGTCCCTGCTAACTCCAAATGGAACCACTGGAGATTGTTAATTCAATAATTATCAAATGCATTAAACATGACTTTTTATTACTCTCATTTTGGAGTATTACATTTTATTTTTTGGTTTAAAAAAATGAGAGTCCATTTGGGGATTTTGATCTTAAAATCTGATAGAATTCATCTGTAGCAGAGTAAATGCAAATAATATTCAACCTAACTTGTAAAGGACAGTATGTGTGGCTTAAGAGCAACTTATGGTGGAAAAAGAGAGCCCTAGTGTATTATGCACAGAAAAATCTCATTACTTTCTATTGATGGATGATGTTTCTTTGCAAAGCTGTTTTGCTCCTTCTAAAATGAGCAGAGGTACTACAAATTCAAAATTTTAAGGTGGGAGAGAAAGGGACTTAGATTTATGCACAGCAAATGCATGGATGATTTAGGTAGACCCAAAGGACAAAGAAAATTGACAAAGCCACATGAGGGATATAGCCATCCAATCATTTAGCATTTATTGATTTAGTTTCAATCTGCAGCACAGCTTTTCATTTATAATACCTCACTCACCACTGCTACTGAATCACAGTACTTCTAAAGTTGGTTTTAAAATTCTTATTGACTCCATAGACCCTGCCCCAATCACATATCATTTGCATTTAGAATCTTTTTTATTTGCAAGGCCTCTCAGCGACAGCAAGCAGATGTAAAAAAGCATGAAAAGGAGCTGAAGTGGTGACAAGTGAGGCATGAGGGACTGGAAGAACAGGACTAAAAGGAAACAAGTGTGAAAGTATGGAGAAAGCTAGACCTGGCCACAGTAGGAGGACATCTGAAAATGCAATCGCAGCAGAAAGAAATGAGTTTGGCCAGCATCCATATACAAAAGGCAGATTCTTTGTTTGCTTAACTTACTTTGGTAAATGTACCATTAACAAATTAGAACTGCTAATCATTTGATTTGTGAAGCCCTACAGTTATATTTAACAGCTCTGTGCTTGTGGTAATACCCAAACCCAAAAGGATTAAATTATAATGTAGGATCTTAATCTGATGAGTTACTTGGAAAGTTTAATTATATTTGTGCAACAGTAATTTAAAGAATTATAACAGGGCTTTTACAATATCCTTATTAGTGATAGGGTTTGTTCTGGTTTTCGTCTTCAGCCAAATTTTTCTAATGGCACAGTATATTGGTAGAAAGCATCACTGGTTTTAGAATATAGTATCTATCAGTTTTATTATAATACTGGGTCAATTTCCAGTCTTTAAATCTACATTTCCTTGTCTCTAAAATGGTGACAACAGGAGCCTCTATCTCATAGGTAACTAATAGAATTAAATGAAATAATAGTTTAAAATTTTTATTCATTGCCAAACATAATTAGCACTCAATAAATGTTAGCTGTTCCTGCTACCGTTATCATCAGTCTCATCTCAGGCACAATATGTTTAAGGAATGTTCCCATCTGGGAATACATTGTATAAGAATGAGGAGGTCTGTTTAAATGCTGTGCCTTCGAAGACAGAATTGTTCCCACAAAAAAAAAAAAACTATGAACTAATATTTACTTAATTCCCTTCCCCCAAGTCCTGGGTTATCTAAGGTAAGCCACTGAAGCCCCTGTTTCTTTACATCTATCACATTAGAAAACATAACACTGTGTGCTTCAAAGAATTCCTTTGATAAATATGAAATAATGACTTTAAATGGTTTAGAAAATATCAAGTACTTATGCCAGACTAAATGATATTGACCTAGAAACATATTTAGCAATTATGCATAGCTTAGATAAGATAGAGAAATTATTTAAATCTTCTTCACCATACTGCTAAAGATTTTCAGATTATAGCCTACTTATTTTGATTAATTTTATCTCTATCTAAACGTGATAAACAGATAAAATAGCGTGCCTTTGAATCTTATGCTGACACTAACAAAATATGTGAAATAAACAGTATAATAAATGTCAAATGTCTATTTAAATATAATAAATTTTCATGTGATTTTTCTTAAAATTGTATGGCTTTCTTCTGAGGCTTTGGGAATTGTTCTTATCATGAGAACATAAATTCTAATGTGTGCTAACAACAGATACTAAGATAATACAATTCTTTTTGAAATATACAGAAATAAAACACATTTTAAAGGCATACAAATAGTTTCCTGTTAAGTATGATTTTCAAGAAACACTAATACCTATTCTCTAACCATCAAAGAAAACGAACTCCAGGGGAGCAAAAAGAAAATCCATTTTTCAGCCTCAAACAAGGGAGAAACCATCTGTGCTAAATCATAAAACAAATGCACTGAGAGTTTATATCAATATACACATGGGAAGGAGGTTATTTACTCTGTGGAGGAAAAATCCTCCTTATATTTAATCATGTGAATTTCACGGGCAAGTAGATTCTAGACTATTTTTATATTTTAAAAAAATGCTTGAAGTTTTCATCTTAAAGAAATATAGTCAATCCAATGTCAATTAATCCCCTCAAATAGAGCCAAGTTCAGGAACCTCCTTATCTCTGTCCATAATGTTCTGAATTTAAATTGTGCAAGCGGATGTTAGAAAATGCTTTATTCACATCTTTTCAAGTTAATTATTTCTCTCTAGCAATCTTTCACATTATCCTTTTTGCACATTAACTGATTCTGCTTATAAACTCCCAAAGGCCTAACCCAGATTAAGAAAGAATACAAAAAAAAAAAACACTGCAGTGAGAACGTACTCTAGAAGGCATCATTGTTTTTAATTAGGTTACTTATAAATTGTTCCTAATAGATAGGTTTGGATATCTGAGATATACTCAAATAACAAGACATTTCTCTATTGGAGCTCAGAATAAAGCTGGTCCATCATCAGCCCACTCAAAGGTGTTTATGCCTGAAGTAATAAAGGGCCCTTGTTATAACTCTATCCTATGGTAAAAGGTTCAAGGATAGCTTTCTTACAAAGTCGCAAATTGTGTCTCTGAAATACTAAATTTGGAGAAAAGTAGAATAAGGAAAAACTTACTGAAAAGCCATTGCAATAAAATTCAAAATAATTTGCTAATGTTTGAAGGTGAAGAGGCTGACTTAATAATTAATAAGCATTTAAATTGAAGCTTTCCAATTCATAGAAATTTTTCTAATCAATATTTTAATTTATAATGTTAGCCTAAATAGGAGTTTTGCTGCCTTGGTGAGGGAAGAAATGGTTTTCTAACTTTCCAAGATTATGAAGTTTAACTGGAAGGAAAGCACTTCCTAGAATTGAAACAGTTCTCTAAACTATTTAATGAATAACGAAATGTCTCTGAAAGTTACATCCAACAATAAGAGTAGCCTGTATAACTAAGTTAAGGGAAAAATGGAAAGATGGAGGCGCAAAAGAAAATTATAAATGTTTTGGAGTTTTTATTAGACATGGACTAAAGGTATTTCTAGAATTCTAATGGGCTATTCCATCAGAATCTGCATAAATTAATTTTATACCCATGGTCTGCATTGTATGCATCAACATTTGTTACATGCTGAGATAAATCTATAAAATATATTCATTCTTTGCATTTAAAACTTCACTCCACCAGAATAACTTTTTATTTCTCCACTAGTCTTTATGAATACTTTAACATTCATTTTCATTGTGTAAATGGAAAGCCAGCTTGTTATTTGGTTAAATGCAAGATTCATAAAGTTTTATTTCTGAAATAACATCACTTCTAAACTCTCCTTCCTTATGCATTGTTGACTTCAGTTGAATATCTGACATTCCCTCACATCTTGTTTATGATCTACAGATGTGAACTTTCTGCGGGACCTTGATGAGCCAAAAAGTTACACAAACTATCTCAGAGAACTTTCATTTTTTTGCCTGACATTCAGGAAGCAAGTACGTACTGAATACCTCCCAGGAAGTGGTGCTTTGCTAGCTGCCAGGGATACAGGAGTCAATATACTGATCTGGTGGTTCCTGCCCTCCAGTAGTACATACCTTAGTGAAGGAGACACATCTAAGGGCTGTTGTAATGGAATATAGGCTCTTTGGAGAGAATATGAAATCTAATTTGTCCAAGGCAGTTTAAACTGCCTTTACTCTTTGTATCCCTAAAATACATAATCAACTTTATTGGTTCGGGATATTGGGCTAGTTGCTAAAAGAACAAGCCATTGAGTCGAGGATTTTGTGTTTACAGATATGAATACCCATAAAATAATACTCTGGTTTTGGGGGTAAGGGTTTTATTTTTTAATTCATTTCTTCAAATTTCTACTTTAATATGATTTTGAGTAACTTAACTAAATTTAACCTCTAAAACTAGAACAGAGGTGGTAAACAGGTGATGCACATACCTCCACTTCTTTCTCCCCATCAGAACAAACATCAGTCATTGATAATGGCTTTTGTTAGGATAAACCTAGATAAGATCTTATCATCCTTCTCAAGGCAGCATTTCAAGTACTGCTATGAGTTAACCAGCTGAAGAAATGGACCCTCTTTTACCATGTCTTACTGGAGGATAAGTTACTCAAGGGCAGCACTAACATTTTCACCACTGAAGTCAGTACATGTTGTACCTGTAACGGGTATTCAGAACTGTACAAATCCTAGGAAAACGGAACTTAGAGAGAGACATGAACTCATCTAATTCAACTCTCTCATGTTGCAGATGAATTTGGGCCCAGGGTGACTAATGATATATGAGGAAATAGGCCTTGCCCTTACTGTGCTGTCTGTTTTTAATGACTTCACCCACACATGGCTAACTCTTGACTTTCCAAGATTCCCCTGATGTATCCTTTCTTCCTACAGTCATCTCTGGTTAGAAAGCAAAGATTGTCGGTCGGGCCTGGTGGCTCACGCCTGTAATCCCAGCACTTTGGGAGGCCGAGGCGGGTGGACCACCAGGTCAAGAGATCGAGACCATCCTGGTTGACACGGTGAAACCTGTCTCTACTAAAAACACAAAAAATTAGCCGGGCATGGTGATGGGCACCTGCAGTCCCAGCTACTCGCGAGGCTGAGGGAGGAAAATGATGTGAACCCGGGAGGCGGAGCTTGCAGTGAGACGAGTTCGCGCCACTGCACTCCAGCCTGGGGGAGAGAGCGAGACTCCGTTTCAAAAAAAAAAAAAAAAAAAGAAAGCAAAAGTTGTCATCTCATATTTGGTACTTCTATGACACTTTCTACATACTTTGATTTCCCCTTGTCTTGCAATTCTAATAATCTGTATGTGTCTCCTACTCCCTTAAGCTACAGACTCCTTGAATGATTACATCTTACTCATTTCTGCATCCCGTGTATCTGGAACTACATGTGGCATGTAGCAGAGGCTCAATATTTTTCAAAAGGATGAATAAATGGATGCATGAATACAAAGCCATTCTCAATTTAGAAATAACCTGTGTTTTAAAACATATTGCTAAGTACTTTGTAATTTAAACTACACTTACTCCAGAAACAAATTTATGGAGGGCCATGCAATCATGTAACATGGATCTATAAGCCTGTGGCAATGTTTCAATATAGAAGAGGGTAGAGTCAGGAAGGACCTGCTGCAAGAAGTGGTACCTCCACTAAGTTCAAAATTATGGGATTTCAAATAACTTCCTTCATTCTTACAAGGAGAGCACCATTTGATTCAAAGAGTTGGGAAGTATATCAAGTCCTTGGAAATAATAAAAATGCATTTACCTAGAAGAAGAAAACAGTGGGACAAATGGGACCAGGAGAAGTAAGGATAGTGGAGAAGGAGGGAAAGATGATAGTTGCTATTGATTCAGGAATGCATGAAAGAAAAAAAAAATCATGAATCTTAATCGAGCAAAATAAAAGACACCTTACAAGTTAGAATGGTCCAGGCATGATGGAGAGCTCAGAATAGACAGAGATTGTGCAGAGAATAGGAGAAACTGAATAGTTAAGACACTAGATTCAATCAAAAAAGTTTGATTCTAATGTCAACATGTTCTCATTAATATAACACTAAATATTTATTAAGTGCTTTCACTTATGCAACTTACCATAATTTGCAGAGACAAAAGCAAGTCAAGATTTACAAATGGTTTGCCCAGAGTCATCAAACAAATAATTGACAGAGTCAGGACCCACATTTAGATCTTCTGATACTACATTCTCTGCTCATTGCACATGTCAACCTTACAAAATACCATAGAAGAGGAGAATAGTAAAGAGGAGATAGGTATTATGTAAGCACAGATTATCTGGTTTAAATCTTTTTGCTTTTTGTCTACAAAATATTAGTCAAATTTTGCTTTCAGCCATTTTAGAGTGTTTATATCTGTTTATTTTCCTCCAAAAAACAACCACAGAGTCCTCCCTATCTTTAAAGAAAAAAATTAAATATCGAGTCTTTTGTGCATTAGTAGAATAAGGAAGAACAAAAGGGAGACTTTTTATTCTGAAGTGTACATATCATATAACAATTGTTTTTTTTTATTATTATACTTTGAGTTCTAGGGTACATGTGCATAACGTGCAGGTTTGTTACATATGTATACTTGTGCCATGTTGCTGTGCTGCACCCATCAACTCGTCAGCACCCATCAACTCGTCATTTACATCAGGTATAACTCCCAATGCAATCCCTCCCCCATCCCCCCTCCCCATGATAGGCCCCAGTGTGTGATGTTCCCCTTCCCGAGTCCAAGTGATCTCATTGTTCAGTTCCCACCTATGAGTGAGAACATGCGGTGTTTGGTTTTCTGTTCTTGTGATAGTTTGCTAAGAATGATGGTTTCCAGCTGCATCCATGTCCCTACAAAGGACACAAACTCATCCTTTTTTATGGCTGCATAGTATTCCATGGTGTATATGTGCCACATTTTCTTAATCCAGTCTGTCACTGATGGACATTTGGGTTGATTCCAAGTCTTTGCTATTGTGAATAGTGCCGCAATAAACATACGTGTGCATGTGTCTTTATTAGTGGCATGATTTATAATCCTTTGGATATATACCCAGTAATGGGATGGCTGGGTCATATGGTACATCTAGTTCTAGATCCTTGAGGAATCGCCATACTGTTTTCCATAATGGTTGAACTAGTTTACAATCCCACCAACAGTGTAAAAGTGTTCCTATTTCTCCACATCCTCTCCAGCACCTGTTCTTTCCTGACTTTTTAATGATCGCCATTCTAACTGGTGTGAGATGGTATCTCATTGTGGTTTTGATTTGCATTTCTCTGATGGCCAGTGATGATGAGCATTTTTTCATGTGTCTGTTGGCTGCATAAATGTCTTCTTTTGAGAAATGTCTGTTCATATCCTTGCCCACTTTTTGATGGGGTTGTTTGTTTTTTTCTTGTAAATTTGTTTGAGTTCTTTGTAGGTTCTGGATATTAGCCCTTTGTCAGATGAGTAGATTGCAAAAATTTTCTCCCATTCTGTAGGTTGCCTGTTCACTCTGATGGTAGTTTCTTTTGCTGTGCAGAAGCTCTTTAGTTTAATGAGATCCCATTTGTCAATTTTGGCTTTTGCTGCCGTTGCTTTTGGTGTTTTAGACATGAAGTCTTTGCCCATGCCTATGTCCTGAATGGTACTACCTAAGTTTTCCTCTAGGATTTTTATGGTATTAGGTCTAACATTTAAGTCTCTAATCCATCTTGAATTAATTTTCGTATAAGGAGTAAGGAAAGGATCCAGTTTCAGCTTTCTACTTATGGCTAGCCAATTTTCCCAGCACCATTTATTAAATAGGGAATCCTTTCCCCATTTCTTGTTTCTCTCAGGTTTGTCAAAGATCAGATGGCTGTAGATGTGTGGTATTATTTCTGAGGACTCTGTTCTGTTCCATTGGTCTATATCTCTGTTTTGGTACCAGTACCATGCTGTTTTGGTTACTGTAGCCTTGTAGTATAGTTTGAAGTCAGGTAGCGTGATGCCTCCAGCTTTGTTCTTTTGACTTAGGATTGTCTTGGAGATGCGGGCTCTTTTTTGGTTCCATATGAACTTTAAAGCAGTTTTTTCCAATTCTGTGAAGAAACTCATTGGTAGCTTAATGGGGATGGCATTGAATCTATAAATTACCTTGGGTAGTATAGCCATTTTCACGATATTGATTCTTCCCATCCATGAGCATGGTATGTTCTTCCATTTGTTTGCGTCCTCTTTTATTTCACTGAGCAGTGGTTTGTAGTTGTCCTTGAAGAGGTCCTTTACATCCCTTGTAAGTTGGATTCCTAGGTATTTTATTCTCTTTGAAGCAATTGTGAATGGAAGTTCATTCATGATTTGGCTCTCTGTTTGTCTATTACTGGTGTATAAGAATGCTTGTGATTTTTGCACATTAATTTTGTATCCTGAGACTTTGCTGAAGTTGCTTATCAGCTTAAGGAGATTTTGGGCTGAGACAATGGGATTTTCTAAATATACAATCATGTCATCTGCAAACAGGGACAGTTTGACTTCTTCTTTTCCTAACTGAATACCCTTGATTTCTTTCTCTTGCCTGATTGCCCTAGCCAGAACTTCCAACACTATGTTGAATAGGAGTGGTGAGAGAGGGCGTCCCTGTCTTGTGCCAGTTTTCAAAGGGAATTTTTCCAGTTTTTGCCCATTCAGCATGATATTGGCTGTGGGTTTGTTATAAATAGCTCTTATTATTTTGAGGTACGTTCCATCAATACCGAATTTATTGAGAATTTTTAGCATGAAGGGCTGTTGAATTTTGTCAAAAGCCTTTTCTGCATCTATTGAGATAATCATGTGGTTCTTGTCTTTGGTTCTGTTTATATGCTGGATTATGTTTATTGATTTGTGAATGTTGAACCAGCCTTGCATCCCAGGGATGAAGCCCACTTGATCATGGTGGATAAGCTTTTTGATGTGTTGCTGAATCCGGTTTGCCAGTATTTTATTGAGGATTTTTGCATTTGATGTTCATCAGGGATATTGGTCTAAAATTCTCTTTTTTTGTTGTGTCTCTGCCAGGCTTTGGTATCAGGATGATGTTGGCCTCATAAAATGAGTTAGGGAGGATTCCCTCTTTTTCTATTGCTTGGAATAGTTTCAGAAGGAATGGTACCAGCTCCTCCTTGTACCTCTGGTAGAATTCAGCTGTGAATCCATCTGGTCCTGGACTTTTTTTGGTTGGTAGGCTATTAATTATTGCCTCAATTTCAGAGCCTGCTATTGGTCTATTCAGGGATTCAACTTCTTCCTGGTTTAGTCTTGGAAGAGTGTAAGTGTCCAGGAAATTATCCATTTCTTCTAGATTTTCCAGTTTATTTTCATAGAGGTGTTTATAGTATTCTCTGATGGTAGTTCGTATTTCTGTGGGGTCAGTGGTGATATCCCCTTTATCATTTTTTATTGCATCAATTTGATTCTTCTCTCTTTTCTTCTAAGTCTTGCTAGTGGTCTGTCAATTTTGTTGATCTTTTCAAAAAACCAACTCCTGGATTCATTGATTTTTTGGAGGGTTTTTTGTGTTCCTATCTCCTTCAGTTCTGCTCTGATCTTAGTTATTTCTTGTCTTCTGCTAGCTTTCGAATGTGTTTGCTCTTGCTTCTCTAGTTCTTTTAATTGCGATGTTAGAGTGTCAATTTTAGATCTTTCCTGCTTTCTCTTGTGGGCATTTAGTGCTATAAATTTCCCTCTACACACTGCTTTAAATGTGTCCCAGAGATTCTGGTATGTTGTATCTTTGTTCTCCTTGGTTTCAAAGAACATCTTTATTTCTGCCTTCATTTCGTGATGTACCCAGTAGTCATTCAGGAGCAGGTTGTTCAGTTTCCATGTAGTTGAGCGGTTTTGATTGAGTTTCTTAGTCCTGAGTTCTAGTTTGATTGCACTGTGGTCTGAGAGACAGTTTGTTATAATTTCTGTTCTTGTACATTTGCTGAGGAGTGCTTTACTTCCAATTATGTGGTCAGTTTTGGAGTAAGTGCGATGTGGTGCTGAGAAGAATGTATATTCTGTTGATTTGGGGTGGAGAGTTCTATAGATGTCTATTAGGTCTGCTTGCTGCAGAGATGAGTTCAATTCCTGGATATCCTTGTTAACTTTCTGTCTCGTTGATCTGTCTAATGTTGACAGTGGAGTGTTGAAGTCTCCCATTATTATTGTATGGGAGTCTAAGTCTCTTTGTAAGTCTCTAAGGACATGCTTTATGAATCTGGGTGCTCCGGTATTGGGTGCATATACATTTAGGATAGTTAGCTCTTCCTGTTGAATTGATCCCTTTACCATTATGTAATGGCCTTCTTTGTCTCTTTTGATCTTTGATGGTTTAAAGTCTGTTTTATCAGAGACTAGTATTGCAACCCCTGCTTTTCTTTGTTCTCCATTTGCTTGGTAAATCTTCCTCCATCCCTTTATTTTGAGCCTATGTATGTCTCTGCATGTGAGATGGGTCTCCTGAATACAGCAGACTGATGGGTCTTGACTCTTTATCCAGTTTGCCAGTCTGTGTCTTTTAATTGGAGCATTTAGTCCATTTACATTTAAGGTTAAGATTGTTATGTGTGAACTTGATCCTGCCATTATGATATTAACTGGTTATTTTGCTCATTAGTTGATGCAGTTTCTTCCTAGACTTGATGGTCTTTACATTTTCGCATGTTTTTGCAATGGCTGGTACCGGTTTTTCCTTTCCATGTTTAGTGCTTCCTTCAGGGTCTCTTGTAAGGCAGGCCTAGTGGTGACAAAATCTCTAAGCATTTGCTTATCTGTAAAGGATTTTATTTCTCCTTCACTTATGAAACTTAGTTTGGCTGGATATGAAATTCTGGGTTTAAAATTCTTTTCTTTAAGAATATTGAATATTGGCCCCCACTCTCTTCTGGCTTGTAGAGTTTCTGCCGAGAGATCTGCTGTTAGTCTGATGGGCTTCCCTTTGTGGGTAACCCGACCTTTCTCTCTGGCTGCCCTTAAGATTTTTTCCTTCATTTCAACTTTGGTGAATCTGGCAATTATGTGTCTTGGAGTTGCTCTTCTCGAGGAGTATCTTTGTGGCGTTCTCTGTATTTCCTGGATTTGAATGTTGGCCTGCCCTACTAGATTGGGGAAGTTCTTCTGGATGATATCCTGAAAAGTGTTTTCCAACTTGGTTCCATTTTCCCCCTCACTTTCAGGCACCCCAATCAGACGTAGATTTGGTCTTTTTACATAATCCCATACTTCTTGCAGGCTTTGTTCATTTCTTTTTCTTCTTTGTTCTTTTGGTTTCTCTTCTTGCTTCATTTCATTCATTTGATCCTCAATCGCTGATACTCTTTCTTCCAGTTGATCGAGCCGGTTACTGAAGCTTGTGCATTTGTCACGTATTTCTCGTGTCATGGTTTTCATCTCTTTCATTTCGTTTATGACCTTCTCTGCATTAATTACTCTAGCCATCAATTCTTCCACTTTTTTTTCAAGATTTTTAGTTTCTTTGCGCTGGGTACGTAATTCCTCCTTTAGCTCTGAGAAGTTTGATGGACTGAAGCCTTCTTCTTTCATCTCGTCAAAGTCATTCTCCGTCCAGCTTTGATCCATTGCTGGCGTTGAGCTGCACTCCTTTGCCGGGGGAGATGTGCTCTTATTTTTTGAATTTCCAGCTTTTCTGCCCTGCTTTTTCCCCATCTTTGTGGTTTTATCTGCCTCTGGTCTTTGATGATGGTGACGTACTGATGGGGTTTTGGTGTAGGTGTCCTTCCTGTTTGATAGTTTTCCTTCTAACAGTCAGGACCCTCAGCTGTAGGTCTGTTGGAGATTGCTCGAGGTCCACTCCAGACCCTGTTTGCCTGGGTGCCAGCAGCAGAGGCTGCGGAAGATAGAATATTGCTGAACAGCGAGTATACCTGTCTGATTCTTGCTTTGGAAGCTTCCTCTCAGAGGTGTACTCCACCCCGTGAGGTGTGGGGTGTCAGACTGCCCCTAGTGGGAGATGTCTCCCAGTTAGGCTACTCAGGGGTCAGGGACCCACTTGAGCAGGGAGTCTGTCCCTTCTCAGATCTCAACCTCCGTGTTGGGAGATCCACTGCTCTCTTCAAAGCTGTCAGACAGAGTCGTTTGCGTCTGCAGAGGTTTCTGCTGCGTTTGCTATTGTTTACTGTGCCCTGTCTCCAGAGGTGGAGTCTACAGAGACAGGCAGGTTTCCTTGAACTGCTGTGAGCTCCACCCAGTTCGAGCTTCCCAGTGGCTTTGTTTACCTACTTAAGCCTCAGCAATGGCGGGCGCCCCTCCCCCAGCCTCGCTGCTGCCTTGCCCGTAGATCACAGACTGCTGTGCTAGCAATGAGGGAGGCTCCGTGGGCGTGGGACCCTCCCGGCCAGGTGTGGGATATAATCTCCTGGTGTGCCCGTTTCCTTAAAGCGCAGTATTGGGGTGGGAGTTACCCGATTTTCCAGGTGTTGTGTGTCTCAGTTCCCCTGGCTAGGAAAAGGGTTTCCCTTCCCCCTTGCGCTTCCCAGGTGAGGCGATGCCTCGCCCTGCTTCAGCTCTCGCTGGTCGGGCTGCAGCAGCTGACCAGCACCGATCGTCCGGCACTCCCCAGTGAGATGAACCCAGTACCTCAGTTGAAAATGCAGAAATCACCGGTCTTCTGTGTCGCTCGCGCTGGGAGTTGGAGACTGGAGCTGTTCCTATTCGGCCATCTTGCTCCACCCCCCCCATCATATAACAATTTTAAGGTTTTACCAACTAGGTCCTCAATTCAGTATTTTCCATGCATAGCAACCCTTTGCAACATTTCTTGTTCTCTGATAATTCTATATCATTTATTAAAGATGAGAAAACCAACTACTCTTCCACATAAACATCTCATATTGAATTACTTTTGTATCCCAAGTTACAAGAGTGATCTTGTACCTGTCCTCCTTAGACTGATAAAAGATGCCAAGAGTAATTTATAGAAGAAAATAAAAAGAAATGGCATTGAAAGAAAAATCAAATAATAGGGTTAAAATAGGACTCCATGCAATCTTTCATCCTTAACTGGTTGAAGATTGCCAGATTTTCTAGATTTTGAAAGAAATATAAACGAATCATGACTTAACCTGTGCTTAAGAATAAGTTCCAAATCAAATAGCTAAATTTAAGGAAAGTTAGATGCCAGGAAAGTGTAAACAGGAACGATGGTAAGCGCACTTTCAACAAATATAAACCCTGAAAATAACAGACTAGATGGTAGTAAAAAATGGAATAGGTTACCAAAAGGTGCATTAGATATTCCTTAAATTTGGAATGAGGTTGCTATACATTTTCGGGGAGGAAAGTACATAAGAGTAATATTCTCGTATGAATTGACTGGATTGAGGTAACAAGTTCCGTTAGATAAGAATTCATACTTGACGATGATAAATCTGACTAGAGTTGTTTGTATAAGAGCAAAGCATGTTTATTATAGAGAAATTTTAAAGTGAAAATATTTTAAATGTCTTTGCTAAATATACATTGGCTTTGGAACAGTCTTAGTGGTTTCAAATTGTCAGAAAGTTTAAGATGACAGAGGACATTCTTTTGCATTATTTCATGAATGAAAGAGAAAACAGATTTTTTCAGCATTGACTAAAAATTTGGTTAAAAACATGGTTGCATCATGGTCAGAAGCATGAGTTTTGGGGTCAGACAGACTTGGGTACATCTGACTCTGCTTCATCAGCTATATGATCTTGCAGAAGTTATTTAAACTCCCTAAACCTCCATTTACTTGTCTGCAAAAGGAGGGGTAATAATATCCAGATTTGTTGAAAAGATTAAATGAGATAAAGCATTCCAGATACTTAGCAAAAATCCCTGTATATGACAGTAAAGACCTCCAGGAACTGCATAACATATTCCCTGCTTCTCCTCTGCTCATCCCATCCAATTCCAACCTCATTGAGTAAGTTTTGCCAGACTTACCTTCTTTCTGCCATCCATACATACTAAGCCTGTTCAGATTCTGCCCTTTGTCCTGTCTGGAAAGCTTTTCTCTAGGTCTTTACATGGCCAACTTCTTCCCTTAATTCAAGCTTCAAAAGGGATTTCATTGCAACAGACATTTGCCCTCTCATCATGCTACCTAAAAGAGCTCTTTTCCCTCTGCTGTTCATCCTAAATCCCACTACCCCTTGTTGTTTACTTTCCAGCACTCATCACTACCTGCGATTCTTATTTATATATTTGTTTTCCTGTTTATCGTCTATCTCACTATACCAGAATGGTTGCTCCATACAAGTAGGAACCTCATCTGTCTTACCAAATATAATAGCACATTTGGCAGAGATTAGCTTAATACTCACCAA
This sequence comes from Macaca mulatta, assembly GCF_049350105.2. Classification (NCBI taxonomy): domain Eukaryota; kingdom Metazoa; phylum Chordata; class Mammalia; order Primates; family Cercopithecidae; genus Macaca; species Macaca mulatta. The sequence goes on from NC_133407.1 coordinate 19,354,281, forward strand.
ATTTGTTTCCTCTCTTCCAAGAAATATGGTTATGCCACATTTCCCACTTTCTTTGAAATCAGCATGACCATATAGCTGAGTCCTAGAATACAGAATGTGGAGGCAGTGATGTGTGCCCCTTCAAGGCCAGATTCACGAAGACCTCTCAATGGCAATTCCCTATTCTCTCATCCATTATTTGCTAATTGGAATGAAGAGGTTCCTGGGGATTGCCCCAAGGCTAAAGGGGGTTGCAAGTTTGAGACATATAATGAAACTAGTACCCTAATTCCTAAGTGAAAAAACTTCTGACCCCCTAGTGGACTTCACATGAATAACAAATAGATTTCTATTTTAGTTCGGCCTGAGATTTTTTAATTTATAACAGCAATCCGCCATGTAAATAGCAGAACAAATGCACTATAGGACCTAGAAAACTGCCTGGTGCATAGTAGGTTCTCAATAAATGTGCAATGGATATTAGCTTATTAAATGGATATTAAATTAATGGTATTATGTGTCATATTACATCAAATATTTAGCCCTAAACTATTTTATTTCAAAGTGGTTCAAAGAAGACTATCAGTCTGCAGTGAGAAATTCCATTCAGATGACTCTTAGAGACCTCCAAGGTATATATAATACTTAAGATTCCGAAAACTACACATCCTGGGTTTAGAAATTTAGTGACTATTAACATAAAAATGAAAATCAAAGAGATTTTGGTGTATAGTGTTACTCATTCCCCACACGGACATTTCCTGTTTGGGGTTATAAAGGGAATATGAAGGACTCGTAAAAACCTAAATGAATTGTGCCATAAATGTTAACTACCACTGATAGCAATGTCGAACACCACTCCAAAGCAATGCGACTACAGGGTAAATTTCTGCTGTGGTACCTGAGAGTGAATGCAAAGCCAACATCAGGTCCAAATGTGTATCTGTTAAATATGCACTACCTCTCCCCTACAAAATGAGGCTACATCTTTATTCCTGTCCATCAGTAAAAATCTTTGCCAGCAAAAGTTTTATTTGTTTAAACAAGACAGACCTCCTACCCTGAAGAGTCAGATTCACAAAATATTCCTAGGTGTTTTAATTAGTAAATCTCAAAGTGACAATTACCCTTTCAGTGTGATCTAGATGATCACGAGAAGTCCATGACACTTATCCTTAGGTTTCAGTAACATGCACATTTTGGGAAAATTCAGAAATTTACTCTCTCAATTTAGGAAGCTGTGGAAGGTTATGAGCATCAGATTTATAGTGTAATATATGCAAACTATCGATCAAGGAGAACAGTTGGCTAAATTAAATATGTGTATATATTTTCACACAAGCGGTTTGGAGTAGATTTGTTGAGTCATGTACTATGCCTATTTTCATTCTTTTCAGCAAACTCTTTTAAGAACTTTTATTACTTGTGGGGCGATATGAACTCAACAAACTGAGAACTGAAGGAATTGCTATCATCGGAGTGTTCCCTCTGCCAGATTAGGTTGAGGCATTGAGGCTACTCAGAACTGGAGAATTGGCTCCGCAAACCCTGCACTGAATTGCTGCCAAATGCACTGGCATTTGAACCCCTTGGATGTGATCATTAAGCTTTAGAGTGGTAATCCTTTTTTATATGCCACTGTAAAAATGAAAAAAAAAAAAAAAAGCACTGAGGTTTTAATTTTTTTAAGGATTTTACAAATATGAGAAATTATAAAGCATACATGCAAATACTTGTGTTGATATCATTCAGCTTCAGAAACAGAACATTACCAGGAAAGTTAAGATGCCTATATACTCTCCTTAGTGTTTCCTCTTAATTTTAATTTTGTAATTTTCCTGGATTTTATTTATGCCTTTGTTACATTTGGTCATAACACTTACAAATATTTTCACTAAAAGCTTGCTCTCTGCAACAGAGATTAGAATCTTGAATATATGACACCTGTTTAAGTACTTTTGCAGCAATAAATAGATAAGCATTCTGTTGTTCTTTGTTTTGTTTAATTTGACATCTGTTGATATAACGATTTGTTAGAAAGATGCAATGGATCAGATGAGATAACACTGGTGAAAGTGTTTTGAATATTTGCTGCTATTTTATTTTATTTTAAAACACCCAACTAAAGGTTCAGGCAGCAAACCCAAATTTGTTCATTTTTAGCATGGTTAGGTTTGTGATTTTGTAGATGAAGTACAAATAGCCACAAAAATGCCAATTTGCAGGTGATACAAATTTAATTCTATCGCTTTTATGATGAAAATACAACTGCAGTGAAATGGCAAGCATCTCTTCAGTTACACTGCTTTACATTATCACTCTATGTTTACTCATGGAAGGAACTCAAATGTTAAAAAGTTATAAATAGCTGAGAAACATTCAAAAACAAGATTGGCTAATGCAGTGATAAAAGAAATACAAATTAGAACAATAAAATACTATTTTCACTAAAATTAGCAAAAGTCTACTTAACTGACAATATCTAATATAAGCTAGACTGTGATGAAGCATATCCTTGTCAACTTTGGTGATAAGGCAATTTAGCATTTCCATAAAAATTTTAAGTGAAAATATCATTAGTCATAGCAATTCTACTTCTCTAAAACAATTATAAAGAAGCCATATCACAAACATATGGAGATATATACTTACTGACATGTACATATACACATAAACATATATACACTATGTTACATACACCCTCATTCACTGTATCATTATGAAAATAAAGAACAACTGGAAAACACATTTTGGTTCTTACTAAGGGAAGATTTAAATACTTTACTATAAAGCTATATTATTACACTTTATGCGAAAATCCAAAGGAAGATATATTCTATATATCTAGCAAGAAAAGAAAGTTCACATATGTTGTTGATTGAAGAAAAGGAAGTCCTAGACTAACAAATGTGATGGCCTTCCATCTTTGGTAAGTCCTATGTGTTCTATCTATCTTGACAGAATTCTATCAGGAATAACACTGTACTTGTTCCACAGAAATTCTTTGATAAGCTTGTCTGGAATAGAATCTGAGTTAAATGTGCCATTGTTCTTCCCCAGATAACTTTTTGGTGGCTCCATAGATCACATACAAAGAGAGAAGAGAGAAACAAGCCAACAGATTGGGACATGCTGCAACACGCTGCACTGAACATCTGATTTCACTTAGCCAACCCTCAATTTCCAATACAAAAATCACAAAAGGAGTTCTAAGGGAGAATTTATAATGGAAAAGAGGTGAAAAATGGCTTATTTGTTTCAATTATCCTGTAAGGGAGACAGAGGAAAAAACACACAACCACTATCTGCCTTGTGGTAAAATATAATTTATCAAACAACACACAAAATATATTATCCATTTTTAAAATAATTTTACTACATTCAAATTAAGAACGCTGTTCATCAAAAGACACCATAAAAATGAAATATAATGAAGAAATTGATAAGAGATATTTGCTATATAGAGAGCTGACAAAAGATTATTATCTAGCTATATAGGGAAACCCTACAAATCCTAAGGAAAAAGACAAATATTGCAATATAAAAATGAAGAAAAGGTAGTAGAGCATTTCACAGAAAAGGAAAAAAGGCTCATGCTCAACCATAAGTTATAGTATAGCCACAATCTGCCTAGACAATTTGATTATGCTACACCCTACAACCCAGCAATACCAATGCGTGGTATAGACAACATGTGGACAAGAAAACAGGGATTCGGCAGCATTGCTCATTATATACTAAAAACAAGAAACAGCCTACATTCCCTTCAACATTAAAATGGCTAAATCAGTCATGATATACTCAGACAATGAACTATATATAATCAAATGTCCTATAGCTAATCACATCATAATGAATGGATCTCAAAAACATAATGTTGAGTAAAACCAAAAAGATTCTGAAAATACCTGTAGTGCCTTTTGCATTGATAGAAAGTTAAAAATGAGTCAACAATATATTTAGGTACCTAAAAGTGGCAAAACTATGAATAAAGGCAAGGAAATGCTTAATAGAAAATTCTGGATTAGGGTTACCTCTGGGAGCTGGAAAGGGGATGCTTTAAAGGAGAATAAGAGAGCTTCAAAAGTGTTGACAATATTCTGCCTCTGCAGCTGCCTGTTGGGTTTAGAGGGGTACAATTATTATATATATTATATATTTTGTTTTTATTAGTATTTATTTTAAATATGCATCGGTTTAAAGAGCTACTGAGAAATAACAATCCACAACCAAAAGGTGTTTAGGAGAAAGTTTGAATTTTCACTTCAACTTTAAAATATATTTTAAAAGTTTGAGCGTTTGTCCCAAAAGAATCTACACCAATGTTGTAATTGAAAGAAAAAAAAAAAAAGGTCAATTCAGCCTTATTGGGTCTTCATACACGAGTGATTACAGAGATGTTCCAATGAACCCAGTTGATAAGTTGATGTAATTTAAGTTCATTGCCTGTGACTACTACAAAGCTTGGTCTTAACAGATTGCATTGAAAGTCTCTTCATCAATGTGACTGATAGAATTTGCCTTCCCTGAAAGGGTGAAGGGAGCTAATCAGAAGCATTTTTGTTTTTAAGCTTAAAATTATTTTACTTTTCAAAACAGACCTCTTATAATGTAAATATGTTTTGTCATTGTTTCTATCAAATACTCAGCTTTATAAGATTGTGTTTAGCAGGCCTCATTCATAGATTAAAAAAAACAAAAAACAAAACAAAAAACCAGATAAAACTAGTAATATATGTCAGCCACAGCATTGAGAACACCACTGATCATAAACTAAAACCTTTCCATTTCATGTGCCTTTTGTAAGAATGGTACCATGTTTGGAAAAAAAAAATCTTTAAACTCTTCTCATGTGTCAGATTCCCTGTTACGAAGAGAGTTTAATCTTGTCCCAGTGATCATAACCAAACTGTATAAGACACCATGCTAGCAACTAAAATATTTGCATCTAGCTTATTTCCATAAGGTAATATTTTATTGATAATTTTAAAATTTACTATTTAATGTGACACATACTGCATTTAATCAACTTCAATGTTAATTTTTAATAATTATCATGACAGGAGATTTTTTAAAAAATCAAACATACAAAACTGGGTAGAACAGCATAAAATACCACGGCCTGGATTTCCAACAATGTCTTACAAAATTTAATCATCTGCCATGGGAGGTATAGACCAAGCCCAGATGGATGGCTGAATCCTTTCCCCAGAACACCTGTTTGGAACACTCAGAATTGAGTAGTATCGAGTCATGCATTATGGAAATGGTGTAAGGGACTATTAGGAGAGAGGAAAGGCCGTGGGAAAGGAGACTCCATCATGGCTAGGAACTAAACGAAGGGAATGAAATATACCAGATGAAATCTCAGTCTTTCAGACCATGTGTGAAAAATAAAAGTCATAAGGGAGAAAAGCATAACAGGAATCTCAATTTTATCTGGAAAACACTGCCACTTGGAAAAAAACATATGAAAAAAAATAGCATTTAAATCTTAGACTTTACTATAATTGACTAAATCTTGGCAAAGTTTTAATGCTTTCATTGTCTTGGTCTACTAAAGTATGAATGTTAAACAGCAGATAAAGGAGAAAGGTTGACATTTCCAGGCAGACACAAATAAGTCTTTTTGTACCTGAGGGGCTCTCAATAGTTTAAAGCCTGTGTCTCAGGATCTTAAAAACAGATGCCACCCTAAGAGTATAAACTGGGAGTCTGTAAGCCTTCTTTGATGACTCAAATTGAAACTGCTTTCCTATTTTAATATGATTTGTATTTATTAAGTGTTTTATAACTAATAATTATGTGTTCAACAGCTTTACACATATTATCTCGTTAAAATCTCACAATGACATTAAAAACCAATGTATACTTCTCTTATTACATAAAGAAGGAAGTTGAATCTGAGACATTTAATAGCTTTGCTCTGGGTCAAACAGCTAGAGCAATGATAGTTGGGATATGCACCCAACTCAGACTGGTTCCAGGGTCCCAATACTTAACCATAACATGCCTGCAACTTCCTCAAATTATAGTGTTTAAAGGGTCCACATTTAACATTTGGGAATCATTGGTTTAGAACCTTGCTACCATCATCTAATATCTGTCTGTTTCCTCAGTTCTCTTCTCCACTAGATTTTAAGCAACTTGAATATGTGGACACTTTATAATATTCATCATTCCCTTCGTCTTCTACTCTACCTCCTATTGTTGTGCCCACGCAGCATAATGCCCAGTAGATAGTATGTACTCAAGTTAATGTTTGCTGCATTGATGATGTGACCTCATTCAAAGTTCAAGAGCATTGAAGGGGTCATTGCTGGGAATCAGCTTCTCCAAAGATATAAGAATACTAGACAACTTAAAAAGTATAGTCAGGAAACAAATTTCCATGAATCAAGTCCTGGCCTCTGAATAATCATATAAAAGAAGGGACAAAGTTTATGACAGGAAAACCTGGAAAACCTGTGTGTTCTCCTAGAGCCGTGCGCAAATGAGCATTGACAAACCATACACATGACCAGGAATCACAGATTCTTTTAAAATATTATGAATATTTAAATAGTATAATCACAGAAAAGAATACAAATTCTTTTAAAATATTAAAATAACTCCTATAAATAGGAGCTGGCTTTCAGTCTATGATTTTAAAACTTTTGTTTCAAGAAACCTGTATCATCTAGGAAATACCGCAGGGTATGTTGAGGAGGTAAAATAGCATAGGTCTGGGCACCTATAGCAGACACTGTTGGTTATTTTCCAATAGTCATTCTCCTTTCTTGGCACTTACAGAATCCTGAACTTAATTAGTTAACAATGTACTAAGGCTGAACCCTGCAGCACCACACACACTACTGGAGACCCAGGGCCCAGCCCAGCTCCAGCATACCCAGAATCTACATCTGTCCCAATAGACCTTAGGATTGGAGTAGGCCCACACACCCTGGATTTAGGACTACCTCTGTATACCCAGGTCCCAGGCCAGCCTCCCAAGACCTTAGGACCCAGGCCATCCTTCAGAGATCTAGCCTCTAGGCCAGCACTATATAAACCCAACATCCAGGCAGGTTATCAGTGGCAAAGGCTCCAGGCTAGCCCCCATAGCCCCAGCCCCAACCTCAGCCTCAGGTAAGCCACAGTGGTTCCAGGTACTAGGCGAACAGTGGCTATCCTAGGTTCCAGTCTAATCCTCTCAGATCCAGGCTTCACGCCAGTCCCAGCATCAGGCCAGCTCCAGGCACCTGTCCAGTCCATGTGGCCCCAGGTTTCAGAAAGCTCAGGGCTCAGGCTTGCTTCAGCAGACCCAGGGTCCAGGCCAGTCCCTCAAGAACTCAGGTTCCAGGCCAATCCTATTCAGCCCAGGTGCCAGGCTCACCCCAGTGCCAGACAAGTCCCTGTAGACTCAGACTGAAGGCACATGCCAGTGAACTTAGGCTCTATTCCCATCCCTGCTAGGATGGTTAATATTAGGTGTCTACTTGATTGAATTGAGGGATGTCTGGATGGCTAGTAAAGTGTTGCTTCTAGGGCATCTGTGAGGGTGCTGCCAGAGAAGACTGGTATTTGAGTCGTTTGCCTGGGAAAGAAAGACTCGCTTTCAATGTGGGTAGGCATCATCCAATTGGCTGCCAAAGCAGCTAGAACAAAGCAGAGGGAGGAAGGCGGATAACTTTGCTTGTTGAGTCTTTTTTTTTTCTTCTCTCCATGCTGGAAACTTGCTTCCACTCCTCCTGCCCTTGGATATCAGACTCTAGGTTATTTGGCCTTTGGACTCTGGGACTTGCACCAATAGCTTCCTGGGAGCTCTCAGGCCTTTGGCCATGACTGAAGGCTACGCAGTTAGCTTCCCTAGTTTTGAGGCTTTCAGACTTGGACTGGCACACTACTGGCTTCTCTCTTCCCCAGCTTGCAGATGGCCTATGATGGGACTTAGTCTTTTAATCAGGTGAGTCAATTCTTCTTAATAAACTCTCCTTTATATATACATATATCCTTTTGGTTCTGTCCCTCTGGAGACCTCTGACTAATATACCTGCAGACCAGATCAGTAAGTCTACCCCAGTGTCTCTAGAATTCAGGCTCAACCCTATGAAACCAGGCATCAAGCCAACATACCCGCTGATTCAGGCATCAAGCTGGGTTACTACAGGAAATCTGAGCCTGGAGCCACCAGGGTAGACTTACTACCTAAGGATTCAAGGAGGAAACCCACTCTCAGACTCTACCAGAGACATGCTCAGAATCTCTAACTAAGCTGACTACTACTAAAGAGCTTTCCCAGAAAAAGTGAGTCTGCAAAGACTGGAACAAGTCCCTAATTCTTTAATGCATAGACATAAAGGTAAGGCAACAAGAAACACAAAAAAATAAGAAGTCGTATCACCACCAAATAACACAATCTCCTAGAAGCAGCAATATACAAACTAAAAAGCAAAGAATTCAAGATAGTTATTTTTTCAGAAAGCTAAGCAAACTTCAAGAAAATAAAGAAAAATAATCCAAAAAAAATCAGAAAAACCATAAATAACCAAAACAAGAAATTTAACAGAAAGATTAAAAACACTTTTAAAGAGAAATTCTAGACCTTAATAATACAATGAATGAAATTTAAACTATGTGGTAGAGAGCATCAATAGCAAAATTAATGAAGCAGAAAAAAAATCTGTGAAGTCAAAGGCAGCTTATTTGAAAATATATAGTCAGAGAAGAATAAGAAAGAATGAAAAATAATTAAAGCTGATAGAATTTATGGGATAGCATCTAAAGAGAAAATTAAAAGAGTTCAGGAAGAAGACAAAATGGTACAAAGCTTATTTAAAGAAATAATAGCAGAAAATAACAGAAAACTTAAAATGTGGAGAAAGATATGAATATCCAGTGGTAGAAATGTCTCCATTCAGATTCAATCCAAATAAGACTACACCAAAATATATTATAATCAAACTGTAAAAAATCAAGGATAAAGAAAGATCTTAAAAGAAGTAAGTGAAGAGAAACAACATATAAGGGTGTTCCCATGAGGCTAACAGTGGATTTCTCAGCAGAGAATTTACAGGGCAGGAGAGGGTGAGATAATATATTTAAAGTGATGAAGTACCTGGCAAAACTGTCCTTTAGAAATAAAGGAGACACAAAGACTTTTCCAGATGAATAAAAGCTGAAGGATTTCACTGCCACCAGACCTGTCTTATAATAAATGTCTAAAGGAGTTCTTCAAGCTGAAAGAAAGTGAAGCTAAGTAGCAACAAAAAACATATGAAATTATGAATCTCACAGTCAAATCCAGACCACTCTAATACTGTAAGATTAGTGTGTAAATCATTTATATCTTTAATATGAAGGTTAAAATAATAATCATTACTATAAATTTTAAGGGATACATAATATAAAAAGATACAAATTGTGACAGCAAATATTTACAATGGGGTCAGGCACAGTAGCTCACACCTATAATCTCTACACTTTGGGCAGCAAAGACGGAAGAATCACTTGAGCTCAGGAGTTCAAGACCAGTCTGGGCAACATAGTGAGACCTTATCTCCACAAAAATAACAAAATTCTACAGGGAGAGTGAAGTAAAATCATAGTTATTTTATGTAATAAAAGTTATTGTCAGCTCAAAATAGCCTGTCATAAGTATATGATGCTCTTTGTAAACCTCCTGGTAAGCAAAAATCTATAGTAAATACACAAAAGATAAATAGTAAAAAATCAAAGCATACCAGTAGAGAAAAATCACTTAATCATAAAGGAAGACAGCAAGAGAGGAATAAAGGAATAAAGAACCTATGCAATAACCAGAAAACAATTAACAAATGGCAGCAGGAAGTCATTACATATCAATAATTACCTTGAATGTAGATTATAAGACAAGAGACCCAACTGTATGCTACTTAGAAGATACTCACTTCAGCTATAAGAACACACGCAGACTGAAAGTGAAGGGATGCAAAAACATATTCCGAGAAAATGGAAATCAAAAGACATCAGGAATAGTAATTATACTAATATCAGATAAAGTAAACTCTATGTCAAAAACTGTAAAATGAGGCGAAGAATTTCATGTTATGATAAAATGGTCAATTCATCAAGAGACTATAACAAAAATATTAATATCTATGTACTTCACATTAGACCACCTAAATATACAAAGCAAATGTTAATAGATCTAAAGGGAGAGAGAGACTAATTAAAATGATAGTAATGAACTTAAATACCCCATTTTCAACTACTGAGAGATAATTCTGACAGAAAATTAGTAAGTACATATGAAATAAACTACATTTTAGAGCTAGTCAACCTAACAAACATACAGAATATTCCAACCCACGACAGAATACACAGTCTTCTCAAGGGCACATGAAATATTCTTCAGGATAGATTCAGACAGACATCACAAAACATGTCTTAACAAATTTAAGAAGACTGAAATTATATCAAGTATCTTTTCCTACCACAATATATGAAATATATTTTTCCATATATATATATATATGTGTGTGTGTGTATATATAAAAACTAGAAATAACAGGAGGAATTCCAGAAAATTCACAAATACATAAAAAGTAAACATGCTTTTGAAAACCATTAAGTCAGTGAAGAAATTTAATGCCCCACTTTAAAAGAAAGCATACCAGTAGAGAAAATCACTTAATCACAAAGGAAGACAGCAAGAGAGAAAGAAAATGGAACAACCAGCAAACAATGAACAAAATGGCAGTCGTAAGTAGTTACATATCAATAATTACCTTGAATTTAAATGAATTAAATTCTCTAATCAAATAATTAAAAGGGAAGAAATTAAAAGGGGTATTTAAAAACATCTTGAGATGAAAATGGAAACAAAACATACCCAAACTAGTGGGATGCCACAAAAGCAGTTCTAAGAGTAAAATTTATAGCAACACACACTTACATATATCAACAAAGGAGAAAGATCCCAAATAAACAACCTAGCATTACACTTCATGGAACTAGAAAAACAGGAACAAACTAATATCAAAGTTGGCAAAAAGCAGAAAATAATAAAGACCAGAGCAGAAGTAAATGAAATAAGACTAGAAATACAGTAGAAAAGATAAACAAAATTAAGAGTTGATTTTTGAAAAAGGTAAACCATATCAACAAATCTTTAGCTAGACTAAAAAAAAAAAAAAAAAAGAGAGAGAGAGATACGACTCAAAATAAGAAAGGAAAAGAGGAGGAAAAGAGGAGACATTTTAACTTGTACCACAGAAATATAAAAGATCATAAGACTACTAGGAAAAATTATATGCCAAGAAATTGGATAGTCTGGAAGAATTTGATACATTTCCAGACACATGCAACCTACGGAGACTGAATCACAAAGAAATGGGCTATCTGAACAGACTAATGATGAGTAAGGAGACTGAACTAATAAAAAGTCTTCCATCAAAGAAAAGCCAAGATCTAATGATTTCACTGCTAACTTCTATCAAACTTTTAAAGATCTATTTTCAATCCTTCTCAAACTCTTTCAAAAAACTGAAGCAAAGGGAATACTTCCATGCTCCTTTTTACAAGGCCAGCTAATTTATCCTGATACCAAACCAGACAAGGACACTACAAGAAAAGAAAATTACAGGTCAATATACCTGATGAACATGGATGCAAATATCCTCAACAAAATATTACCAAACCAAATTTCACAGCATACTAAAAGAAAAATATTCAAAATCACTAATCACAAGAGACATACAAATTAAAACCACAATGAAATACCACTTCATAGCTACAAGAATAGCTATTATCAAGAAGACCAGTGATAACAAGTGTTGAAGAGAATGTGGAGAAAGGGGAACCCTTGTCCACATTGGTGTACAGTCATTACAAAAAAACAGTATGAATGTTTCTTTAAAAAGTAAAAAGAACTGCTATGTGACCTAGCAATCCCAAAACTGGACATAATCCAAAGGAAGTAAAATCAGTATGTTGGAGAGATATCAGCACTTCCATGCTCACTGCAGCATTATTCACAGTAGCGAAGATGGTATCAATCCGTGTTCATCAACAAATGAATGAATAAATAAAATGTGTGTACATGTATGTATAGATATACACACATATATGTGTATGTACGTGTGTTTGTATGTATGTATCTCCATGTATGTCTATCTGGGTGTGCAGGTATATGTGTGTGTATATATGCATATACACACATTTGTATACATATACACACATATACACAAAATGGAATACTATTCAACCTTTAAAAAGAAGGAAATTCTAGCATTTATGACAACATGGATGAACTTGGAGTATATTATGTTAAGTGTAATGAGCCAGGCACCAGACGAATACATGATCTCACTTATTTTGTGGAACCTAAAACATTGAACTCATAGACGTAGAGTAGAATGGTGGTTACCAAAGGCTGGAGTTGGTTAGAGGAATTGGGGAGATGTTGATCAGAGGATACAAAATTTCAGTCATACGGTAAGAGTAAGTTCCAGAGATCTATGGTACAACACTGGGACTACAGGTAGTAACAATGTACTATACTCTTAAAAATTGCTGGGGGCAGTTCCAAGATGACCGAATAGGAACAGCGACAGTCTACAGCTCCTAGCCTGAGCGACGCTGAAGACGGGTGATTTCTGCATTTCTAACTGAGGTAACGGGTTCATCTCACTGGGACATGTCAGACAGTGGGTGCAGGACAGTGGGTGCAGCCCACCGAGCGAGAGCCGGAGCAGGGCGAGGCATCGCCTCACCCAGGAAGTGCAAGGGGTCAGGGAATTCCCTTTCCTAGCCAAGGTAAGAGGTGACAGACAGCACCTGGAAAATTGGGTCACTATCACCCTAATACTGTGCTTTTCCAAGGGTCTTAGCAAACAGCACACCAGGAGATTATATCCTGCTCCTGGCTCACAGGGTCCCATACCCATGGAGCCTCACTCATTGCTAGCACAGCAGTCTGAGATCAAATTGCAAGGCGGCACTGAAGCTGGGGGAGGGGCGCCCGCCATTGCTGAGGCTTGAGTAGGTAAACAAAGTGTCCTGGAAGCTCGAACTGGGTGGAACCCATCGCAACTCAAGGAGTCCTGCATGCCTCTGTAGACTCCATCTCTGGCAACAGGGCATAGTCCAACAAAAGGCAGCAGAAACCTCTGCAGATTTAAATGTCCCTGTCTGACAGCTTTGAAGAGAGTACTGGTTCTCCCAGCACAGAGTATGAGATCTCAGAACAGACAGACTGCCTCCTCAACTGGGTCTCTGATCCCTGAGTAGCCTAACTGGGAGGCACCCCCGAGTAGGGGCAGACTGACACCTCACACAGCCGAGTACCCCTCTGAGATGAAGCTTCCAGAGGAACGATCAGGCAGCAACATTTGCTGTTCAGCAATATTCGCTGTTCAGCAATATTCACTGTTCTGCAGCCTCTGCTGCTGATACTCAGGCAAACAGGGTCTGGAGTGGACCTCCAGCAAACTCCAACAGACCTGCAGCTGAAGGTCTTGACTGTTAGAAGGAAAACTAACAAACAGAAAGGACATCCACACCAAAACCCCATCTGTATGTCATCATCATCAAAGACCAAAGGTAGATAAAAACCACAAAGATGGGGAAAAAACAGAGCAGAAAAGCTGAAAATTCTAAAAATCACAGCACCTCTCCCCCTCCAAAGGAACACAGCTCCTTGCCAGCAATGGAACAAAGTTGGATGGAGAATGACTTTGACGAGTTGAAAGAAGAAGGCTTCAGATGATCAAACTTCTCCGAGCTAAAGGAGGAAGTTCAAACCCATTGCAAAGAAGCTAAACACCTTGAAAAAAGATTAGACGAATGGCTACCTAGAACAAACAATATAGAGAAGTCCTTAAATGACCTGATGGAGCTGGAAACCATGGCATGAGAACTACGTGATGCATGCACAAGCTTCAGTAACCGATTTGATCAACTGGAAGAAAGGGTAACAATGATTGATTATCAAATGAATGAAATGAAGCAAGAAGAGAAGTTTACAGAGAAAAGAGTAAAAAGAGACTAACAAAGCCTCCAAGAAATATGGCATTATGTGAAAAGACCAAATCTACGTCTGATTGTTGTACCTGAAAGTGACGGAGAGAAGTTGGAAAACACTCTGCAGGATATTATCCAGGAGAACTTCCCCAACCTAGCAAGGCAGGCCAACATTAAAATTCAGGAAATACAGAGAACACCACAAAGATACTCCTCCAGAAGGGCAACTCCAAGACACATAATTGTCAGATTCACCAAAGTTGAAATGAAGGGAAAAAACTGTTAAGGGCAGCCAGAGAGAAAGGTTGGGTTACCCACAAAGGGAAACCCATCAGACCAACAGCAGATCTCTCAGCAGAAACTCTACAAGCCAGAAGAGAGTGGGGGCCAATATTCAACATTCTTAAAGAAAAGAATTTTCAACCCAGAATTTCATTTCATATCCAGCCAAACTAAGTTTCATACGTGAAGGAGAAATAAAAGCCTTTACAGACAAACAAATGCTGAGAGATTTTGTCACCACCAGGCCTGCCCTACAAGAGCTCCTGAAGGAAGCACTAAACATGGAAAAGAACAACCAGTACCAGCCACTGCAAAAACATGCCAAATGTAAAGATCATTGATGCTAGGAAGAAACTGAATTAACTAATGAGCAAAATAATCAGCGAACATCATAATGACAGGATCAAATTCAGACACAACAATATTAACCTTAAATGTCAATGGGCTAAATGCTCCAATTAAAAGACACAGACTGGCAAATTGGATAAAGAGTCAAGACCCATCAGTGTGCTGTATTCAGGAGACACATCTCACATGCAGATACACACATAGGCTCAAAATAAAGGAATGGAGGAAGATCTACCAAGCAAATGGAAAACAAAAAAAAAGCAGGGGTTGCAATCCTAGTCTCTGATAAAACAGACTTTTAACCAACAAAGATCAAAAGAGACAAAGAAGGCCATTATATAATGGTAAAGAGATCAATTCAACAAGAAGAGTTAACTATCCTAAATCTATATGTACCCAATACAGGAGCACCCAGATTCATAAAGCAAGTCCTTAGAGCCTGACAAAGAGACTTAGACTCCCATACAATAATAATGGGAGACTTTAACACCCCACTGTCAACATTAGACAGATTAACAAGACAGAAAGTTAACAAGGATATCCAGGATTTGAACTCAGCTCTGCACCAAGCAGACCTAAGAGACATCTACAGAACTCTCCACCCCAAATCAACAGAATATACATACTTCTCAGCACCACATCGCACTTATTCCAAAATGGACCACATAGTTGGAAGTAAAGCACTCCTCAGCAAATGTACAAGAACAGAAATGATAACAAACTGTCTCTCAGACCACAGTGCAATCAAACTAGAACTCAGGGTTAAGAAACTCACTCAAAACCACTCAACTGTATGGAAACTGAACAACCTGCTCCTGAATGACTACTGGGTACATAACGAAATGAAGGTAGAAATAAAGATGTCCTTTGAAACCAATGAGAACAAAGACACAGCACACCAGAATCTCTGGGACACATTAAAAGCAGTGTGTAGAGAGAAATTTATAGCACTAAATGCCCACAAGACAAAGCAGGGAAGATCTAAAATTGACACCCCAACATCACAATGAAAAGAACTAGAAAAGCAAGAGCAAACACATTCAAAGGCTAGCAGAAGGCAAGAAATAACTGAGATCAGAGCAGAACTGAAGGAGATAGAGACACAAAAAAAATCCTTCAAAAAATCAATGAATCCAGGAGATGGTTTTTTGAAAGGATCAACAAAATTGATAGACTGCTAGCAAGACAAAGAAGAAAAGAGAGAAGAATCAAATAGATGCAATAAAAAATGATAAAGAGAATATCACCACCGATCCCACAGAAATACAAACTACCATCAGGGCATACTATAAACACCTCTAAGCAAATAAACTAGAAAATCCAGAAGAAATGGATAAATTCCTGGACACATAAACCCTCCTAAGAATAAACCAGGAAGAAGTTGAATCCCTGAATAGACCAATAGAAGACTCTGAAATTGAGGCAATAATTAATAGCCTATCAACCAAAAAAGTGGAGGACCAGACGGATTCATAACCGAATTCTACCAGAGGTACAAGGAGGATCTGGTACCATTCCTTCTGAAGGTATTGCAATCAATAGAAAAAGAGAGAATCCTCCCTAACTCATTTTATGAGGCCAACATCAACCTGATACCAAAGCCTGGCAGAGACACAACAAAAAACCAGAATTTTAGACCCATATCCCTGATGAACATTGATGCAAAAATCCTTGGTAAAACACTGGCATATCGAATCCAGCAGCATTCAAAAAGCTTATTCACCATGATCAAGTGGGCTTCTTCCCTGGGATGCAAGGCTGGTTCAACATACACAAATTAATAAACATAATCCAGCATATAAACAGAACCAAAGACAAAAACCACATGATTATCTCAATAGATGCAGAAAAGGCCTTTGACAAAGTCAACAGCCCTTCATGCAAAAAACTCTCAATAAACTAGGTATTGATGGGATGTATCTCAAAATAATAAGAGCTATTTATGACAAACCCACAGACAGTATCATACTGAATGGGCAAAAACTGGAAGCATTCCCTTTGAAAACTGGCACAAGACAGGGATGCCCTCTCTCACCACTCCTATTCAACATAGTGTTGGAAGTTCTGGCTAGGGCAATCAGGCAGGAGAAAGAAATAAAGTGTATTCAATTAGGAAAAGAGGAAGTCAAATTGTCCCTGTTTGCAGATGACATGACTGTATATTTAGAAAACCCCATCATCTCAGCCCCAAATCTCCTTAAGCTCATAAGCAACTTCGGCAAAGTCTCAGGATACAAAATCAATGTGCAAAAATTACAAGCATTCTTATACACCAAGAACAGACAAACAGAGAGCCAAATCATGAGTGAACTCCCACTCACAATTGCTTCAAAGAGAATAAAATACGTAGAAATCCAACTTATAAGGGATGTGAAGGACCTCTTCAAGGAGAACTACAAATCACTGCTCAATGAAATAAAAGAGAACACAAACAAATGGAAGAACATTCCATGCTCATGGATAGGAAGTATCAGCCTCGTGAAAATGGCCATATTGCCCAAGGTAATTTATAGATTCAAGTCTATCCCCATCAAGCTACTAATGACTTTCTTCACAGAATTGGAAAAAACTACTTTAAAGTTCATATGGAACCAAAAAAGAGCCCACATTGCTAAGACAATCTTAAGCAAAAAGAACAAAGTTGAAGTCATCACGCTACCCAACTTCAAACTATACTACAAGGCTACAGTAACCAAAACAGCATGGTACTGGTACCAAAACAGAGATATAGACCAATGGAACAGAACAGAGCCCTCAGAAATAATACCACACATCTACGACCATCTGATCTTTGACAAACGTGACAAAAACAAGAAATGGGGAAAGGATTCCGTATTTAATAAATGGTGCTGGGAAAACTGGCTAACCATACATAGAAAGCTGAAACTGGATCCCTTCCTTACACCTTATACAAAAATTAATTCAAGATGGATTAAAGACTTAAATGTTAGATCTAAAACTATAAAAACCCTAGAAGAAAACCTAGACAATACCATTCAGGACATAGGCTTGGGCAAGGACTTCATGTCTAAAACACCAAAAGCAATGGCAACAAAACCCAAAATTGACAAATGGGATCTAATTAAACTAAAGAGCTTCTGCACAGCAAAAGAAACTACCATCAAAGTGAACAAACAACCTACAGAATGGGAGAAAATGTTTGCAATCTATTCATCTGACAAAGGGCTAACATCCAGAATCTACAAAGAACTCAAACAAATTTACAAGAAAAAATCAAACAACCCCATCAAAAAGTGGGCAAAGGATATGAACAGACACTTCTCAAAAGAAGACATTTATGCAGCCAACAGACCCATGAAAAAATGCTCATTATCACTCGCCATCAGAGAAATGCAAATCAATACCACAACGTGATACTATCTCACACCAGTTAGAATGGCAATCATTAAAAAGTCAGGAAACAACAGGTGTTGGAGAGGATGTGGAAAAATAGGAACACTTTTACACTGTTGGTGGGACTATAAACTAGTTTAACCATTGTGGAAGAGTGTAGGGATTCCTCAAGGATCTAGAACTAGAAATACCATTTGACCCAGCCATCTCATTACTGGGTATATACCGAAAGGATTATAAATCATGCTGCCATAAAGACACATGCACACGTATGTTTATTGTGGCACTATTCACAATAGCAAAGACTTGGAACCAACCCAAATGTCCATCATTGATAGACTGGATTAAGAAAATGTGGCACATACACTCTATGGAATACTATGCAGCCATAAAAAAGGATGAGTTCATGTCCTTTGTAGGGACATGGATGAAGCTGGAAACTGTTATTCTCAGCACACTGTTGCAAGAACAGAAAACCAATACTGCATGTTCTCACTCATAGGTGGGAATTGAACAATGCGAACACTTGGACACAGGAAGGGGAACATGACACACTGGGGCCTGTTGTGTGTGGGGGGAGTGGGAAGGGATAGCATTAGGAGATATACCTAATGTAGATGACGAGTTAATGGGTGCAGCACCCCAACATGGCACATGTATACATATGTAACAAACCTGCACGTTGTGCACATGTACCCTAGAACTTAAAGTATAATAAAAAAAATTGCTGATGGAGTAGATTTTAAATGTTTTCAGCATAAAAAATAAATATATCAGGTAATGCATTTACTAATTAGCTTGATTTAGCCATTCCACAATTTATACATATTTTAAAACATGACGATACATACCATAAATGTATACAATTTTTATTTGACAATTAAAAATCTTATTTAAAATGTTTCTAAAAATTGTAGCACAGGGTAAAATCCCCTGCTTTCTTCCTACCTTCTTGGAGCACTGTACTGCATAAATGAAAGGTTTAGAGTTATAGATTTCATCTTGTTTCAAAGAGAGGTGACATCACCAACATACAGAGGATGGCAAAGAGGAAAGGCAGAACAAGCCTGTCTCTTAGATGATGTTGATCAACTGCTGCACCAAATGTAGAAATAGTTATTGTTTCTGTTACTATTGTTGAAAAATAAACCAACCCAGGTTTAGCGGCTTAAAACTACAGCCATTTTGTTATGATCATCATTTCTGCAGGTGAGAAATTTAGATAGGACACAATGAGAATGATTTGTTTCTTCTCTCTCATTCCTAGGACTTTAGATGAGAAGAAACCAATACCTGAAAGTGGCTCAGACAGTTAGAGAATATAATCATCTGGAGAGTCATTCACGCTCATGTCTGGTACCTCAAGAAGTAGGCCCAGGAAACTATTGCCCAGAGAACCAACATATGGTCTTTCCATGTGGCCTGGGGCTTCCTCATTGCATGGTGATTGGAAGAGTGTGGTGACAGTTTCCGGAGAGAATGCATTCAGAAACTAAGCTTTTCAAGAAAACCGGATAGAAGCTGCATAGCTTTTTCTAAGCTAAAAGTCACACTGCATCACTTCTACCACATTCTATCAATTAGAAGTGAGTTACAAAGGTCAGCCAGTTTCAAGAAGTGGACTTTGAGACCCCATTTCTTGGTTGGGAAATGGCAATATCATATTGCAGAGAGAAATGTGGACTGGGTGGCATTATTGAAGTCATCTTTGACTAATATAAATGTGCACCCCTACATGCAGGCTTTTCACTCAGGCAGTGAATATAAACCTTACCATTTGAAGCCACTGTCAGTTGGATGTTCTGTTATGAGTAGTAAAATAATTTTAATTGACAAAGTTTTTTAACCCACCTTAAATGAAGTCAACCATGTTATTATCTGCCTTGTATATTTAGTCTTGGAGATTTTTGTTAGGGGAAAAAATTATGACCTTAGATGTGCTATGAAAGAGATACAGGTGTGCTGAGTATTTAATCTCTTGGCCTTTGGGAAAATTGAGCAGAGTTGGGGGCAGCTAGAGTTCTGAATGCTGAGCAGCTCCTTTCACTAAGAGTGGCCTCCGTGATGTAAAAAATGGATGAAGCTTAGGGAAACTACCATCGAGCCAAGGTCTTCAAACTGTTCACATATGCCTAGAAGAATTTTGAAAAATTACATGTCCTGTATCCCATTTCTCAGTTATCTAAAAATCTCATTATAAGTTTAAATAATTGCAAAAGATTTAAGTTCCAGACTATCCTTCTCCCTTAGCACAGAGATATATACATGGCTGGAAAAGACTAGAAGCCCCATTGGTTTATGGTACTTGATTAATCATTACATGAGGCATCGCCTTTGTTGGTGCTCCCTGGGGAGACTTTAAACCCTGCAGCAATGAATCACAGTAAGATTTATGTGCAAGGAATATGGCTTTTTTGTAAAGGACTGTGGTAGGGAGACCATATAATATAACTTCTAAACCTAAATACATTTTAGAGTTAAAGAGGGTATCATTAATAACTGTACTATGAAATAAGCATAAACTAGGAAAACTGGGGAATATGTTGACCTTAACTATTGTAATACTGGTGAATTTTCAGGCAAATCAGTTTACAAAAGAGAATTTACAGTATCTGGAGATATGTTCATTTTATCTTTGAAAACTGTCTATTTTCAGTACTTTTTGAAAAATTTTCCATAGCTCCAAGAGTCTAGGTAAACCTACTATTAAGCTAGTATAGAGCAATACTGATTGTTAGTGTTGATACACTTCCACACATCAGTAAATAGAATAAAATAATTAGAATAACCAATGAAAATTAATAATCTAAATCCCAGCATTTGTGTATCATTTCAGAAACTACAAACAAGTAAGCTGTGATTCCAAGATCTCTTTCTGGCTTAGGCATTGGAGCGCAGAGATAGAGGACCTGTGACAGAGGATTTGCTATTTATTTGCAAAGTTGGTGATCTTGATGCATAAAAGTCCTCATGTAGAAGAAAGGAGACTTGCTATCTCTTCCTATCTTTTCTATACACTTCAAAAAAAAAAAAAAAAAAAAATTGCATGTCCCTGTCCATGGGGGAAAGCATGGTCTAGGTGGAGGAAACAGCTATTCAGGCATTAGGTGTCATGGATATAGGCAGTTGCCATGGATATAGACAGAAAATGCGTTTACCGTGGGCTAATGTCCTTTCTGGTAGGTTTGGGAACCCTTGTTCCATTTGACAACCTAACTCTTGGTGAAAGGCAGTTGTCTCTGAGCCTTGTAAAGAAGTTTATAGGGAGGAAACCTCCTGGAAACCTATTTAATGACTAAAAGAGAAACTCTTCAAGCAAGACAGTACTAGGTCTGCACCTTTCCCCTTTCACATCTTTTTTTTTTTTTTTTTTTTTTTGGAAAGAGAAAATTACTACAGGCTTCTCACTTTTCTTCTCCTTTGTGCCTCCTATTTTCTGAAGGGATAGACAAAGGCTTAGAAGAAGCCTCCACTATCTGCAGGGAGCATGAACCTCTGAGCGCATTACCATCACTCTTCTGTTTTCTTTACCTCTTTCTGCTTTGTCTCCCTTATTAACTGGGCTACACTTGGGGCACTGTCTCCTGATTAACCTCAATGAGGTGAAAAGTCATATTGTACTTCCTCACTGGAAAAGGAAAAAAAAAAAAAAAAAGAAGGTACACAGGCTCCTGGCCTCAGCACATAGGATCAGATCATTCCTATCTACTTTCCATCTCTTTCTAATTCCCTTCTTCTCCATGTCCCTAGGATCATATAAATTACAATAATTTCAAATGTGAGAAAAGAAAAAGAGTAAGAGAGGAGTAGAGGCAGGGAGACCAGAGAGCTAGTATGAAGGCAGCCAATGAATCCTCTTCCTTATAATTAACATTATCCTCACATAATGGTTATCAATTAATAGAAAGTTGTTGGAAATTTGATGTTATTCCATATGTTGTCATGAAGCAGACAGAGTTATCATTTAGCTACTAACAGAAGTGTCAAATGAAAGATCACGCCCACATACAAGTCCATATACTATTTGGAAACTTGGGAATGATTTTTGGAACAAAATGTACTACAAATAATATGACTAAATAAGTTCACTTATATATTAGTAGCATCCTTGGATAACAAAAGGTATTTCCATATTTAATATGTGGCTTAAAAGTTATAATATTCCATTACTTGAATATTTTGAATATTACTTTTTGCCACTTTTTGAACATTATCCAAGATGGTGAGGGCGTTCTAGATGCCTGGAAATTGTTTCTTCATTTATTAGTGCAGTGAATAAAACATTGGTAGAGCTTTAGTAATTCTGTCTTTGTATTTTCTTTTAAGATATGTATTGGAGCAGTTACCAAGGGGATAGTTATCATCGACTTCATTTTAGAAGTGGAAAAACAGTGGATTTCTGGAAAATCAAACTTATATTTGTGAGTTTCAATAATTTTGAATTGCCACAGGGATTTCATCCTCCATCACTCAAAGAATCCCTCTCATATTATCTCCGTCAATAAGATAAGCCTCATTAATTTCAAGAAGTCCCAAATAGTTACCTAATGACTCAGAAATTAGTCGTTGAGTCATGGAATATTATGATCAGCATAAGGTGAATACTGGTTCACCAGAATGTCTATGACCCAACCCCCAGAACCTGTGAGTATGACTTTATATGGCAAAACAATATTTGCAGATGTGATTAAGTTAAAAATATTTAGACATGGAGATTATCCTGGATTAGACAGGTGGACCCTTAAATGAAATCACAAGTGACCTTGTAAAAGCAAGGCAGAGAGAGATTTGACTATACATAGGGAAGGTGATCTGAAGATGAAGCAGAGATAGATTTGAAGAAGCTATGCTGCTGGCCTTGAAGATAAAGAAGGGCCTATGAGCCAAGATACGCAATGAATATAGCTCTGGAAGCTGGAAAAAGCCAAGAAATATATTTTCCTCTAGAGCCTCATGAGGGGGCAAAGCCTTACCAACACCTTGATTTCAGCTCAGTGAAACTCATTTCAGACTTCCAACCTCCAGAACTATAAAAGATAGACATGTTGCTTTTAGCTCAACATTGGTGGTAATTTGTCACAGCAGTCATAGGAAACTAATACAGTGACATACAAAAGGGCTCTGAGAAAATCCTTACTTGGTCAGGCAGAGGCCTAACTGCATTCTCAGATAAAATCTCAGATTAAATCTGAGAATAAAATTTCAAGGTTACCAATTCCAAGTTAACTAACCAGACATTCATGGGGTATCAGGATTCCTTAGAAGCAGGGGAATAGAGGCAAAGGGGGAACCCTTTGAGTCATATATACTTACTACACAAATACCACATTGGCTGACACCCTTGTAACTCCAGGAAATCCAGTTAAAAAACTGGAAATCTTCAATCAAACTAGTGACTTGGAGAAAAGGACATGAGTCTCACAAGGCAGGCAGAGCATTTATAGCTCCATTAAAGGCTACTAAATTATATGACTCAAGAAAATCACTGGGAATCTATTCAGACAAGAATTCCATTTCTGTGGTTTTTAACCACGAAACCACTGTGGATCTTAGGCTGCATAGCAACTATGGAATCCACTCTCACATTTTGAAGCTCCGAATATTTCTCTTGCAAAATGAACTCAAGTAAAAACTACGAAGTAGTCAACATTTTTGCATGTTGTCTTCCAAATCCAGCCCTCAAAGTCTCCCTATATTGAACCTCTGGTATATTTTTAGATTATATAATTCCTTACACAAAGCAGTAGCAGAGTTAAATGAGCACTGATGGCTGAGTCAAGAGTTTAATGCCATCTGATCAGGCATAGAAGGAAATTTGAAAGAAAGTTATAATGTGGGAATAATGAAAGAATGCCAAGTAGGCTTTAAAGTTGATCCTCAGAGTGTCCTTGAAATCAGAAGTGTATCGCCCATGACTATTTTTTTAAGGATTTTCTAATCTTTTGCTTCTACTTTTCTTACTTGACTCACTTGACTCACTTGACTCACAGCAGTGGGACAAAAGAAAGTATCAGATGCTGGGCCTTAAAGTACAAAAAGTAGCTAGATAACCTGTAATTTTCCTGGTGGTTTCTAAGACATGATAGCACCTATTGTTTCCTCCTACCCCCAGAGCTAAAATCAAGTATCCTGTAAACGCAAATATTTCTCTAAAGAGTAACATGCACATTTAAACTAAATGATTAACAAGGGTTCTATCTAAGATACAATCATGTAATTGTCCTTGGCATGTAAATAAAGACACAGTGATTCAATGTCAAGGGACAACATAATACAATGGATAAGAATACTAGTGGGAGGCTAGACAGCCAATCTTTGGAATCTCAGACCCCACTTCTTGTTGTGTCACTTAGGGAAAAATACTTAATATTTTCTGAACTTCATTTTGCTAACCCTTAAAATGATAATAATAGTAACTACTTCCTAGGGTTGTTTTGAAAAAAGTGTGTGTGTGTGTGTGTGTGTGTGTGTATGTGTGTGTCAAATGCATGTAAAAGTACTTAGTACAGAGCTTGGAAAACATTAAGTGCTCAATTAATGTCAGCTACTTTTAGATGACCTTGAAGTCAATAAGAATATGAATGAAAATACTTTATTAAATCAAAATTTGTCAACTTCTAGCTTGACAAATAACTACTCAAGAAGAAACTGAGACTTTAGATATGAAACGGGTTTCTAAAGAAAAATTTATGCAAAAATAAATGCAACTTGGTTTTTCATTAGGAAAACAAGTTCCATATATTTTGAACATCAAATAGGTCAAAGGATATTACAAGAAAATGTATTTTTTTTTTTGCAGTCACACACATGTGTGTGTAAAACTCTCCTAATTTGACTCTGTGCTTTACTTCTTATTACTCCACCAGAAATTTTCCACTTAGCAGCCAGACTGAGTCCTAAAAAAATTGTCACGTCATTTCCTTGCTTAAAACACTCCGATGGTTTTCCATCACAGTTAAATAAAAATACAAACTCCTTACTTGGTATTACAAAGTGCTACTTTTCAATCTGAATAAAGTGGCCCCTGTCTCTCTCTCTGACTTTATCTCTCTATTCTCTCCTACGTTCCAGTGACTTTCTCCCTGTGTAGGGAACCAGGCTCATTCCTGCCTCAGATCCTTTGCACTGTTTCCTCTGCTTAGAATGCTCATCCTCCCGAACTCTGCCTAGTGATATCTCTTTTTCATTCAGATCTCAGATAAAACCTGGCCTCCTGAATGAGGACTTGGTAGACCACACAATCTCAAGTAGCCACCCAGTTATTCTCTGTTACTTCAACTTTTTTTAAGTCTCTATGTAGAATTTATTTTGCTTAGCATATGACATTGTGGCATAATTTTCTTTCTTGTTTGCTTCTTTGTATTTATGTTTATTTACATAATAACCAACTTCCCCATTCCCTAGAATAGAAGTTCCGTAAGAGCAAGATTTTGTCTTGTTCACTCTTGGGTTTCTTTCACCTGGAAAAATACTAATCATATTAAATTGTTAATAATGTTTAATAAATTTTTGTTACAAGAAAAGATAAATGAAAAGAAAAGATGGTTATTTAGGTCCAAGTAATTTCAAAACTGTTGTTAACACTATCCTTGTATATATATCCTGCAAATGTCCAATTAAATGCCAAAAGTTTAATTATTGAGTCAAAAGTATGTGCAATTTAAATTTTGTTAGTTATTTCCAAATTGCCTATGAAAAAAGTCATACTAATTTACATTTTAAGTGAACTCCTTGAGTCTTCTTTTAAGTGAAATGACATGATATTTGAGACACATTCTCTCAACTTAGAAGCCCTGCATACTTTATAGTTCCATAATCTTAAAATGCCAACAGGATAGCCAAAGTACAGAAGTCTACGATAGGTCTTCTGAATGAAATGGCTGCAGAATCTATGCCTACTGTGACTCACCAATTAGACGATCTGCTACGAGAGGCATGTGTGATTCACTTTCAAAGGTCTTTCACTTTCTAGGAGTCTTGTACATGGGTTCTTAGCAGTGAAGAGAGATTTACTAATCAACATTAATCATGACGTTTTCCAAGTATACAAAATGTAATTTACAATCAAAGAAAAATTTTATGTCATGAGAATTGAATCAAAACACAGAAAAACATACTGGTGGAACAGGTACCCTATTATAAAAGGTCCTCAAATTCCATGAGTTGATTTTTCCCTTACTAGAGGTTTATTTCCCTTGCCCTTTGAGTCATCTATGCCAACAACCTCAGATGTCTGTGTGATAGCAACTGGAAAATACTCTACTGATGAATAGATTTCCACATATTTATGTCTGTATAAATATGTCAACTAGGCCACTGATGAAAGTGGGGGCATCTGGGATCCCCCCGCACTGGCTTCTTATGTCATTTTGAAAGGCACTCTGTCTTAGCACAAAAGCAACCAACTAAATTCATAAGCAACAGTCAAAAGGAAACCAGAAGAATAAAACTAGAGATATATGTGTATCCAGTCTCCACACCAACACTACATCACTTAGAAATAACTTTTAGTGCAATATCCGTTTTCAGCAAAAATCATCCAAATATGTTACTTAAACACTTAAAAGACTTCTTAAATTCTTATCTCTTTTACTCAAGAGCAGCCTATTCTTACTGTAGAAGGGTTATGTTATTAGAAAAAAAAAGCCCAATTAATAGATACCCACTCTAGATTGAAAACATAACTTCATAAAGCATCCAATTTTCAAAATACAGAAAAATGAGGTACTTACAGCAGGGTGTCCAGTACAGTAGGTATAGCTGGCATGGGACTGGTAATGCAGGCTGGCTCTTGGAAAGGAGTATGTGTTCCAGGCTGGTTGGCTGCTGTTCCACTGCGAGCTGAAGCCAGGGCTCATGGTCACTCGTGACTTACTAGTTTGATAGGCTCTCACTGTGGAGCTAGACTATCAAAAAGAAAGAAATGCAATGTGAAGATAGCTCTTTATTAAACTTGAGCCAGCAATATATCACAGCATGTGTTCTCATGCATGACCAAAGCACAGGACTCAGCTGATTAAGAGAAATGGCTGATGGCTTAAGAGGATGCATCAAATACTGTTCAAATACTGCATCAAATACTGTTCTGAATAGGATAAAAGTATTTCTCACTATTCGAATTTTGACTGGATCACAAAGCACAAAGGTTCTTTGAAATTGATCTTATTGAAAACAGTTTTTTTTTCTCGTTGCAAGATGCAACTTCAGCCTTCAGAAGTAAGATATGTTTTAGTGGTGACAGCAACAGTGAAATTTTCGATTATATAAATGACCTTTTATTATAGTGTTCACCTTAGAAATTCACCATTAGTCTCATCTGAAGGCAGTAAACAAAAGTCTTAGTTTATAAGGATTGGATTAAGGCACAGGCCTTCTCAACTCTAACTAGTCTTTAAATTCCATAAGTCTATGGCTATCCTGGGAGGCATCAACAGGAATCTGGATACATTTATACAGGTCACCATTCTACTTTCTAAACACAGCAAAATGGTGAAGGATTTGAAATCGTCATTCACCCCCAACCTGCTCTACCAACATAACTGAAAATAGAGGGGTAGGAAAATATGCATTTTTTGCATATTAAATATATCTGGTTGTTCGTAACTGTGCATAGGGTAGAATTCACTGAAAACAAAACTCACTTGTATCTTCTGTCCTTCTTTGTCCTCAGATGGCCGTGGCATATAAGGCATATAATAGTTTCTTTTCAGAGAACACTTTCTATCCTCAAATTGCAATAGCCACTTACCCCAGTAGCACAGTAACTTTCACAATAAATTCTATTTATAAATCTATGGGCACATGCCAACTCAATCACTGGGAAAATGTGCTAATCGCATTGCCATTATATTCAGGAAACCCAGCGGGGAAGAAACTTTTATCCATTATTGTGTTTCCCATTGGGGTAGATTCTGATACCATTAAATACTTAGAAGAACAATTTTCTGAAGACAGGTTTGAGCATCTTGGGATAACCAAAAGAAAGTGAAAACCTCAGTGATTTAAATGCTCTAAGTGCGCCATTTCTCTCACAATGACCTTAAAAATATTAGGAAAGTGAAAAGAAAATTTAAATCTGTGATTTAATGGTAGTTAATAATTTAAAATATGTAAACCAAAAACTGGAGAACACAGCCTTGCTAAGGTAGCCAAACTTATTTGGTGATCTGTCTTTCCCCATTAAAATTCTCCATCACCACTCTACCATGTACGCTGTCCACATGATTCGATAGTTCAATAGTTCAATGAGATCTGCAGATACAGCATTACAAAGGTATGCATATTGCATACCTTCCCAGGACAGACCTCTGTTGAAGAAGTAACAGTGGACTTTTGTAAAAATAGACATTTGTGCTTGAAGTATGTAAGCCCTGTATTTATGTAAAAAAACAAAACAAACAAACAAAAAAACCCTGTTATTTGTATGCCATACACAGTCACTTCAAAGAATAAATGAGCCCACCACAAAACTTACCTTTGGCCTTGATAGTGTCTTGATTTCTGCTCTGCAACTACGGTCACTAAAATCAAACACTTTCACTTTGGTTGCTTCTGTAAGTAGCTATTTCAAGACTAACCCTTGTAGTTACATGTTTGTCTCTTACCATGTTTTCACACTTAGATTAGAAGAGAGGATTTAAATTTATGCAGAAATAACTTTGTAAATACTCTCACCTCTTAGTTTCCTTATGTTCCCAAGTGGCATTAGTCTCTCCTCAATGATTTTAATCACAGTGGTCCTTTGCAAACTTTCCTTCCCTTCTTTTGTAAAGCTCATGCTCAAGTTGTACCTTATACTTGTCCCCACTTCTAAGGCCTCCAGATTATGTCCTTCTCCTTCCTTCTCTCACAGAGCCTATATGGTGTTGCTCAAATACTTCAGCATATTATTATGTTGTTGTAGATTATTCCCTATGTGCATAGAACTCAGCTTCCCAACCAGGCTTCAGAGAGCCCACTTAGTTCTAGACAATATATTGTCTCTTCTGTGGCTCTAAGGAGTATCTTCCTCCTTGGCTTTTGAAACCTCTAACAGTGTTTACCCCCTCCTCATTACAATCATCTTTCCCTTAGACTCCTTGTCCCTTCTGATGGTACCTTGTCTCATGTCTCACTATCTGCATCCTTTTTTCCTTATTCTCCCTAAATTAGGTTATTTTTCAGGCCTTACTTCTTGGTTCTGTATTCTCAACTCTCCTAACTTTTCTCCTTTGTGAATTTATTCATGGTCAAAGCTTTAAGTATTACTTCTAAGAAGATGACTCCCAGATATAAATGAACAGTCCAAACAGTCTCCGGAATACCAGTGCCAAATCTTAAAACACCTGCCTAATACCGAGGTGTAACTATGAAGCGTCACAAGAAGAACCAAAGTTTAAATTACCAGGCATAAAATTAAATGAATTGTTTTACTCTAAGACTTCACCTCCCCCACAGTTCATTTTCATTTACTTTTGTTAATGTTATGATCACCTTTAAAATCAGTTTCCTCAAAGACAGAACGACTTTGACTCATTTATCTCTCTCTTTCAACTCCCGTTGTCAGTGTCACCAGATTCCATTGTATTTATCTAAGAGTTCTTGAATTTATGTTGTCCTTTTCATTTCCATTGTCACTAACCATTTTTTAGGATTTAGTCAATTTATGTCAGAGCCACTAAAACTAAATCGAGAACCTTCCACTTTAAGCCTCGATTGACTCTCCACAATGACACTAGATTTGTCTTTCTAAAAGCATGCTTTTACTATATGACTATTCCTTGCTGAAAAATATTCAATGCCTCTCTACCATCTACTAGACAAAATTAAAACTTCTTAGTCTCTCATTTGAGAGTCTAATGTCATTCTAACTGACATTGCAAGGTTTATTTTTTGTTCCTTTCCATATAATTTCAGCATCCAGATAGAGTGTTGTTCCAGATAGTTTGTTACTCCAAATATGACTTACATGTTCATGCCACTGTCACAGTCATCACTTTCTTTTTTTTTTTTTTTTCAATCTTAAAAAAAATCATTTATTGTTTACAGTTCTATAAGAGCTGATTTCCAGACATAGAAGTTAGTTGAAGGAAATTTATTTTTAGAAAACAAGAAGGAAACTCCAACCCAGGAAGCAGGTAAGTATTTTCATAGTGACTTATAAGACAAAGAAAAGGGGATGGAGATAAGACCACTTGTAAGTAAAGGAATATCTGATTCAAGATTATTCTTAAATAACTACACAATTCATTTATAGGTTTATTTTTATCCATCTATTTTTCTTTCTACTGTATTATGTGTATTATGGTGTCTGTCACTAAGACATAGGTATAACCTGGAATTGCATTAGTGAAGTTGTTTTTTCTTTTTTTTTTTTTTTTTTCAATTCACACTTTGATGAACCTGCCAGGCTCAACCTTCTATAAAACCTATTCTAATAGCCTCAGCCACCAGCCCACAGGGAATTTTGTTTCTACAACGTACTGACATTACTGATTTTCTGTCATGATCATCTGATCTTTTCCTCTCTGTGGCTACCCAGGAAATTAACATAATAATATCATCAGCATAACTCACCAAATTTCTTAATTAGCCTTTCATACTACAACTCTGATGTCCCAACACACATCTTTTAGAATAGGTGCCTATTTGTCTTTCTTAAGAAGCATATTACAACGCAAGAACTTGTGTACAAGTAATTCATTTTGGAACTGATCCCAGAGAAAATCAGTAGGATAAATCAGTAGGGATAAAGAGTGAGCCAGTATGTTTGCATCACTGAATAAGTTATTCCTGTGGAAAACTGAGGCTCAGTTCCACTGAGGACTCTGGGAGACAGTGTAGAACATGCTGTGGAATTATTCCCCTCAACATGTGAGGAAGCTAAAGTATCTAACCTCCAGTTCTCATTTGCACTGGCTAAGGGTTGTTCCTTGAAACATTGATTTCTTGGCACTTCTGGTCTGTTCCACATACAGGCCAAAAGAAAGTTCTCAAGTAGAGTGTCCCAGGACACTGTAGACATGCTCTAGAAAAGTAAGTGTCAAGAAGGTATGACCAGAGTATTGGTAATATCTGATACTAAATAGATGACTCCATGAACGTTTTTGCATCTATCATAGAACTCAAGGCACTCACATTTTTATTCTGGGTGACTAAGAGCAAGGGCTCAAAAACATTGGTCAAACTGTCCTGACCACACTGCCATTACAGACTTGCAAAAGCAATACACAGAGGAAGATATCAGAATGGCCAGTAGATACAGTAAAAAATGCTCAAAATCATTAGTCATCCAGAAAATGCAAAACAGAGCTACAATAATATACCAGTTCATACCCACAAGGATGGCTGAAACTACAAAGACTGATAACACTAAATGTTAGTTAATCATTAAAGACCTAAACTTCCCAAATATTGTTCATGGATGGGTAAAATGATACAGCTACTTTGAAGAGCTGTTGGGTAACATTTTCTTTTGTTTTGTTTTGAGATGGAGTTTCACTCTTGTTGCCCGGGCTGGATTGCAATGGCGTGATCTCGGCTCACCACAACCTCCACCTCCTGGGTGCAAGCAATTCTCCTGCCTCAGCCTCCCAAGGAGCTAGGATTACAGGCATGCGCCACCACACCCAGCTAATTTGTATTTTTAGTAGAGACAGGTTTTCTCCATGTTGTGGTTTTGAACTCCCGACCTCAGGTGATTCACCCACTTTAGCCTCCCAAAGTGCTGGGATTACAGGCATGAGCCACCATGCCTGGCCTGAGTAGCATTTTATAAAATTAAACAGGCAGGGCTTGGTGGCTCACACCTGTAACCCTAGCAGTTGGAAGGCCAAGGTGGGCAGATAACTTGAAGTCAAGAGTTTGAAATCAGCCTGGCCAACATGGTGAAACCCTGTCTCTCCTAAAAATGCAAAAAAATCATCCAGGCATGGTGGTGGATGCCTATAATACTAGCTATTGGGGAGGCTGAGGCAGGAGAATCTCTTGAACCCGGGAGGCAGAGGTTGTAGTGAGCCGAGATTATGCCACTGCACTCCAGCCTGAACAACAGAGCGAGACTCCATCTTAAAATACATAAATAAATCGGGCGTGGTGGCTCATGCCTGTAATCCCAGAACTATTGGGAGGCTGAGGCAGGTGGATCACGAGGTCCGGAGTTCGAGACCAGCCTCACCAACATGGTGAAACCACCCCCCCTTCTACTAAAAATCAAAAATTAGCTGGGCGTGGTGGCACACGCCTGTAATCCCAGCTACTCAGGAGGCTGAGGTAGGAGAATGGCTTGAACCTGTGAGGCACAGGTTGCAGTGAGCCGAGATCATGCCACTGCACTCTAGCCTGGGTGACAGAGCGAGACTTGGTCTCAAAAAAATAAATAAATAAATAAAATAAACAAAATTTTTTTAAAAAGATAAAAATAAAATTAAACATACTTCCACCTATGACCCAACAATTATACCCCTAGTTATTTACCCATCAGAGAAAATATATATACAAAAACATTTTATAAGAATATGAATAGCAGCTTTATTCACAGCAGCTCCAAACTGGAAATGGCCCACTGTCTATCAACAAGAGAATGGATTTTAAAAAATGGAGTACATTTATATAATGAAATACCCTTCAGATAACAAAAATAAACTTCTAATACATACAGAGACATGGATATATCTTAAAATCATGCCAAATAAAAGACAGAAGCAGAAGAATAGATGTGTGTTATTTATTTATATGAGGTCTAAGATGAGAAGAAAATATTTAGTCATAGAAATCAGAAAGTGGTTGCTGGGCAGTTAAGTAGTCAAGCCAAGAGAATAAGGTAATAGTCTAGAGTGACAGAAATGTTTGCTATCTTATTTTTAAGGTACTCATTACAGGAATGCATATACTTACCAGACCTCATCAAATTGAACACTTGAGATCTTTGCATTTTGTCTTAAATATATTTCAGTTAAAAAGTATATACTGCTATTGCAAAAGACTCTGAATTTTCCAAGATAAGAAAGGTTAGAGATGACTCTGAAACTGAAGCCCATTGATACCCAAATTCTAATTTTATAGACTCCATAATCAGTTAATCTGAGTTCTACTATCTTTCCCCTCCTTGGCACGACCTCTGAGAGCAATGCCAGGGAGTATCTAACAGCCAAAAGGCAGGCAGCCAGAAAGAAGAGCAAAGAGTCTGGATAAAGAGCCTCTGAATAACCAAGAGCTGGCAGCATTATACGGTGTCTGCCAACAGATCAGGGGTCAGGGCTGTTGGAGCAAGAAAAAATGGAGCACAGCACAAAAG